>NC_068437.1:24064664-25264664 GCF_023373465.1 Oncorhynchus keta | reverse complement strand
TGTGCTGTTGTCTGTGCCCAATCATGTTTGTACCATGTGTTGTCATGTGTTGCTGCCATGCTATGTTATTGTCTTAGGTCTCTCCTTATGTAATGTTATGTTGTCTCTCTTGTCATGATGTGTTTTATCCTTTATTTTTATTTGATTTATTTTTAATCCCAGCCCCTGTCCCCGCAGGAGGCCTTTTGCCTTTTGGTAGGAAGTAATTGTAAATAAGAATTTGTTCTTAACTGACTTGCCTAGTTAAAAATAACGGTTAAATAAATAAAACATATTTGTTTTAATTCCTCATCTGATCCTGGCCGCTGCCAGCTATGCTCTTCAGATGATTAAGAGTACACCCAGTCAGGTTTAAATCCTCTGAGGTGGGTGAGGTAGTTCCCACGTGAGGTACTCTGTAACCTGCCAACCTGGTCACTGGTTCAGACTCCAGCAGGCCCGGTGAACTTTGATCTCTGTTCTATGAGAGATAGATATCTCCCTGAAAGAGCATTCATCACTGACACATGGATATCATTTACAAGCAAATGGAAAAATGCTTATATTTCCTTTAGAAAAGAACCTCTGGGCAAGGTTAACATTGTAGTATTCAGCCTCGGTCCAGCAGAGATACAGTTAGCACCATAGACCAAAAAGCAGTGAGAGCTGACTAACATCATGGGACCAGAAATGGCCAGTTCCAGTGGCACACAGTAATTTTAGGCTTTGAGACACTGGCATTATAGTGTCTGGCTGTCTGAATCTAACCACTGTTAGGCAAACTCAACATGAGATCACCTAGCCAACAACCCCCAACCCACGCACGGCTGTCCACAGTAAGGAAACTAACTACGCAAACCCCCTTGAAGAATTTCCCTAAACCACATCACAAGTCGGTGAGAACGACAGTGTTCTTTTTCATTCACTGTTTCCAAATACTCCTACTGACACTTTTTCTACTGGTGTGTCTGTATGAGTGTGTATTTCTGTCCGTCTCTCTCGCTTTGAAGAGCAGTTGACTTGCTTCTCTTGACACTACTGTACAATTGTAGGTCTACATCTGAAGACAGTGAACCACACACATTCCACCTCGTCTCTAAACTGTGAGAGGATCTGTCATAGCAGTCTAGTACAGTGCAGGTTCTTGTGGCATAATGCCTTGTGTCATGACATTTCTGTTACGTAAATATGAGGTGACAAGCTGAGGTCCCTCAGACACCAGGTTTGCTACCGCACTCTGCTTGGTACAGCTACTATCTGAAGAAAACACAGAAATAGATTTCCTTATTCTATCTGTAAATCAAATCAAAAATCACATTTTATTTGCCACATGCACCATATACAATGGGTAGACCGTGAAATGCTTACTTATAAGCCCTTATCCCAAAATGCAGTTTTAAGAAAAATAAGAGTTAAGAAAATATTTACTAAATCAATTATTATTATTATTATATATTTTTTTAAACACAATAAAATAACAATATTAAGGTTATATACAGGCTATATACAGGATGTAGTTGGATCATTTTTGTTGGGTAGGAATAACATTTAACACAGTAAAAGTTTGATTTCCATTACACAAATTCAGATCAGTTTTAGCATAATAAAAGGTGTTATAAATCTATGCATAACAACTGGTGAATGTTAAAGCATGGTTCTCAAAAGAGACAGCAGATGGGAGACAGACAATCAACACCTGTACTGTTTTTATTTTCTTCTTCACTGATGCATTATGTATCAGTACATCTGTAGCATGTGTCGATTACTAAACCTTTTCACATAGCTGCCTAAACATAACAAAAGTCTAAGTAAAAAGTACGTCAAAGTAAATCCATAACTGAACTAAAATAAATGCTTGTGGGTTAACTGCTTGATGGATGTGAAGTCAACTTGTTCACAGGTGTAAGAGTTACAGTTTAAATCGGTTACATACACTTAGGTTGGAGTCATTAAAACTCGTTTTTCAACCACTCCACAAATTTCTTGTTAACAAACTAGTTTTGGCAAGTCGGTTAGGACATCTACTGTGTGCACGGCACAAGTCATTTTTCCAACAATTGTTTACAGACAGATTATTTCACTTATAATTCACTGTATCACAATTCCAGTGGTCAGAAGTTGACATACACTAAGTTGACTGTGCCTTTAAACAGCTTGGAAAATTCCAGAAAATGATGTCATGGCTTTAGAAGCTTCTGATAGGCTAATTGACATAATTTGAGTCAATTGGAGGTGTACCTGTGGATGTATTTCAAGGCCTACCTTCCAACTCAGTGCCTCTTTGCTTGACATCATTGGAAAATCAAAAGAAATCAGCCAAGACCTCAGACAAAAAAATTGTAGACCTCCACAAGTCTGGTTCATCCTTGGGAGCTTTTTCCAAACGCATGAAGGTACCACGTTCATCTGTACAAACAATAGTACGCAAGTATAAACACCATGGGACCACGCAGCCGTCATACCGCACAGGAAGGAGACGCGTTCTGGCTCCTAGAGATGAAAGTATTTTGGTGCGAAAAGTGCAAATCAATCCCACAACAACAGCAAAGGACCTTGTGAAGATGCTGGAGGAAACAGGTACCTATCAGGTATCTATATCCACAGGTTATTGACATAACCTGAAAGGCCGCTAAAGCAAGGAAGAAGCCACTGCTCCAAAACCGCCATAAAAAAGCCAGACTACGGTTTGCAACTTACGGTTTGAAACTGGGGACAAAGATCGTTCTTTTTAGAGAAATGTCCTCTGGTCTGATGAAACAAAAATAGAACTGTTTGGCCATAGTGACCATTGTTATGTTTGCAGGAGAAAGGGGGAGGCTTGCAAGCCGAAGAACACCATCCCAACTGTGAAGCAGTGGCAGCATCATGTTGTGGGGGTGCTTTGCTGCAAGAGGGACTGGTACACTTCACAAAATAGATGGCTTCATGAGGCAGGAAAATGATGTGGATATATTTAAGCAACAAAGTCAAGGTATTGGAGTGGCCATCACAAAGCTCTGACCTCAATCCTATAGAAAATGTGTTGGCAGAACTGAAAAAGCATGTGCGAGCAAGGAGGCCTACAAACCTGACTCAGTTACACCAACTCTGTCAGGAGGAGTGGGACAAAATTCACCCAATTTATTGTGGTAAGCATATGGAAGGCTACCCGATAACGTTAGACCCAAGTTCAACAATGTAAAGGCAATGCTACCAAGTACTAAATGAGTGTATGTAAACTTCTGACCCACTGGGAATGGGATGAAAGAAATAAAAGCTGAAATAAATAATTCTCTCTACTATTATTCTGACATTTCACATTTTTTAAATAAAGTGGTGATCTTAACTGACCTAAGACAGGGAATTTTTACTAGGATTAAATGTCAAGAAATGTGAAAAACGGAGTTTAAATGTATTTGGCTTAGCTGAATGTAAACTTACGACTTCCACTGTATGTAGAGAGCAGAGTTGTAATCCTGGCTGTGAGTTGTGTCCTAATCTCGTTGGGTGACAGAGGAGAGCAGGGCAGTGCCGGGGCAGCAGAGGGGATGCAGAGTTACACTAAATCCTGGTGGATTACTGCAGCACGTGGAGACGGGCCAGCACTGCAGCGTGTCACCAGTCACAGCCTCGGCACGGCACGCCTCTATACAGGTGGATGTACGTAACCCTCCACAAGGCTCGCTAACTAGAGCATGCTACCATGAGTCAACACTTCCATTGTTTAGCGCTCAATGATGCCAATGGTAAACTGCAGCTAAGTAACATAACTGATTTCAATGGGCGGCAGGTAGCCTAGTTGTTCAGAGGGTTGGGCCGTAACTGAAATGTCACTGGTTCGAATCCCCAAGTTGACTATATGAAAAATCTGTCAAATGTGCCCTTGAGTAAGGCACTTAACCCTAATTGCTCTGGATAAGAGTTTCTACTAAATGATGATTAAACTGTCACTGACTCTCCAGGTCCATACAACCATGGTGTTTTAAAGGTGATGTTAACTGAGCTATACATTTAAAGCTTTACTCTATGTTAATCACACTTGATAGGATTATTCTGTCCATTTCACCTTGCTTGTAAGAATGTATACATCTCACCATGTACTCTTTAGAAGAACTTGATAATGTACACCTGCACCACTTAGCCTTTCGTTTAAACCAGTCCAGCACTTCGTAAAGGTGCTTACCAAACATTTGCACCACAGAGATCAATGCACAGAGAATATGTCTCTATAGGAGAGACCACATCAGGCTGACATCAAAATCAATACCAGCTACATGACACACAGAATGTGTAGACCAAACCAAGCCTCATTTACAACCATACGAACCAAGAGTGTAAATACAGTGGGATGTTTTGAGCATTGTTATTTAGGTTAAAAAGTCCTCTTAGATTCTTGGAATTAATATAATTAAGAGTGATTTCTGGCCACGGAGACAGGCCCAGTAGCAGCCGCTCTCTGTCTCTCTGTCCCTTCCTCCCTCCCGTGAGACAGGCCTCTGGGAGATGGGGAGGGTTGGTGATGGGGTCGGCCCTTTCACACTCAATAAAACATGCTCCACTCCCATGTAATTACTGAACACAGCACATCCGCCTCACTCCCTCACTCCCTCTCAGTCAGTAAGCCTGAATAAGCTCTGCACGTAGTCACAGAGCTGTAGGCCTAGTATTACTTAACCTCATATTACATCTTACACTGCTGTCCAACACAAAAGACGACATCCTATATGGTTCATGTAATTTAAAGGATGAGACCAGATCATCTATTGTTGACCCTGTTATTGGCCATACTACATTCAGAGCATGATGTGGTTAGAATGATATATCTTAAAGCCAAGAAGAACATCTAATGCTTTGAATGTTTAGCTCTTACTTTCTTCAAAGACTCTATACATTCAAATGTGTGTACTGTACTGTCTAAGTGAGTGTTTAATGTGAGGAAAGCCTAACCCATTTCCCTTATTACTCTGACTGTCATGGACAGGAGCCAAAGTCCTGAGCTTAGCCATGACAGTTGTGCTTCCTGTGTGTGAAGAGCTCAGTTTGACTATCCTACCACAGGGCCAGGTCACGGAGTGGGCAGACAAGACTCAACTTCCTGCCTCTCCACTTCCTGTTTTTAGGACCACTTCTAAATGCCCACTGCAGGGGAGGGATAGAAAAAAGGGAGGGAGTGTGCCTTGGGGACACCCTTACTCTCTGATCTCCTCCACGTGTTGCCTTCCTGACTGTAACTCTGAGACTAAACAACAACAGGACTCCATCTCCTGTTCATTCTTTCTGTGTGTTTATTATGTTTACAGTACAGAGCCATTAGACAGGCTGGACAGGCACATGCTGCCACACCAAGCACTGCACCACTTTCTATTCAGTTAGATGTCAGGCCTTTCCTTGTTTTGGCCAGGACTGATAATGACTTGAAACATTTCCGGAGCTACATAATGATGAATAACTACTCCATCACACACTAAACTAATGAGCAGTAAAATACTGATTAAACAGAGTTCACACTTAACAAGAAAACAGCAGCGCAAAATGGTCGCAATATAATCCCAAAACTTGAAAGTGGAAGGAAATGGCTCAGTTCCAGTTTGTTAGGCTTTAAGCGGTGTGGGGACATGGAGCAAAGTAAACCCTCATGATTCTGCTGCTTCGTTTCAATGAGACCCTGACATAAGTGCATTAAGAAATGAACACCCCAACTCTTTGTTCTTCCTATCATCATGCTCTGCTGTACCTGGGAATGGGGCTGTTGGCCTGGGGGGGAGTGGAGGAGAGCCAGCCTCTCTCTCTCCTGCTCCTACACTTCCCTTTGTGAGAGCACCCTTATCTCCCACTCCAGCAGGGAGAGGTAGGATTGTGGCCCCAGAAGCAGCATCACTAGTGTTAATGTCTCCTGATGCTAATCTGACACACGGCTGATCCTGCAACAACCACTTTCTCCATTCCTCTCTCCCACTTTCCAGCTCTCTCTTTCTCCATTCCTCTCTTTCTCCCTCCACCTCTCCCTCCTACCCCTCAGTCTCTCTCTTTCTCTCTCTCACTCTAACTCTGTACATTCCCTCACCTCTGTTTCCAAGGCAACTAATGAGATATAATTAATAAGATCTACCAAAGGGGTGTGTGAACAGAAATGAGTGAGAAAGAAGCCTTGAGAAAGAGAGAGAGCTGCTTGCCTAGTGAGCTAAAGAAACTCCTTTAAATGTGTGTGCATATTGGACTTTCTACAGCTTGTTAACTTTCTTTGTAGATCATTGCTTGGGGTGACATTATCTTCCTAGACAATGACTTCAAAAACATTTATGAGAATTTAAGACGATTACTATATTAGCACCATGATAAACCACACCCTTGGAAATAGCTGGGGTACTTTGAACCACTACAAGCCAAGTGAAAAATCTCATAATGAACATTTTACATTGAGTAAGTGCCTTATGTTACTGACAGATGGGATGTTAAAAATTAGTTTTTTTTAATGATATTGAGATTACAACAGAAAGTGTCTTCCTCCTTTATTTCACATAATACAGTAGTTATACTCAAGTACGCTGTAACGATGTGCGCTGAGAATCGGGAAGCAAGTTCAGGGAGTGTTTTAATAAAATAAACATAATACAAAACAAGAACCTCGACCCAAGCACAGACATGAAACAGAAACAATGACGCCTGGGGAAGGAACCAAAGGGAGTGACAGGTAATAAAGGAAGTGATGGAGTCCAGGTGAGTCTGACGATGCACAGGTGCGCGTAACGATGGTGACAGGTGTGCGCCATAACGAGCAGCCTGGTGACCTAGAGGCCGGAGAGGGAGCAGACGTGACATACACCTTGATATGATTTGAATGGATCCGGCCCTGACGTACATTGATATGATTTGAATGGATCCGGTCCTTACGTACATTGATATGATTTGAATGGATCCGGTCCTTACGTACATTGATATGATTTGAGTGGATCCGGCCCTGACGTACATTGATATGATTTGAGTGGATCCGGCCCTGACGTACATTGATATGATTTGAGTGGATCCGGCCCTGACGTACATTGATATGATTTGAATGGATCCGGTCCTTACGTACATTGATATGATTTGAATGGATCCGGTCCTGACGTACATTGATATAAATCTGAGTGGATCCGGCCCTGACGTACATTGATATGATTTGAATGGATCCGGCCCTGACGTACATTGATATGATTTGAGTGGATCCGGCCCTGACGTACATTGATATAAATCTGAGTGGATCCGGCCCTGACGTACATTGATATGATTTGAGTGGATCCGGCCCTGACGTACATTGATATGATTTGAATGGATCCGGCCCTGACGTACATTGATATGATTTGAGTGGATCCGGCCCTGACGTACATTGATATGATTTGAATGGATCCGGCCCTGACGTACATTGATATGACTTGAATGGATCCGGCCCTGACGTACATTGATATGATTTGAGTGGATCCGGTCCTGACGTACATTGATATGATTGCAGTGGATCCGGCCCTGACGTACATTGATATGATTTGAATGGATCCGGCCCTGACGTACATTGATATGATTTGAGTGGATCCGGCCCTGACGTACATTGATATGATTTGAATGGATCCGGCCCTGACGTACATTGATATGATTTGAGTGGATCCGGTCCTGACGTACATTGATATGATTGCAGTGGATCCGGCCCTGACGTACATTGATATGATTTGAGTGGATCCGGCCCTGACGTACATTGATATAAATCTGAGTGGATCCGGCCCTGACGTACATTGATATAAATCTGAGTGGATCCGGTCCTGACGTACATTGATATAAATCTGAGTGGATCCGGCCCTGACGTACATTGATATAAATCTGAGTGGATCCGGCCCTGACGTACATTGATATGATTTGAGTGGATCCGGCCCTGACGTACATTGATATAAATCTGAGTGGATCCGGCCCTGACGTACATTGATATAAATCTGAGTGGATCCGGCCCTGACGTACATTGATATAAATCTGAGTGGATCCGGCCCTTACGTACATTGATATGATTTGAGTGGATCCGGCCCTGATGTACATTGATATGATTTGAATGGATCCGGCCCTGACGTACATTGATATGATTTGAGTGGATCCGGTCCTGACGTACACTGATATGATTTGAGTGGATCCGGCCCTGACGTACATTGATATGATTTGAGTGGATCCGGCCCTGACGTACATTGATATAAATCTGAGTGGATCCGGTCCTTACGTACATTGATATGATTTGAATGGATCCGGCCCTGACGTACATTGATATGATTTGAGTGGATCCGGCCCTGACGTACATTGATATAAATCTGAGTGGATCCGGCCCTGACGTACATTGATATAAATCTGAGTGGATCCGGCCCTGACGTACATTGATATGATTTGAGTGGATCCGGCCCTGACGTACATTGATATAAATCTGAGTGGATCCGGCCCTGACGTACATTGATATAAATCTGAGTGGATCCGGCCCTGACGTACATTGATATGATTTGAGTGGATCCGGCCCTGACGTACATTGATATGATTTGAGTGGATCCGGCCCTGACGTACATTGATATAAATCTGAGTGGATCCGGCCCTGACGTACATTGATATGATTTGAATGGATCCGGCCCAGACGTACATTGATATGATTTGAGTGGATCCGGCCCTGACGTACATTGATATGATTTGAGTGGATCCGGCCCTGACGTACATTGATATGATTTGAGTGGATCCGGTCCTGACGTACATTGATATGATTCGAGTGGATCCGGTCCTTACGTACATTGATATGATTTGAGTGGATCCGGCCCTGACGTACATTGATATGATTTGAGTGGATCCGGCCCTGACGTACATTGATATGATTTGAGTGGATCCGGCCCTGACGTACATTGATATGATTTGAGTGGATCCGGCCCTGACGTACATTGATATAAATCTGAGTGGATCCGGCCCTGACGTACATTGATATGATTTGAATGGATCCGGCCCAGACGTACATTGATATGATTTGAGTGGATCCGGCCCTGACGTACATTGATATGATTTGAGTGGATCCGGCCCTGACGTACATTGATATGATTTGAGTGGATCCGGCCCTGACGTACATTGATATGATTTGAGTGGATCCGGCCCTGACGTACATTGAGATGATTTGAATGGATCCGGCCCTGACGTACATTGATATAAATCTGAGTGAATCCGGCCCTGACGTACATTGATATAAATCTGAGTGGATCCGGTCCTTACGTACATTGATATGATTTGAGTGGATCCGGTCCTGACGTACATTGATATGATTTGAGTGGATCCGGCCCTGACGTACATTGATATAAATCTGAGTGGATCCGGCCCTGACGTACATTGATATAAATCTGAGTGGATCCGGCCCTGACGTACATTGATATAAATCTGAGTGGATCCGGCCCTGACGTACATTGATATGATTTGAGTGGATCCGGTCCTGACGTACATTGATATGATTTGAGTGGATCCGGCCCTGACGTACATTGATATAAATCTGAGTGGATCCGGCCCTGACGTACATTGATATGATTTGAATGGATCCAGCCCAGACGTACATTGATATGATTTGAGTGGATCCGGCCCTGACGTACATTGATATGATTTGAGTGGATCCGGTCCTGACGTACATTGATATGATTTGAGTGGATCCGGTCCTTACGTACATTGATATGATTTGAGTGGATCCGGCCCTGACGTACATTGATATGATTTGAGTGGATCCGGCCCTGACGTACATTGATATGATTTGAGTGGATCCGGCCCTGACGTACATTGAGATGATTTGAATGGATCCGGCCCTGACGTACATTGATATAAATCTGAGTGAATCCGGCCCTGACGTACATTGATATAAATCTGAATGGATCCGGCCCTGACGTACATTGATATGATTTGAGTGGATCCGGCCCTGACGTACATTGATATGATTTGAGTGGATCCGGCCCTGACGTACATTGATATAAATCTGAGTGGATCCGGCCCTGACGTACATTGATATGATTTGAATGGATCCGGCCCAGACGTACATTGATATGATTTGAGTGGATCCGGCCCTGACGTACATTGATATAAATCTGAGTGGATCCGGTCCTGACGTACATTGATATAAATCTGAGTGGATCCGGCCCTGACGTACATTGATATGATTTGAGTGGATCCGGCCCTGACGTACATTGATATGATTTGAGTGGATCCGGCCCTGACGTACATTAATATGATTTGAGTGGATCCGGCCCTGACGTACATTAATATGATTTGAGTGGATCCGGCCCTGACGTACATTGATATGATTTGAGTGGATCCGGCCCTGACGTACATTAATATGATTTGAGTGGATCCGGCCCTGACGTACATTAATATGATTTGAGTGGATCCGGCCCTGACGTACATTGATATAAATCTGAGTGGATCCGGCCCTGATGTACATTGATATAAATCTGAGTGGATCCGGCCCTGACGTACATTAATATGATTTGAGTGGATCCGGCCCTGACGTACATTAATATGATTTGAGTGGATCCGGCCCTGACGTACATTAATATGATTTGAGTGGATCCGGCCCTGACGTACATTGATATAAATCTGAGTGGATCCGGCCCTGACGTACATTAATATGATTTGAGTGGATCCGACCCTGACGTACATTGATGTAAATCTGAGTGGATCCGGCCCTGACGTACATTGATATAAATCTGAGTGGATCCGGCCCTGACGTACATTAATATGATTTGAGTGGATCCGGTCCTGACGTACATTGATATAAATCTGAGTGGATCCGGCCCTGACGTACATTAATATGATTTGAGTGGATCCGGCCCTGACGTACATTAATATGATTTGAGTGGATCCGGCCCTGACGTACATTAATATGATTTGAGTGGATCCGGCCCTGACGTACATTGATATAAATCTGAGTGGATCCGGCCCTGACGTACATTAATATGATTTGAGTGGATCCGGTCCTGACGTACATTGATATAAATCTGAGTGGATCCGGCCCTGACGTACATTAATATGATTTGAGTGGATCCGGCCCTGACGTACATTAATATGATTTGAGTGGATCCGGCCCTGACGTACATTAATATGATTTGAGTGGATCCGGCCCTGACGTACATTAATATGATTTGAGTGGATCCGGCCCTGACGTACATTGGCAATTTAAGTTAGAGTACAACAAGGGTTAGACAGTGACCAAAGCATGTTCTGTATAGCTTGCATAGCAAATAATAATGGTTAATTGAGTTTACGGCTACTGGGACATGACAAAGCTTCTTCACTTGTATAACTATTTTAGCGCGCATCTTAATCAGACCAAAAGTTGAAGCCTGAAGTTGTTGGCCTATTTTTCTCAAGTTTATATATATTTTTTCTCCAATTGACATGTATGAGAGTATGAAGTGTAGGGGACAATGATGCAGTATTCACAGACTACAGAGTGGTTGTGTTGAGGAGGCAGACCAGAGCAGGCCAGGCTGCGAGTGGTTAATCTCTCCCAATGATGACTGCTACCTCACTTCAACTCTCCACTGACCCAGCTGTAATCCCACGTTGGATCAATGCAAGTTCAAACAATCATCCATCCTGCTAGCACCTAACTCTGGATGGGAAGATGGAGTTGCAGACAGGGACTAAGCTACTTATCACCTCCACAATGACATCATCAGGAAAACCCCAGTGGATTAAGTGGCTCTTCTCTTGGTGAAAATAGTTTTAGGCCACCATCATATAACATCCATCAATAACCTGGGAGAAATAGACGACTGCAAAAACGAATCTCTTTAGGAGAGAGGTCAATAACAGAACATACAGCTTTACAGCCTTGCCAATCAAGACGGATATACAGTATTATTGTTACTTTTGAATGTATTCCTATTGCATGCTGAAATCAGCAAGTTTCAAGGTATGGTAATGTCTGTATAATAGACTACATATCCAGAAGGACAGAAAAACACAACATGAGATGCTGACAGTGAAACTGAGCGCAAGCAGACAGACACCCTCACTCTCAGTCACACAGTAATGTCAGGGGATGAGAGGACTATGCAAGGTGACTTTGACTAAATGCCCGGGGTCCATGACAGAAAGACATTGACTTGACTGTGGCATATTTTTCTCACTTATCACCATCCTAAATCCTAAAAGCTTGTATGATGAAACTAAGAGGGCATTAACACATATTCCCTTTGGCTTGAAGGCACAGTAAAGAAGAATCTGAGGCCAGTAAGTCACCTGCAACAAGCAGGAGACACAGTGTACTGTGATCACTGCCAACATGTACAACCTAACTGGCTTAGCAGACAGCCAGTTACTCTGACTGCTCATGTATCTTCTACAGGCATGGAACAGTGCATTGAAGTTCAGACAACAGAGCTCGATAAGCGTCATAGTCCAAACAGATGTTGTTGTGCTGGAGCTGGTGTATGAGTGTGAGTATGTGAGCGCATGTGTGTTTGTGTGTGAACTTAAAGGGAATAGAGAGGAAACAGGAATAAAACCTTGAGATGGAAGAGTTCCCCCCCCACCCCCAGCCCCAGCCCTCTTGCCGTGTGCGGTAGCAGCAGCGTTGTAACATAATTACTGCTGGGGCGCCTCTATTCCCAATGATCCATTTGCGTCAGTCAGGTTTTCGAGCCGAGCCGATGAATGGATTTTCAGTTTCTCAAGGATAAAGCGATGACCCTATCCTAACTGTTGTATCCATTTCATGTGCAGAGGCCACTCTCCTTCTCAAGGTTTGTCTACAGATCCTAATTGTAGTACAAAGCTTTAGCATGAAGAAAAGGACGCAAGCTTAGAGTAATGATTTTTTCTTCATTAAAAAGGTCTGGTTGAGAAATGCATGATATACATTTAGAGGAATTATACTGCCGGTTATTCAGATTTGAAAAAAAAGAAACCCGCTGGTTGGTGAACAACCCACAAGCTAAATCCAAATGATATGCAACTATTTTAATTTGAGCATCTTGCTGTTTTTGGATGAATCCCAAAACGTATTACCGTGTTATGTGACAGTCACAAATCACTTCTAATCAACCAAAATGTCATATTCTACTGCCAAAATGAAACTGACTAAGTGTCTAAGCACTCACATCAAATTAGGAGTAACGGCCAAACACAGTCACTCAACATCACTGTCTCTGAGCCAAAACCTCTCTCCAAAAACATTTAATCACCAACATCCCTTATGACAGTATGTCAATTTTACCAGTGAATTTCCTGACACGAATCAGCATCAGAATCTGACATTCTCTATGGATGAGCACTTCAAGTGTCACAGCGCACCCAAGTTCTTATTTTCTAAATCAATCTGATAGAGTCACAGATGACACAGGTCTAAAAGAAATGCACAAGCCGAACATTCCAGAAAGTTTTCTGTACATTTCTGTACACTTTCTTCATCCTTCATAATCTGAACTTTTCAGGGATATCAGGAAGAGCCCATTTTCAGAGTCTCCTATTAACATACATGCACCCACAACCAGATTCCTGCATCCTAAAGGTTAGCATGGCAGCCTTGTTGGACTGTGGACCTGTTGTCTGTGTGATGTGATGCTATGTGTCCATTTGCATGGTTGTCCATCATCACAGGGACTTCTCCCCAGGGAGGATAATCACACCAACACAGAGGGGTGTGACACCCCCCTACCCTCAGCCCCCAAGGCACCCTGCAAACTGTGTTCAGCGGCATGGCAGCCTTTTGATGTTCCACAGACCGCAAATCCAAAATGGTAAACAGCACAGATGAATCAAGATCTTCCTCCTGGGGGAGTACGCTGTGTAAGGATATTAGGGACGCATTGAATTAATGTGTCTCGGCACCACTACATTTACCAGCTCTCATCCCACCTAAACGAACTGCACATCCAGATGAAACATTCTGATACAGTTTAGATAGGTAATTCTTCAAATATGTTGTTTGATCAACAGCAGGCAGATTTAACCATATAAACAAATGAAACTACTCTGAGTTTACCATGTTGTGTTACACATCATGTGCACACTGTTTCTGTTGGTTGATAGTGTGTTAAGTCCTGTCTTGACCAACAGAGCACTGGTGCTTCTTTTAATGGATTTTTTTGTTCTTCAAAAAATGGCTTAGAATAAATATTAGATTTTCTCTTTCTATGTTTCTCTTGCTCTCCATCCCTCTGTTTCCCAGTGTTCCATTACATAAAAGGTTTATGCAACCCAAGCAGCATGGACCATTATGACTCATGAAAACTGTGAAAGGTTCAACATTGATTAGATTTTTTAACAAAGAAAATGGATGACTCAACACATACCTACATGGATGATCGCGGAAATCACAAAATAGAACACTAATCCCGTAAGGAAAGGGTACAGAGGTTGGAAGATTATATAATGCTAAATAACAGAATTGCAATTTGAATAGATTGATCTCAATATACAGCCAATAAATCCATGTCACTTTGGCAAGGTGAAACCACTTATTTCCATTGCAACAAAAGCCCTGATTTTCATTTTTCTGTTCACTGGTTTCAATTAGTTATTTCGTGTTTTTTGGCATGATAAAACTCTTCCGTTTATTGTAAAGGAGTGCTTGTCAAGAACGGCAGGGAAAAGAGGAAAGATGTACAGTAGCGATAATATTAAACAATCATATAGGCACCAGAGAGAATGCTCAGAGTTGTTTTGCTTCAATGCCAAGCCAAAGCTGAGTAACAACTTTCACTTTGAAATATAGATGTGCTCTTATATAAACGCTGTCTGCCTGGTGCATGACTGGCGCTTATGCAACCAGCGTTTGAATGGGGGCATATCCTTGGAAGCTTTATGCTTGTACAGGACAAAAAGAACAGAAAATGTGTCATTCTAAAGTATCTACTCTATCAATACTTGTTGTTTGTTGCTCAGAACACCAAATCTGAACCAAACATAAGAACTTTCCTCCAGCAAATATGTCCCAAGATCAAGAATAATGTATTGTAAATGATCCAGGAATGTATTTCTTATGCCACGGGCTCAACATCAAATAAACGATATTATGAATATTTCCAGGCATTCCAGAGAGAATTGGCTTAGTTTGCATAATGATTCAGTACCTCCATAAAGAAGCAGTGCTAGAGAACAACAAGGAATTATGTATGGATGAGAATGTAAAGCTGATACAATCTATCTTTAACACAATTTGCATGTTTTGTTTTGTACTTTGGGATTTACAAGCACAGCTCTGCCTTTTGGAATTGCGTAAATGTCCTCTGAGTCGATATTATACTAAATGAAACCCATTCTTTTCAAAGTCAATAGGACAGATGGATCAAACACAAAATAAAGCTGTTTGACAGATCATCATACAAACATATCCTCCCATCCATACATACATAGTGTGCTACACATACACACACACACACACACACACACACACACACACACACACACACACACACACACACACACACACACACACACACACACACACACACACACACACAGAAACCCACTGGCCCTGCTGCCTGCCTCTCCAGGAATCTTTCCAACCCGACTGTTTTGTGATAGCCTGTGGCCCTGACTGAGGCCCAGTTGCTGGTGACGGATGCCTCTCCCCCCATGCATGGTCTGAACACTGTTGGCAGCTTGGTCAGTGACAGGGGGGCCGAGGGGAGAGAGGGAGGGGACTAGGAACAAGCTGGGGAGCAGAGAGTGTGACACTGGCCGAGTACATCCAGAGAACAGCTGATACACCAGTGGGATCAGTCAGTCTACTATTTCACCTGGATCAGCAGCGCACATGCGCCACACACTGCACACAGTCTGGTCCCAGGCAGAGACAGACTGGACTGGGAGAGAGAAGGAGAGAGGGAGGGCAGAGACAGCTGGCAGACTCAACAAACTCTCACACAGAGGCTTAAGAGAGCCAGGCTCTGGAGACTGAAATTAGGGTACAACTACTGCAGCCAGGACAGAAATTAAATATATATTTTTGCAATGAAGAAAGAAAATGAGTGCCTTAATATAAAACTTTGGTTTTACATTCCAGGCGATAACCTGTACTGTATTACTGCTCCCAGCGAGATTGTGCGACTACATGTTTTCATACAGGAGTGGTGTAATGTTTTCCCTGGTTGGATGCTGCCAGGGCTGTAAAGGCAGAGGGATGATGTCATGCCCAGCCCAGTAAAAGTGATACGTCCCCGTCCCGGCTTCCACTTCTCCTAATAAGGCAGGGGTCAAGTCTCTTTCATTACACTAGCGTAGGAACATCGTAGGGGAAATTGATGGGGAGAAATATTGGCTGTACCTAGTGCTTAGATTAGGCTTGGGCGGTATCCAGTTTTTCGTACCTTCATACTGTTCTTCCCAGGATTCACAGTATTACCGGCATAGCACACAAGGGGGCATTAAAAACTCAAAAAAAGCGCCTTGGGCATTTTTACCAGAATGCTTAAAAATTTTGCACAAGTAATAAAAAAATGTCAAGGAAACTTTTAGCTGAATGCTAACAAGCACAAACCAACAAAGTAATTATAAAGACAAATCCAGCTTCGGTGATGTACTGGGCCGTATGCAGTACTCCCTGTAGTGCCTTGGGATCGGAGGCCGAGCAGTTACAATATCAGGCAGTGATGCAACCCAGCAGGATGCTCTCGATGGTGCAACTGTAAAACGTTTTGAGGATCTGAGGACCCATGCCAAATCTTTTCAATCTCCTGAGGGGGAATAGGTTTAGTCGTGCCCTCTTCACAACTGTCTTGGTGTAATCGGATAGCATACACATGTAACTTCATATCAGCCGTACAACAGAGAGAGACTCACCAATAGAATGCTATGGACATATCAGGTCCCGCTTTCTCCTGTTGTGCTGTTTACAACAAACATGTGACTGGCTGATGTTCAGGGGAACTACGGTAATAATTAAAAAATTATGTGACAGGCGAAACGAAGAATGCAATCTGCTTTATCTCCTTGCACACATTGAGTGTTGGTATTGATACTGAACAATATAAACACAACATGTAAAGTGTTGGTCCCATGTTTCATGAGCTGAAATAAAAGATCCAAGACATTTTCCATATGCACAAAAAGCTTATTTCTCTCAAATTTTGTGCACATGTGTTTACATCCCTGTTAGTGAGTATTTCTCCTTTACCAAGAAAATTCATCCACCTGACAGATGTGAAATATCCAAAAGCTGATTAAATAGCATGATCTTTACACAAGTGCACCTTGTGCTTGGGAAAATAAAAGGCCACTCTAAAATGTGCAGTTTTGTAACACAACACAATGCCACAGATGTCTCAAGATATGAAGGAATGCGCAATTTTCCTGCTGACTGCAGGAATGTCCACCAGAGCTGTTGCCAGATAATTGAATTTTCTCTACCATAAGCCGACTCCAACGTCGTTTGAGAGAATTTAGCAGTACGTCCGGGCCTCACAACCGCAGACCACATGCAACCATGCCAGCCCAGGACCTCCACATCTGGCTTCTTCACCTGCGGGATCATCTGAGACCAGCCACCCGGACAGCTGATGAAACTGTGGGTTTGCACAACCTAAGAATTCGCACACTGTCAGAAACGGTCTCAGGGAAGCTCATCTGCGTGCTTGTTGTCCTCACCAGGGTCTTGACCTGACTGCTATTTGGAATCATAACTGACTTCAGTGGGCAAATGCTCATCTTCGATGGCCACTGGCATACTGGATAAGTGTGCTTTTCAGAGATGAATCCCAGTTTCAAATGTACCAGGCAGATGGCAGACAGCATGTATGGCGTTGTGTGGATGAGCGGTTTGCTGATGTCAATGTTGTGAACAGAGAGCCCCATGGTGGCGGTGGGTTTATGGTAAAGGCATGAGCTACGGAATGCACAGAGATACTGTGACGAGATCCTGAGACCCATTGTGGAGCCATTCGTCCACTGCCATCACCTCACGTTTCAGCATGATAATGCACAGTCCCATGTCGCAAGGATCTGTACACAATTCCTGGAAGCTGAAAATGTCCCAGTTCTTCCATGGCCTGCATACTCATCAGCCATGTCACCCATTGAGCAGGTTTGGGAAGCTCTGGATCGACGTGTACGACAGCGTGTTCCAATTCTCGCCAATATCCAGCAACTTCGCACAGCCATCTAAAAGGAGTGGGACAACATTCCACAGGTCACAATCTTTTCCCTGATCAACTCCATGCGAAGGAGAGTGTCGCACTGCATCAGGCAAATGGTGGTCACACCAGCTACTGACTGGTTTTCTGATCCACGCCCCTACCTATTTTTTTAAGGCATCTGTAATATGTTTTAAGGCATTTACTTATATGAACTGAAACTCAGTAAAATCGTAAAACTTGTTGCATGTAGCGTTTATATTTTTGTTCAGAGTACTTAACAAGTAGCTACAAGTACTTCAAAGAAATAGTTTCAACGATATTGTCGGTATATGAAAACCATCCCATCGGTATTTCCAAATACCCCGGTATACGGTACATACGGTATACCGCCCAACACTAGCTTAGATCATTTTACAGTGTCAAAGCAAAGGTGAGTAAAGACATCCTGCCCTCACAGCAGAGAGATGGTGGTGGTGGAACTTGAACTCTAGGCTGAGTCCCTTGGTGGACCCGAACCCCTTTCAGACCAGAAGAGTGTGTTAAGTCACTTCCCTTCACTGGTAATAGACATGTTGTGTGCTGCAGGATAAGGGGAATTACGACATCCCTCCAGCTGTCCAGGTTCAGAGTGCTTCACAGACAGGCAGAAAAACAAGGCTCTTCCTCCAGCCCACATTGCCTGACTCGCTCCAGCTGCAGGAGGCCTGATTGTTCCCACCACCAGCTACTGTACTTACTGACTGCACGGGATCACACTAGGGACTATGACTTCCAGATCCCCAAACAAACACCTGCAAATCTGTTTATTATTCAGAAGACCCCTGGTGGGATTCAATTCTATATTATTGTATATATTTTTTTGTCTGAGCAAATACCATAGTTTTCTACCAAATGCTTTGGGATATCTTACACAACCCTGTGACCATGGCTAGTGCCTATAAGAATAGCTCACAGATTCCACCGTATAATCCTGCTGATCCTCTAACATCACATTTCTATTTGTCACATACTTTCGTGAACCACAGGTGTAGACTAACAAGGAAATGCTTACTTACTGGCCCTTCCCAACAATGCGGAGAGAAAGACAATATAGAAATAATATAAATGTAATAACAAATAATAAAACAAGTAATAATAAATACACGAGTAATGATAACATGGACAGGGTAGCAGTACTGAGTCGATGTGCAGGGGTACAAGGTAATTGAGATAGATGTGTACATATAACTAGGAGTAAAGTGACTAGGCAACAGGATAGCTAATAAACTGTAGCAGCGTATGTGATGAGTCAAAAAAGTTTGTGCAAAAAGGATCAATGCAGTCCGAGAGCTATTTGGTTAACTATTTAACTAACTATTTAGTAGTCTTATGGCTTTGGGGTAGAAGCTGTTCAGGTTCCTGTTGGTTCCAGACTTGGTGCACCGGTACTGCTTGCCGTGCAGTAGCAGAGAGAACAGTCTATGACTTGGGTGGCTGGAGTCCTTCCTCTGACAACACCTGGTATAGAGGTCCTAAATGGTGATGCACTGGGCCTTACGCACTACCCTCTGTAGCGCCTTGCGGTCGGATGCCAAGCAGTTGCCATAACAAGCGGCGATGCAGCCAGTCAAGATGCTCTCAGTGGTGCAGCTGTGGAACTCATTATCAGATTGCCTTCTCAACAGGAGCAGCATACACTATGTTTATCAGTGACATTGATTAGAAACAAAATGTTCACACACATAGCAACCTTGCCTTTGTATTGCCTGTATAACATGCATGGAGCTTAAAGTGCAAGACAGTGTACTATTCAGATTGAGGGAAATGTTTTAGGCGTTATAAGCTGCTTGTCTATGCATACTGTAAATATATAGTACTCTCAAAATACATCAACTCAGCAAGAGAAATCAGGTCTTCATGGGGACTCCAGACTTTTATGTTAAGATTAAGCGGTTGCGTCTTAAATGTGATACAGGGGAGCATATTAGCGATCACAAGAAATCTTTTGATCTGGCAAATTAGATTATAATGTATTCCTTTGATACTGTACTATGCTACTATGCTTTTCAAAGTCTCATTGAAATTCAGTCAAAGTGCAACTCAGCAAATTGATAAATTGATGTACTTCAAGGGAAAATGAATACAACAATTTTGATCTATGATACTGTAGGTATCCAAATCAAATTCTATTTGCCACATGCTTTGTAAACAACAAGTGTAGACAAACAGTGAAATGCTTTCTTAGGGGTCCATTTCCAACAATGCAGAGTTAAAGATAAAGATTTTTAAAAGGGTGTGTGTGTGTGTGTGTGTGTGTGTGTGTGTGTGTGTGTGTGTGTGTGTGTGTGTGTGTGTGTGTGTGTGTGTGTGTGTGTGTGTGTGTGTGTGTGTGGCATAAGTATGCATGTGTGCGCATAATATGTGTGTGCTTGTGGCATAAGTATGCATGTGTGCGCATAATATGTGTGTGTGGGCAAGTGATTTGATTCGCAGTTTGCACGCACAGTTTGACACATACCCCGCAGTACCCACGATTATATCCGCAGGGAGGGCGGGTTAAGGGTAATGAAATATTGTGTGGATGAATGGCGGGAGGGTGGCCGGCAGGTTAAATCAATCGAAAACAATACCTTATAAAATCCAATAATGTAGTAGTAGTAACCTTCTTGTGCAATTTATATCGATAGGCAACATTTAAGTTTTTCTTTCATTATTTTTGGCTATCTGGCATTAGTGCGTAAACCTAAGCTTTAGGGCCTAACTGTACGCTCGCCAAATAGCCAATCGCAAAATGCTTTTGGGAAGGGACAGAAAAAGTTCATGTCTATCCATGGAGGCAATTGAAAAAGTATCATTCAAAAAGAGAAAAGCTGCGAAATGGAGTTAAAAAAAAAGAATGCATGGCGAGAAAAGTCATGTTTGGGAAAGATTTGGTGAAGTGATGAAGGAGGATGATAGCAATGCCGGCTATGCTATGTGTGATGATTTTGAGGCGCTATTGTAAGGTTCTGCTTTTCTTTTCTTAGTCAACCTTGTGTTCTTTTTCTTTGTGTTCTGGAACGTAGCACTGTTTCTTTGTGTTCTGGAACGTAGCACTGTTTCTTTGTGTTCTTGAACGTAGCACTGTTTCTTTGTGTTCTGGAACGTAGCACTGTTTCTTTGTGTTCTGGAACGTAGCACTGTTTCTTTGTGTTCTGGAACGTAGCACTGTTTCTTTGTGTTCTTGAACGTAGCACTGTTTCTTTGTGTTCTGGAACGTAGCACTGTTTCTTTGTGTTCAGGAACGTAGCACTGTTTCTTTGTGTTCTGGAACGTAGTACTGTTTCTTTGTGTTCTGGAACGTAGCACTGTGTCTTTGTGTTCTGGAACGGAGCACTGTTTCTTTGTGTTCTGGAACGTAGCACTGTTTCTTTGTGTTCTGGAACGTAGTACTGTTTCTTTGTGTTCTGGAACGTAAGCACTGTGTCTTTGTGTTCTGGAACGGAGCACTGTTTCTTTGTGTTCTGGAACGTAGCACTGTTTCTTTGTGTTCTGGAACGTAGCACTGTTTCTTTGTCTTCTGGAACGTAGCACTGTTTCTTTGTGTTCTGGAACGTAGCACTGTTTCTTTGTGTTCTGGAACGTAGCACTGTTTCTTTGTGTTCTGGAACGTAGCACTGTTTCTTTGTGTTCTGGAACGTAGCACTGTTTCTTTGTGTTCTTGAACGTAGCACTGTTTCTTTGTGTTCTGGAACGTAGCACTGTTTCTTTGTGTTCTGGAACGTAGCACTGTTTCTTTGTGTTCTGGAACGTAGTACTGTTTCTTTGTGTTCTGGAACGTAGCACTGTGTCTTTGTGTTCTGGAACGGAGCACTGTTTCTTTGTGTTCTGGAACGTAGCACTGTTTCTTTGTGTTCTGGAACGTAGTACTGTTTCTTTGTGTTCTGGGACGTAAGCACTGTGTCTTTGTGTTCTGGAACGGAGCACTGTTTCTTTGTGTTCTGGAACGTAGCACTGTTTCTTTGTGTTCTGGAACGTAGCACTGTTTCTTTGTGTTCTGGAACGTAGCACTGTTTCTTTGTGTTCTGGAACGTAGCACTGTTTCTTTGTGTTCTGGAACGTAGCACTGTTTCTTTGTGTTCTGGAACGTAGCACTGTTTATTTGTGTTCTGGAACGTAGCACTGTTTCTTTGTGTTCTGGAACGTAGCACTGTTTCTTTGTGTTCTGGAACGTAGCACTGTTTCTTTGTGTTCTGGAACGTAGTACTGTTTCTTTGTGTTCTGGAACGTAGCACTGTGTCTTTGTGTTCTGGAACGGAGCACTGTTTCTTTGTGTTCTGGAACGTAGCAATGTTTCTTTGTGTTCTGGAACGTAGCACTGTTTCTTTGTGTTCTGGAACGTAGCACTGTTTCTTTGTGTTCTGGAACGGAGCCCTATCTTTCATTTTTGTTCATTTCTTTCACCTGTGTTCATTTCTCACCTGGTCTCATCAGCTCCCTATTTAGTTAAGTTATTTCTGCTTGTATGGTTGTGAGGTATTGTTTTGGTTTTGACTGCCTACCTGTGTTTGACCATTGCCTGCAACCACGATTCCGGCCTTCTGAGTTTATAGTGAATTTAGAGTGAATTTAACAGCTACATCTATCAACAGTTGTCACAGTGACATTCTAATGAAATTGTTACTTGCATAGTGGAGTATTTTGTTGACATGTAGCTAGCTAGGTAAACAATAAACCATAATCCCAACTCATGACGTTACTACCCTGCATGAATCTGCAGATAGCTAACCAGATTCAATGTTAGCTACCTACAACTAGCAAAGCAAATGGCTTTGAGATACAAATAATATTACTAAACAGATTATACACGTAATATTAGCTAGCGAACCAGCCAGTTAACTTTAGCAAGCTAGCGAACAGTACACGTTAACTTGAAATGACAACGACTTTCTGTCAAAATTAGAGACGTGTGATATCTGAAAATGTAGCTAGCTAGATCATGGATGGATGCTTCTCCCTTTCACGGATGCCATGTTTGCCCTCAGTTTGATTGAAGACGTAATCTGGAGACAGGTGTTTTCTCCACCTCCTTAGCTATGCTACTCTAATTCCACTGATTTCAAAACTCGGTCCTCCAGAAAGTAGAGAGCAACACTTATGTAGTTCTACTACGTGATATATAATTGACAAAAGCTGTGTTAGAAAGGATTACCTACACATACTGACCAGCTCAAATAGACAGAAGCTTTCTACATGGCAGACCAATCCGAACTCATCTCTCGGCATGTCCAGCCCACTCATTATGTTAGCCAATCATGGCCAGCGGGAAGATTGGTGTCTTTTTCTGTGGCTAAATCAACTAGGCGCTTAATTTAACAATTTTATTTTTATTTACAGATGCCATACAAGTTTGTTGTTAAGGCAAATGAAAGTTCACATGTTGCAGAAGGCATTTCTTCCAAAAAAACACATTTTGATTTATTTATTTTAAAGTTTACGTTCAAATCGCTCTCCTGTGAAGTAGTGACCCGCGACATATGCCAGGTTTCCTGAAACGAGTCACATTTGCATCCAAGCAAAACTGAAATCTTATCAGAAACATTTTAGGTCGTTTTCACAGCTTTCTATTACCTTCAAACTGGTAAAAATGATTTGGAAATTTTGCATAGATAATCTTTCCCGTTTCTTTTCCCTCCCCGGTCCCTAAACGTCTTTGCTCTGAAAACTTTACCTATGTCAACCACTGAACAAAGATAGAAACACAACATGCACAAATGTCAAAGATTTTACTGACTTACAGTTCATGTAAGGAAATCAGTCAATTCCAAAAAATGTATGAGGCCCTAATCTGTGGATTTCACATGAGACACCCCCAAAAAAAGGTACGGGCGTGGATCAGAAATGTTATCCCACTCCTCTTCAATAGCTGTGAGAAGTTGCTGGATATTGGTGAGAACTGGAACACGCTGTCGTACACGTCAATCCAGAGCATCCCAAACATACTCAATGGGGGACATGTCTGGTGAGTATGCAGGCCATAGAAGAACTGGGATATTTTCTGCTTCCAGGAATTGCGTACAGATTCTTGCGACATGGGGCCATGGATTATCATGCTGTAACATGAGGGGATGGTGGCAGATGAATGGCACAACAATGGGCCTCAGGATCTTGTCACGGTATATCTGTCCATTCTGTAGCTTACACCTGCCCATACCATAACCCCACCGCCACCATGGGGCACTCTGTTCACAACGTTGGCATCAGCAAAACGTTCGCCCACACAACGTCATACACTCTGTCTGCCATCTGCCTTGTACATTTGAAATCGGGATTCATGGGTGAATAGCACACTTCTCCAGCATGCCAGTGGCAATCGAAGGTAAGCATTTGCCACTAAATTCAGTTAGAAAGCCAAACTGCAGTCAGGTTAAAACCCTGGTGAGGACAATGAGCACATAGATGAGCTTCCCTAAAGCGGTATCTGACCGTTTGTGCAGACATTTTTAGGTTATGCAAACCCACAGTTTCATCAGCTGTCTGGGTGGCTGGTCTCAGACGAACCTGCAGGTGAAGAAGCCGAATGTGGAGGTCCTGGGATGCTGTGGTTACACGTGGTCTGCGGTTGTGAGGCTGGTTGGACTGCCAAATCCTCTAAAACAAAGTTGGAGGCAGCTTATGGTAGAGAAAATAACATTCACTTCTCTGGCAAAAACTCTAGTGGACATTCCTGCAGTCAGCATGCCAATTGCACGCTGCTAGAAAACTTGAGACATCTGTGGCATTGTGTTGTGTGACAAAACTGCACATTTTAGAGAGGCCCTTTATTGTCCCAAGCACAAGGTGCACCTGTGTAATGATCATGCAGTTTAATCAGCTTCTTGAAATGCCACACCTGTCAGGTGGATGGATTATCTTGGCAAAGGATAAATGCTCACTAACTCTGATGTAAAAAACTTGTGCACAACATTTGAGAGAAATAAGCTTTTTGTACGTATGGAACATTTCTGGGATCTTTTATTTCAGCTCATGAAACGTGGGACCAACACTTTACATGTTGCGCTCAGGTTTTTGTTCTGTGTAATGCTGGTGTGGTTAGCTTGCTTTACAGCTAGCTAGCCAAATTTGCTAAAGCCTTCAGGCGTTGGCTAACCTAGTTAGCTAAAGCCTTGCAGTATTGGTTAACCAAGTATTGGTGGGTACTTCAAGCCAGTGATCAGCCCCTTAACAAAATCCCATACTGACAAATAGAAATAAAACCACAGAAACATGATGTCAATCAATGTTAATATATGTTAGCCAATGATAGTTAGTTATATGTAACTATGAATTGTGTGGCAGTTTGCTGATGTCAACGTTGTGAACAGAGTGCCCCAGTTTGGCGGTGGAGTTATGGTATGGGCAGGCATAAGCTACGGACAATGAACACAATTGCATTTTACCAATGGCAATTTCAATGTACAGAAATACAGAGATCCTGAGACTTTACAATGTACAGAATTATAAAAACATTAACATGTAGTGTGTGTGTTACACATACAGTACTGGTAGAACGTTTGGACACACCTACCCATTCAAGGGTTTTTCTTTATTTTTTGGAGACATCAAAACTGTGAAATAACACATAAGGAATCAAGTACTGTAATAACCAAAAAAGTGTTAAATCAAAATATATTTTATATTTGAGATTCTTCTAAGTAGCCACCCTTTGACTTGATGACAGCTTTGCACACTCTCGGTATTCTCTCGACCAGCTTCATCAAATCAAACGTTATTTGTCACACGCGCAGAATACAACAAGTGTATATCTTACCGTGAAATAATAATAATATTTACAAGCCCTTAACCAACAGTGCAGTTCAAGAAGAGTTAAGAAAATATTTACCAAATAAACTAAAGTAAATCATTGTAATAAAAAGTAAATAACAATAACAAGGCTTTAAACAATGCTATATACGGTACCAAGTTAGTGTGCGGGGGTACAGGTTAGTTGAGGTAATTTGTATATGTAGGTAGGGGTGAAGTGACTATGCATAGATACCAAACAGCGAGTAGCAGCAGTGTACAACATGGAGGGGGGTCAATGTAAATAGTCCGGTGGCAATTTGATTAATTATTCAGCAGTCTTATGGCTTGGGGGTAGAAGCTGTTGAGGAGACTTTTGGCCCTAGACTTGGCGCTCCGGTACCACTTGCCGTGCCCCTGAACTCTCGTGTATTTTTTGCAATATGCAATGATATGGGCAGCGACCATGTAACGCTTTTAAAACATACAGAAGTGCGCTGGTTATCAAGGGGCATAAGTATTGACATGTTTTTTTTTTATTGAAGAACTTGCTTAAAGTTTTCTTTACAGACAATAATTTTCACTTGTCTGACCGCTTGCATGATGACGAGTTTCTCACACAACGGGCCTATCTGGGAGACGTTTTCTGAATCTTGGATTACAGGGACTCTCCGCAACTATATTCAATGTGCGGGATAATATTGAGGCTATGATTAAGAAGTTGGGGCTCTTCTCTGTCTGCATTAACAAGGACAACACACAGGTCTTTCCATCATTGTATGATTTTTTTGTGTGCAAAAGAAGGACAATGTCAAATGTGAAGCACCTGAGTGAGTTGGGTGCGCAATTATGCAGGTACTTTCTCGAAACAGATGACACAAACAACTGGATTCGTTATCCCTTTCATGCCCTGCCTCCAGTCCACTTACCGATACAGGAACAAGAGAGCCTCATCGAAATTGCAACAAGCTGTTCTGTGAAAATTGAATTTAATCAGAAGCCACTGACAGATTTCTGGATTGGGCTGTGCTCAGAGTACCCTGTCTTTGCAAATCTCACTGTTAAGACACTGATGTGCTTTGCAACCACACACCTACAGTTGAAGTCGGAAGTTTACATACACCTTAGCCAAAACCATTTAAACTCAGTTTTTCACAATTCCTGACATTTAATCCTAGTAAATATTCCCTGTTTTAGGTCAGTTAGGATCAGCACTTTATTTTAAGAATGTGAAATATCAGAATAATAGTAGAGAGAATGATTTATTCAAACTTTTATTTCTTTCATCACATTCCCAGTGGGTCAAAAGTTGACATACACTCAATTAGTATTTGGTAGCATTGCCTTTAAATTGTTTAACTTGGGTCAAACGTTTCAGGTAGCCTTCCACAAGCTTCCCACAATAAGTTGGGTGAATGTTGGCCCATTCCTGCTGACAGAGCTGGTGTAACTGAATCAGGTTTGTAGGCCTCCTTGCTCGCACACGCTTTTTCAGTTCTGCCCACAACTTTTGGAGTTTTGACTTCAATCCTAATGAATTTAGGATTGAAGTCAGGGCTTTGTGATGGACACTCCAATACCTTGACTTTGTTGTCCTTAAGCCATTTTGCCACAACTTTGGAAGTATGCTTGGGGTCATTGTTCATTTGGAAGACACATTTGCGACCAAGCTTTAACTTCCTGGCTGATGTCATCAGATGTTGCTTCAATATATGCACATAATTGTCCATCCTCATGATGCCATCTATTTTGTGAAGTGCACCAGTCCCTCCTGCAGCAAAGCACACCTGACAACATGATGCTGTAACCCCCGTTCTTCATGGTTGGGATGGTGTTCTTTGACTTGCAAGCCTCCCCCTATCTCCTCCAAACATAACGATGGTCATTATGGCCAAACAGTTCTATTTTTGTTTCATCAGACCAGATTCCAAGAACACAGGATGAGATGTTACTATCCTTTGTGCAAGCACTTCCAAGAGAAACACATGAACAGTGAGCCTGGTGAATTTTGGGGAGCGCATCGTCAGTAGTGTACCTTTGGTTCCTAGGGTGTTTCGGCCTTTCACACTATACACCCTCCCCAAAGGCAGCCAGCGACAGGGTGATCAATCCTACGCTTGCGTCCCATTCCCAATTAGTCATAGGAGTTAGTCAGAGGACATTTCTCCAAAAAGTATGATCTTTGTCCCGACATGCAGTTGCAAACCATAGTCTGTCTTTTTTATGACGGGTTTGGAGCAGTGGCTTCTTCCTTGCTGAGTGGCCTTTCAGGTTATGTCAATATAGGACTCGTTTTACTGTGGATATAGATACTTTTGTACCTGTTTCCTCCAGCATCTTCACAAGGTCCTTTGCTGTTGTTCTGGGATTGATTTGCACTTCTCGCACCAAAGTATGTTCATCTCTAGGAGACAGAATGCGTCTCCTTCCTGAGCGGTACGACGGCTACGTGATCCCATGGTTTTTAAAACTTGCATACTATTGTTTGTACAGATGAATGTGGTACCTTGAGGCGTTTGGAAATTGCTCCCAATGATGAACCACACTTGTGGAGGTCTTGACTGATATCTTTTTTCCCATGATGTCAAGCAAAGAGGCACTGAGTTTGAAGGTAGGCCTTCAAACTCATCCACAGGTACACCTCCAATTGACTCAAATTATGTCAATTAGCCTATCAGAAGCTTCTAAATCTATGACATAATTTTATGGAAATTTCCAAGCCGTTTAAAGGCACAGTCAACTTAGTGTATGTAAACTTCTGACCTACTGGAATTGTGATACAGTGAATTATAAGTTAAATAATCTGTCTGTAAACAATTGTTGGAAAAATTACTTGCTTCAGATGTCCTAACCAACTCGCCCAAACTATAGTTTGTTAACAAGAAATTTGTGGAGTGGTTGAAAAATTAGTTTTAATGACTCCAACCTAAGTGTATGTAAGCTTCTGACTTCAACTGTATGTGAAAGTGGATTCTCAGCCCTCACTAGCATGAAAACTAAATACCGGCACAGACTGTGTGTGGAAAATGATTTAAGACTGAGACTCTCTCCAATACAACCCAACATTGCAGAGTTATGTGCATCCTTTCAAGCACACCCTTTTCATTAACCTGTGGTGAGTTATTCACAATGTTCGATTAACAAATAAAGTTTAATATGTAAGATGGCTAACTAAAGAGCAAAATTATTGATTATTATATTATTATTTGTACCCTGGTCCTATAAGAGCTCTTTGTCACTTCCCACGAGCCGGGTTGTGACAAAAACTCACACTCATTCTTATGTTTAATAAATGTATTGTATTGTGTGTGTGGCCGGCTCACAATGATGGCAAAAAACATAATTTGAGAGTGTGCTGACCCTGGTGCTAGAGGGGGTATTGAGGTTGAAAGTTTGAAGGGGTACAGAACTATAAACAGTTTGGGAACCACTGTTCTAATATAACTTGGGTTATGCAAGTAACCCTAATTTTTGATAACATATCAATAGTGACACAAATATTATAGAATGAGAGACCAGACATCTCACAGCTGCAGTGTGACTCTGGTCAAAGCCATCATCTCTACTCCACCTAGCAGAAGCTTTCACAGATTAACCCCAGAAGCCACACTGCAGCTAGAGAAGCATGTATCTACAACTTCTGTCTTTTCACTTTATATCTGCTGTCAGTCCTCAGGATTTTTTAAAATTGTACCTTTATTTAACTAGGCAAGTCAGTTAAGAACAAATTCTTATTTTCAATGACGGCCTTGGAACAGTGAACAGGTTAACCTGTTCAGGGGGTTAACCTGTTCAGGGGGTTAACCTGTTCAGGGGGTTAACCTGTTCAGGGGGTTAACCTGTTCAGGGGGTTAACCTGTTCAGGGGGTTAACCTGTTCAGGGGGTTAACCTGTTCAGGGGGTTAACCTGTTCAGGGGCAGAATGACAAGATGTACCTTGTCAGCTCAGGGGTTTGAACTTGCAGCCTTCCGGTTGCTAGTCCACCGCTATAACCACTAAGCTACCCTGCCGCCCCAGTATAACTCAAGTCACTACACTTGACTTGGGAGTGGTGAATAAATTAAACTTAATTGTGTGGTTCTTGTCCTACGCCAATTAAGTAACATAATAGTACACCTGAAAGTTAAGTGTGTCACATGATACATGGCCAGTAATTTCTTTCTATGACACAATGTCAGTTTAGCCCTCTGGTTTGTTTATCATGTGTACCATAGTGGCACTGCGTTGGCTTTCTTTTCATCTGTAGATAGCCTGTCAAACAAACACTCATAAATAAATACGTCTAAAGATAGGAGTGCACTGTTGATCCAACATGACTCAACACGAAAACAGCTCTAGTCAATTTCACATAGGCCATTTCACATAAGCCATTCCAACACAATGCTTTGTAGAAGCGAAGCTCGTACATTTACTGTACATGGGGAATCAAAATATGGCCTGTGTCAATTTGGCTTTGGAGAAGAAGTTATTTCTGCTACTGCTGAGCCTTTAAAAGGACAAACTGATTGAAAATTATGAAATTAAGCAAATATGAGCGCTCTTATCAGAGGTGGGATTTTCTGTCATCAGAATAGAATGCTTTGAAAAACCAGCCTACAGGAGACAGTCCAAATCAATACAGTATAGAGAGACACATGGATCAGAATGTACTTAAAACTCTCAAATATATAATTGTGATGATTAATAGCTTTAAAAGGGTAAGGTTATTATAAAACCTTAACTCAACTTACACTATGCAAACTTTCTCTAGTGTTTACTTTAAAAAATACAAATATACATTCAAAGTTGACTTGCACTCTTAACCCTGTGTGGGCCACTTATACAGGGGAGGGGGAGAAAGAGACAGGGATGATAGTTGTGAAAGAGGATTAACTGCAGATTGAGGCTGCCACTTTGGTTTAGGATCTTACTGCTGATTCTCCAGTATGGCCAGAGAAAGCTGAGGGGTAAGGACACCTCCGTCTGACTGAGGGCTCGCAGGGGAAGGGCAAAGAAGACAGGAAGAGGCTGTCGATCCTTAAGCCGCTCTGCCCTGCTCAGCAGCACATGTGCTGAGTGGGCCGTATGGGGCTGCTTACTACCAGAGGTCACAGCCAAGGGCAGGGCAGTTGAAAGGTCACTGTTAGCTGCTCCCTTAGACAAACAGTATGTTAGTGAGTGGTTCATTAGTGCTTCTGTGTTAGAATTTTTTTTCTGGCCATCAGAGGTTTATAAGCCACTGTAGTTCAGGATATTGATATCTAGGTCAGAATGATAGGGGGCTAATTGTCAACAGAGTTGCCTTGCTGATATACTACAGTGACATAACAGGCAGATGTGATAAGAAAATATAGGCCTATAGGAAATAAAGGTGTTTTTTCCATTTCCTTTTCCGAGTACACTTTAATCCTGGGTCGCACCACTGTACATTATTAGTATATACAGTTGAAGTCGGAAGTATACATACACCTTAGTCAATTACATTTAAAGTCAGTCTTTCACAATTGCTGACATTTAATTCTAGTAAAAATTCCCTGTCTTAGGTCAGTTAGGATCACCACTTTATTTTAAGAATGTGAAATGTCAGAATAATAGTTGAGAGAATGATCTATTCTATTCTATTCTTTCATCACATTCCCAGTGGGTCAGAAGTTTACATACACTCAATTAGTATTTGGTAGCATTGCCTTTAATTTGTTTAACTTGGGTCAAATGTTTGCGACCAAGCTTTAACTTGCTAACTGATGTCGTCGGATGTTGCTTCAATATATCCACATAATTGTCCATCCTCATGATGCCATCTGTTTTGTGAAGTGCACCAGTCCCTCCTGCAGCAAAGCACCCCCGACAACATGATTCTGTAACCCCCGTTCTTCATGGTTGGGATGGTGTTTTTTGACTTACAAGCCTCCCCATTTCTCCTCCAAACATAACGATGGTCATTATGGCCAAACAGTTCTATTTTTGTTTCATCAGACCAGAGCACATTTCTCCAAAAAGTATGATCTTTGTCCCGACATGCAGTTGCAAACCATAGTCTGTCTTTTTTTATGGCGGTTTTAGAGCAGTGGCTTCTTCCTTGCTGAGTGGCCTTTCAGGTTATGTCAATATAGGACTCGTTTTACTGTGGATATAGATACTTTTGTACCTGTTTCCTCCAGCATCTTCACAAGGTCCTTTGCTGTTGTTCTGGGATTTATTTGCACTTCTTGCACCAAAGTACGTTCATCTCTAGGAGACAGAACACTTCGTCTTCCTGAGCGGTACGACGGCTGCGTAATACCATGGTTGTTTAAACTTGCATACCATTGTTTGTACAGATGAATGTGGTACCTTCAGGTGTTTGGAAATTGCTCCAAAGGATAAACCAGACTTGTGGAGGTCTACAATTTTTTTGTCTGATGTCTCATCATTTTATGGACATTTCCAAGCCGTTTAAAGGCACAGTCAACTTAGTGTATGTACAGTGAATTATAAGTGAAATTATCTGTCTGTTAACAATTGTTGAAAAACTTAATTGTGTCATGCACAATGTAGATGTCCTAGCCGACTTGCCAAAACTATAGTTTGTTAACCTCTTGCTCCTACCTGGCACGCAGGCGTCCCATCTAGAGCTCTGGAAATGCAAATGCGCTACGCTAAATGCTAATAGTATTAGTTAAAACTCAAACGTTCATTAAAATACACATGCAGGGTATTGAATTAAAGCTACACTCGTTGTGAAACCAGGCAACAAGTCAGATTTTTAAAATGCTTTTCGGCGAAAGAATGAGAAGCTATTATCTGATAGCATGTAACACCCCAAAAGACCCGCAGGGGACGTAAACAAAAGAATTAGCATAGTCGTCGCTACACAAACCGCACAAATAAAATATAAAACATTCATTACCTTTGACCATCATCTTTGGGTCTTTTTTTCGATTAAATCGGTCCATATATAGCCTAGATATCGATCTATGAAGACTGTGTGATAAACGGAAAAAAATTGCGTTTCATAACGTAACGTCATTTTTTTAAATTAAATTTAAAAAGTTGACGATAAACTTTCACAAAACACTTCGAAATACTTTTGTAATGCAACTTTAGGTATTAGTACACGTTAATAAGCGATACAATTCATCAGGAGGCGATGTCAATTCTATCGGTGTCCGTCTCGAAAAAATGTCTGGAGAGAGCTCGACCAAAACATCCGGTCGGAGACCGGAGGGAATCGATTCCCTTGGTTTCGGTTAGACCAAGAATCAAAGCTGAATCAAATGACAAGACTCTATGCAACGTGTGGAAGCTGTAGGCACTGCAACCTCGGCCTCATTTAATTCGGTTCACTTTGAACAATTCCTGGAAGTAGCGCAAGGATATTTATTTCCATTTTCAGTGATCAGATTTTCCTGCACTTTTCGATGAAACGCACGTTCTGTTATAGTCACAGCCGTGATTTAACCAGTTTTATAAACGTCTGAGTGTTTTCTATCCACACATACTAATCATATACATATACTATATTCCTGGCCTGAGTAGCAGGGCGCTGAAATGTTGCGCGATTTTTAACAGAATGTTCGAAAAAGTAGAGGGTCGACTTAACAGGTTAACAAGAAATGCGTGGAGTGGTTGAAAAACAAGTTTTAATGACTCCAACCTAAGTGCATGTAAACTTCCGACTTCAACTGTAAATGTATATATTTATATATGAGTATATATACAGTACCAGACAAAAAAACCATTTCAATTGGGTTGAGGTCAGGTGATTGTGGAGGCCAGGTGAAGAAGAAGAGTGATGGAGTGCTGCATCAGATGACCTGGCCTTCACAATCACCCATGAACCAGACTTTTTAATCAGGTTTAAAATTATTTTTCTGAGGTCTTGGCTGATTTCTTTAGATTTTCCCATGATGTCAAGCAAAGAGGCACTGAGTTTGAAGGTAGGCCTTGAAATACATCCACAGGTACACCTCCAATTGACTCACATGATGTCAATTAGCCTATTAGAAGCTTCTAAAGCCATAATTTTCTGGAATTGTCCAAGCTGTTTAAATGCACAGTCAACTTAGTGTATGTAAACTTCTGACCCACTGGAATTGTGATACAGTGAATTATAAGTGAAATAATCTGTCTGTAAACATTTGTTGGAAAAATTACTTGTGTCATGCACAAAGTAGATGTCCTAACCTACTTGCCAAAACTATAGTTTGTTAACAAGAAATTTGTGGAGTGGTTTAAAAACGAGTTTTAATGACTTCAACCTAAGTGTATGTAAACTTCCGACTTCAATTGTACCTCCCCAACTTTCATTCTTAGTCCTAGCTATTTTTCACAATGTGCTCTGCTTTGTTTAGAAGTGACAGAAGCAAACAAGCACAGAACAACTTTGACGTAAGACACAACTGCAGTGCCTTGTTAGCACTGTACAGTAGGAAGTGGACTGATTAAAGTTTGGCAGGCATAGAGGGAGATTTGGTGCGGTTCTCTTCCCACTATGCTACCCTGCCGTAAGGGGTCTGTCTGTTTTTCCTCACCCCAATTGAGATGGTTTGGGATGAGTTGGACCGCAGAGTGAAGGAAAAGCAGCCAACAAGTGCTCAGCATATGTGGGACCTCCTTTAAGACTGTTGGAAAAGCATTTCAGGTGAAGTCGGTTGAGAGAATTCCAAGAGTGTGTAAAGCTGTCATCAAGCAAAAGGGTGGCTACTTTGAAGAATCTCAAATAGATTTTGATTTTTTTTTTAATGGTTACTACATGATTCCATATGTGTTATTTCATAGTTTTGATGTCTTCACTATTATTCTACAATGTAGGGAAAAAAATATAGAAAAACCCTTGAATGAATAGGTGTGTCCAAAATTTTGACTGGTACTGTGTATACACACACACACACACACACACACACACACACACACACACACACACACACACACACACACACACACACACACACACACACACACACACATACATATATATATGAGCCTTTTCTTCAAAAATATATGAATTTGGCATAATAAGTGCTTGAATATGATTTGATAAATATTGTAATTACATTAACTTGAAAACCACACTGCCATGTAGGAAAGTAAGCCATATTTATGAAGTGTATATGTGGTATACTAGCCTGTGCCAGGGCTGGTCCCTGATCCCCAGGCTAAAGGTTTGGAATTCATCATCACAGCACGTTAAGGGCCTGCCTAATAAAGTTATAACTGTGCTGCATTAAAACATGATAGACAGTTTGATTTGGCACACTCCACAGAAACGTATTTGCACAATAACACAGACTCAGTTTTGTGAGATTGAAGGAGAGAAAAAAACTAACAAGGAGCAAATATTTTGATACACATTTTAAATTATGATTTTGTATGTTTGTCAAACATGTCACTGGCTGGTATCCTGGGGTAACTAACGCATTTAGCATCAAAGGTGAGGCTCTGTGGCCTGGTGGTGAGACAGGAGGCAGCCAGGGGTTTCTGAGTTTGGAGCTCAGCTCTCTGTTGGGTCGGATTGTGGGGTTGGGTAACCCTGCTAGGACACTGCGCATTCCTCTGGGTTACACAGCTATTCATGGTTTGGTCATTCTGGGATAGAAGAACTTCATTTATACCCTTTTATTTATTAAAGGTACTTAGAAGGCTTTCCTTTAGAACTGAGAGTCTAGTGAATACACAAGCAAAATATGGCCTAAAACATTATCCGCAGGGCTCAAGATTCTGCATCCTGCCTCCAGGTCTCACGGGAGAATGCTGGAATCTCCAGTTCGATGATGGAGCTCCAAAAAACAATGAATCATGTTGCAGAGAAGCATGCGCAAAGAGCTTTGCTTTGTAACAAAAAAAACGAAGCAAAGTGGACATAGAGAACAAGAGTAGTTTCTCCCCGTTGTTGAACTGAGAAATATCTTTAACGTAATAGCCAAAGTGCCCTCACACCTAACATTGAGAAGAAGAGAGGACTTGCTACATAAGGTCACAGTCACACTAGGGAATAATGAGAGAGAAACAGTGAAACAACTACTAATATACACACATACTTTGATGAAAAAAAGTTCATATCATGACCTTTGCAGATACTTGTTTTTTTGTCTCGAGGTTGTGTAATACACAACCTTTCTTCTTTGCTTGTCTTCTTTGTTATTTTATCGATCTATCTAAAGAAGATGAAAATAGCTCATCATGTTAGCTACTGGTTCTTTTTAACAAACATTTAGCTAGTCTTGTAGAACTCTCAAACAAAGGCTATGTCATTTGCTATAAATCTGTGCCTGTGAGCCAGCTGCAGTTGACACAGTTCAACTCTCCAGTGTACTGTAGGGGAAGTGCTGTGCCTACAGTACACTGATGTAACATGGTGAACACTACAAAATCCATGTATAGCTAAAACTCTCATGTAACCAGATGGTCTTAATGATTTCCCCCCAACGTATATAAAGAGATTAACCAAAAGGACCAAATAAAACATGAAACATGAATGGAGATACATGTCAATTACAATCAAAAGTAAGTATATCAAACATAAATAAACAGCAGAGTAAATGAAGAGGTAAACAAGAAAGAGGGGGAAAAGAACATGTGGCTCACCCAACTATCAAAGTAGTGATAACCTCTTTATCGGACCAAGAATATCCAGCTCCTGTCTGTCTGTCTGTCTCTTCTTTTAGCCTTCAATGCTTCCCTCACTCGCGTTAAGCTTCCTGCAGATTTCTCCTCCTTGGGAAAAATGTCCTGGGAGGGGGAGAGGAGAGAAAGTGTTTTGCTCAGTGATTCAGAGACATGGTGTCAACGGCAGCATTCTTTTTCTGACAACCAGCATTAATTGCAGATCAGACTCGCCCACACACTCCACATTTCTCCTGTGTCTCCTGGAAGGAGCTGAGATCAGACTGTGATATTCTGGTGCTATGAAGAGGACTGTTGTGGGAGACCCTCCAGGCCCACACTTATCGCACCAATCACCACCTCAGAACGTACCCTTTTACCTGGGTCAACTTTCTCCACTCAAACCAAAGGCTGTATTTACACATCTATCAATTTATAAAGATACATTTAGGCCTATACACACCCATGATGTAATGTGGTAAAAGTAAAATTAATTTGACCTGGTAAAGGTCAAATTCATTTTATTAATTTGCTCTACTGCACCCTGACATAACACTAGAGCGTAAAAATGCAGCTCATGTTGCAGTAGACGATTACAGACAAGTAATGGGTGGTTATGGGTGATATGGGTGATTGCAGTAGCATATTGCATGTTCTTAAATAAGTTTACTCTACTTCAACACAACACTTTTCTGTAAGATGGGTGGAAGCTGTCTGACTTGCTATATGTAACTCATCCACACCCTAGACATAAGAGGTCACATGAAGTGCATCAGGAGCAACAGGGCCTCATTATTGGTTAAGCCTTGGGCGTCTCAGAACCTAACGTTGGCGGATTGGAGGGTGCTTTGCTCTGCTGCATTAATAGTCACTATCGGTCTGCTGGGGAAGTAATGTAAATGCAACGGGGGGGCTCCTCCAGAGGGGACCAAAATAGATACTCAATAAAAATACACACAGATATGCCTTTATATTGCTGCCAAGACGGCTGTCCCTGAAAAACTTTGCTATTTTCATTTAGTGCCAAGCCAGGAATACCTCATGGTTGGGGAGACCATAGGGAACGTTAGACATTTATCAGTCAGTCTCGGCCAAACACACTCTTTACCTTCATCTGGATTTATAAACAATGGGGTTAAGTGAAGACGCCATAAACGTTTGTCCTTAAACTGACTGAGACAGTTAATTATCTACTATACTAAGGACAGGATTATTATTTTACTTTCTCAGTTTGTGAGTTTACAAAACAATATGTTTCATTAACAAGTTCAAAATGCACAATTGGTACAAACAAAAAAATCTCAATTTACACTGACAGGTGCAATATGGCATGTGGACTTAACAAATGTGTTAAATGAGCAGAGTGTAATTTATTATAATGTTGAACGTTCACTTACTGGTAACTATTTATGGTCATTTTCAATGGCAGATAAATTATCAAAACAAATCAATGCCTCCTTCCTACCTGTTAAAAATCTGTCAGGACAGCAGACACACATGTTGAGGTCATTCTCCTAACTATTCCCCATGACCTGACTGCCTCCCATCAAGCTTGTAATTAGATATTAAAACCTACAAACAGGTGCAGGGACTAATTCCATTGTGGAGTGTTGCTGTATAATTTAGTTTATTCTTCACTTAGAGGAAGCTTAATTCAGCCAGGAGTGAGTGACAAAACCTACATTCAGATTACGTGTATCGGCATGTCCTACACAACATAGATTTTCACCTTAATCGTGCAATCAATATCAGGAGAGTAGAGAGACAATGGTGGAAAACATACATTTCTCCACAGCAGAGGTGGAAATGCAAAGTGGCCATTAGCTGACCAGAACCATATACATTTCAGGACTTCAATACAAAGCATATTACTAATAAACTGACACTTTCAACATGGATACTCTTTGATTTTAACAATGTCATTGCATGCTTAGGCTACCAGTTGGTATTGTGTCACCTATTAAAATAAGAAAATCTACAGGTCCATAACCAAGAAAATGCATTCGAGTTTACAGTGACAGCAAGAAGCCTATGGAATGGATATAGGCAATATCCTTACTTTTAATCGCACAATCTTTAGTGGTTCAGACATCTAAATCAGCTGGCCATTATAGTGTACGTCATGCAGTTATAGTATGCACAGAAAATTATAATGGATTTCAAAGCAATCCATGTATTCAAAATCCAAACAGTCGTTTGATAGCATGTAGACTATAGTGATGATGTGAAGGCATTTATGTGAATGTAAAATACATGTGTAATGTCGGTAATACAAAACAAAGTTAAATTGAATTAGCAAAGGTATGCCTCCCGTTGTATGAGAAGTCCCCGACACTGACTGTCAAATGTTATTGCGCGCTCTATGAGAGCTTATTGTAGCCACTGTAACTTAGTTCCAGTAAAGTCATAGCCATTAGTAATTCAAGACGATTGATAAAAGCTAATTATTCTAAAAAAATATCCTTAAAATGACAGACTCCGAAAAAGTTTATCAAATTAACCGTAAACTATCAAATTAAATAAGATAAAGATAGCGGAACTCTTCACTGAGTCGATTGGGTCAATAAGTACAAAGACGCACGTTCATATGATCGATATGAATATTAAATAACTGTAGCCTTTTTCATAGGCATACAAATAAAAATGTTTTTATCCAGCATAGACACAGAAACTGACATAATATAAAAGCGCTACAGTATGGGATGGCTTTTCACTCTACGTCTCCCTCTTGCGCTTTCTCTCTCACACGAGTGCAATATTGTTGCTATTTTTATTACTCACCTTGTCTCTCAAGTCCCTCGCTGTATATAGATACTCTATATCAGAGCCTCCAATGGATACCGTGTGCGTGGAACATTAACGTAATTTCAGTCACATTTACACACAACTGCTATTTTAGGGAGCAGCCAAACTCAGTAGAGCCAGTTTCTTGTCAGTGAGACTCCTCCCCTTATCTGACGAACACCAGACGAGTTAGAAATCAACCTCCTCCCGCTCATGTCTATCGTTACAAAAACTATACCCAAACTTGTTTAACTTTCATCGTAGGCTACCTATATACCTCGATAAATGTGACTTTTACAGTGAAATTGAATGTCAAATGATCTGATCTGATGACATGATTAGTAAGATGTGCTCTATGTTACTCAAGTAGGCCGAGCCTATGTATGCTATTTACAGTTTGGTAAACTTTATATGATTTGTATCAAATTTACAATGATAATAACATAGTAATTGCATTCTTGCTACATGATAATTGCAAGTCTTGGTGTCAACATAGCACCCCTGCCCTTGTATTCCAGTGTCAAAATTTAAATCTGCTACATCTGTGTCTTGAGGCAAGTAAGTTAGTGAGACATAGGAAGTGTAATACAACAATGTACACTGTACACAATTTACACTGATTGACAGTGTAAATGTGGCAGCAATTATACTCAAATTCATTCAAATGACGATATAAATGGAAATCTCAGCAATACATTTTTAAAAATTATTCTAATTATGATTGTTGGCTTCTTTCACTTCACTCCCTACGATTGACGTCATATGTCTCAAAGACAACAGCAACTCGGGAACATCGATTTTGAAAGGACATGTTTCTGATCCAATTGAAATACTCAGCGGCTGGTCAGTAACCAATTACAGAAGGGAGGTGGGATCTGAATAGCTGGCATGTGGCAAAGTCACGTGTAAGTGCAGGATCTGAGGAAGGGGAGTGGTGCGGGGCTCACATTGTTTTTACCAGGATTTAAAGGAACAGGTGCATGTGGAAATAAAGTAACGCTATTGTAACTTGACAATTTGTGATGAGATTTTGCATTTGCACCTTACAAGAATGGGTTTAGGAAACACCTATAAAATAAATAAATGATCTGGCACTATTTTCATCAATGTGCACAGTCTGCACACACTGTTATGAGCTGGTTAATACTATCATCAGTTTCATAAGCCATTATGAATTATTCAATGTTTATAAAACCTTTATACATGATTACAAGTTACAAATAATTAAGTTCTTATTTATTAGTAAGTTAGGATATTCATAGTTTATATATTTAGTATAGTTTATTGAAGACTATTCATGAATGTTATACAGTTTTACCCATGAGGTTAAAAATAAAATAATAATAATAACATTTGGATGTCCATTGCTATAACTCATTAGAAGAACAACCCTCAATGTATTTGGGGTATCAAATTCTTGCTCTTCTTTAAAATGACTGTATACAGGAATCAGGAAAATACTGGCCTTATGTCAGACTAGTGTGTGTGTTAGGAGCACAAGTGAGCAGCACCAAGTGACTGCATAGAAACAGGGTGTGTACATTACACAGTAGACCTGCCTCTACAGACACAGAGTTACATCTCAGGCATGTTCGATCTCCAAATTCCAGCAACTGTGTCACAGTAATGAATCCTTCAAATTAAGCTCTCCTTAATCCCACATTAGATTGTTCCTATGGCAGTACTATCATTGATTATAGTGGGTTTATTAATCCGTTTCGGTAGCTCCACTTTGGTCCTGACAAAGCACAAGCCACCTGCAAAAATAGTCCTGCCATGGCGAGGCATATTCTGTAGATCTGTTTCACAAACACTTGTTATCCCCGGTCCACTGAAAACCTCCCCATGTACCCTTGACATCCTACCCATATAACCCTGAAAACCTCCCCATATACAGTACCCCTGATAACCATCCCATATAACCATGAAAATCTCCCCATACCTGAAAACCTCCCCATATACAGTACCCATGAAAACCTACCTATATACCCCTGTCAACCTCCCCATGTACCCCTGAAAACCTTCCCATGTACCCCTGTCAACCTCCCCATGTACCCCTGTCAACCTCCACACGTACCCCTGAAAACCTTCCCATGTACCCCTGTCAACCTTCCCATGTACCCCTGTCAACCTACCCATGTACCCCTGTCAACCTCCCCATGTACCCCTGAAAACCTTCCCATGTACCCCTGAAAACCTCACCATGTACACAGTTACTGGTGATATTAATGAATAAAAAGTGTATTGCTCCACGGCCCCAGCTTGATAAGAAAGCATATAGAACTGTTGGCAGATCATTTTTGTTCATTTCTTTACCATAAGCCGCCTCCAACGTCATTTTAGAGAATTTGGCAGTACTTTCAACCAGCCTCACAACCGCAGACCAGGACCAGCCCAGGACCTCCACATCCATCTTCTTCATCTGCGGAATTGTCTGAGACCAGCCACCCAGACAGCTGATGAAACTGAGGAGTATTTCTGTCTGTAATAAAGCCTTTTAGTGGAGAAAAACAAATTCTGATTGGCTGGGCCTGGCTTCCAGTGGGTGGGTATGGCTTCCAAGTGGGTGGGCCTATGACCTCCCAGGCCCACCCATGGATGTGCCCCTGCCCAGTCATGTGAAATCCATAGATTAGGGCCTGATTAATTTATTTGAATTGACAGATTTCATTATTTGAACTGTAACTCTGTACAATCGTTGAAATTGTTGCATGTTGTGTTCATATTTTTGTTCAGTATAATTTACTAAGTTTGTGGAAGTGGATTTGTATATTTTTGTATGTACTCTATAAGAGTGTGTTTGTGCTATAACATGATATAGACTTTCACAGTGTGCTCATGCAATAACATGTCATAACAATTGATTTAACTATGCATATCACCAATTTCAAATAGTTTTTTCTTTGATTATATAAATATCATCAACCAGGTTATACGATTTACATCATTGTGTGAAGTCACTGTTCAGCATTTCAACACATGATTGAGGCATAACAATAAATATAATTAATTATCTTATGATCACCATGTTTGTTTGTGAATTAAAGAGATTCAGGGGAATGACCTCTCAGTAGAAAGAGATGTTGCTCACCCATCATTGCTTTCATCACCTACTAAATAGTACTGTTGAGTCCACATCAATGCTCCTTGCCTGGGTAACACTTCTCATATACAACCTTCCTCTTCCATAAGTCAAGACAAAGATGCCACTCATGACACCCCCCAACCTTTGTGTAACACAAAGGCCTGTCACTGCGTGTCTCACCTGTTTGAGTTGTTGCACAAATGCCTTCACAGAACCTGCTGTAAAGGGTCTTCCGTTTTTTTCCTGCAAGGATTCACTTTCTATATCTCATATTTCCTCTCTTTATCTTTCGGTCTCTCTTCTTTGTATCACTCGTTCTCTCTTTTGTACTTCAAAGCCAGACCAGCTGGCTTTGGATGCTTTCCTTCTTGCCCCTGAGAGGCCTGACTTCACACCCTCTGCCTCCTCCTGTCCCTTGGTCTTTCTGCCGGGAGGGAGTGGGGCGACAGCAATTTGAAGGGTAGGACCCCAGATGGACGCAGACATGCCAGGCATGCGTTGTTTGACAGGGATTGGCTCAGGGGCTCTCTGGACCAGCCACAGCTGTCAGTCATGGGCACAGAAGGTGTTAGGAGGTTTTCCTTAGTGTGTTATTGTGATTCATATACACTGAGTGTACAACATATTGCTCTTTCAATGGCATAGACTGACCAGGTGAATTCAGGTGAAAGCTATGATCCCTTATTGATGTCACCTGTTAAATCCACTTCAATCAGTGTAGATGAAGGGGAGGAGACATGTTAAAGGATTCTTAAGCCTTGGGATAATTGAGACATGGATTGTGTACGTGCCATTCAGAGGGTGAATGGGCAAGACAAATGATTTCATTGCCTTTGAACTGGGTATGGTACAGTAGTACGTGCAGGCACACCAGTTTGTGTGTGTAAAGACCTGCAACCCTGCTGGATTTTTCCCCTTCAACGGTTTCCCGTGTGTATCAATAATGGACCACCACCCACAGGACATCCAGCCATCTTGACACAACTGTGGGAAAAATTTGAGTCAATATGGGCCAGCATCCCTGTGGAATGCCTTCGACACCTTCTAGTCCATGCCCCAACAAATTGAGTCTGTTCTGTTCTCAAAAGGGAGTGCAACTCAATATTAGGAAAGTGTTCTTAATGTGTTGTACACTCAACAGGCAAACATCATGACTTATCAAGTAAAAATTACTTTTCCTGATAAAAAGTGTCTCTAGTGTATTCATGAGCTGATGATTAAAGGCTATTTGGTCAATAAAATGACCCATAAACATGATTTACAGTACTTTTAATGTAAGGTTCAGGAAAGAGATCCTTCATCTCTACCTCACGGCAGTAGACGCAACACCTTTCAACTCAGTCGGTTCTTCCACAGGAAGCATATTATCATGAAGTATGAAAAAAGTCTGTTAACAAAGTTACATTTCTATAAAAAATATGGATATGCATGAATTATGTATTAATATCAAATCATGCATTTGGCATGAATATTAAGTCGCAATAACACAAAAGATAACAACTGGTTCCATCAGAGCTCTGATGGGAGACAGCTGGCATTTCCAACTTTGCACCAGACCACAAATAGCTCCAGAGACTTTCCTCCCAATTAAAAAATGGATTGAAGAAAATACCCCTCAGACAGTACATTTGAGTCCAGTTTGATCTGGTATATGATATTGAAGAAAGAAATAGATGTTTACTTTGTAAATTAGGACATCACAAAGTTCCCTGTGTCACACATTTTTCAGAGACCTTGGTCTGGCCATGCAGCTCTGAAATAACACTTATCTGAGGCTCATTAAAACAGCCCCTCTAAAAAAGCCCTCAGCGCCCCTCTCCAATCCCTGACTCTTCAATCTCTGCTTTTTCAATGAGGGCACTCTCCAAATCCAGTCATGGGGCAGAGACAGTCAACAAACCACATACAATACATTGTCTTGAAACTTGATTTGAAATGTTCAACACATTAAAAAATCATTTTGACAGAATTTGTTTTGAAAGCAACTGTAAGAACTTGTATATACAGTAATGTCTGAATGTAACAATACACTAATATAGAACTCCCCCCAAAATGTATTAAAGCTTATTAAAGATATTACTTTAAAAAATATTATTTCACAAAACATAGGAAGGAAGTCTACAGGTGAAAGCACTCCGTTTATTTCTAAAGGAATAAAGCAGTAAGTAAGTTGAATGTTAGATAACTCTGTCGAACATCTAAAAATACCCAATGTCTCACAGTCTGGATGAGTTCTCTCATTACCAACTGTAATTAACACTAACCAAGCCCAGCGTAGAGCAGCACACAACTGTTAATGTAGAGGTATGACATGTGCAATGAGAACGACTCATTACGATATGTAATCTTAGTTCCCTGAGGGAGAGGAACTAGATGTAGCACATAGCGAGGGGAATACACAACCACAACACACGGGTCAGGCTGAACAAGATCTATAACCATGTGGGTTGGTCAAGAGACATGTCACTCATGAATTAAAAAGTCTCACCTTCCATGGGCGAAAATACAAGTCCCACCTTCAAACCCAGTCCAAAATACATCCCTATCCGAAACCCCTAGGTTCCACCTGGTCTTCTGGTAGCCTAGACAGAGGTTCCACCATATTGCTTACACCCATCCAATCCTGTCAGATCCATGAAAACAGTTTAGTGGTGAGGGTTAGGGTTAGGGTCATGTACCGTAGTTGAAGAGTCACAAGCCCTTGCTACTCTGTACAATTGGTGAATATCCTCAGGGCAGGGGAGAATACAAAAGGGAGCACTGTAAATTAGTAAAATCCATCTTTGAAGACAAAGCACAGGTATTTCTACATGTTATACAGTTGAAGTCGGAAGTTTATACATTTAGGTTGGCGTCATTAAAACTAATTTTTTCAACCACTCCACAGATTCCTTTTAAACAAACTGTAGTTTTGGCAAGTCGGTCAGGACATCTACTTTGTGCATGACACAAGTAATTTTTCCAACAATGGTTTACAGACAGATTATTTAACTTATAATTCACTGTATCACAATTCCAGTGGGTCAGAAGTTTACATACCCTAAGTTGACTGTGCCTTTTAACAGCTTGGAAATGTCCATAAAATTATGTCATGGCTTTAGAAGCTTCTGATAGGCTAATTGACATCTTTGAGTCAATCGGAGGTGTACGTGTGGATGTATTTCAAGGCCTAACTTCAAACTCGGTGCCTCTTTGCTTGACATCATGAGAAAATCAAAAGAAATCAGCCAAGACCTCAGTGTAACGGCGTTCTTCGTTTGTTGAAAGAGAGTCGGACCAAAATGCAGCGTGGTGGTTACTCATGATCTTTAATGAAGGATCGCGATACATGAAATAACTATTACAAAATACAAAACAACAAATGGAACGTGAAATCTAATTACAGCCTATCTGGTGAAACTACACAGAGACAGGAACAATCACCCACGAAATACAAAGCGAAACCCAGGCTACCTAAATACGGTTCCCAATCAGAGACAACGAGAATCACCTGACTCTGATTGAGAACCGCCTCAGGCAGCCAAGCCCATACAACACCCCTACTCAGCCGCAATCCCAACCACAAAACCCCAATACGAAATACAACAAAACAAACCCATGTCACACCCTGGCCTGACCAAACAATCAACGAAAACACAAAACACTAAGACCAAGGCGTGACAGAACCCCCCCCCTAAGGTGCGGACTCCCGGACGCACCTAAAAACCATAGGGAGGGTCCGGGTGGGTGTCTGTCCATGGTGGCGGTTCCGGCTCGGGACGTGGACCCCACTCCATTAAAGTCATAGTTCCTCCCCTTCGCGTCCCGGGATAATCCACTCTCGCCGCCGACCATGGCCTAATAGTCCTCACCCAGAACCCCACTGAACTGAGGGGCAGCTTGGGACTGAGGCAGCTCGGGACTGAGGGGAAGCTCGGGAATGAGGGGCAGTTCGGGACTGAGGGGCAGCTCGGGACCGAGGAGCAGCTCGGGACAGAGGGGAAGCTCGGGACTGAGGGGCAGCTTGGGACTGAGGGGCAGCCCGGGACTGAGGGGAAGCCCAGTACTGAGAGGAAGCCCAGTACTGAGAAGAAGCTCAGGCAGGTAGTAGGCTCCGTTAGATCCTGGCTGGCTGGCGGATCTGGAAGATTCTGGTTGACTAGCAGATCTGGAAGATTCTGGTTGACTGGCAGATCTGGAAGAATCTGGTTGACTGGCAAATCTAGAAGATCATGGCTGACTGGCGGATCTAGCTGCTCTATGCAGACTGGCAGATCTGGAAGAGACTGGTTGACTGGCAGATCTGGAAGAATCTGGTTGACTGGCAGATCTTGAAGATCATGGCTGACTGGCGGATCTAGCTGCTCTATGCAGGCTGGCAGCACCCTTCAGACTGACAGCTCCTTGCAGACTGACAGCTCCTTGCAGACTGGCAGCTCTTTTCAGACTGACAGCTCTTTGCAGACTGACAGCTCTGGCTGCTTCATACAGACTGACAGCTCTGGCTGCTTTATGCAGACTGACAGCTCTGGCTGCCTCATACAGACTGACAGCTCTGACTGCTCCATGCAGGCTGACAGCTCTGACTGCTCCATGCAGACTGACAGCTCTGGCTGCTTCATACAGACTGACAGCTCTGGCTGCTTCATGCAGACTGACAGCTCTGGCTGCTTCATGCAGACTGACAGCTCAGGCTGCTCCGAACAGGCAGGAGGCTCCGGCAGCGCTGTAGAGGAGGAAGGCTCTGATAGCGCTGAACAGGCGGGAGACTCCGACATCGCAGGAGAGGAGAAAGGCTCTGATAGCGCTGAACAGACAGGAGACTCCGACAGCACAGGAGAGGCACACTGTAGGCCTGATGCGTGGTGCTGGCACTGGTGATACTGGAGCGAGGACACGCACAGGAAGCCTGGTGCAGGGAGCTGCTACCGGATGACTGGTGTGTGGAGGTGGCTCTGGATTGACCGGACCGTGCAGGCGCACTGGAGCTCTTGAGCACCGAGCCTGCCCAACTTTACCTGGCTCGATGCCCACTCTAGCCCGGCCAATACGAAGGGCTGGTATGAATCGCACCGGGCTATGCACCCGCACTGGAAACACCGTGCGCTCCATAGCATAACACAGTGCCTGCCCGGTCTCTCTAGCCCCCCGGTAAGCACAGGGAGTTTGCGCAGGTCTCCTACCTGGCATAGCCATACTCCCCGTAAGCCCCCCCCCCAATAATTTATTTGGGCTGCTTTTCGGGCTTCCTTGCCAACCGTGTTCCCTCGTATCGTCGGCTCCTATCTCCGGCTGCCTCTGCTCTCCTAAGTGCCTCCACCTGTTCCCATGGGAGACGATCTCTTCCGGCCAGTATGTCCTCCCAAGTGTAACAACCTTTGCCATCCAACACGTCTTCCCATGTCCATTCTCCAAATAATTCATCCTCCTTTCGCTGCTCATGCTGTCGCTGCCGTGTCTTTCTCTTCGACTCCATTCTCATATAGCCCTCTTCGCACTGCCCCAGCGAATCCCAGGCAGGCGCCGGCACTCTCTCTGGGTCGACCGCCCACCTGTCTATTTCTTCCCACGTAGTATACTCCATACTTCTGCTGTCCATAACGTCCTCCCTTCGCTGCTCATGCTGTCGCTGCCTGTTAACACGCTGCTCGGTCCGTGTGTGGTGGGATATTCTGTAACGGCGTTCTTCGTTTGTTGAAAGAGAGTCGGACCAAATTGCAGCGTGTTGGTTACTCATGATCTTTAATGAAGGATCGCGATACATGAAATAACTATTACAAAATACAAAACAACAAACGGAACGTGAAATCTAATTACAGCCTATCTGGTGAAACTACACAGAGACAGGAACAATCACCCACGAAATACAAAGCGAAACCCAGGCTACTTAAATACGGTTCCCAATCAGAGACAACGAGAATCACCTGACTCTGATTGAGAACCGCCTCAGGCAGCCAAGCCCATACAACACCCCTACTCAGCCGCAATCCCAATAACCACAAAACCCCAATACGAAATACAACAAAACAAACCCATGTCACACCCTGGCCTGACCAAATAATCAACGAAAACACAAAACACTAAGACCAAGGCGTGACACTCAGACAAAAATTGTAGACCTCCACAAGTCTGGTTCATCCTTGGGAGCAATTTCCAAACACCTGAAGGTACCATGTTCATCTGTACAAACAATAGTACGCAAGTATAAACACCATGGGACCACGCAGCCGTCATACCGCTCAGGAAGGAGACATGTTCTGTCTCCTAGAGATTAACGTACTTTGGTGCGAAAAGTACAAATCAATCCCAGTACAACAGCAAAGGACCTTGTGAAGATGCTGGAGGAAACAGATACAAAAGTATCTATATCCACAGTAAAACAAGTCCAATATCGACATAACCTGAAAGGCCGCTCAGCAAGGAAGAAGCCACTGCTCCAAAACCGCCATAAAAAAAGCCAGACTAAGGTTTGCAACTGCACATGGGGACAAAGATTGTACTTTTTGGAGAAATGTCCTCTGGTCTGATGAAATAAAAATAGAACTGTTTGGCCATAATGACCATCATCATGTTTGGAGGAAAAAGGGGGAGGCTTGTAAGCCGAAGAACACCATCCCAACCGTGATGCACGGGGGTGGCAGCATCATGTTGTGGGGGTGCTTTGCTGCAGGAGGAACTGGTGCACTTCACAAAATAGATGGCATCATGAGGAAGGGAAAATTACATGGATATATTGAAGCAACATCTCAAGACAACAGTCAGGAAGTTAAAGTTTGGACACAAATGGGTCTTCCAAATGGACAACTTTGGAAGTATGCTTGATACTTCCAAAGTTGTGGCAAAATGGCTTAAGGACAACAAAGTCAAGGCATTGGAGTTGCCATCACAAAGCCCTGACTTCAATCCTATAGATTGAAGATTTGTGGGCAGAACTGAAAAAGCATGTGTGAGCAAGGAGGCCTATAAACCTGACTCAGTTACACCAGCTCTGTCAGGAGGAATAGGCCACAATTCACCCAACATATTGTGGGAAGCTTGTGGAAGGCTACCCAAAATGTTTGGCCCAAGTTAAACAATTTAAAGGCAATGCTACCAAATACTAATTGAGTGTATGTGAACTTCTGACCCACTGGGAAGGAGATGAAAGAAATAAAATCTGAAATAAATAATTCTCTCTACTATTATTCTGACATTTCACACTCTTAAAATAAAGTGGTGATCCTAACTGACCTAAGACAGGGAATTTTTACTCTGATTAAATGTCAGTAATTGTGAAAAACTGAGTATAAATGTAGTTGGCTAAGGTATATGTAAACTTCCGACTTCAACTGTATATACTGTATATCATGCATGTTTTTTCTAGTGGAATAACTTTGACAATATACATAGAGGTAGGTTATTGTAATTAGTACCTGCATCTGTGCTCTTCTTAGGAGTGACTGAGGTGGCATGTAAAGCACGTTGTTTTAATGAGTAGATGATCTCCCCTGGGGATTTCTAAACCCTTGGGCTTTGGTTATCTAGCCCATACTGCTTTGTTCTTCACACTGCTCAGTGCTTCTGAACTCCGCAGGGTGGAGGAGCACAAAACAGCTTATTGTCTGTTTGTTTTGGCTAGACCCTTTCTCGGGGAGAAGTACAGAATTTCCAGCAACAATATGAGCTCCTTAATTATCTTAAATATTCAGACTAAGGCTTCATTTATAAAATGTGCCAGCCCTCGTACTGAGCTCATAAAAAATTTAACAAGGTCAGAAATGAAACTCCTCTTCCCATTTTTCATTTTGTCCTTAATTTCAAGTATCATTTCATTTATCACTTAAGATGACTACCAAATAAATCACTCTGGCATTTTGTTGTCAGGTAACATTAGCAGTATCTCTACAATAAACACAGATCAAAAATCGGGAATTATGTGATGTTGTACTCTGACCAAACAAGAGGTCCTACCCATTATATGAAACAATTAGAGACATATTTTTGTAATATCTTATGTATGTGAAGTATGATTCACTAGTGAATTGTTGGCTATAATTTATGAATGACAATTGCAAGAAACTATCTGTAATTGTTTGAAAAATACTTGAAATCAATCAAAATACATTGTTATGCAATGGTTTTGTGAATACTAGTCCTAACTAAAATGAAAGTGTTGGGTTTTGACTGATATTTTGAAAGCAGTGGTATTATTTGTCAGGTAAGCCAACATAGGATAAACAGTAAGCTGTATTATTGAGTGACAGTTCAGTGCTGTTAGAATGGCCTTCACTTAATCATACGTTACACCTAACATTGAACTGTGTAAAAATGCAGTGAGAGTCGATATTATCTCGCACCTCACCTTTGTCTAGTTTAAAAACCCCAATGCAGATAGCCCATTTGGACAACCTTATCAATGCTGCAAAAACGGAATGTAAATAACAGATATAAAAAGCTTGTCTGGAACAAGATTCTTGTTGTCAGTTATCTATTCCCAATATGCATCTCCAGAGAAAGGGAAGATAGATGATTAAATAAAAAAGTCAATTTATACTACCTGTTAACTCATTAAAGATGGCACTGAAAGAACATTCTTTTTGAGTCTCATCTTGTTATTGTATACTCAATTTCACAATTATTTTATATACAATGAATCAGTTGCAAGTCAAATATATTGAAAGCCGAGAAGGAATCATTTCTGCATGAATTTAGTCATTCAAAGGAAGGTGCCCATGACATTATTGAAAGTGAGATGCACCTCACAGTTTATATCGTCCCAGACACAACCCTTTTTACTCTTGCATTGAGCCAACTGAGCCTAAAGCAGCTAAATCTTCTCCAGATGTTGGGGCCCCTAAAGCGTACTGCTGTACTAAGACTGCCACACAGACCAGGACAATGCAACTGATATGTGATACTGTATAAAATATCTGAGGAAGTATTATCAGAAAATATGATTTGATAAAGAGTATCAAAGCTTAATGTCTAAACTTATAATTATGCACATATGATAAAAACGTAATGAATGTTATCCAATCATGCCATGTTCATAAAAAGACTGACATTACTGTCTACCCAATCATTAGTGTTGCTTTTGTTGTGAGTCATTTCAAACAATTAATCTGTTCCAATCCTTTCACATCTAACATCTAAGACCAGTTTTCACTTGAATTATCTCGCACAATCTGTTCACCTGCCACTGATTGTGTGGCACCCAGAATAAACAGCCTGCTTTGTCCTACATTTTCTGGGATAGATTCATAGTAGAATAGAGCATTGTCCACAAAACAGGTGCATATGTTTTTTTTAAATTAGGGTATTGTGATGTTATTTTAGAGGAAAATAGCTGTAACATTCTAACTGCAGTACACTGCGTACTGGATTTCTATGTAATACCTTGCATTTGTTCAATTTGAATAATGACTAGAATATCAAGTTTAAATTTCTTCACTGTATACACTAAACGTTTGTTCCATTAACATAAAAGGTTGCCATAAAATGTAAGGTACACAATTTCAACTAAGCATTATGACTTCTAGCAGGCACAGACTATCCAATTCTAATCCATGAAAGATAATTTGGTATTCATGTCTTACAAATGTGCAAAAGATCCTTAGCTAAATAACTTTGGCAAGAGCATTCGAACAAATTGCAAGCACATCCTCCACCATAAAATGCCAGTGAAATGATCCAGCAATGCCAGGCTTTGTCTCTGGAATTCTATAGAAACCCTATAATCTAAGCTTTCCTGTGTTTTTCTTCATGGATTTGGTTTTTCCCCTTATTTGACCATTTTCTCAAAGGTAAACAGGAGACAGACACAGGATGTGGTCGTGTACTTTTCCTACAACAGGTAATAAACGTGCATGTCAGGCCTGAGCGTCACAAATGAAACATGCTTTGTTTAGCAATGATTTATAGCTCTGATGCCTGGGCGCACTTGGCTGTGACTAGCTGAGGGTTTGATAGTGGTGAAAGAGCAGTTGGGAGAGGTTGGAGGGGGGGGGTAGTGTCAGATTTGTCTTACAGGAAGACTGATCTGTACCTGCTCTGAGGATGCTCACTACAACACACAGCACTGCCATTAATCACATGGAGCCTCAGAGTGCTGTGAGCGTTGTCTTCCCCTGCTTTCCTCTGTGTTGCATGATGCCAGGAGGCTGGGGAAACCAAGTCTCACCAGGCCCTTCACAGCAGCTCCAGGCCATTAACAGACTTCGACTGAGCATCCTTAGACACAGAGACCACTGGGACATACACGGTGCATAGTACTGTACTACCTGTGTAAAAGCAGGCAGATGTAGGGAGAGTCCCTAACTCTATTCCAGCTCTCAGGCCATCTCTCTATAACTACAGCATGAAAGTCAGCCAATATTTGTCAAGCTCTTGGATATCTGGAAAAAGTATAATTAAGCAATAAGGCCCGATGAGGTGTGGTATATGGCCAATATACCATGGCATAGGGCTGTTCTTATGCACAACACAACGCGGAGTGCCTGGATACAGCCCTTAGTCGTGGTATATTGGTTATATATCACAACCCCCTTATTGCTATCATAAACTGTTTACCAACGTAATTATAAAAGTACAAATACATGTTTTGTCATACCCGTGGTACACTACGGCTTTCAGCCAATCAGCATTCAGGGCTCGAAGCAAACAGTTTATAAGAATAAATCATCTGTGATTCAATCCAATCAAAACTGGGCCTTATAACCATATTTCATTTTGCTGTCTGGTACAGAGGGGCTTCCTCACTGTATTGTTGTGACAAAGCACTGAGTCTCTCTGTCTCATATCCATCCTACATCAGAAAAGGTTTCCTGGATACACAAGATTTAGATTGTTCACTAGCATTGCAAAGGAAGAGCTAAATCTACAGGCGCCTCAAATTACAAACCAAATACGATTGGCTGCCCATACTCTGCTTTTATCAGTTCGCAAGTCCCGGAATCCAGAACTGAATTTACAGTGCAGTATCCTGGCAGAACTCAGCGGGTTAAACTGCTCCCAGATTTATTCAGTTGTATCTGCTGTTGCAAGGGTGTCCTTGAAGCTGACATTGTACATAAAGGAGGCAGCCAGTGTTTGACTTTGTTTAGGGATACTTCAGGATTTGGGCAATGAAGCCTTCTACTTCCCCATGAATCAGATGAACTCGTGGATACCATTTGTATGCCTCTGCGTGCTGTTTGAAGAAAGGTACTAACTAGCATTAGTGTAATTGTTAACTAACATTAACTCAATGACTGAAGGTCTATGGTAACAGCTAGCATGCTAGTAGATACCATAGACCTCCAGTAATTGCGTTAACGCTAGTTAGCATTGGTTAGCGAAACTACCTCTAACTCCCTTCATAATGGAAGTAGATAAAAGCCTTGATTGCCAAAACCCCTAAATATCCCTTTCATTAACCACTTCCCAGCCAAGTTCAGAGGACCATTGTAATCTGGATAAGCCTACCTTCAGTATTGATAGGTGTGTACTGTATTTGAACAATCAGGTGACCAAACAATCAAGTAGTGGCACTCAAGAGTGTTGGTTTAAAAGAAAGTTGATATGTATATCAGATAAAAATGGTCTGGGCTTGTTACAGCGTCCTCCCTTATACAATCTGAGATCTCTATGTAGTGATGCCACTTATGTCATTGTATAGTCTTAAAAAGAAAGAATGATTGCAATGCTGACAAAAATAGGCTCTGAGATTGCGATGGTTACCCAAGGCCTAGATCTATTGTATCCAGCAGCCTTCGTTCATCACAACCCGATGGTCCAGTCAGGACATTTGGTGAAGGCGATTGTTCCTGTTCCCAGCTCCAGAACAGTGATGGCAGACATAGACGTGAGGCAGCATAGAAAGGTTTTAAAAAAGGAGGAGGACTGTGGAATGCAAGACCAATGAAAGGGAATAAACTAATGTGTGTGCAGGAAGGAAGGCTAAGACAATGACAGGAAGCTCATAGAGCTAGCAGGTAACAGCTAGCCCAGACTGTAATAGCATTAGCCTAAAATCCAATATCAAACAGATCCAGTATTTTACTGTGTATTCAGAATGCACCCAACAAGTCTAAACACTACTTGATCAGTCACCATAGAATTCTATGATATCGTCAACATTTTATTATCAAAATATGTTTTCCTGGCGAAGATTTCGATTTCAATTGATCATGCACCATGAGTGTTTAATCACAGCTAATAAACAGTTCATCTTTGGATGTAATAGTATTAGCTCAGGAAGAGGAATAACGATCTGTCAGAATAGAACGTCAGCATACAAAGGCATTCTTTCAGTGTGGAGGGCCAGATATGTGAAGTCTACAATTCCATACACTGTTTAACATTTATTTCATTCAGTACACCATCGTGGTTTGTTTATCTAAACATCCAGAGCAAACTGTTTTAATGTGTGCCTAAGCAAATATTTGCAGCACTATATCAAATTCCCCCAACAAAATTAAGGATATCAGGGAGGCCAAATGTTAGAGCCGTGTACTGCTCCACACAGAGATGGACCTATCGCAGGAGCAGCTAAAGTGTTTGCCCACGGAGAGCTGTGCCGTCTCCAGGCTAATAGATCACACTGTGCCTTCCTTATTAAGAGCTTTTAAAAATCTGGCTTTCACTAACACCCATCCCCCCTTTATTCACAGGCAGGTAGGCAGGAAGTACATTTTTACACTACTCTGCCTTAATTCCCACTAGTATCCCCAAACAGATTGGAAGAGTACATTTTCTGCGATAGATAAAAATACAAATATTTGAGGGGAAGAATGGAGAAGTCATGGTTCAGCTCAATGAGCTCAGGACAGAAGTGGTCCAAACTGATAACCCTCTCTCTCTCTGTATGCGTCTTTGGCCCTGTGCTTTCCATCCCCTCTCCCTGAGTATCTGTAATAAGAAGAGAGGGATCAGACACGTACTGTAGGGAAGAAACACGATTGGTGCAGACTGCTTGGAGAGAGACAGGGCTGAGGTCTCCGCATCCACAAACACAATAACCCCTCATCTTTAGGGAATGTCATGCTTTTACGTGATTAAATTTTACATCATAAAAGCATTTATATTGAGCCGAATATATTCGTATTTACTACAAATGCTACTTAGAATTCAGAGAGCGCAAACCAAAGGACAATCATTTTTTCTCCCTGAAACCTCAAATTTTCCTTAATGCAGTAGCCATGCAATCAATGACAAGCTCTATTTTGACCGCCATGGAGGGAACATAGAGGATATTTCATTCATTCTGCTCACACGACAGTGACTTATTTTACTCAGTGGCATAGCACAGTTTCACAGTCTGAGCAAGGCCCCCCATAATATTGCCATGGCGTATAGAGACAAATGTGCAGTTTTATAGCTAATATCATGCTATTCTACACATTTTGCAATGGGGCTAAGAGAAAATGTTGCAGTTTTACAGCTCATGTTCTGTAATTCTAACTATTTTGTCATGGCTTATGACATGTTCATATGCTATCTGGGGAGGAGGGCGACCTCTAGGGGTTGGGGGCCCCCACACTCCATGCCCCCCCTCCCCGCTTTAGCAGTTAGAGATTACAGATCAAACATTAAATGTTTCAGTCAATGATTAGCATTTGAACCACTATGTCACATCCTGACCATAGAGAGCCCTTATTTTCTATGGTAGAGTAGGTCAGGGCGTGACTGGGGGTTAGTCTAGTTTATTATTTCTATGTGGGGTTCTAGTTTTGTTTTTCTATGTTGGTGATTTTGGATGATTCCCAATTAGAGGCAGCTGGTAATCGTTGTCCTTTATTGAGGATCATATTTAAGTAGCATTTTTTCCACCTGTGTTTTATGAGATATTGTTTTGAGTTAGTGCACGTAGCACCTTAGTTTATTGTTTATTTGTTTTTGTCTTTGCTAAGTTTCACTTTATCATTAGATTATGTGGAACTCAACATCCGCTGCGCCTTGGTCCGATATTTATTCAATCGAACGTGACACACTAGCTCACAAATGAATTAATTATCAATGGCTACAGACTAACCCATAGAAAATGGTTGCATTTTGCACATTTCCTGCAGTGATGTATATATTGGGTGTAGCCCAATGACATTACTTCAATCACTAAAATAGAAGTCCCAGTTTTATGACAGCCTGCTGGGAATTCCCCACCATTTCCCATGCTCTTGACCTCCCACCTCCCATTGTATGAACGAGTAAGGGGTTTGAGGCCAGAGGAGCCAGGAGCCAGCCCAATGCCCCAGCCAGGCTGACAGATTGTCCTTCCATGGCCTCTGCTTCTCTTCCTGCACTGCGGACCCATTGTTCTGCCCGCTCAAGCCCCACCACAGGACACACCTCACCATTGTGTCTGACAGACCTGCAACCTGATACCATGGCAGCAGGCGCCTGCCTCCCTCCAGTGGACGAGTGATGCGGAGTGTGTGTGCGTGTGTGTGTGTGTGGTGATGTGCATGTGCTGTAGAGCTGAGGAGCTGGGTGATTGAATAAGGATATATGAGTTTATGCATCGGTTGGGGGTAGAGCTCACTATCAACAATACTAATGTGGAAAGAGATGACGAGGGGGGTGTTAAATAAGATGCATGGAGACATTGGTATCATCTGAGGGATGTTAATTTATTGTGTGATTGGATCCTCGCTAGAATCGGATAGGGGAGGTATACTGGGGTTTACATTAACTCCCTACCAGCACACTTTGGGGGATGGATCTGTAGACAAACCATTATTACCAGCGGACCAGATCAGGGGCATCTGGGACCAGCCCTACAGTACACTGTGAGAAGGTGCAAGCCTACACAAGCCCACATCTGGGAACACTGACACTGCAATCTCTGTTGCAACAGCACCAGGACTGCAGTTCTCTCACACTGCCACTGAGATCAACCCAAGAGGAGTAATAGTAAGACACAACCCAAAAGCCTGTGTACAGTAAGTACATCAAAGCAAAGCCCTAACTGTGGGTGGCTCCATGTGCGTTTCACAGAGGAATAGTCCTCTTTTTATATAACACACACAGATGATTAAAGAGTTCAACACTGCTGGGGGACTAATGACTCCACTGGGTTGGAAGGGAGCTTAAGAGAGAGGAGTCTAGGAGAATAGATGGTTCCCTGGAGAGTAGTCACAGAAATGGGGGTACACTTTAAAATATACAAATGTATTCATCAACAAGCAGCATTCCTGGTTGTGTCTGCAGGTGGCAGAGAAAGAGGAGAGCGATGAGAGGCCTGATGGCAGGAAAACAGGGCATCAGAGGGCAACAACACACTGAACAATCAAGAGACACAGAGAACAAGCACCATGGAAATACTGCACTGTTTGACCTTACGTTGCCCATGACCTTACGTTGCTCATGACCTTACGTTGCCCATGACCTTACGTTGCCCATATGTTTTACTCCACTCTATTATTATGATTCATTGTCAGCTTTCTAAATATAACAACTTGTGAACGTGATTTATACACTGTTGAATTTTTGCAGTGAAACATATCCCAAACTTGTAGTCATAGAGGCTGTGGTTTCAGTTTGCATGCCCAGCGATTCCCTCCTCACATAGATAAATGGACAGTGCACTGTCCCATGTGAGAGCCAGTAGATGACAGAATGACAAATGGCTATGTTGTCCCTCGCACAGTGCAGGGATTATTGTCAGTCACTGTAGGGGATGGGATTAATGACCACAACCCAGTGGCAAAGGGTAATCACAGTAGATTAAGAAGAAGAAATCCCCCAGACTCGGAAGACAGTAACGGTGCCTCTATTGCAAGGTCCGTAAGGACTAAATATCACCCATGAGAGGGGAGGACTGAAGCTTCTAGGTAATATAACCCCAGTGATACACTGAGATGGTGGTTTGAACGGCAAATTGTACTAGTACAGATAATATTTTTTTCAAACAGTTGAATAGATCTTTAAAACTCTGCTGTCCCCTTTTCTATTAAGATGAGAGTCAAATGTGTTACAAATCCTCTTAAGCTGTAGGCTACACCGTGGGCTACACAATGAACCTTGTTTCAAAGGGAGGTTTTCATTCCTGGTTATACCATTTACATGGTATTGTACGTACAAATCCACTAAAATGATTTCCCCTGTGAGGCAGACCCAGAGGGGATGACAATGTAAACAATGGTGCCGATTCTTGTTCAAACCAGCGGCACGAATGTTCACAGGTTGGGATTTGGATGAGGAGCTCAGCACAAGGTAACACTGAAAGTAATCATCGTAAAGACACATTATTAGTCTAGGTGCATAAGTCATTGTTCCACTAACTCTGTGGCTGTTGCAGTCAGCAAAAACCTGAGCCACATATTTCTACCAACTGAGACATTGATCCAAATGTCATGAGTGTGCCCTCACACCAGGTAGCTGGGCTGCTGTGTGGTGCAACCAAAGATGTTGTTCACAGCACACATTTAACCGGACCAAACACAAAACACACAGCACTACAGGGATGAGTGGTAGATGGTGAGACTATGCAGAAGCACTGAAGAATATCAGTGATAACGGGGTCAAAGGAAAACAAGTCATGGAGAAGGAAAGGAAAGAGAGGAGAGGGGAAGAAAGAGGAGAGAGTGAAAGCCCCTCTGACTGGAGGGACAGAAGGCATGCAGCGCTTGGCAGGAGTTCTGCTCCCAACAGCAGCTGTGGCCCCAGCTTATATCTTAAGGTGGTGCCTATTCCACCCGACACCCTATCTCCTGCGCTCTCATGTTTTAATTCGGGGAGGACCATCAATTATTGTCAGCAGTAATCACAGCTGTCCACTGGGGCACCGCTGAGGGGTCCCAGCTTGTCTGGGTGCATCCATTCACACTTTCCTGACACCACTGACACGGGCATCGAGCCGGGCCTGGGCCTGCATGTGGGCCAAGCAAACAGCACCCAGCTCCAAAAAGAGGCTGCACCCCGTCCGGGACTAAGAGCTCATGATACTGATTAACCTACTGTATATGCTTAGGGCCTATTACATCAGCAGTGGGAACGGGTCAGGATGGGAAATATTTGGGACTGATGGAGATCCATGTGATTAAAGCTCCTCGCACCTTGAAGGGAATATGCTGTTTTGTTGAACTCTAACCTTTAATGGAATGGGTACGTACATGGGCCTCTTTGACTGCCACGTAACACTGATACAGTTCTCCTTCCCAGAGTAATGAGACAGACAGAAGGGGGTTTTCCCCCTCCCTCCCTCCCTCCCTCCCTCCCCTCCCTCCCTCCCTCCCTCCCTCCCTCCCTCCCTCCCTCCCTCTCCAAAACTCATCTGGCTTCTTTGGCTGACTGCCTGTGTTTTTTGTTATTTCACTGTGAAAACTCCCAGCATGGGGTGGCACACCCACCTCTGGCAAGACACTGCTGTCAGAGCAGATCATCGGAGAGCAGCCTTCCCCTTCAATTAGCCCTCATCTGTCTGAGAGGAGGGCCAGGAGCACCGGAGCACAGGCAGGCACCCAGCCCAGCCAAGGAACAGAACAGCAATGAGAGCAGGTGGGAGGAGAGATGAGGAGAGATAGAGAAATAAGCTCCAAAACTCCAGACGGGGACTGAAATACCCTCCACTGCTGCACACTAAGACCCCCATACCAAAGAGACCCCGCCATAGCACGTCACAGTAAACACAGCCCAGCGCTATGGAAACGCAGCCGTTTGGCACTAAAACATTTGATGAGAAACGGCAGCAATGAGCCATTTAATTCCCTGAATATCTGGAACTGTCATGCACTCCCTGTGACTGAGAGGGAGGAAAGACCGAGACCATGAAGCAGGGCTGCAGCACTGTGAGGCGTTCCAGTGAAAACACCCATCTCACATGTTACCAATGGAGTGAGACCAGAAACCACAACATATATGGCATTAATCCTCAATGGACAAATCAGGGGGCTGTTCAGTGAGCTTGTAAAGAGACTTATGTGGGGAAGGGGCTTCAGGGGGAACACAGAGAGTGAGATGGTGGAGGATGGCAGCCCTACAGCAACGCCCTTAGGTTGTTTGTTACAAATGCCACATCCAGGTGGGATTACCACTGCTGCACCCCAGCCAGCCAGCTCTCTCTCTCTCCCTCTCTCCCTCTCTCCCTCCCTCTCTCCCTCTCTCTCTGTATGTTTACATTAACATTCAATCAGAGTACACGAAGGAGAAGAAAGAAATGTATTGCAGAATGAAAGACATCTTCCGCCCACATAGTAATCATCTTATCTCCTTGGAAATCATTTTCACAATATGCAAAGCCTCTAAACTCAAGGCATGTCTAATTCAAACAACTTCATGGTTACCAGCAGATAGTTTGAGGTGAATGTCTGGCTGTGTCTCCACAAGATTTTCAGGAGAACTTGGGGCTTACTTGGAAGCTCAGCATAATTCAATGCAGAACACTTGTCTCAGTCTCAACACCTACAGTTCATTCGTCCTGCTCCATTCCAGACTGTGTTTGGCTCGCTGTGGCCAAATGGGTTGAACTAAACCAGAATATATATATTTTTAAATCACAGGGATGCTTAGGTATGCTGCTCCAATGACTTTTCCAAGCATGTTCGTTTTTCTCCAGCAGAAAGCAACAGCAGAAATGTTCCAGTGTAATGAGTCCTGTGTGCTTAGAGCCTCCACAGAGGACCATTGTACCAGATTTCAAATCAACAGGCTAACACTACTTGTATGGGGCTGTATTCAGTCCAGAACTCAGAGTTGGACTGAGGTTCCAGACTTTTGATAAATTCTTTTGTTGATGTGAAAGTATTCTCTGAAGCTTTTGCATTTAAAAGTAATATTCTGTGCAGATATGTGGGCCACAGGCAAAGTGAGATAACTTGACCATATTTGGGGACAGGAATACTAAAAGGACAAAGGACACAGAACAACACAGAGTCCCCCGTTATTACAGGTCTGCCCTCCAGTGGCACAACTCCTCCGTCCATTGCATTACTCCATTGTTGTTGTGGATCATAGACATAGATTCCAAGCATGCCAGACTTGGCCAAAATCCAACTCCATCTAGTCCCAGTGGGTCCATGTGTATCCTGTTGAATCCATATGTCACAGAGGACATCTCTCTTTATAGTTCTCTATTTGTTACTCTGCCATTCACAAAACAACCATATATGATTCAAGTTCAATTGACAAAACATCCAAACATTTCATTACGGCACAAGGAAATGGCTACCCCCCGATAATACCCCCCGATAATGATCGTACGTATCTAAGTATTGGACACTATCCGAACAAAACTCATCACAGACGCAACCATTTCGTTACACACACAACTAACATATGTCCATGTCTGTACGTACCTTACATCCCTCAGAGTTGGACTGATTGCTTTGCCATTTTTGAGAGGGGGAAGAAAAGAGCAGAGAAAAGGAAAGAAGAAACCGAGAGAGCAGGAGAATAGGACAGGATAGGACAGGACAGGAGTGCACATCCTCTTTCCCCACTAGAGCTGCTGTGTTGGATGGGATGCAGGGCCCTTTGGTGGGTGCTAGCTGTTGTCAGCGGAGACAAACTGCAGCTCCTGGGAGTGCCCCAGATCTGACAAGACTCTCCCCCTCCATCAGTCACGTCATCTGGCTCAGTGAAGGAGTCTGTGCCCTGCTGGAGGTCACCCTAACCAGGAGACACACAAGCTGTTCTCTCTCCTCCAGGTGTTCATTAATGCAATTGTCCTTGATGCCTCCCTCCATGGTACACAACACAAAGACACAAAAACAATACCTCCCATCCTGCACTGCTCTAATTAAACAGAGGAGCATATGCATCATGCAAAACACTAAAAGACTTAAATGTCAAACACAGCATATCCATAACACAGGCAGTAGTTTGTTGTTGTTGTGTTTGTTTGGGTATCCCGTCCCACTCAGGCACCGACATGGCTGTGTATAGCCTGGAGTGTAAATCCCATGCAGATGTAAGGATGGAGGAGCCCTTTGAAGATGAGGACATTGGGGACAGCTGATGGGAATGCCAGCCCATCACTGGGAGAATGGAGATCTGGGAGAATTCAGCAAAACTCCTCCACTATCAGCATATGGGGCTCATTATCATATGGAACCAATCCCCCATAAAAGCTCTCTCTCTTCTTGCTATTCTACTCCCTATCATTGTATCACTCTCCCCACTCAGTCAGGCCAGAGCAGAGAGTGGGACGAACCCAGTCCAGCTCACAGCACCACTCTAAAGAGTCCTGCCTGAGTAACTATACCGCACCTCACCAATTTCTGTTTCCATTAAGCTGTTAAGCTGCACAGTTAATTATCCAGGACCATGGAGGCAGGGGCTCTGTGCAGGCTGTGATGACGATATGCTTTGCTGGGCAGGGAATGGAGAGGGCCAGCCGGGGGAGCCGTGTTCAAGCCAGGCAATCTTTCAAAATAAAGGGGCAGGCAATTAGATGCAGCGGTGCAACCAGAGATGACTAGTGTTATTGAAGATACTGGGTCGCTGCTCTAATGGGGGTATTTAGGGCTATTATGATAAAGATGTCAGGCCGACCTCCCTGCTGCTGCTGCTGCTCTTACAAGTGTTACCTCTGTGCAGGGTCAGAGAGTACAAATACTGTAAGTGTGATGCTTTCAAGCGACCCATGGCCACCCACATACGGAGCTTTGATGGGTCTGGAATCCAAATGTCTTGTTCAACGTATTTGTTCAAATAACCTTTTCATACACGAACAGGGAGGAGGATTAGTCAATGTGTTTTTCTTTCAAAGGAAAAAGCACAGTCACATAATAATAGCAAGGCAGTACTATTTATTCTTTACTTAAATGCTTGGAAAGTGTTTCATTTTGGTTGCGGTGAGTATGGGTATGATGGCTCATGAATGGCTGACTTCGATTATAGGCTCTTTAAACAAGTGACAGGCCATTGCAGGATGGCAGACTGGAGAGGATTGGGGTTAGTAAAGTCCACTCAATGGAGGAAAATAAACCTAGTTGTGATCAGCCAGAGAGTGACCATGATTCACCACATCTCGTCTGGAGGAGGATTTACTGTTATTCTTTAATGGCTGAGGGTAGGTGTCCATCTACATAGCCTCTTTTCATGTGGTTACTGTCAACAACACTGCTTGCCTCTGAAATGTTTCCATTCTCCCCTTTGCCTCAGACTGTACCCCCCCCCACCACCACCACCACCACCACCACCACCCTCAGATCAAAGCCCTAGTGTGGGGAAATGACCAAGAGCTACTGGTCCCCTTATGGAAACGTCCACTCAGCTTCTTTACATCATAATGTTAGCATATGCCTGGGACGGGCACCTGGCGGAATTTGGACAGTTGGCAGATAACAGGGCTTTTTTGAAGGTCCTCGGAGGAATGGATATATAGTAATAATAATGAATTATTTATTATGTTTTTCTTACTCAGTCGGGGTCTCAAGCTATTGTTGCGAGTTAGAATAATAGAATACACATGGTGGAATTTCAAATGTTGTCTATCAGCAGTTGTACGCAAACCCACGCTGAACTGCAGCCCCTCATGATGAGTTCAGATTTTTGACCATCCCCGGCATATGCCATCCACATGGCTGGCATGGATCAAAGCTCACACTGTAGTCGGCAGTCCGCACTGACTATTGTTTGAAGCAGGTTCAAAGGAACACAGTGAGAGACAGAGTGCAATGTGGAAGCAACTCATGAATAGGTCTCCTCATTTAAAAAAGCCCTGCTATCTGCCAACTGTCCAGCCAACAACCACGTCCCCTGAAAAAAAAGATTGAAATAAATACATTAGTATGAGGAAATGTTATATTTTCCTCAGTGCATTGATGTGATTAATGTGCAATGTAAAAGAGGGTCACCTGCTTAGTTTTCAATCTATCAATAACCCACAAGATGGATGTAGGACAATCGTTTTGGAAACAGCAAATCCCACTTAACTAAATGAAGAAAAGCCATGGTGTTTCCAACAGTGAAGCAATGTTTCCATGGCCAGCTGAGGCAGAACTGGCACGCTGCAGCCCACTCTAAAAGAACTGCCATACACTAATCAGGAGAGATTTGGGACATCAGATCAGATTTGAACTACTCTAACATACCCAAACCACTACGACTTTCAGATTTCTTTCATGTCACCACTATTCCAGGGTAAATGCTTTTCTAGGACCTTTATGAATAATTATTCTACAGGAATAAAAGGTGGAGGAGAAATGTCAGCAATGAAAAACCATTTGATGTAAATGTATGGGGTCCTGGAATACATTTTAATACACTTTGTAATGGTACACCTCCATAAATCAGATAGAAAGCATTCCCAGGAGAGCATACAGAGGAGCGACATGGGGTAAATAAATACATAGTAAAGACCCACTTTTATTTTTTCTTTATTTTTCTTCCCACTGGGCACACACTGGTTGAATCAACATTGTTTCCATGTCAGTTTAATGAAATTACGTTAAAACAATGTGGATTAGATGTTGCATTGTAGTCTGTTCCCAGTGGGGAGAGCTATTTCAGAGCTCTAAGTCATGGACAGTCAATAGTCTGTAAATGGTATGAAGTCGGATTCTCAACATGACCTGCAAGTGCATATGAGTGGGTTAGTGTGTACCTATTAATGTGTATTGGTCACATGCTGAAATATCAGGTGGTGTTTTTTAAAACTTTATAATGCAGAGCATATTGTATGATAAGATCATTTTAGGTCAGAGCCCTTTGGTGTGATATTGCATGTGACTCCCTGTATCGTATTAACTAATGTGCCGCTATGGGGTAGAAGAGTGTTAAAATGGAAGCATTCAGATTATACACATTTTGTCTGATCTAAATCATATAAATACCAACATTAGGGGATTATGCTGATCTCTTCCTCTTAGTCTGAATCTTCCTCTTTTGGGGGGGGGGTGTTTGTTCTCTCACTAGCGGACTCATCAACTTCAGCACTCTGTCATTATCTTTCTGTCACTTTGGAAAAGTCTCTCACTCCAGAAAAGAAGCATAGGCAAATGGGCCGGGGGCCCCTGTGAAACACTAGCCAATCAATCAGCTTGGTTTGCCCTTCTGGAGCAACAAGCTCACATCACATCCAGTCATCAGTCATGTCCTACCTCTGGTTGTCCTCTCTCCTGTTTTCACACCATTTCTCTCATTCCACACAGCTAACATGATGAGTTATTATGTTTTCCACCAACTTGATTCCTCACATTGTTTGCACTCACACTCCCTTCTCACTTCTCTGCCTGTGAGTTACGATCCCCTTCCCCAATTTTCCATCTCAATAGGTGGAGAATTAGCTCCAAATGTCTGGCAGGGTGTCAGTCAGCAAGCTGGGAAAACCTCAGGGAAAGATTACTAGCTTTGAGGGGTAATTCTCCTTCAGTAGAACTCCGGGAATAATATTCATCTTACCAAAAAAAAACACATATTTCCCCTTAAAACACATGAGAAGAGAGAGGAGTGAGCTACATGCAAAGAGCCTATTCTGATTTTAACAGGGCCAGGGGAGCGTAAAATCTTTGCACCTTCTCTACAGAAAGACACATTACATTCATTCCTTTTCCCACTGTGAATCTCTGACAGCTGGTCAGTATGTGAGACTGGCCAGTGGCCACTACTCAAGCTTCTCATCCCTGTTTGTGTTCCCAGATAATCCCTGTCTGTTCCTTCAATCATATCATATGCAACACATCATGAGACAACACATCATTCAACAGTCAGCTACGGAATATTCCATTACAGGTGTAGGATCGTAATTTTATCACTCTTTAGTTGCTGAGAATTTTCCAGAACCTCAGGAAATGCAAATGAACCTCATGATTTACATAAATTCACTGAAAACCCACACTAACACACGGTCATATTAACTATTTTGCACTTTTCAAGTAGCCTCCTTTTGGCCTGCTAATAGCCTTACCATGATCAAGCAAAATGATGGACTAAATGTTGAAATCCTGTTGCTGCAGGATGATTTTGCTGTGGGTCAAATTAAGATCCGAAACCTGTATGTCCCTAATGCCATTAGTTATAATGCACCAGGTCCAATCCCTCAGCCAAAGTCAGTGTTTACTTTTTATCACCTCATACATCAGCAAAACACAGGTGCTTACTGGAGAATAGTCCCCCACTCTGATCCACAGCACACCTATGATTGGGATGATCGGCGTACAGTAAAGGCTGCACAGACAGTTTGGCAGAAAACTCAACAGAATTTAGCCAGCAACCTGGGGAGAAAATAGATGTCAAATCCCTTCGTGCTCCAGCTTCCTATTGATATATGGATCCAAAACAGCAGCAAGGTAAAGGAGATACCCCTGACCCCTGACCTCACAGACAAACAAGCCCTGTGTCAACTGAGCCTGAATAATCTTCACAATATTTACATAAATGTATCACCATTCTCAATGGAATATGAAGATGAATACCAGTATAAATGTACAAACTAGAAAAAGAAAACCTTTGAGTCAGGTCAATTGGGAGGTAAAAATATTCCATACTACCTACAAGGACAGCAGCACAAGGACACCACTGCATGAAAGACAAATAACCACTTGCATGAATCAAATTTATGATGGTGGTATTGGAGGGAAGACATTGTCTTCCTAAATGTAATGCCTCATCCTGTTGTAACATAAATAAGACATGTTACAGCTTTTCCCAAAAGTGTGATACATATGCCTGTGAAAAGCTCATTGTTCACCCTGCTGAGTTTCAAAAGGTGACTTTTAAGGTTGCTGTGCTCCAGCCTCTGCCAAAACATACAGACTAAGTTGTGTATTCAACAATTCTGTGTTGACTACTCTAAATGCCTCAGGATGATACAACTGTCTGTCATTGTGGCAATTAGCCTCTATGTTAGCTTCCATACAAATCAACACCTACATCGTTGTTAGCACTCTGACTTTTATAGATTGTTGAGGAATATAGAAAAACAAGATGTTTCTACGTGTTTCTAACATTGTTGTGTGGGCTTGTATTACAGGACATGTCTTGAATATCACTGAACAACGCATTGATTATTATACTGCATATATACACAACACAATACCGAGACAATACGAATGGCTGCCCCCATCAGTGGGTGCTCTGGTCAATGGGTGCGCTCGCCCACACCTGCCCAGAGACCCCGGCAGGGTGTTGCCCCATCCCCCAGCCCAAAGGGATTTTCCAAGGGAGGGAAGGACCAAGCCCCGCCCGACGCCCGGGAGGGCAACGGAAGCGAGCACACCCACCGCTCACAACATGAAACCAAAACAGAAAACATAAATAACGTATCCTAAAACATACAGTAATCATTTCCCAACTCCTAATTGGAGGACCTCAAACCTTTATACTGTGCATGTGTGTATGTATTTAACCCAAAACTCATTAATTCCACCTTCAGACAGCCACAGATCCACCCATCTTTCCCAGTAAATCATCATCCTACTATTTCCTCTTGCAATACATCCCTCCATTCTTCCTTGGTGTCTCAATAGGGACTTGAACCTCCCCATCTGCAACATTTCTGCTGAAATTGACCCAAAAATAAACATTTTACCCAAGAGCACATTGGTATTTCCTATTCAAAGATTGTGGTCCTTCAAATCCCCCAACAATACCGTTTGCAGGTCCAACAGCGCCCTGATACTATGACATAATAACCATTCCTGGACTTGACTCCAAAACCCAGCCACTGATAGACAGAGATGCTATATTGATTCTGTTTCTACATGGCAAAGCCTGCACAGGGTTAACTGATCAATGCCACATACTGAGCATTCTTTTTGAAGCGAGAATTGTACATAATAGCTTAAATTGAAAAGAACGGATTGATGAGTTTTGTATATCAGTTCATAAACCCGATGCTGTGGTAACTTCAAAAATCTGTTCCCAGCTATCTTGAATTGTGTGCAGCATAGTTGTCAACCCTCTTGACCGTAAGTAAAACTGATATATTTTACCATTTATATTGGCCATTTTAAGCCATTTATCATTTTTAATTGGCGGCAGACAAACGAATTAATTCCTTTCTCTTTTAAGCAATTGCCTCTTCCATTTTTGTGGCAGTGCAGTGATGAGTTGGTTCTAATTTTATATTGAGCATACATCTCCATACACATTGATTAATTACTTGAGTGACATAATTTTACAATGTCATTCATAAACATAATACTTACCTTCCTTATACATTCTCTTCAAGAAAATTGGTTTATCCTCTATCAGTACATTGGAGTATAGCCACATTATTTGCTGTAATACATGTTCTGCCTCTTCTGGAGGATAAAATTGGAATTGAAACCAATTCTGTATGGCTTTGTTTAAAAAGGAGGATATTTTACATGGGATTCCATTGTCAATCCATCAGAAACTGATTGTTTTAATCTGTTAAAACAGCAAAGAGCCACCTTTAAAACATCAGATATGCCTCTCTAGGTAGACTACTGGAAAAACTGGATTTAGATACAGTTTTCGGTATAATAGAGGCTTTAAGAGAGAAGTTTACAGCATACATTGATACCTTTGTTTCTAACCCATTCATTTCTAACCCTTTAATTTTATCATTGGATCTGATTTTGATAGATAACCATTCAATGTTCATAACAAACAAGCATGGTGATAGAGGGAAACCTTGTTTTACACCTCTAGACAATTCAGAATTCTCAGAGAAATAACCATTATTTATCATTTTACATACGTTATACATGATGTTATACATGACTTTTATCCATTTTATGAGAGATTCTCCAAAATTGAAATAATCCAGGCACTTATAAATAAATTCTAGCTGTACTTTATCGAAGGCTTCAAAAAAATCTGCTATAAAGATTATTCCTGGTTTCCCTGAATTCTCACAGTTTTCAATTATTTCAAAGAAATTGTCTAATGCTATCTCCAATATATCTTACTTTTAAAAATCCTGTCTGATCGGGGAAGAATAATATCCTGTAAGACATTTTTAATTCTATGAGCTATTTTTAAAATTCCAACATTGAAGTGTGAGGGGCCTCCAATTTTGGGGAGATTAGGTCTGTCCCCAGGCTCCTACTTCAGTAAGAGATAAATCAGTGCCTCTTTTTGTGTGTCAGACAGTTTACCATATGATAAAGTCTATGAATATTTAAAACATGCGAGTAGTGTATCTTTCAGTAATTCATCAAATGTTTGATATACACTATACAGTATGTACACAAAAGTATGATGACACTCCTTCAAATGAGTGGGTTTGGCTTTTCAGCCAAACCCGTTGCTGACAGGTGTATAAAATCGAGCACACCACCATGCAATCTCCATAGACAAACAGTGGAACTAGAATTGCCTTACTGAAGAGCTCAGTGACTTTCAATGTGGCACTGTTATAGGATGCCTTTCCAACAAGTCAGTTCGTCAAATTTCTGCCCTGCTAGAACTGCCCCGGTGAACTGTAAGTGCTAATATTGTGAAGGGAAAACGTCTAGGAGCAACAATGACTCAGCCGCGAAGTGGTAGGCCACAAGCTCATAGAACGGTAGCGCCAAGTGCTGACATGCGTAGCACGTAAAAATAGTTTGTCCTCGTTTGCAACACTCACTACCGACTTCCAAACTGCCTCTGGAAGCAACGTCAGCACAATAACTGTTTGTCGGGAGCTTAAATGAAAGGGGTTTCCATGGCTTAGCAGCAACACACAAGCCTAAGATCAACAATGTGCAATGCCAAGCGTCAGATAGAGTGGGGTAAAGCAAGCTGCTACTGGACTCTGCGGGAGTGGAAATGCCTTCTCTGGAGTGATGAATCATGCTTCACCATCTGGTAGTCCAACAGAGGAATCTGGGTTTGGCAGATGTGAGGAGAACGCTACCTGCCCCAATGCATAGTGCCAACTGTAAAGTTTGGTGGAGGAGGAATAATGGTGTGTGGTTGTTTTTCACGGTTCAGGCTAGGCCCCTTAGTTCCACTAAAGGGAAATCTTAACTCTACAGCATACAATACATTGTGTGCTTCCAACTTTGTGGCAACAGTTTGGAGAAGTCCCTTTCCTGTTTCAGCATGACAAAGCCCCCGTGAACAAAGCGAGGTCCATACAGAAATGGTTTGTCGAGATTGGTGTGGAATAATTTGAATGGCCTGCTCATAGCCCTGACCTCAACCCCATTGAACACCTTTGGGATGAATTAGAATGCCGACTGTGGGCCAGGCCTAATTGCCCAACATCAGTGCCCAACCTCACTAAACAAGTCCCTGCAGCAATGTTCCAACATCTAGTGGAAAGCCTTCCCAGAAGAGTGGAGGCTGTTATAGCAACAAAAAGGGGACCAAGTCCATACTAATGTTTATGATTTGGAATGAGATGTTCGATGAGAAGGTGCACACATACTTTTGGTCATGTAGTGTATGTCTATTGGAATGCCACCAAGACCAGGGGTTTTCCCAGTCTGAAAGGAATGAATTGCCAACCGTAGTTCGTTCTCTGTCATTTGTCCTTTACAACAATAAAAAATTGTGTCGCAGATACAGGCCCGGCTCCAGGATGACATGCCTGAGATATCACGTTTCAGGTAAGACCCAGATGCAGACAGTGTCGAAGTAACAAAAGTGTATTACTAGTACACGGGCAGGCAAAACAACAGGTCAAAGGCAGACAGAGGTCAGTAATCCAGATAAGATACAAAAGGTCCAAAACGGCAGGCAGTCTCAGGGTCAGAGCAGGCAGGGGTCAATAATCCAGTGTGTTGTGGCAAGGTACAGAACGGCAGGCAGTCTCAGGGTCAGGGCAGGCAGGGGTCAATAATCCAGTGTGTTGTGGCAAGGTACAGAACGGCAGGCAGTCTCAGGGTCAGGGCAGGCAGGGGTCAATAATCCAGTGTGTTGTGGCAAGGTACAGAACGGCAGGCAGTCTCAGGGTCAGGGTCAGGGCAGGCAGAAAAAAACTAGAAAACAAGAACTAGGACAGACAGGAGCAAGGGGAAAACCGCTGGTAGGTTTGACAAAATAAAATGAACTGGCAACAGACACAGAGAATACAGGTATAAATGCACTGGGGATAATGGGGAAGATGGGCAACACCTGGAGGGGTGGGGGGACAAGCACAAAGACAGGTGAAACAGATTGTGTGACATGAGGGAGAATTTTAAATCCATGGGGGGACAACTAGTATTGCTTTAGATCCCTAATAAAACAGGGTAGATTGGTCGCACTACTGTTCAAATATAAAAAAAAAATGTATCTGAAATGTAGCCATTCATGTCAACAACCGCTGTTTTGTAGAATAACACAAGAAAGATATGCGCCCCACTACGACATACAAGTGTATCTAACACAATAAAGATATGCAGCCATAGCAGCCATAGCTGCCGTACGCCTACACACAATTAGTGCCTACCAACACGCACAGATCAGCTCGACAGAATGAGCACCCCTATCAAAGATTCTTACAGGTTTCATAGCTTAAACTTCTATAATTACAATTATAAGCTACATTGCTCTCGAATTTGTGACACTGTGCAATGAGCACAACCAAGTCGCCACTTCTCCAGGTGCGCAATATTTTCTGTGTGGGAGAGTTTCACACAAACACACATGCTATAGCAAGAGATTAGGGGGGAAAAAGTAGGCTATGAGTCGTTTTCATAGTATTGACATTCGTTTTACAGTAGCTTATCACACAACGACTGTGTAATGCAAATAGATGATAACAGAATGAACTTCTTTAAGTAGGCTACACACGATATTTGTCCTACTACTGTGACATACAAAATGTACAAAAATGTAGGCCTATCTGAAAGGCAGCCATATGCACAACTGCATACAACTGAAAGCATGTGATGTTGAAGAGAAGGCCCACGAAGACTGGTAGCCCATGATGCGCTCGTTAAAACAACACACACCGTAACCATCGATTCAGGACCATGGACAGAAGGCTACCGCCAGTCAGCATGATGAAAGGATAACTTTAGATGCTCTGCAGATTTCAGCACCAACAATGTGGACCGCCAGGACAAGGCTCACCTCAGAGCACAACCAACTAGGCTACATTGGTCATTGTCCCTATACCCATCAAATAACACCAAGCTGTATATCTATCAATTAGACCGGCAAAAGCAAGTAATGACATCAAGAATCATAGATAAATCTAAAAGATGCATTGCAGTAAAACGCAAAGGCCTAAACTATACATTACATCCAAAAATGAGACAAACAATCAGTAGGTTTACCGATACATGAGGAATTCTGGCACGGCGGCCAGGGCCATAAAGGTTGTAGCTTACCATTTAGAAGAGTTGCAGCCTCATTCATGTTGTGTTGAACCTGGTGAAAAGTTTCTGATTCCATTATCCTTCCTGGAAAAACGTACTTGTCAGGTCCCTCTCAAATGCCAGCAGAACAAGTTGGGTTTTTCACTGATGTAACATGCTCTGTGTTCAGAGTCTCTGTTCACTCAATACGTTCTTCAGTGTGGAGAACACATTTTATCACATTGTTGTATATGCCCCAAAATCTTTTCTTGTGTTTCAGTGCCAACAGTTGGCATTGCTGATAAAGACCCGCAGTGTGGAGTCCATTTGAATGCTGAGTGGAGTCCATTTGTTGTTGCTGGCCGTTGTTTGCGATTTCACTTTGCAAAAATGTGTGAGCCACAATAAAAACTATGCTTCAGTTTTCATTAGATTGAACAGGTCCTCAGATGCTAGTGGCTGGGGTAACGGAAGTGCAGGTGCGTGTTGTGATGTTAACCTTGTGTTGTTGGTGCTAGGCCGTGGCTTTTCTCGATCTTGTTGGTCAGCAGGCGGCGTGGAGGATGGGTGGGTATTACATTTACTGCTAGGCTCCTCAACCTCGGTGGTTGGGCCTGCAGGCTGGTCGGTGAGCTTGACTTCACCCTCGACATGGTGGTTTTTGCCCAGCCAGCCATTTTCGCATATCCATGCTGATCAAAGCTTAGCCACCTTGTTATAATTATTCAGCACGCTGCTCCCAAAACTTAACAAACCTAGTAGCTACTGAAAAAGTGAACAACTTTTCCCCCTCTCAATTAGATCCCAACCAACTGGGATCCAATGAGCTTCCTAAAAAAGGTAATGAAGGTCATACCTTATGACAATGCATGACCAAGTGACCAATCAGAATGCATTTTGGGATTTGAACTACTAAATAATTACATTATTACATAAAACAAAAATATAAAAGCAGCGTTCAACAATTTCAAAGATTTTACTGAGTTACATTTCATATAAGGAAATCAGTCCATTTAAATAAATTCATTAGGCCCTAATCTATAGATTTCATGACTATGAATACATCTGTTGGTCACAGGGGCGTGAATCAGAAAACCAATCAGTATCTGGTGCCCCCATGCAGCACGACATCTTTTCGCATAGAGTGTATCAGGCTGTTGATTGAGGCCGGTGGAATGTTGTCCCACTCCTCTTCAATGGCTGTGCGAAGTTGCTGGATATTGGCGGGAACTGGAACACACTGTCTTACACATTGATCCAGAGAATCCCAAACATGTGACAAGTCTGGTGAGTATACAGGCCATGGAAGAACATTTTCCGTTTCCTGGAATTGTGTTCAGATCCTTGTGACAAGGGGCTGTGCATTATCACGCTGAAACATGAGGTGATGGCGGCGTATGAATGCATAACAATGGGCCTCAGGAGCATGTCACAGTATCTCTGTGCATTCTAATTGCCATTGATAAAATGCAATTGTATTCGTTGTCCGTAGGTTATGACTGCCCATACCATAACTCCACCATCACCATGGGGCACTCTGTTTACAATATTGACATCAGCAAACAGCTTGCCTACATGACGCCATGCACACTGTCAGCCATCTGCCAGGTACAGGTTCATCCGTGAAAAGCACACTTTTCCAGTGTGCCAGTGGCCTTCGAAGGTGAGCATTTGCCCACTGAAGTTGCAGTCAGGTCAACTGCAGTCAGGTCAAGACCCTAGTGAGGATGACGAGCAAGCAGATGAGCTTCCTTGAGACGGTTTCTGACAGTTTGCGCAGAAATTCTTTGGTTGTGCAAACCCACAGTTTCATCAGCTGTCCGACAATCCTGCAGGTGAAGAAGCCTGATGTGGAGGTCCTGGGCTGGTGTGGTTACACATGGTCTGTGGTTGTGAGGCCAGTAGGGCATACTGCCAAAACGACATTGGAGGTGGCTTATGGTAGAGAAATTAACATTCAATTATCTGGCAACTGCTCTGGTGAACATTCCTGCAGTCAGCATACCAATTGCACGCTCCCTCAAAACATCTGTGGCATTGTGTTGTGTGACGAAACTGCAAATTTTAGATCGGCTTTTTATTGTCCCCAGCACAAGGTGGGTGGATTATCTTGGCAAAGAAGAAATGCTCACTAATGTCCACAATTTGAGAGAAATAGGCTTTTAGTGCTTATGGAAAATGTCTAGGATATTTTATTTCAGCTCATGGAACATGGTAGGTAGCCTAGTGGTTAGAGCGTTGGACTAGTAACCGGAAGGTTGCACGTTCAAACCCCTGAGCTGACATGGTACAAATCTGTCGTTCTGCCCCTGAACAGGCAGTTAACCCACTGTTCCTTGGCTGTCATTGAAAATAAGAATTTGTTCTTAACTGACTGATATATGTAATAAAATACAGTATATACATATGATATGAGTAATGCTAGATATGTAAACATTATTAAAGTGGCATTATTAAAGTGACTAGTGATCCATTTATTAAAGAGGCCAATGATTTCAAGTCTGTATGTAGGCAGCAGCCTCTCTGTGTTAGTGATGGTCTGAACAGTCTGATGGCCTGTTTTTTAGTCTCTCGGTCCCAGCTTTGAAGCACCTGTACTGACCTCGCCTTCTTGATGGTATCTGGGTGAACAGGCAGTGGCTCGGGTGGTTATTGTCCTTGATGATCTTTTTTGCCTTCCTGTGACTTCGGGTGCTGTAGGTGTCCTGGAGGTCAGGTAGTTTGCCCCCGGTGATGCGTTGTGCAGACCGCACCACCCTCTGGAGAGCCTTGTGGTTGTGGGCGGTGCAGTTGCAGGCTGTGATACAGTCTGTAAAATAATCTGTAAAATTTTGTGACGGTTTTAGGTGACAAGTCAAATTTCTTCAGCCTCCTGAGGTTGAAGAGGCACCGTTGCGCCTTCTTCACCACACTGTCTGTGTGGGTGGACCATTTCAGTTTGTCTATGATGTGTATTTAATTTAATTTTACCTTTATTTAACTAGGCAAGTCAGTTAACAACAAATTCTTATTTTCAATGACGGCCTAGGAACAGTGGGTTAACTGCCTATTCAGGGGCAGAACGACAGATTTTGTACCTTGTTAGGTCGGGGATTTGAACTTGCAACCTTCCGGTTACTAGTCCAAAGCTCTGACCACTAGGCTACCCTACTGTATGCCAAAGAACTTAAAACTTTCCACCTTCTCCACTGCTGTCCCATCGGGGGGTTGCTCCTTCTTTTGTTTCCTGAAGTCCACGATCATCTCCTTTGTTTTGTTGACGTTGAGTGAGAGGATGTTTTGCTGCCCTCACCTCCTCCCTGTAGGCTGTCTCGTCGTTGTTGATAATCAAGCCTGCTACTGTTGTGTCATCTGCAAACTTGATGATTGAGTTAGAGGCGTGCATGGCCACGTAGTCATGGGTGAACAGGGAGTACAGGAGGGGGTTAAGCACGCACCCTTGTGGGGCCCCAGTGTTGAGGATCAGCAAAGTGGTGATGTTGTTTTCTACCTTCACCACCTGGGGGCGGACCGTCAGGAAGTCCAGGACCCAATTGCATAGGGTGGGGTTAGGACCCAGGGCCTCCGGCTTAACGATGAGCTTGGAGGGTACTATGGTGTTGAATGCTGAGCTGTAGACATTATTTTTGGTATTCCTCTTGTCCAGATGTGATAGGGCAGTGTTGAGTGTTAAGGCGATTGCATTGTCTGTGGATCTATTGGAGCGGTAAGCAAATTGAAGTGGGTCTAGGGTGACAGCTAAAGTAGAAGTGATATGATCCTTGATTAGCCTCTCAAAACACTTCATGATGACAGAAGTGAGTGCTACGGGGCGATAGTCATTTAGTTTAGTTACCTTTGCCTTCCTGGACATGGCTAGAGATGCCATCTGCGCTGGCCGCCTTGCGAGCGCTACAACATTATAATGACCTCGACTAACCTGTACCCCAGCACATTGACTCGGTACCGGTACCCCCTGTATATAGCCTCGGTACTGTTATTTTATTGTGTTACTTTTATTAAATGTTTTCTTTTAATTTATTTAGTCTCTACTTCTTGAACTGCATTGTTGGTTAAGGGCTTGTAAGTAAGCATTTCACGGTAAGGTCTACATCTACTGTATTTGGCGCATGTGACAAATAATATTTGATTTGATGCCTGGCTTTGTCATCCCGTAGAGCCAGCCATGCACAGAGAGTTGAACCTGATTTTTAAGGAAAAAAATATTACCACACTGTTCGTCAAGTAAAGTTGGAGGAACTTGAAAGTATAACTTTAAAAATATATATATTTTGCTTCTTCATTCAAAATATCCTTCAGTGAGGAAATTATTTCTATGTCATTTGTAACTATTTTCTGCAGAAGACAATTCTACAGAATGAACCATTTCTCAATAGGGGCACATATTATTTCCAGCATGGGAGAGGTGTTCCTCTTACAAGTACTGATCAAGACTTGCAACACACATGGCTTGGACAGCAGACAAATAAGACCTGTGTGAACATAAACTACTGGAGGAGTGATGGATGTTCTGTGTGTAAGACTGTTGCTGTGTGATTCAGCTTAGGAGATTTCAAATCTACCCCATCACACACTCGTCTCCATGGCCAAACTCGGACACAGATGGTCAGACATATGTGTAATGGAGCATTGTCGCACAGATATTGAGGCAAAATACAATATTGACAGAACTTAGCTTCAATTCTGATGCACTTCCGCGTGTGGTTACATGCACAGTACATTTCGTACAGTAGATGTAAATGTAAAGTCTCAAGTCTCCTCAAGTCACTCTGGAGACTGGTCGACAGTCTGCCACACAGCCCCCTACCATCCACTACACTCCAGACTCCAGACATGCATCCATTTACGATGGGGGGGAAACAAAAGAGAGAGTGAAAAAAGGTAACAAGCATCTTTCCAGGAAAGGCCTAACGGATTGTGAGCTCTGAAAAACAAGGCTAATTTAAAGGTTGTTTGAAGAGCGTCAGGCTGTGTTTACTCAGGAGGGGGGGCTGTGAGCGAGTGCAGGGGGAGAGTCTGGGGTAGCTCGGCACTGAGGTGGCGTTTAGAATCTCTCCTCGGTGCTCTTCATCAATTTCCCCTGTCCTCCGAGAGCCTCTTCTAACCCACATTGCAGCCAATGGCAAAGGGAGTGCCTTTACTCCATTATTGATACCACTGCATCACATGACCCCCACTTTTCTCAACCAACACAGTAGAGAAGCCACAAAGGTCAGAGGACCATGGGCAGACATTTAGCCTTCTCACTCACAGTCACAAAGTAGGTGACATAACTCCCTCTGAGATCACTAGGACTGTTTATGGTTTCAATACACAGCAGGCCATATAAGGATCTGACGGAAACTTCATGGCATGAATTTTACTTCAAAAAATGTTTTACATAACTTATTATGGCTGACAAAAGTAGTGTAATTCGTTAACTCAAGCTCAAAATAACAGGAACTGTAAAAAGTACAGTTGCTTTTTGTGTCCAGTAACTTCATCAAAGTGCACTGACTGTTTATTGATGTACAAGAACATTTGTGAGTTTTCTCAAAAGAGCCTCTATCTAAGCACAGGGGAAAGTCTTCTTTTCTTGGCAACAGTGCCTGTAGCCATGCAGCTTGTGAGACATCGGAGATCTAACATCTCAGATGCTGTTAAATAAACTGAGTAAGGACAAAAACCCTATAAGCTGCAAAAAACTGGAGGCAAAGATTGTTAGTTTTCACCTGGATATCCATTTGCACAACTCTGGCAAAACAAATAGGTGAAATGAGGTCGCCTCAGGGTGTGTTGACGCTGGACCTCTCAATGGCATTAGCACAATAAACCATGAATTTCTGCTCCCTGAGTGAGCGAAATAGCATCTCTCACTTTTTCCATTGGTTAACACCAGGATGACAGAGGGCAGTGGTTTTAGCATGAGCAGGAGGGTGTTCCAGGGACACAGGGCTACTAGACCTCCTCTTTACCTGGAGCACTGCCCTCTGCTACACCGTTCAGGGGAAGCCTCACCAAGCAGACAAACACCTGAGCACACTCCTGGAGCAGCCTGCTGTATGTTTACGAAACAGACTGTGTCTGAGCAAAGCTAAGCCTGGATACGCTACATAGCCTTCGCTCGCTGACAAAACTCTCCAACACATGTATCTCCATGTCACAATGCTGCTAAAACTGCAATTACAAAGGAATTTACACACTGTCAGCAAACAAAACATGGTTATTGGTTTACTGTTCCATTGTCTAAAACAAAAGGCAGACAATATCACTTCCAAAGCTTTCCAGAATCATAGATGTTGACACCAAAAAGGAGTGTGAGTGGAGGCTTTAGCTCTGAAACAATGGGATATTTGTTCTCGGCATACGCCTACATTTAGGCCAAGGTTTGCGAGGATAAAACAGCAGTCTAAGCCATTCTAAGACTTTCCATAGTATAGAACAATTCAAATGTGAATGTGAAGCTATTTTAAAACCCAAATGCAGGCATGGAATGAACTTCTGCTGGATGGAAACACAGCTTATCTTATCATAACTGTATCATGCTACTGCCATGGACAGTCTCGCTCTGATTCAAAGCTAGGGGCGCCTGGCTTAAGTGTTTGGCTTTGTTTCTTCTTCTTAACTGCTGCATTACTTGCACAAACGATTTGATTAAAGTACTGGGACACATTACTCACTCTGCGTGTGAAAAGCGGTCTTTATCTGAAGTGCAGCAGCTGTGAAGCTATTAGCATATGTGCTGTGAGTCAGAATAAGACACCTTTGTTGAAGTGTTAAACCACTTATGCAATTTTACAGCCAAGAATGTGCTCCAGCTTTTTCCCAAAATTTGGTTTCAGTTCATTATAAATAATCATAAGATGGCGATAAATTCGGAGAAAGTTGGAAATCTTTCCTCCTCTCTGGCAGACAGCATTGTGTTGTTTAACTTCAACGTTGTTTTACCTCAAAGTTAGGAATAGATGTGGCTCCTCGGATGAGTTTTTCCCTGGTAGTGAACTGCATTTCAAAGCCTTGGCTATCCTAGCAAAATGACGGTATAGTATCATGTAACAGTACAAACACATAGACTAAGCACTGAACACATACAACTTTAGATCATATGTTAAATGATATGTTAAACTATCGCCTTTTTTTGGAAGGGTGTCTCTAATGTTTCCACGGTACTACTCCAAGTTATGTATCATATTCAAAGAGCACATTTGAAGTTTTGTGATTGGAAACACCTTAGTGAACGTGGGTTGAACAATGCAGGGGATCATATGGCCGAGGGATGAATGTTTGTTGGTAAACTAAGACAGGAAGTGGGGACATCTGTATGACTGAAAGTGAGGTGTTAGTTTGTGGCTCAGACAAATAACTGTGACTTCCCTAGCAAACATGAGTATGATATCGAAAAGGATGAGACAAATTCCTGAAATACGTCAATTAGTCTGTCATGCTCCTTTCCAGTTGTATAAAAGTGTGTATAAAAGGTTATGCTTGTGACAATTCAAAAAGAAAACATGTACAACCTGAATGCCATGCTGGAATCCTGAAACAATTAGAGATATCTGAGGGTAAATCAAAAACAAATTACTGTCCTTGATGAGATATAAATGGGTTCAAAGCTGTAAATGATGCATTGCAATTATATTAATTACAAAATACAACTAACTCAATAAAGATAATGTTATTGTGAAACCTGTCTCCGTTACGTGACTCAAATAAGGTCCTGTGGCTTGGCAGCTTGGTGTCTGTGTGGCAGAGAGCACAGTGCACCACACCAGGTGGGGGGTGGAAAGGTGGGTGCTGAGAAGCAGACAGAGCGGCTTGTCAACATGAAAACAGCTCATGATCACAAACACAGAGGCGCTGCCTTGTACCTACAGTGCAGCCCAGGGGAAATCACCTGTAGTCCCTGTTCACCTCTCTATATTTCACAGAGGTATCGCACAGGTTGGTCTATGACACTAATAATATCTTATTGAGTCATTCATTGAGCTATGTTTCCAAGAACTGAGTGCTAAACTATAATCACACTGCCTAAAAATGCTACATAGTAAAATACTGTCTGTGTGCTATTGCCTCCTTTAACCACATGCTAGGGGGGTTGATTTAATTTGTAGCTGCAGGACATGCAAGTGAAGTCAACAAGGTTGACATGAGCCCTTTGAACTGTGAACAGGATGGGGAGATTGTCATGACAATGTCTAAATGTGAGGATGCAATTACAAGCAGAAAAACACAAGGGAGGTTGGACAACTCTTCATATAAGCCTAATTGATCATTGACATACATGAAAATATAAACGTTTTCAAATCAAAATCAAACAGCAGCTCCCCTTTAGAATGCCCTATGATGCCCAGGAAAGATGCCGAGAAGCCGGGTGTCACAGAGAGTCCAGCATTTTCACACAAGACATTTTTACAAATATAGCCAGGAGCCCAAACTCACTGCAGACTCACTATAACAGCACTCACTGTGGAGGTTTCTTACATAAGCTACTAACAGTGGGATTTAAAGGTAAAGGGGAGAGAGTGTTTGGCTGGGGGAAGAAATTCAGAGCACACAGATGTAGGAGAAGTCTGTGCCGTGGCTTCACTCCTCTGTCACTGTGTGCCTGCTGTGAAAACAACACCCCCCTTTTCTCCCCCTCGCTCTCTCCCCTGGACGCCAGCCTGACATACCAGACCTTGTTCGTTAGCGCATATTTTTATCCGCCGTTACTAAATTAGGAAGCCAGAGAGAGCAAACGGAGGGTGTCTGCCAAGGCAGAAGAAGAAGGGTCTGCTCAGGCCTGGGTTTGCTGAGGGCCCGTGCCAGCCCTGCCAGGTTCATTAAGAGCCACTTGGGTTTCAGAAATAGAAGCCCAACAGGGACCCGAGCCAAACAGGACCCAGGACAGCCCGGCCAAAAACTCACGGGACAAACAAACAAATAAACTGCTATCTTATGCACTGCCAGAGTCAACCGGCAGCAGCCACCCTAAGGAGCTATTATAAGTTATCTTGGGCAGTTCTGCAAACAAGGTGAGCACTGCCGCAGGTTTAAAACTGGTGACAGCACACACACACTGCCAACCTGATAGAGAATAAATTAACCTACAAACTCTCTCTAGAGACCAATTTCTTAAAGCAGCCACAGAGACATCAATTCGTGTTAGTTTAGCATGGTTTTAAGACATGTTTAGATTGATATTTATAAAAGTACATTTACATTTTCTCATTTCTCATGCAGTTGGCATCATGTCTGCTCTTTAAGTGCTGATTAGGACATGGATAAAATGCCACCCTAGAGATCATAGAGTTGAAGCAGAATGTCAACAGGGGGTTGGCTGACCTATCTAACCTGCAGGACATTCTCAGATGGAACTTGATACAGTGTACATTTGGGTGGCTTGTCCAGTACAGAGATTTCATGAACATCCAGGTGTATTTGTGAAATCTGTCTTGTCTTCTTTCGTAACCTTTAATCATATTTTTAATAACTTCTAGAAATAAAAAATATTCTTAAAGTTTTGACTCAACCCCCAAGGTAAAATAAAAGTTACCATATCAATGTCTAAAGTCAGTATATTGCCAGCAGCACAAATGTCTCCCTTCAAAATGTGTCAATGTATCACCAACACACACCATATTCAAGGCCACAGAGCGTGAAAGGGATGGATGTCTGGTACTTTACTGACATCTATTGGATCATTAGAAAACTTTACTTATCCAGCTGTGCAATACAGTCTATGGTCCAGCAGCTCCATCATCAGGGAAAGAATAAAGCAGGAAGGGGAAGGTCAGTTGTACAACTGAATGCATTCAACTGAAATGTGTCTGCCCCATTTCACCCAACCCCTCTGAATCAGAGAGGTGCGGGTGGCTGCCATAATCAATATCCACGTCTTCGGCTCCCGGGGCAAAGTGGGTTAACTTCCTTTGCTTAGGGGCAGAACGACAGATTACTGGCCCAACGCTCTAACCACTAGATTATAGCATGCTGCGTGTATACATTATTACAGGCATGGCAATTGAGATCATGTTCACATCTATCTTGATACAGTTTAATCAACTCCAAATAAATGCAATAAAGGAGGCTGTTGTGACAGGATGCACTAAAACACATGTTATCGGAATGAAACTTTATAGCACTTATCTGAAGTGCACTTATCAGGAGTCACTTGTATTTACAGAGTTTGAAATCCCAGCTCTAGTTGTGTTAAATCCTAATTAATAGGTCTACTCAAAATACTGATATTTTGGCACTATTTTGTGTGTATTGTTATTTATTTAAATTTAAAATGTATTTATCTAGGTAAGTCAGTTAAGAACAAATTCTTATTTACAATGATGGCCTAGACAGGCCAAACTCAGACGACGCTGGGCCGATTGTGTGCCGTCCTATGGGACTCCCAATCACGGCCGGTTGTGATACAGCCTGGATTATTTACTGCTAGTTAACCTAATAAAGTGAACACGTTATTTAATGCAGTCTAAGTATATTACCTTATTGACATCTTCAGCAAAAGAAGGGATTTGGCATAGCCCATTGAAAAGGGACAAATACACAGACCCAAAGAAACTAGGTAATGATGATGGATAGGGATTCCTCTAACTGGATTTCCACTTGGCTGGAGAAAGCTTTTATTAAATGTCTCCATTGGAAAATGATTACACCGTCCCATGTGGGACCGCACCAAGGTGGTCTGTATATCCTCACACTCCAGGACAGTTGACTATAAACCAATAAACCCATAAAGATCACCCATATTAGAAACAAATGGAGTAGTAATAGGAGCAATTTCCTCCTTCCCTAGTGCCCTTTAAAGATCCTCGCCAAAAAAAGGAATTTTATGAGCTGTTGAATCAAACAATAAGAAAGCATATTATTTATTGCTGCAATTATGACAATATGCCTATTGTAAAGTCAGTTCTCAAGAAAACTAGAAATGCTACATTTTTCATAAAGGATTTAGCCACAGGTGGCTGGTGCGGGGAGCTTTAGGAGGACAAGCTCATTGTAATGGCTGGAATGGAATGGAGTCAAACACGTTGTTTCCATGTGTTTGGAACCACTCCATTAATTCCATTCCAGCCATTACAATGAGCATTTCCTCTTATCGCTCCTCCTACCAGCCTGCTCTGGATTTAACAATAAGTAGACACATCCTATATAGCTGTATTACGCCACCTTTTGTATCATGAGGTGAGGTCCTTAGAGCTAGCACCAAAAAGCACATGTTCTTGACATTAAGGATTGGAGCATGGGAATGATGCAACAACATAGCACATCAAACAGTCATATTTGTCTTCAGCTCCAGGTACTTTGTCTTTGCATTGCCTACTTACATTAGGTGTAACTTAAGCATTAAAGGACTGTGTGTTGCAGTAAGAGTGGTTTTGACAAACTGATGGCAATGTATTCCATTCTGGAAATTTGTTTAGGATCACTCTTAGCCTGGAACCTCCCCCTTTTGGGATCTTTGGGACTAACAAGCTCCTCTACCAAGACAAGGTGGCAACACACAGAGAATATTTATTTATTTATTTGATTTGTCATTAAATGGACTGTGCCTGCCTCAGATTGCACTGTAAATCAAAGGTGGGGTTTTATCGCTCATTGGCTAACCAGCATTCATGTCTATACTTTGGCAGATGTTTTTGGTTAACGCCATATCTTCAGAGTCCTGGGGCCTGAAACCCATACCGTTAGTCTTTCTGAAACTCAATATTTTGTGATTGTTTGTGGTATTTTGTCCCTCTTTGTCAGACAATTGGCATAGGCTACAGGCCATATTTCACATTTGGTACATGGGCTACATATCATAATCGACACAGGGACACATTTCACAATCGGCACACTGTCCACACTTGGAAGCTCCAACAAGTGGCAAAACAATAATACAAATGATTAGAAAATGCCATTTCCTTTGAATGCGTTCCTTCAGAATGTGTTTTTATATTTTAGTTTTAAATTCTGAAAGTTCTGTGGCATTTCAGTTTAGAATGTTGAAGCCTGCATCCCACCGTTGACATGAATGGGGATACAATAACCTTCACAGTTTATTGTATGAATGATAGCAAAAATTTAAAAAGTACAGTACAGCACAAAAGTTTTAGGCAGGTGTGAAAAAATGCTATAAAGTAATAATAATTTCAAAAAATAGACATGTTAATAGATTATATTTATAAATTAACTAAATGCAAAGTGAGTGAACAGAAGACAAATCAAATCCATATTTGGTGTAGGTACACTTGCACAAAGTCTGGGATTTTGATTTTGATATAGTCAGGTGTATGATTAAACATTATGCCAAACTGGTGCTAATGATCATCAATTCAATATCTAGGTTGAAACACAATCATTAACTGAAACAGCTGTACCTGTCCTCCAGGACACCTACACCACCAGATGTCACAGGAAGGCTAAAAAGATCATCAAGGACAACAACCACCTGAGCCACTGCCTGTTCACCCTGCTATCATCCAGAAGACAAGGTCAGTACAGGTGCATCAAAGCTGGGACCGAGAGACTGAAAAACAGCTTCTATCTCAAGGCCATCAGACTGTTAAACAGCCATCACTAACATTGAGTGGCTGCTGCCAACATACTGACTCAAATCTCTAGCCACTTTAATAATTAAAAATGGGATGTAGTAAATGTATTACTAGCCACTTTATATCATGCTTACATACCCTACATTACTCATCTCATATTTATATACTGTACCCTATACCATCTACTACATCTTGCCTATTGCTCATCCATATATATATATATATATATATGTACATAATCTTATTAATTCCTTACACTTGTGTGTATAAGGTAGTTGTTGTGAAATTGTTATATTACTTGTTAGATATTACTGCATTAGCATTTCGCTACACTCGTGTAACAAAATAGTATAGCTCCCGTCTCTCTCCTCGTCCCTATCTGGGCTCGAAACAAGGACCCTCCGGACACATCGACAACAGCCACCCTCGAAGAATGTTACCCATCGCTCCACAAAAGCCGCGGCCCTCACAGAGCAAGGGGAACAACTACGTCAAGGTCTCAAAGCGAGTGACGTATCCGATTGAAACGCCGTTAGCGCACATTCTGCTAACTAGCTAGCCATTTCACATATGCTAACCATGTGTGTGGGACAAATAAAATTGGATTTGATTTGGGGGTGGGAACAGTAAGTGTTTGTTGTCATTCAACTGAGAGACGACTAGCAAAGATAGCCCACAGCCTGTCGTTTCCAATGGGAACAAATGAGTCATAGTGAGCAGAACAAGCAAAGGAGGGGGCAGAGCCAAGCACGAGCTCATGAGATCCTATTAGCCCGTTCCAGCAAATGTCTGCATATTTCCTTCAGGGAACGCCTACTTTGAAGTGCGCGTGTGCAAAAGCGCAATTCCCCTTTGCACTCCTAAACAACTTTGGCAAAGGTTAAAGTTTACGAAACGTAATCCACTCTGTTCATAACATATTCTAGTTTTGGGAACAGAAAACTATATTGAGATCAAATGCTTCATCGATGAGAAAATGTGCAGAATGTCGTCCAAAATCCATCTCTTCCAACTTCTCCCACTGGGCTACTACTTTTTGGCAGTGAGTGGAAACGCCAAGCGGATGGTTCACATTTATACATCCGGTGAAATATCTGTCTCATTGTTCTATCTGTGCGACTAGTTTACATGCATATTTTTTTATTTGATAAATACTGCACCAAACATCTTAGCTAAATGTAAAATTGCACTACTCGGCAAAAACGTCAACATTGATTTATTTTAGATGAATTCTGAATTATTTTTCAAGCGAAGGTCTTTGGTGTGTTTAAGAGTCCAGGCGGTCTCTTCGCCTAGCTGAGTTATGCTAGGAGCAAACCGAATCTATTTTTATTTTATTTATTTCACCTTTATTTAACCAGGTAGGCTAGTTGAGAACAAGTTCTCATTTGCAACTGCGACTTGGCCAAGATAAAGCGTAGCAATTCGACACATACAACAACACACATGGGATAAAGAAAACATACAGTCAATAATACAGTAGAACAAAAGAAAACAAAAAGTATATATACAGTGAGTGCAAATGAGGTAAATTAAGGAAATAAATGGGCCATGGTGGCGAAGTAATTACAATATAGCAATTAAACACTGGAATGGCAGATCGGCAGAAGATGAATGTGCAGGTAGAGATACTGGGGTGCAAAGGAGCAAAATAAATAAATACCAGTATGGGGATGAGGTAGGCTGATGGTATGTCGGGACAGAATGTTGTGTCTAGATGGAGGAAAGCTCTATTATCACGTCGGGGACAACAGTTGTTGACAACCATAGCGTTTTAGCTTTATTTTGTATTTATTTAACTAGACAAGTCAGTGAAGAACAAAGTTTTATTTACAATTACGGCCTCCCTCGGCAAAACCCTCCCCTAACCCGGACGACGCTGGGTCAATTGTGCGCCCTATGGGACTCCCGATCGGTTGTGATTACAGTCGGGGATCGAGTCAGGGTCTGTGGTGACTCTGAGTTTCAGTGCCTTAGACCGCTGCGTCACTCGAAAGCCCCAGTCCCGACAAACCATCACTGTCACCACCGGTAACAAAATACACAAAATAAGGGTAGGCCAATCATTTAGTAAAAATTCAGCAATAGCCTAAAAAGCTAGCGTACAATAATCAACACGGCATGTTCCCCATCATTTATTTTCAGCTCCATCCTGCCACCTTATCAGCTGTTGTCATACACACCCGGGTCTGAGAAGTAGGCCTTATTTCACATATTCATATTTTTATTAATTCGAGCTAAAAAAACAAAGCCTGATTTAACATCAAACAATTTGCACAAATATTTGCACGTGCATAAAGTTGGTCTGGTGCTGTAGAACATTGTTGGTCACGTGACATTTTATTAGGAAGTTACATTTAGCGCTTTTTGATTTTTAAGTTTTATATTAGTGGATGCTTGCTTGTATGAACACCCCGAGCGAACTGTTTGTGGTTATATGATGAATACAACCAACAAAATAAAAATAAAATGTCGCGCATTGATTTATGATGAACCTTTGCTGATTATGACGCATACTGCCGTATCCACGACAACGGATGTAAAAAAGAAACAAACATGGCATAAAAATATTCTGCAAAAGGTTTCTTTTTTTTAAACCTAAAAATGAATTATAATTATCCAATGACAAACACACGCTCCAAACCAGGACTTGGATTAGTTGACGGTGGAGAATCGTAAGTTATACATTGTGCATGCATGCATTGCTGTAAAACTGATGGAAGAAAAAAAATAATTTCGAAGAGATCAATTCTGCGCATTCGAGTCAATGTGGATTGTGCATGTCTATTATTAGAAAAATGCTGCTGATGATGATTGTGTTACCCAGGTAGATCATTTGAAAGCACCTTTATCCTCATAGTGATAAAGGACTGGCAAGTGTCTCTCAGAGAGGAATGGATGACACGGGAGAGTCGATGATGATGACTCCTGAGGAAAAACTTACCCAGTATGGTAGCAGGGCCCAAGCCTTTGCAGACACTCAACAGGTAGACCTATAGAGGTTTTAAGTTGCTTTCCATTCTGACACCTGTATGCAATGGGGTGAGGTGAAAAGTACTATAACCAGAGGTACCTGCAAAGTTTGTGAAGGTTGTCTTAACCTTCTGTAGATGTCATAGTCACCCTGTCATGTTCAGGAATTGTATCATTATCTTATCAAAGGTATAATGCATGTACAGTACCACTCAGCATAAAGGCTTTTTTAATACAGCATCATGTTGGTCATGTATGTCAACAATAATTAAATGTTTGTCCGGACAGTTTGATGCTTGTATCCAGGACCTTGTCCGCTGTGTGGCTCTTACAAGACTGGTATATGGAGATGGGCAATTGAAACTAGCCCAAGCCCATGTCAGACTGGCTAAAGCATACCTACAGTTTAAAGGTGAATTATGTTGTGATTAGCCTTTAGAATGAGGTACCATTTATAAAGAGTTCGTAACGGTTAAAATTGTATATATTTATACCTTACCAAATCTTGGAATTACCTATGTGTTGTCCCTGATTCCCACAGGCTGGGCAGTGCAGGCCCAGGAGCACTCAGCCAGAGCCAGTGACCTGCTCCCCTTCTGCACCCCCAACTCCACCAGCCCGGAGGACAGGGTCCACATTCTCTCCTGTCTCCTCAACATATACCTAACACAGGGAGGCGCCACTCTGCTGCTGGCAAAATATCCTTTACCCACATTGTTTCTGTGATAAATTATATTTCATCGGTGAATACAACAAGTGTAGACTTTACCATTAAATGACTACTTACGAGCCCATTCTCAACAATGCAGAGTTAAAAAGTATGAAAAATATTTGCTAAATAATAAAGGAAATAGTAACACAATAAAACACAATAAAATAACAATAACGAGGGTATAGACAAGGAGTACCGGTACCTAATCAATGTGCAGGGGTATGGGATTGAGGTAATACAGTATGTACAGTTGAAGTCGGAAGTTTACATACAGTTAGGTTGGAGCCATTAAAACTCGTTTTTCAACCACTCCACAAATGTCTTGTTAACAAACAATAGTTTTGGCAAGTCAGTTAGGACATTACTTTGTGCATGACACAAGTCATTTTTCCAACAATTGTTTACAGACAGATTATTTCACTTATAATTCACTGTATCACAATTCCAATGGGTCATAAGTTTACATACACTAAGTTGACCGTGCCTCTAAACAGCGTGGAAATTTCCATAAAATTATGTCATGACTTTAGAAGCTTCTGATAGGCTAATTGACATCTTTGAGTCAATTGGAGGTGTACCTGTGGATGTATTTCAAGGCCTACCTTCAAACTCAGTGCCTCTTTGCTTGACATCATGGGGGAAAAAAATAAATCAGCCAAGACCTCAGAAAATAAATTGTAGGCCTCCACATATCTGGTTCATCCTTGGGAGAAATTTCCAAAGGCCTGAAGGTACCACGTTCATCTGTACAAACAATATAACGCAAGTATGAACACCATGGGACCACGTAGCCGTCATACCGCACAGGAAGGAGACACGTTCTGTCTCCTGAAGATGAACGTACTTTGGTGCGAAAAGTCCAAATCAGTCCCAGAACAACAGCAAAGGACCTTGTTAAGATGCTGGTGGAAACAGGTACAGAAGTATCTATATTCACAGTGAAACAAGTCCTATATCGACAACCTGAAAGGCCGCTAAGCAAGGAAGATGCCTCTGCTCCAAAACCACCATAAAAAAGCCAGACTACGGTTTGCAACTGCACATGGGGATTATACTAAAGATTATATTAAAGATGATACTTTTTGGAGAAATGTCCTCGTCTGATCAAACCGTTCTATTTTTGTTTGCCATAATGATCATCGTTATGTTTGGAAGAAAAAGGGGGAGGCTTGCAAGCCGAAGAACACCACCCCAACCGTGAAGCACGGGGGTATCAGCATCATGTTGTGGGGGTGCTTGGCTGCAGGAGGGACTGGTGCACTTCAGAAAATATATGGCATCATGAGGCAGGACAATTATGTGGATATATTGAAGCAACATCTCAAGACATCAGTCAGGAAGTTAAAGCTTGTTTGCAAATGGGTCTTCCAAATGGACAATCACCCCAAGCATACTTCCAAAGTTGTGGCAACAACGTCAAGGTATTGGAGGGGCCATCACAAACGCCTGACCTCAATCCTATAGAACATTTGTGCGCAGAACTGAAAAAGCGTGTGCGAGCAAGGAGGACTACAAACCTGACTCAGTTACACCAGCTCTGTCAGGAGGAATGGGCCAAAATTCACCTAACTTATTGTGGGAAGCTTGTGGAAGGCTACCCAAAACGTTTGACCCAAGTTAAACAATTTAAAGGCAATGCTACCAAATACTAATTGAGTGTATGGTATGTAAACTTCTGACCCACTGGGAATGTGATGAAAGAAATAAAAGCTGAAATTAATGATTCTCTGTGCTATTATTCTGACATTTCACATTATTAAAATAAAGTGGTGATCCTAACTGGCCTTAGACAGGGAATTTTACTAGGATTAAATGTCAGGAATTGTGTAACTGAGTTTAAATGGTTTTGGCTAAGGTGTATGTAAACTTCCGACTTCAACTGTACATGTGGGTGAGGGTAAAAGTGACTAGGCAATCAGGATATATAATAAACAAAGTAGCAGCAGCGTGTATGTGTTTTGTGTATGAGTGTCAGTGTAGTGTGTGTGTGGGTAGAGCCAGTGCAAGACAGACAGTGCAGAAAACTTAAGATACAATAAAGGGCGTCAATGTAAATTGTCCGGGTAGACATTTGATTAATTGTTCAGTCAGCTATCTTATGGCTTGGGGGTAGAAGTCGTTCAGAAGCCTTTTGGTCCCAGACTTGGCACACTGGTACTGCTTGCCGTTCGTTACCGGAGAGAGCAGCCCATGACTTGGGTGGCTGGAGTCTTTGACCATTTTTAGGACCTTCCAATGACACTGGCTGGTCCTGGATGGTAGGGAGTTCAGCCCCAGTGATGTACTGGGCCATACGCACCAACCTCTGTTGCGTCTTGTGGTTGGATGCCGAGTAGTTGCCATACCAAGCTGTAATGCAGTCAGTCAAGATGTTCTCAATGGTGCAGCTGTAGAACGTTTTGAACATCTGCCAAATCTTTTCAGCCTACTCAGAGGGCAGAGGTGTTGTCGTGCCCTCTTCACGACTGTGTCGGTGTGTTTGGACCATGATAGGTCTTTAGTGATGTGGACACCAAAGAATTTGAAGCTCTCGACCCGCTCCACTACAGCCTTGTCGATGTGAATGGGTGCTTGTTTGGCCCTCCATTTCCAGTAGTCCATGATAAGCAAATTTGGGATTTTTGACCCAAAATATAAATGTTTTGTTCCCCGAGCCACTTAGTTATATATAATATAATAATATATGCCATTTAGCAGACGCTTTTATCCAAAGCGACTTACAGTCATGTGTGCATACATTCTACGTATGGGTGGTCCCGGGAATTGAACCCACTACCCTGGCGTTACAAGCGCCATGCTCTACCAACTGAGCTACACTTTTGTCTTATGGCAAGGTGCTCCATCATGCTGGAAAAGGCATTGTTCGTCACCAAACTGTTCCTGGATGGTTGGGAGAAGTTGCTCTCGGAGGATGTGTTGGTACCATTCTTTATTCATGGCTGTGTTCTTAGGCAAAATTGTAAGTGAGCCCACTCTCTCGGCTGAGGAGCAACCCCACACATGAATGGTCTCAGAATGCTTTACTGTTGGCATGACACAGGACTGATGGTAGCGCTCACCTTGTCTTCTCTGAACAAGCTTTTTTCCGGATGCCTCAAACAATCGGAAAGGGGATTCATCAGAGAAAATGACTTTTCCCCAGTCCTCAGCAGTCCAATCTCTACCTTTTGCAGAATATCAGTCTGTCCCTGATGTTTTTCCTGGAGAGAATGGGCTTCTTTGCTTCCCTTCTTGACACCAGGCCATCCTCCAAAAGTCTTCACCTCACTTTGCGTGAAGATGCACTCACACCTGCCTGCTGCCATTCTTGAGCAAGCTCTGTACTGATGGTGCCCCGATCCCACAGCTGAATCAACTTTAGGAGACGGTCCTGGCGCTTGCTGGGCTTTCTTGGGAGCCCTGAAGCCTTCTTCACAACAATTGAACCGCTCCCCTCTCTCTCTTCAGTTCATTTGCATGGTAAAGAGGGACTTTGCAATTAATTGCAATTCATCTGATCATTCTTCATAACATTCTGGAGTATATGCAAATTGCCATCATACAAACTGAAGCAGCAGACATTGTGAAAATTAATATTTGTGTCATTCTCAAAACTTTTGGCCATGACTGTAGGTATTACATTTTTTATTAAAGACACATGCCAGCTGGTCAGTTCATGCTCTGAGCACGCATCCTGGTAATCTGTCTGGATAAAGCTCTGGCTCAAGGAAATGGGCCTGAGCGTTAGGAGAATCATTAAGAGAATGATTCGATATTTGTAATGGAAGCCCCAAAAACATTAGGAGAATGATTGTCTACATGTGAATTCAAACAATTGCATGGTTAAATGTCCAAGGGTAAATTAATGTAGTACTGCTTTAATGTTGATTATGCAATACTCTTTAACCATCCCAACTCTCGAGGAAGCAGAGTATAATCATCGAAAAGCAGAGAGGATTGTGGTCGAACTTCATCAGCTAGGAGGCATGAGCAAGGAGGAGAAAATGGAGACTGAGTTTCAGATATCCACGTCTCTGTCCAGGTATTATAGAGAGAACTAAACTGATCTGCAGAAATATTTTGCGTCAAATCACTTTCAAAATAAACTTATTTGGAGCATTGTGTCTATCTGACCAATGTGGCCTTTACTACAATGTCCGCTGTGACAGCAGAGAGCGCTTTGATATTCACTGGATTCCTCTTTAGGTATCATACGCTATGCTACTCTATTTATTTCCACAGACTCCTCCTTCAGTATCATATTCAGGTTTAAGTCTGAATGCCTTCGCACTTCTCCAACAAAAACAAGTTAATGTTCATGTGAAGTGTCATTGTAGATTCAGATAAGACTGTTGTATCAAATACACCTCTATATGTTCAGATGTCAACATACAACCTGTTACCTTGAAGGCACAATAACAGACTGTTATTAATACTGTTTATCTGAGTATATCCACTGAGAAAGACATTAGCTTTTGGCCACAAGATGGAGACAATGTCTAACATGTCCACTGAGCAAATCCATCTATTGAGATACATTTTAATGGTTCATTTCACTCAAACAATGTGGTCTTTTCTGCTCTAGTTTAGACTAGTAGTGACATGGAAAGTCTCTGAATTATCTTAACCTGGTCCTCACAGTAGAAGTGCCTAAAGTACCCTCAAAGTTGTTGTTTTTCCCATGTAAACATCAAGCTGTTCTCCCAGGCCTGTTGTCAAGCCCATGGGGTGTGAGCATGCGCAGCTGCAGACCAGTGACTGGGGTGACTGTGACTGGGGTTATTGCGCTTCCCACTTGTTCAGTGTCTGCTGGAGCAGTGGAGCAGGGGCAGGGAGGATAACACATCCCCAGCGCTGCATTCATATTTCATGATTGTCTTCACTGCTCTGCCTGTAATAGCTAATTATTGTGTACTGAGGAGGCTTTTTGCACTAAACGGCATTGATCATTTTGTTCAGTTGTAGGGTAACACTGTTTTTGCTAAAGTATATTGATGCCTTCCCACCCTTCCACACTGAAGTTGTATTAACTTCACTGTTATGGATTTGTCAAAACATAATTTGAGTAATTCATGAATACACAATATTTGCTGTACAAGTCAATATTGATTACAAGACATGGCTGAAGCAAATGTGGTACCAATATACCCAGATACTCAGTGTGGAATATTAGTAGCATTAGAGTTGTTTCAACTTGAAGGGAGCTGAGGTAAAAAAAAGTATTTGAGAGTGAGGTCATCCTTTTAAGTTTTTATGACTGACTGTTTGTTTACTCAATTTGTGAAATTGGAAAAATGTGCGGACGCTCGCTGGTGTGTAAGCTTGCTAAAGCTCTTTTGTTGGAGGATGACTGAACTTGGCTGGCTTCTGTAAGCACCATAGTCAACAGGACTGTAATGTTGTGACCAGTGTGAATGTCCCCACAAAAGCCTGGAACAATAAAACACGCTTTCACACAGTTTCAGGTCTAGTTTGAGATTTTCCATTTAACTCATTGTAGAGGTACAGTATATGCAAGGTGCCAGTGTAATGAGCACAATATGAAATACTGATCACAGTATTATAGTTTACTTTGCCACCTGTACTAAGTTATTGTTTAAAGGTGTTGAAAACAATTCTAATAGATGCAACAGTTGGACAATGAATGAAGATACTCATATAAATTAACATAAAGGGGTGGAACAGGGCTGCAACCACCAAAGACCTGCTCTGTCTACCCTACCTGCTCTGTCAACCCTACCTGCTCTACCTGCTCTGTCAACCCTACCTGCTCTACCTGCTCTGTCTACCCTACCTGCTCTGTCTACCCTACCTGCTCTACCTGCTCTGTCTACCCTACCTGCTCTGTCTACCCTACCTGCTCTACCTGCTCTGTCTACCCTACCTGCTCTGTCAACCCTACCTGCTCTACCTGCTCTGTCCACCCTACCTGTTCTGTCTACCCTACCTGCTCTACCTGCTCTGTCTACCCTACCTGCTCTGTCTACCCTACCTGCTCTGTCAACCCTACCTACCCTACCTGCTCTGTCTACCCTACCTGCTCTGTCAACCCTACCTGCTCTACCTGCTCTGTCTACCCTACCTGCTCTGTCTACCCTACCTGCTCTACCTGCTCTGTCTACCCTACCTGCTCTACCTGCTCTGTCTACCCTACCTGCTCTGTCTACCCTACCTGCTCTGTCAACCCTACCTGCATTCTCCTGCTCTGTCTACCCTACCTGCTCTGTCTACCCTACCTGCTCTACCTGCTCTGTCTACCCTACCTGCTCTGTCTACCCTACCTGCTCTGTCTACCCTACCTGCTCTACCTGCTCTGTCTACCCTACCTGCTCTGTCTACCCTACCTGCTCTACCTGCTCTGTCTACCCTACCTGCTCTGTCTACCCTACCTGCTCTACCTGCTCTGTCTACCCTACCTGCTCTGTCTACCCTACCTGCTCTACCTGCTCTGTCTACCCTACCTGCTCTGTCTACCCTACCTGCTCTACCTGCTCTGTCTACCCTACCTGCTCTGTCTACCCTACCTGCTCTACCTGCTCTGTCTACCCTCCCTGCTCTGTCTACCCTACCTGCTCTACCTGCTCTGTCTACCCTACCTGCTCTGTCTACCCTACCTGCTCTGTCTACCCTCCCTGCTCTGTCGACCCTACCTGCTCTGTCTACCCTACCTGCTCTGTCTACCCTACCTGCTCTACCTGCTCTGTCTACCCTACCTGCTCTACCTGCTCTGTCTACCCCACCTGCTCTGTCTACCCTACCTGCTCTGTCGACCCTCCCTGCTCTGTCGACCCTCCCTGCTCTGTCTACCCTACCTGCTCTACCTGCTCTGTCTACCCTACCTGCTCTGTCTACCCTACCTGCTCTGTCTACCCTACCTGCATTCTCCTTGCATTCTCCTGCTCTGTCTACCCTACCTGCTCTGTCTACCCTACCTGCATTCTCCTGCACTGTCTAGACTGCCTCATTATTTACTGTTGTTGTCACGCTCTCTTGCAAAATTCAACAAGTGTGTTAATAGCAGGATACCTTCAGATTACAAATCAACACGTTTGGCTCTAGATTACACCTATCTAAACATACTTTACATTGTTTACGAGATCAGACATATCACTTTAATCAGTGTTAATTTTCAAAAGTTGCTTTCGTATCAGCACATCTAATTTGTATTAAATTATAACTTTTTTAAATTACACAAATTAACAACCATCAAGTGTCGACAGGGTGTGTTAAATCCCTGACGAAGCTAGCATTCTAATAGATTCAATGGTAAAACAGGGTGTGTTAAATCCCTGATGAAGCTAGCATTCTAATAGATTCAATGGTAAAACAGGGTGTTTTAAATCCCTGACGAAGCTAGCGTTCTAATAGATTCAATGGTAAAACAGGGTGTGTTAAATCCCTGATGAAGCTAGCGTTCTAATAGATTCAACAGTACGACTGGGTGTGTTTAAATCCCCGATGAAGCTAGCGTTCTAATAGATTCAACAGTACGACTGGGTGTGTTTAAATCCCCGATGAAGCTAGCGTTCTAATAGATTCAACAGTACGACTGGGTGTGTTTAAATCCCCGATGAAGCTAGCGTTCTAATTAGATTCAACAGTACGACTGGGTGTGTTTAAATCCCTGATGAAGCTAGCGTTCTAATAGATTCAACAGTACGACTGGGTGTGTTTAAATCCCCGATGAAGCTAGCGTTCTAATAGATTCAACAGTACGACTGGGTGTGTTTAAATCCCCGATGAAGCTAGCGTTCTAATAGATTCAACAGTACGACTGGGTGTGTTTAAATCCCCGATGAAGCTAGCGTTCTAATTAGATTCAACAGTACGACTGGGTGTGTTTAAATCCCCGATGAAGCTAGCGTTCTAATAGATTCAACAGTACGACTGGGTGTGTTTAAATCCCTGATGAAGCTAGCGTTCTAATTAGATTCAACAGTACGACTGGGTGTGTTTAAATCCCCGATGAAGCTAGTGTTCTAATAGATTCAACAGTACGACTGGGTGTGTTTAAATCCCCGATGAAGCTAGTGTTCTAATAGATTCAACAGTACGACTGGGTGTGTTTAAATCCCTCATGAAGCTAGCGTTCTAATTAGATTCAACAGTACGACTGGGTGTGTTTAAATCCCCGATGAAGCTAGCGTTCTAATAGATTCAACAGTACGACTGGGTGTGTTTAAATCCCCGATGAAGCTAGCGTTCTAATAGATTCAACAGTACGACTGGGTGTGTTTAAATCCCCGATGAAGCTAGCGTTCTAATTAGATTCAACAGTACGACTGGGTGTGTTTAAATCCCCGATGAAGCTAGCGTTCTAATAGATTCAACAGTACGACTGGGTGTGTTTAAATCCCCGATGAAGCTAGCGTTCTAATTAGATTCAACAGTACGACTGGGTGTGTTTAAATCCCCGATGAAGCTAGCCTTCTAATAGATTCAACAGTACGACTGGGTGTGTTTAAATCCCCGATGAAGCTAGCGTTCTAATTAGATTCAACAGTACGACTGGGTGTGTTTAAATCCCCGATGAAGCTAGCGTTCTAATAGATTCAACAGTACGACTGGGTGTGTTTAAATCCCCGATGAAGCTAGCGTTCTAATAGATTCAACAGTACGACTGGGTGTGTTTAAATCCCCGATGAAGCTAGCGTTCTAATAGATTCAACAGTACGACTGGGTGTGTTTAAATCCCTGATGAAGCTAGCGTTCTAATAGATTCAACAGTACGACTGGGTGTGTTTAAATCCCCGATGAAGCTAGCGTTCTAATAGATTCAATGGTAAAACAATGTACTTTATTCCATTGAGCTCATTTCAGCCATTACCAGGGTGTGTTTGACAAGTCATTACGAACATTTCCTTGGTCGTAACGTTAACGGACAAAACATCTGGCACAAGTAAGAGTATGAAAGAGTCGCAGGAGTAAAATGAAAGCAATCAATCCAGCGATATTTAAGTGACAAGTAGATTTTACATAGATGGTTGAAAAGACAAGTCCTGAGGTGGGCTTTGCATGCAAGTTGCTGTTGACATTAGAGGTTCTCTGTTGAGCCGGCTGTTATGGCTCTCATCCCCCACTGACTTGCATTCCTATGGCAACATGTCATATTCTGGTCTCAAATCTAGGTGTTGTCACAGTGGATTTACTTGATGCTGCCTGAGGCACAGGAAAGGAAATGATAATGAAGGATTGTGTTTTGTTCCAACAGGGCACCCACAGCCCAACAAAACAACACAGTTTAACATTCATTTTGCTGTATATTTCCACCTCCAATAGTTCCTTTCCTGGCTTTGTGAACACTGTATAATGTTCCCTGTATAAGGAGCAAACCTTCGAGGGCCCCTACGTGCGTCAGTATTGGTCTGGTAAGCATTACCATTACCAGCATTAAACAGAGGGCCATGTGGGCTGCTTGGCAGTTCATGTGAAAATCACTAATTACATTATTGCTCTGCTCTGTGGACAGTGAATTAGATGTCAGCTGCAGATGACACACTGCCTCCTGTGCCAGGAACAGGAAGCTTGGGAGGGTGGCATCAGCTGGTGAATGAGGGGATGCAGTGGCATTGTCCACAGGTCTGTCTGTGGACAAGAAGGCAGTACGCTGGCCTGGGCAATGGGCACACAGAGTTTCTGCTAATGCAGCCAGCCATCCCAGCTGCCTTAAAAGGCTGTGCTGTTCTCTGGAATTTCTGATGCCTGAGGGGGGAAGCCGTCCCATTCCCATGCAGGCCAGCTCCCATCAAGGCTTGCTTTGATAATCAGGGATTGATGGGAAATCTCAGAGATATTAATTTAGTGCTACCCTCCACAACCAAAATTTCACTGCACTAACTATACACACGAATGTTTTGATTTGTAGTCATTTATACTATACTATTATTTATGGGGTAAATAATAGAAAATGACTGTCAGCATAAAATCACCTGCTTTACCGTTACTGTCCATGTAGAGGGATTCATTAATGATGGGGTGTTTTCCTGCTGCAGTAGTAGTCCTGTACTGTGGTATTGATGCAAACAGTATTTCCTCTGAGGAAGGCCACCTACGAACAGCAGAGCTGAATTGAATTTAGACTCCATTAGTGTCTGAATCAAATCAAAGTTTATTTGTCACGTGTGCCGACATGCTTACTTACAGGGCCTAACCAACAGTGCAATTCTTAAGTAGAAAATGGTTTTTAGGTATTAGAATCCTGTGGGGTGTTGAGGCTATTAGCAGGCTAGATGGATTGATGTCTGACTAGTGTCCTTGCTGAGGATGATGCAAGTCTGCTGTGCTGCAGCCCCCTGCTAGCATCCCATCACCCACCCCCCTATGTGGTGTCTGAGGGTGTTAGACCACAGACTGAAGGCCTATTGTACAGAGATCCAGAGCTGGTGTTGTCCTCGGAGTGGCACATTATTAACTGCCTACGTGCTGCCTCATATCAACAGCAAATATACATGTTTTTACAACAGTGTCTTACAACAGGGGTGATTTGACCATTTTAGTGCAGTTTTTGTTTTCGTCTCATCAGATATCTGTTCACAACCTATTTAAGGAACTGTCTGCATTCTTTACTGGTGCAGAGGATCTCCACTGTGTTGTGACTACCAGGACAAACCTAATTTAGACATCCTGGTGTGGAGCTCTTGTGTGGTTGCTCAGCGAGGTGCTGGACTTGTTAGGCAGTGTCAGTAAGTCTTTATTTATAATGTGGCTCTGAGAGCAACACACTCCTCAGTCTTCCCAGAGGAGAGACCATTAGAGACCATCTGAAAGGACACAGCCAGAGACGGAGTAAACAGTTCTTTGTGTAGGAATCTCCTATTATAGTCTGCACTCACTGCACCTGACATCAGAGGCAGCAGTCCGCTAGACCCAGCCAGGCCTAGTTCGACGTTCCTCCTCAGGCCCCACTCTTGGCACAGTTCTGACCAACACTCTGGGCCAAGATTTCAACACTGCAACATGCCTACAGAAAGAGCACGACCACTAATGCTTTTCTTTACTCTCCCTCCCTCCCTCGTTCTCTCTCCTTCTCTCTGCCCTATCCATCTCTCCTGCAGGGTGTACCAGCGGCAAGGCAGGTCAGAGGAGGCCCTGGGTCAGTGTGAGAGTAGTTTGCAGCTGCTGGAGGGCTGGGAAAGGCCAGGTCAGGCCTGCTCCGTCTATAAGGACATGGCTGCCATCGAACAGGCCCAGGGCCGCCTCGACAGAGCTTTAGAGCACCTCTCTAAGGTAAGGGACATATGAGACCTGAATACAGGCACAAAACAGCAACACATAACAGTAAAGGTAATACAACTTCAGTGTGGAAGGGTGGGAAGGCATCAATATACTTTAGAAAAAACAGTGTTACTATATTAACATTACACACGACTATATGAATGACTTAACATTACACACATACTGACTATGTTACTCAGACTATATGACTTTCTTAAGATGAGCTGAGGGCTGTTAGAATGCTTCTGAGACCTGTTGTTTGGTAATGTTCTCCTCAGTCCTTAGTGTGATATGTGATCTGTCATATTTCGTTTGGGTTTCTGCTAGGCTCATGCCATAGCTCTGAGTCAGAGCCCTGGGGGTCTGGATGGGGCTCACATCGCTCACAGCCTGGCCTTGGCCTACTCTACTGTAGCAGAGCCCCACCACAATGGTGAGTCTATTCATACAACACAGGACTGCTGCAGTGCACTATGGGGGAACTCTGCTATATAGGGGGTTGTTGTTGGGGACATGAATCCTTTTCTGCATGTCTTATGTCAAGCTCTTTGAGTTCATAAATTTGAAGGCAGGCTGATTATAGTTGTGCAGAAATAGCATGTTGTGTGAGTTCACCCCCATATCAATGTTCACCCCCATCTGACCTGTATGTATGGAACTTCACGGTATAGTTACATTACATGAACAACAATATATGAGCAACCACTGCCAGGAATGATGAGCTGTGGAGGAATGGACAAACTATGTAAAAAGCAATGCAGGCAGCACCAATAAGCAAATAAATAACATACTGTAATATGTTGAAGATCATAAGTGATTACGTGATCTTCCATCTGCGACTAGACTCAGCAGCACACTACTATGAGGAGAGTCTGAGTACATACAGGAGCTCCCTCGGCCCACAGGCTACTGTCACTCTAAACCTTCAGGATGACTACTGTCGCTTCCTCCTCCTCACTGGGCAGCAAGAGGTCAGTCCTGCATACACACACATACTCACACACACTCCAATAGACCACCAACACCAGTGGTCTAATCGCACTAATAGCATGCCTTCCAGGTGTTTACAGCATCACAGACATCTCTGTTCTGTCGCTCTGAGAGGTTTGACATTCTCAAGGGGACTTCCCTCTCTCACATGGCATTGTGGGAATCCACCTTGCAGTCAGTCATGTCATGTTTACAGGGATAGTTTAATCTGCTACTCAGGATCAGGCTAGCTGAGGGTAACAGAGGGTGACAGGTGTTTTTGAGACAGGAGAGTCTGTGAAATGAATAGCCACCATAGTGAGCTTCAATTGCCTGAAGCTCCGTAAGACTGGCCATACGGAATCAGTGGAGGGGAAGACACAAATAAAAGGCACTAAGCAGTTACTAAGTAGTCATTAACCTATGTTGTTGTGTATGTACTATGTCAGAGGTGTGTAGAGATCCAGAGGGAGTCCCTGGCCTTGAAGAGAGAGACGTTTGGTGACCTGAGTCCTGAGGTGGCTGACACTCTGCAGCTGATTGGAGGGGTGCAGATGACCCAGGGCCAGGTGAAGCATGCCCATAGGACCATGAGCAAGGTAAACACTGGCATTATACCCACCATTCCCTTTTGTTGCCCAACACTGATTTTAAAGACTCAATGCAGTCACAAATGTGTATATTTGTATATTTTTCCACATCATGAGGTTGGCATAATACTGTGACATTTTGAAAATTATGAATATGCTTTTTTAGTGTAAGAGTTGTTTGAAATTTCTGCCTGTTTTGGTGGGGTGGAGTTTTGGCCTGCCTGGTAACATCACCTGGTTGTAAATGAGTTAATAGACCAATAAGAAAGAGAGTTCCAAACCTCTGCCAATAACAGCTAGTTTTCAGTTTTTCCCTCCCCACTCAGACCACTCCCAGACAGTCCAAGCAAAATTGTTGCTTGAGAAATTGCTCTTTGTTAAGAAGCTTATTTTTGAAATTTTTTATTGAAAACAATAGTAAGGTACTTAATTGTTAAACAGAAATTATTTGATATTGAGATAAAAACGGCTGCATTGAACATTTTAAGGCAGCTTGAGGATCACTGGGCAATATTATGTTAAATCCAGTCGAATTATATGGCAAAATGTAGATTTCCACCCTGAGTAGACATACTCAAAAGTAATTATTTTTCATGAATTGGCCATAAACAATAGCTAGTAATGCTGCAGGTAGCCTGGCGGTTAGGAGAGCTGGGCCAGTAACCGAAAGGTTGCTGGATCGAATCCCCGAACTGACTAGGTAAAAATCTGTCTTTCTGCCCCTGACCAAGGCAGTTAGCCCACTGTTCCCCGGGAGCCGACGACGTGAATGTCAATTAAGGCAGCCCCCCTCTCTGATTCAGAGAGGTTGGGTTAAATGCAGAAGAAACATTTCAGTTGAAAGCATTCAGATGTACAACTGACCTTTCCTTTCTAGAAAGATCGTAAATCAAATCAAATCAAATCAACGCAAATTTATTTATATAGCCCTTCGTACATCAGCTGATATCTCAAAGTGCTGTACAGAAACCCAGCCTAAAACCCCAAACAGCAAACAATGCAGGTGTAAAAGCACGGTGGCTAGGAAAAACTCCCTAGAAAGGCCAAAACCTAGGAAGAAACCTAGAGAGGAACCGGGCTATGTGGGGTGGCCAGTCCTCTTCTGGCTGTGCCGGGTAGAGATTATAACAGAACATGACCAAGATGTTCAAATGTTCATAAATGACCAGCATGGTCGAATAATAATAAGGCAGAACAGTTGAAACTGGAGCAGCAGCACAGTCAGGTGGACTGGGGACAGCAAGGAGCCATCATGTCAGGTAGTCCTGGGGCACGGTCTTAGGGCTCAGGTCCTCCGAGAGAGAGAAAGAAAGAGAGAATTAGAGAGAGCATATGTGGGGTGGCCAGTCCTCTTCTGGCTGTGCCGGGTGGAGATTATAACAGAACGTGGCCAAGATGTTCAAATGTTCATAAATGACCAGCATGGTTGAATAATAGTAAGGCAGAACAGTTGAAACTGGAGCAGCAGCATGGCCAGGTGGACTGGGGACAGCAAGGAGTCATCATGTCAGGTAGTCCTGGGACATGGTCCTAGGGCCCAGGCCAGTTGAAACTGGAGCAGCAGCATGGCCAGGTGGACTGGGGACAGCAAGGAGTCATCATGTCAGGTAGTCCTGGGGCATGGTCCTAGGGCTCAGGTCCTCCGAGAGAGAGAAAGAAAGAGAGAAGGAGAGAATTAGAGAACGCACACTTAGATTCACACAGGACACCGAATAGGACAGGAGAAGTACTCCAGATATAACAAACTGACCCTAGCCCCCGACACATAAACTACTGCAGCATAAATACTGGAGGCTCAGACAGGAGGGGTCAGGAGACACTGTGGCCCCATCCGAGGACACCCCGGACAGGGCCAAACAGGAAGGATATAACCCCACCCACTTTGCCAAAGCACAGCCCCCACACCACTAGAGGGATATCTTCAACCACCAACTTACCATCCTGAGACAAGGCCGAGTATATCCCACAAAGATCTCCGCCACGGTACAACCCAAGGGGGGCGCCAACCCAGACAGGCTGACCACAACAGTGAATCAACCCACCCAGGTGACGCACCCCCAGGGACTGCATGAGAGAGCCCCAGCAAGCCAGTGACTCAGCCCCCGTAATAGGGTTAGAGGCAGAGAATCCCAGTGGAAAGAGGGGAACCGGCCAGGCAGAGACAGCAAGGCCGGTTCGTTGCTCCAGAGCCTTTCCGTTCACCTTCCCACTCCTGGGCCAGACTACACTCAATCATATGACCCACTGAAGAGATGAGTCTTCAGTAAAGACTTAAAGGTTGAGACCGAGTTTGCGTCTCTGACATGGGTAGGCAGACCGTTCCATAAAAATGGAGCTCTATAGGAGAAAGCCCTGCCTCCAGCTGTTTGCTTAGAAATTCTAGGGACAATTAGGAGGCCTGCGTCTTGTGACCGTAGCGTACGTGTAGGTATGTACGGCAGGACCAAATCAGAGAGGTAGGTAGGAGCAAGCCCATGTAATGCTTTGTAGGTTAGCAGTAAAACCTTGAAATCAGCCCTTGCTTTGACAGGAAGCCAGTGTAGAGAGGCTAGCACTGGAGTAATATGATCAAATTTTTTGGTTCTAGTCAGGATTCTAGCAGCCGTATTTAGCACTAACTGAAGTTTATTTAGTGCTTTATCTGGATAGCCGGAAAATAGAGCATTGCAGTAGTCTAACCTAGAAGTGACAAAAGCATGGATTAATTTTTCTGCATCATTTTTGGACAGAAAGTTTCTGATTTTTGCAATGTTACGTAGATGGAAAAAAGCTGTCCTCGAAATGGTCTTGATATGTTCTTCAAAAGAGAGATCAGTGTCCAGAGTAACGCCGAGGTCCTTCACAGTTTTATTTGAGACGACTGTACAACCATTAAGATTAATTGTCAGATTCAACAGAAGATCTCTTTGTTTCTTGGGACCTAGAACAAGCATCTCTGTTTTGTCCGAGTTTAATAGTAGAAAGTTTGCAGCCATCCACTTCCTTATGTCTGAAACACATGCTTCTAGCGAGGGCAATTTTGGGGCTTCACCATGTTTCATTGAAATGTACAGCTGTGTGTCATCCGCATAGCAGTGAAAGTTTACATTATGTTTTCGAATAACATCCCCAAGAGGTAAAATATATAGTGAAAACAATAGTGGTCCTAAAACAGAACCTTGAGGAACACCGAAATTTACAGTTGATTTGTCAGAGGAAAAACCATTCACAGAGACAAACTGATATCTTTCCGACAGATAAGACCTAAACCAGGCCAGAACATGTCCGTGTAGACCAATTTGGGTTTCCAATCTCTCCAAAAGAATGTGGTGATCGATGGTATCAAAAGCAGCACTAAGGTCTAGGAGAACAAGGACAGATGCAGAGCCTCGGTCCGATGCCATTAAAATGTCAAATCCCTTTTCTGGAGAAGAACTCATTGTTATGCATTGCTGAGTTGTACTCCCATTTTGAGGACACAATCTCAAGTACATAGTACACTATATATATACTTTTTCCCCCTTCCTATTATACAAGTGGGGCAATAGGGCTTGAAATGTCAGATATGCTTTCTAAATAAAGTAACAATAAAATTAGAAACAACTTACTATAAGATTTCACCTTATAACTGTAAAATAAATATGATCATATTTAGTGACAGTACAAATATGGCACCATTTCATATAACTGACAACAGAGCATTTTCTGCCAAGCCTCCTCTGAGCGATGAAGAAACACCATTCTAATTGCTGCAGACTCGTTACAACTTTAGCTTCGTACAAAGTGATTTCGTGTGACCAAGAGAAAGTGGTTGTGTTTCAATTCTATGAAATCATTGAATATTCTTTCCTGTTGAGATCTCTAAATCTGACTGAGAATATCACATCGAGATGAAACTACAACTGTTGGATTTGCTAGAATGTCCCCTTTATTATGCCCTCTCCCGGGCTTGGCTCCATCACTCAGACGGAGAGCAAATCAATTATTTGTCTGGATAAGCCAGAAAATGGCACTCCCTATGCAAATGTGGGGTGTGAAACCTGACACTTCATGGCAGCTCCACTGACAGAGTGGTAGTGGAGAGCAGGCAGATGAGGCTTTCTGGCACTATAAGGCACTAGACCCTACGACATTCACAGGGAGCTTTGTACAACAAAATGTCAGTTGGAACCATTCCAGAACCGCTCAAAGTCCTCCATATAGGGGACTTAACATCTATTAGAAAAAGCACAGTTATATTTCATTACCATGTCTTCCCTACTACTGCTCAGTTTGATAAAACATGGTTTAAGGACTGAAGGTAAGTGCCAAAATAAAGGAAACACCAACATTAAATGTCTTAATAAGACATTGGGTCACTACGAGCCAGAACAGCTTCAATGCTCCTTGTCATAGATTCTACAAGTGTCTGGAACTCTATTGGAGGGATGCGACCCCATTCTTCAACGAGAAAATCTTGTTGTAATTTGGTGTTTTGTTAGTGGGGATGAAAAACACTGTCTCAGGCGCCGTTCCAGAATCTCCCTTAAGTATTCAGTTGGGTTGAGATCTGGTGACTGAGATGGCCATGACATATGGTTCACATTGTTTTCATGTTCATCAAACCATTCACTGACCACTGGTGCCCTGTGAATGGGGGCATTGCCATCCTATATGGGCATAGCCATGGTAGACAAAATAATGGGCAACTGAGCCTGCCCAGCATTTTTATACATGATCCTAAGCATGATGGGATGTGAATTGCTCAGGAACCACATCTGTGTGGAAGCGCCTGCTTTCAAAATACTTTGTATCCCTCATTTACTCGAGTGTTTCCTTTATTTTGGCAGTTACCTGTATGTTTTAAGTGTAGGGAAATATGAGTATGTTGTGTTTACGTGGAGTTACTGCTCTCTCTCTCACCCACATACACTCAGGTACAGAGTATTGCCCTTTCTTATTGCCAAGCTATTTGAGAGGGCTCTGCTAAAGTCTAGTAGTCATAGGGCAACCTAACATTAATACACCACTGAGAGTATGTTTATGAAGCTCCCTCATATATATATATATATATATATATACACACACACACACACACACACACACACACACACACACACACACACACACACACACACACACACACACACACACACACACACACACACACACACACACACACACACACACACACACACACACACACAGAGAGAGAGTCCCTGTCATTGTGAGAGCAGCTATTTCTGCCATGGTCTCTCAGGCTCAGTGCCTTGAGAATAACATGCTAATCTAGGCTCTGTGCAGTGTGCTCAGCCAGCCACTCTGGTGTAAAAGTCACACAGAATTAAATTGTCCTGCTTTCTCTTTTTGAACACAGCCAGATAGGTCTGGGGAGTGTGGACGGAAAGGGGAATTCTGCTCACCACTGTCAAATTAAAGGGGCCACAGACCCCAATTAGACTGTCAGGCCATTACGTCCTTCTAAATCTAAAATTCCTGAATCTGTCCCTGTATACAGATGGAATATGAGACTTATATGATGACTATCACTCAGAAAACAGGTAACAAAAAGTTGCCTTACAAGTTCCTTGTCAACACCACAGCATACCACCCTGCATACCACTGCTGGCTTGCTTCTGAAGCTAAGCAGTGTTGGTCCTGATCAGTTCCTGGATGGGAGACCAGATGCTGCTGGAAGTGGTGTTAGAGGGCCAGTAGGAGGCACTCTTTCCTCTGGTCTAAAAAAATATCCCAATGGCCCAGGGCAGTGATTGGGGACACTGCCCTGTGTAGGGTGCCATCTTTCGGATGGGATGTTAAACAGGTGTCCTGACTCTCTGAGGTCATTAAAGATCCCATGGCACTTATCGTAAGAGTAGGGGTATTAACCCCGGTGTCCTGGCTAAAGTCCCAATCTGGCCCTCAAACCATCACGGTCACCTAATAATCCCCAGTTTACAATTGGCTCATTCATCCCCCTCCTCTCCCCTGTAACTATTCCCCAAGTCGTTGCTGCAAATGAGAACGTGTTCTCAGTCTACTTACCTGGTAAAATAACGGATAAATAATTATTTATTTTTTAAACTGTGTTTGTGCCAATTATGTTTGATTTATAAAAGACACAGTTAATGCTTATAGCAAATACCTGTCATCAATAGCTATATACTAAGTATGACACACATATACATTGACACACTTTCTCCGTCCTTGCCTTCTGAGCTCGTTCTCTCCATCCCCAGAAACACACTAAAATAGTCCAGTTCAGGGAGATTTCAGAGTACTAGTAATAACAAGCCTGTAAGTTAAGGAGCCTTGTTGCTATGTTGATTTGTTTTTGTATCTAAGTGCAAAGTGGGTCCAAGTATCCCAGAGTGAATCAGAGCTCCCACACTCTGCTTCTTATCCGGACGGGATGGGTAACCTTTCTGAAGTACCCCTGACAGATAACGTGCAGTGTTATCATGTTCTTTCCCCCGTTATCATGACAACCGCTGCTCTCTGGAGCCATGATGTTAGATTTAGAAATCTGGACAGAATCCAAGAGGATTTCTCAAAGGAAAAAATACATGAAACCTGACAGTGAGAGAGTTGCACTTATCCTAAACTTTTTCCTCTTTGGGGACTATAAAGGAAGCCTGACTCTGACATGACACTCAGAGTTTATGAAAGGGGAAAACAATGGCTCACACAAACATTTGTAGTTTTTCTCCATCTTCCTGTTGCAATAGAAGTCCTTCCATTACATAGTGCAGCAGGGAGAACTGACGAAAACATCCAAGGCCAGATGGCTATCTGCCAAAGTTTCCCCGAGCCCTCTACTCTGCCGTTTCCATCGCCAGGCAGGAAACATTGAGCACTCACTTTCCTTGGTTCCACAAAGTTCTGTTGACATCCTGTGATTTATGTTGATTGTGGAAATGTTTGATAATCTTTCTCATTGTTGTTATCAAACACACGTGTGTGTGTGTGTGATAACAACATTACTGTTTTTTATGGTTACAGTGTATTCAGCAAATCTGCTCTGACATAGATAAACCAAGTGGTCGTTCCCCACTCATTTCCATTGATTAAAGAAAGTCATTCTTGATCATCACTGCTACTAGAGTTTACCTTATAAACCTATTAAACCAGATCAGATGCCAGGTTTGTTATTATTTGGTCATATAAATACCCTGAGATGTGCTGGTCAGTGTCTACTCCCCGGGGTGAGTCAGATAGACTGGTGTTATCTGAACCCTGGTTACTAGAGGGGTTATTTCTGGATGGGAAGAGCTCTCTATAGAATTGGACAGGAAGTGTTTTGATACCCCTCAGCTGTCTAAGTGTAGCTCTACCTTTTCATATTGTTTGTAGACAAAAACAATCCATCAGCCTCCCTACTATTTGTCATACGTTCACACAATTAGCACTGTAGTCACTAAGTGCTTTGAATTTGAATGAACTTTAACCTCAGATTTTGTGCTAAATAATTCAGAAGTATGTCATATCCTTTCCTATTTCAAATCATATCTTACCCCACAGTGAACCTTGTTGTTTCTGTTTCAGTGTCTGGACATTCAGAGTATCCTGTATGGCTCTCAGCATAAGAAGACAAGAGCCACGCAGAAGACAGTGGACATGCTGGCCCAGTAAGTCTGCAACCTCAGTAATGACCATCGATACCAACACATTATACATCCAATGCATTTATCAATAGGAACATTGTTGTGAGAGAAAGTAAAATGGTGACTTTAATGTGTTGGCAAAATGATAAAGGGCATTCCCTACACTGTCTGCCCTGTTAAATATATTAAACCCACATTGTCATTTACAGTTGTGTATGTTTTTCCAGGGCGCCCGAGGTTGCTGGGAGACAGAGGGAGGGTAGTTTGAAAACAAGGCCTCCTTTCTGTGCAGTCCTACCTTCTTATAGCAAGGCAGGAGGAAACGCCAACATGTCAGACTCCTAACATGCCATCAGAGCTGAGCTGGATGAATGAGCTTTGGCCCTCTACGAAAGTAAAGCCTCTCCCTTTGTCGCAAGAAGAAATTCAATGAATTGGAAATGAACCAAGAAGACCCCTGGCAATCCTTTCTGTTTTCATTGTGCATTCTCTGAGAAATTAGTGTCAGGCTGTTGGCAGGACAACGCAGACAGAACTCCTCAGAATGAAGGGAAGGTTCTACAGCTCAGGAGAAGAGCTGCAGCGGAGGACTCTGTCCCTTCCCTGTCTCTCTGTGTATACAACGAAGACGTTCAATGTTATGTTTATGTTGTATTAATAAAGACTCAAACTCAGGAAACACACTCAAGTAGTAATTTAATTGTTTTTGCAATATGAAGAGGTGTCCAAACAATGGTTGAAAACTCATTCTCACTAAATTCACCCATCTTTATTAAAAGAAGAATAAAGTAGGCTAATGCATTTAAGCACTTACTTTCAATATGCGAATAACACCAATGAATCATGAGGGTAGCACATCCCCTTTTTAAACATTCAAAATTGAGGCATGAAATGCTCTTTTGCATTGCAATGTGTACTGCACCATTTTTGTGTTTAAACATGGCACATTGGGTAGTTTGGAGGTTTAATTTCACCTACAATGTTGCGTATCAAAAAGGACTGCCTTTTTGATAATGTTCTTAAACACAAAATGAACCTACAGTATAGTATGTAAGTGTTTTGGCCAAACGGGGTGTTTTATAAAAGTCTTTCACGCTATATTCACACACTAAAGAGATGTTTAAGGACTTGTACTGTGAAAGGCAAAACCTTTTTTCTAATGTATCTGGGCACTTAAGTACAACAACAAACCATTGTTTATAGCTGACATCTTTCAACTCTAAAGTGCTCTACTTTAGGTCATTTGCGTTCAGCTTTGTCACAAAACAATTTGTAAAGCAATTATATTGTATTTTCACACTCTTTATGCTCTGTTATAACAAGACCGTGCCAAGTAAGCATAATGTGAAAGATCTGTGTTCGGTGTTTCTGCTCTGGTGCAGAGAAGAACTCTAAAGCAGCTTATTGAGGAAGAAGACGGGGGTTGTGGGATGAAGTCATATTGGAGGTGCTTTAGTTTTTCCACACGCACGCAGACACACACCACACACACACAGGCAGTGCTACTAAGCTGGTGCGCTGGTCCTAAAATAGCCACGGTGGTACACACACTAACTCACCTCTGAGCCAAGGTGAATTCTGACACTGGTCACCAACACAACATGGCTCATGCCGAGGCAATTCATATGTACTGTGGTTTACTGAAATTAGATATACAGGTGTCTTCTCAGACACTAACCATCTGCTTACCTCCTCATTCTCTCTAGCTCTCTGTCTCTTCATTCCTCAAGTTATTTCCACCTAGTTTAAAGCCTCTGTCTGTCTTGCTACCACTGCCTCTACAAGCAGAGAAAAACAACTCTCTTTGGAATTCAAGATGGCCGGATTACTTCTCGCCGATCTAAAGCCATTTACAGATTAAAAGATCATGGTGAGGGAACCGGAAGGATAAACTATAAAATTATTTCGAGGGACAATTATTTTAAACGTATAAGTAATGTCAAACATGCAAAGTGGTGATCAGAATCACTCGATAACACCCCATTTGATTTGACAAATTGCAGTTAAAAAAATGTCTATTTCCAATTCAAATGATTCATAGAGGGTAGATTTCATTTGACAAGACATGATACACTTACTTTTATGCCCTATCATAAACACATTCCAATATATCCATCATAAGCACTGTATTGGATGATTCCACTTATTAACCACAGGAAGTCCCTCAGCAACAAACCACTAGCTTTAAATGTGGTTCCAAATATCATGGCATTACAGGAAACAATACGAATATGTTTTCTTCTAGCTACATACATGTTGAACCTGTTTTAACACTGCAATCTTAATCATAACAATGAAGGATATACATGTATATTAGCATCATTCCATATTTGGTTAAAGTATCTCAGGCAAAAGAGAAGAGAGGCCTAAGCAGTGTAGTACAAGTTAGTACACATATATACACTCCCTACATATTTATTTGAATATTTTATTTTTATTTTATTTGGCTCTAAACTTCAGCATTTTGGATTTGAGATCAAATGTTTTAAAGGAGGCGACAGTAAAGAATGTCACCTTTTATTTGTGGGTATTTTCATACATATTTGTTTTGCCATTTAGAAATGAATGAGTGAGAAAGTTAGAGGCATAAACATCATACCCCCATCAAAAAAGCATGTTTCACAATTCACGATTCATTCATGATTATCCAACATCCTGGTCGCATCCACATTCATGTAGAAGTGTTCAGAAACATATTGTATTCTTATTTACAATAAAAGTGACAAAACATTATTTACCATCAATTTCTATTGGGCACAACATATAATCCGAAAAACAAACTGTAAATGCATCCAATAAGTTTGTAGAGTCACAAGCTTGATGTAGTCATTGCGTGCTAGGAAAATGAGACCAACTCCTGAACGTTTGAATTCATTTAATACACTATAAGTGCATTTGTCCAATTACTTATGACACCTTCAAATGGGGGGACTATATAAATGAAGTGCATTAATTTATAAATGGTAAAACAGATATGTCAACTAAAATGTTATACAGGTAAAATAAAATAATAATAAAATACAACAGGTGTAGTAGACCTTGCAGTGAAATGCTTATTCACAATGTATGAAAATACCCTCAAATAACAGTGATATTCTGTACTGTCGCCTCATATAAAACATTTGATCTCAAATTCAAAATGCTGGAGTATAGAGCCACATTAATGTTTTAGCTTCACTGTATAAATAAATAAATAGAGGAGTGTATCTAGCAGGAAATGAATATAACATATTCTCAAAGGGAAGCAGAGAGCAGTGTGAAAATGGGTAACCAATGCTATTTCACTTTTTTATATACAGGCAGGGCTATAATTTGTATTCTTACCATGATTGTAGGCATCGCAATTTATGAATCGCCACTAATGACGTCGCCTCACTGTTGATTGCAACTGATTGACTGGTGTGCGGCTTAATATGGGGAGTAATGTAATAAAATGATCTAATTTTAATCAGATCTCATCTTCATTAGATTCAAGATAGACTGTGGCAACTCTTTTCTCATGAGTGACCTTCAGTGGGGGATCCTGTCCTTGGCCGTTATTCACATCCATCTGGAAGGAAAAGGACTTCTCTGATGGCCCCAGCTTGATGTGCTTCTCAGTGACTTCAGTCGTGGACTCTCCTCCCTGTCCCTCACTGCTAGTCACCCAGCCCATCTCATTTGTGACCAGGGTGAATCCTCCCTCTGCTCCAAGGCCGGAGTTGGAGGAGCGTAGAGCCGCCATGATCTGCTCCTCAGATACATCATGCCCCTGCTCCTCCAGCAGCCCAGAGTCCTCCAGGGTTGTTGAGCTCTTGAGCTCTGCCACGATAGTCGTGGTTCCGTTATCGGAGGACTGGTGTACTTTCTTGATGTCCACAGATATGTTCTGAGGACCATCACTGCCGCCTCTTGTGAAGAGCGCCAACTCTTCTTTCAGGCTCCCTGACACTGTTCCTTGGAGCTGCTCTAAGGCTCCCCTCAGCTGCTCTTTGGGGTCCAGAGTTTCCTCTCTCAGGTATCCAAGCATCGACTCCTGTACTGTGGGGGAGACATGGATGGTCTCCTCTTCAATAATGCACTCAGGGAAACTCTCTCGCGCCAAGGAGTGGTCACCCTTTATGTACAGACTGTCTGATGCAGGTCTGCAACTATCGCTTTCCTCAACAAACATTCTGTTTCTTGAGAGTCCCCCATCCTTGTAGTACCTTTCATCTGAAAGGTCGTCCACCACTCCGTAATGTCCATATGATGCAATACCACCACCCTCCTCAGGCTCTTCAGGTGTAGAGACAAAATACTCTTGAGACTCTTGGTCGTGGCTGTAGTATGGAGATTCACTATCTCTGAAGTCTTCCTGGACCTTCACAGATCCACCATTCCTGCCATAGTTTTCATCTGTCATGGAGGTTTTCATTACTTCAGCACCACTCTCAAGGTATTTGGTGCCGTGGGGGTCATTCTCTAGTTCTTCAATCTGGAAGAACATTGAAGAGGGCTGGGAGAACTTGGGTGTGGACTTCTCCTCAAACTCGTACTCCTCGTCACTGTATCCCTCCACTGGTTCCTCAATGATCTCCACATTGACAGACTTGTTTTCCATGTCCTCTCCTCCATGCAGCCCAAGGCTGAGAAGGTTCTGAATCATGTTTCCTGTTTCACTGCCCTTGATATCCTCCAGTGACACGTGTTTCACTCCCTTGCTGATCAGTTGTTCCAGTGCAGAGTCCTCTGACATATCCAGCTCCTCCTGCACCTTGGACTCCAGGATAATCTGTGTCTTTGTTGACCCGTCCTCCTGCTCAGTTTTCTCCACATGGTAAGTGATTTTGGAGTCTGGAGATGAGCTGCAGACCATTCGATCAAAACCAGCAGGTTTCATGACCTTATCAATAAGTTCTTCCATAGACACAGAGTCTAAGACCATCTCATCACTTGTTGTGGTGCCTGCAACGTTGCCCTCTTTGGCATGCATCTTGACATTCTGAAGATGAAATACATCGCCTCTCACCTCTCTTTCAACTTGCCTCTCTCCTTTCTTTTTGCTGTTCTCCTCCGTGTTTCTGCTCAGACTCATCATTGGTGGTGACACTATTCTCACTGATTTGATGTCAGCAGTGGGTGAGGCAATGGGACTGGACTTGTTTGCTGTGCCTCGAGAATGGCCTCGAGAATCCTTAGCTGAGTGTTGTGACACCTCTTTGATTCTCACACTCCTCTCCTCCACAACTTTTTTCTGAGCATCTACATTCTTCTTGTCGGTACTCTGGGCCACAGGTTTAATAGTAGAGGATGAAGAGCTGGAGGATGCAGACTGGGATTTAGTGAACGAGACCATGTCCCTTCTGGCTGCAGGACTCTGATTCCTATTGTAGCTGCTGCCTGTGACTGAGATAGGTATGACCCTGGAAGGACTGGTGCGACCATACTGAGATGGAACAGGTGATTTTCTCAAGCTTGAGGTTGGTTCCATGTATCTCACATCCAGATGCTTCCTTACATCCTGTCTGGCTGAGGTGGAAACTCTTGGTTTGTAGTGTTGTGGAGGCCTCATCTTAATATCTGAGGTAGAGAGTTAAGGACCAAATTAATATGATTATAAATCCTTTATATAAATACATTGGGAAATGTTTATCACTGCATATATATACACTGAGTGTACAAAACATTAACACCTGCTCTTTCCATGACATATAATGATCAGGTGAATCCAGATGAAACCTATGATCCCTTATTGATGTCACCTGTTAAATCCACTTCAATCAGTGTAGATGAAGGGGAAGAGACAGGTTAAAGAAGGATTTTTAAGCCTTGAACATTTGAGACATGGATTGTGTATGTGTAACATTCAGAGAGTTAATGGGCGAAACAAAATATTTTAGTTCCTTTTGAATGGGTTATGGTAAGAACTGCAACGCTGCTGGGTTTTTCACACTCAACAGTTTCCTGTGTGTATCAAGAATGGTCCACCACCCAAAGGACCTCCAGCCAACTTGGTACAACCTTGGGATGCATTGTAGTCAACATGGGCCAGCATCCCTGTGGAATGCTTTCGACACCTTATAGAGGTCAGCAACGGGTGTGGCTGAAATAGCCAAATCCACTAAATTGAATTGATGTCCACATACTATATAGTATATATACAGTACCTGTCAAAAGTTTGGACACACCTATTTCAAGGGTTTTCTTTATTTTTACTATTTTCTATATTGTAGAATAATAGTGAAGACATCAAACCTATGAAATAGCTCATATGGGATCATGCAGTAACCAAAAAATGTGTTAAACAAATCAAAATATATTTTATATTTGAGATTCTTCAAAGTAGCCACCCTTTGCCTTGATGACAGCTTTCTTTATACACTCTTGGCTTTCTCTCAACCAGCTTCATGAGGTAGTCACCTGGAATGCATTTGAATTAACAAGTATGCCTTGTTAAAAGTTCATTTGTGGTATTTCTTTCCTTTTTAATGCGTTTCAGCAAATCAGTTGTGTTGTGACAAGGTAGGGTTGGTATACAGAAGACAGCCCTACTTGGTAAATGACCAAGTCCATATTATGGAAATAACAGCTCAAATAAGCAAAGAGAAATGACAGTCCATCATTACAATAAAACATGAAGGTCAGTCAATACGGAAAATTTCTAAAACTGTGAAAGTTTCTTCAAGTGCAGTCGCAAAAACCATCAAGCGCTATGATGAACTGACTCACATGAGGAACGCCACAGGAAAGGAAGACCCAGAGTTACCTCTGCTGCAGAGGATAAGTACATTAGAGTTACCAGCCTCAGAAATTGCAGCCCAAATAAATGCTTCACAGAGTTCAAGTAACAGACATCTCAACATCAACTGTTCAGAGGAGACTACGTGAATCAGGCCTTCATGGTCGAATTGCTGCAAAGAAACCACTACTAAAGGACACCAATAGGAAGAAGAGACTTGCTTGGGCCAAGAAACACGGGGAATGGACATTAGACTTGTGAAAATCTGACCTTTGGTCTGATGAGTCCAAATGTTTGATTTTTGGTTCCAACCTGTTCTTGCCATAATATGGACTTGATCGTTTACCAAATAGGGATATCTTCTGTATACCACCCCTACCTTGTCACAACCCAACTGATTGGATCAAACGCATTAAGAAGGAAAGAAATACCACAGATTTACTAGGCATACTTGTTGATTGAAATGCATATCAGGTGACTACCTCATGAAGCTAGTTGAGAGAAAGCCAAGAGTGTTCAAGGCATCATCAAGGCAAAGGGTGGCTACTTTGAAGAATCTAAAATCAAATATAATTTGATTTGTTTAACACTTTTTTTGTTACTACATAATTCCATATGTATTATTTCATAGTTTGATATCTCCACTATTATTCTACAATGTAGAAGATAGTAAAAATAAAGAAAAACCCTTGAATGAGTAGGTGTGTCCAAACTTTTAACTGGTACTGTATGTGTGTGTGTGTCCAAACTTTTAACTGGTACTGTGTGTGTGTGTGTATATATATATATATATATATATATATATATATATATATATATATATATATATATATATATATACTGAACAAAAATATAAACGCAACATGCAATAATTTTACTGACTTTACTGAGTTATAGTTCACATAAAGAAATCAGTCAATTGAAATAAATAAATTAGGCCCTAATCTATGGATATCACATGACTGGGCAGGGGCACAGCCATGGGTGGGCCTGGGAGGGCATAGGCCCACCCACAGGGTATTTGGAAAGTATTCAGACCCCTTAAATTTTTTACGTAACAGCCTTATTCTAAAATAGATTAAATTGTTTTTTTCCCCTCATCTGTCTACACACAATACCCCATAATGACAAATCAAAAACTTTTTTTATTTTTTTATTAGCTTCTACACCTGCATTGCTTGCTGGTTGGGGTTTTAGGCTGGGTTTCTGTACAGCACTTTGAGATATCAGCTGATGTACGAAGGGCTATATAAATACATTTGATTTGATTTGATTTATAAAAAATAACAAACTGAAATATCACATTAACATCAGTATTCAGACTTTGTTGAAGCACCTTTGGCAGTGATTACAGCCTTGAGTCTTCTTTGGTATGACACTACAAGCTTGGCACACCTGTATTTGGGGAGATTCTCCCATTCTTCTCTGCAGATCCTCTCAAGTTCTGTCAGGTTGGATGGGGAGTGTAGCTATTTTGCACAGCTATTTTTAAGTCTCTCCAGGGATGTTCCATCGGGTTCAAGTCTGGGGCCTCATTTATAAAACAGACTTACGATCAATTTTGATCTTAAGTATGACTTTCGCAGAAAACGATAAGTAGTATAAGTAGTTATTTATAAAACCTTAATTTGACCTGGAAATTATGTTATCTCTATGCAAAGTCTAGACTTGATGTAAGTGATTTTCCTACTACTTATGCACGGCTATTATTATTTCCCCTTGCAGTTTAAGGTCAGACCATTTCTTGTTCACATCAGCCACAGTTCTGTCTTGCTGTCCCACCTCGTTAACGGCAGTGGCGACACACTCCCAAGCTACCTGCTTGGTTTTGTTTGTCAACCCACTATTTAGTACACCGAATAATACGTGTTGCCTGTCTTCAATCTCCTCTACCATCGCCGTGATCTCGACTTCCAAAAAGTTTGCTTTTCTCTTTTGGTCCATGGCTATTCCTGACTAAACCCTCATTTGTCCTAGCATTCTATGAGGGGAAATCGCTGATTGTAAGGCATTTTCAGGTGCTGTCAATTTTAAGTTAATTTGAGATTCATAGATCACAGTAAGTTACAAATGGGCTTCTTAGAACCTGTGTAAGCAAGGTTTTTTATGCTCAGTATCTTTTATGAATCAAACGTAAGCACACCGTCGGAAATTATCTTATGACTAAGTTCAAGTATAAATCTAAGAACATTTTTATAAATGAGGCCTCTGGACTTTGGCTGGGCCACTCAAGGACATTCAGAGACTTGTCCCAACGCCACTCCTGCTTTGTAATGGCTGTGTGCTTCGGGTCATTGTCCTGTTGGAAGGTGAACCTTCGCCCCTGTCTGAGGTCCTGAGCACTTTGGAGCAGGATCTCTCTGTACTTTACTCCGTTCATCTTTCCCTCGATTCTGACTAGTCTCCCAGTCCCTGCCGCTGAAAAACATCCCCATAGCATGATGCTGCCACCACCATGCTTTACTGTAGGGATTGTGCCAGGTTTGAGGTTTCCTCCAGACATGATGCTTGGCATTCACGCCAAAAGAGTTCAGAGAAGAGAATGTTGAAGAGAATGTTGTTTCTCATGGTCTGAGAGTCCTTTAGGTATCTTTTGGAAGCGGGCTGTCATGTGCTTTTTACTGAGGAGTGGCTTCCATCTGGCCACTCTACCATAAAGGTCTGATTGGTGAAGTGCTGCAGAGAGGGTTGTCCTTCTGGAAGGTTCTCCCATTTCCACAGAGGAACTCTGGAGCTCTGTCAGAGTGACCATCAGGTTCTTGGTCACCTCCCTGACCAAGGTCCTTCTCCCCCGATTGCTCAGTTTGGCCGAGCGGCCAAGCTGTAGGAAGAGTCTTGGTGGTTCTAAACTTCTTCCATTTAAGAATGATGGAGGCCACTGTGTCCTTGGGACCTTCAATACTGCAGAAATGTTTGGGTACCCTTCCCAGATCTGTGCTTGGACACAATCCTGTCTCTGAGCACGAAGGACAATTCCTTCAACCTGGTTTTGTTTTTGCTCGGACATGTACTGTCAACTGTGGGACCTTATACAGACAGGTGTGTGCCTTTCCAAATAATGTCCAATCAATTGAATTTACCACAGGTGGACACCAATTAAGTTGTAGAAACATGATCAATGGAAACAGGATGCACCTGAGCTCAATTTCGAGTCTCATATCAAAGGTTCTGAATACTAATGTCAATTACATATGTCTGTTTTTTTTTTATTCATTACATTTGCAAACCTTTCTAAAAATCTATTTTTCGCTTTGTCATTATGGGGAAATTATGAGGAAAATGTTTTATTTAATCAATTTTAGAATAACGCTGTAACAAAACAAAATGTGGAAAAAGTCAAGGGGTCTGAATACTTTCCAAATGCACTGTATATATAGTTAGGGTAATTGAGTAAAATAAAATATTGCTACCAATAGGATGTCACCTACTGAAACATTTGAAACATGTATATTTACTCTCAAGTGTATAGTAACACAAATTTCCCAGCCAAAAGCGTGACTTATTTGAAAGTAATGTACAATACCTAGGACTCTTTCTCTTGACTGCAGATGTTGCTGATGCTCTCCTTCAATAAGTGCCCTATAGAAAAACAAAAGGGCATTAAAACCAAGGATAAATACATGGTAATGATATGATTGGATTTGCATTCTTAGAGCAATATTGCTTCTTCAAAATGAAGCACCGATTTGTTTTCATTACTTTACAATCGCCTCACAGGAGAATGATGATCACCCTGCTCTGCAATCTCATACCTCAAATCAAACACAGAGGTAAGCTACCAGATGATGAACACAACCTATGGACCTGGCCAAATACAGAAAAGAGCAGGTCAACAACAACACTTTACTACAACAGACCAAAAGACATTAACAACAAAGACACTATACCAGTAATGTTGACCAGTTCACACGCCTCGGCAAAGCATTGGCTCCACAAAACAAGTTTTGGAAAACAAAATCTACCATAGGATACTTTTCTGAAGCTATAACCCCTCTGAAAGTCCATGGTGTGCCTCACAAAAGGCTACCGTAAAAATAACAGCTACAATGCACCGCTGTCTACTCTCTACTATAGATCCTAATGTGTTAATCGGCACGTACACTAACATACATACCAGCTTTCCCACTACCTCTCCAAGGAAGACATTTCATTTCATGCAAATATTGTAAACAAAGTGCAGATGTGTCACCCTAAGTAGGCCTACTACAAGAGAGCTCAATTCAGAGTCTCGGGAGACCAGGGAATTGTCTGTAAAAATAGCCTTGAAATAGGCCCCAGACCAGGAGAAATGAAAAGAGACTCTGGAACATACCCGAAAAGAGACCAGTGTCCGTAATACATTTCTGAAAGAACTCTGGACAATGGGTAAAAAACAATAACATTAAATGTCATTGCTTTATATAAATAACCATGTGCATCGATCATAGTTATTCTGTCGGACTAAAGTAGTCTCTGTTATGATAATGTTGAAGTGTTCTTGAAGTGATCCACTGTGACCAATGGGAATTGTAGTGACATAGTAATAGTCTGGCATTGTCAATACAGGGCTCAACAGGTTGACATCTCACAAGTAATAACCACTTTTGAACACTTTTTTCTAACAGAGATATGAAAAGCATATATTTCCTGTTCACCGAAAACCAAACTATAACAAATAAGCCAAAATATCCCTACAGATATCACAATGTTTTTGATTTATTGTACCTTTATTTAACTAGGCAAGTCAGTTAAGGGTAGCCTAGTGGTTAGAGTGTTGGACCAGTAACCGAAAGGTTGCAAGTTCATATCCCCGAGCTGACAAGATACAAATCTGTCGTTCTGCCCCTGAACAGGCAGTTAACCCACTGGCCGTCATTGAAAATAAGATTAACTGACTTGCCTAGTTAAATAAAGAAAAAATAAGAACAAATTCATATTTTCAGTGACAGCCTAGGTACAGTGGGTTAACTGCCTTGTCAGCTCGGGGGTTTGAACTTGCAACCTTCCAGTTACTAGTCCAACACTCTAACCACTAGGCTACCCTGCTGCCCCAATGTGGATAGCATCAGGAGTTAATATAAGTAAAGGCTGTGTGCAGGAATGCTAAGTGCCCCTGCCAAATGGGAGGGCAGCAGAGCATTTGCTTTGCAGCTACAGTGAAGGGTGAAATCACTATAAATACATTCCAAGACCAACAACACTGCAGCATTGAAGGATATGTGTTGGACCTAACATGACAGAACTAGCATCAACAGGCAAAACAGTTGTATTATTATACATAAGGCTGCTTTGCAATTCCATGGTACTATTAAATTGCGATATTAAACATATTGTTTTTACACAAGCACTGTCATCTGACAGTTGATTAAAAACCACAATGTTGTATTCCTCAGAATCAGCATTGTCAGCCAGCTCCTCTGATTTCCCAAGATAGTAAAAAGGGTCTCTCCACAGGTCCTAACCCATGAGGCAGAATAAATGTCACAGTAAATATTTAACCATGCTTGGATCACATGGGAAGTAAGGCTACTATGGGTTGCATTACAGTCATTTCTACTACAAGTCTCCATAGTGGTCTCTATTGAACTCAGAAAGGCCTAACCAGAACATAAGAAGACCTACCTGTAGTAAGCCACCTCCATGCCCAGATCCATCTTGACCTGCAGGAGCTCCTGGTGGTCTCTGACCCTTTCTGCCATGGTGTTGGCCAACATTTCCCGCTCCCTCTCCAATTCATCAATAATCACCTGCAAAGAGACCATGGAACAGAATTGTGAACCTGTACATTCCCTTCAATCCTGTTCTAACATACTTCTATGAGACTATTATAGGGATGGTCTACATTTCTTTTGTTCATTGCAATATTAGGTAGAGGGAATTAAGATAAGAGATGGTGCCCTGAGTATGAATATAAAGACATCTTTCAGGTCACAAATGACTGTCCAAGTTTGTCCCTCTACAGTACCTATATGGTCATGCATTGAACTACTTGTCAGTTTCAATAGTACTTGGTTCACCATCTGACCCTCCTTGTTTATTTCTAAGTAGGTAACCGATTCAATTGTATTGAGCGTGTTAGGGTGAACTTTAGCAGTGCTGTTGTGTTGTGCACCTGTTTCAAGGCCCTTGAGACACCTTCCCTAGAGAGAGCAATAGTAATGCCGTCTTTTTGTATGCACTAACGGGGGCTAACTTCGCCATGGCTTGTTGGCCGAAGCCTATGGGGAAATGAATGGATTTTTTGTAGTTTTTTGGGATAAATGATGAAAAATAAGGTCTGTGGTAAACACAGGCTTAAGAGATCTAAAACACATTGCACCAAATGTAGATCTAGCGTTTGTTCAGCGTGCTGTGTTTTAGGGACCACCCGCTGTAGACATCTGACTGACGCCATTTTGTCACACAATTCTACATGTAAAATTGGTGTGCACACGGTTCGCAAATTAGGTTCAGGGGTGCTTAGTACTCTTGGCCAGCAAACGGTGTTGGTGTATCTGAGCCTTATATGTTTTGTTCTAGTAGATCATCTTCATCAGCTAATGTCACTTTTTGTGAATTTTGAAGCATTTATGTAATCACAACTAGCACATAAATGATTCATAAGTCCTAAATGTCGTGTTAACTGATGCGCGCGAGCGAGGTTTGCAAAATAAATGTACACACGTACCAACGAGTGTCTGTGACGCAAGGTGCTAAAATAGAACTTGGTTCTATTTGTGATGCTTAACACGCTACAAGTCCTTCCTCTCCCATCTCCTCATTGGTTTTTAGGAGCATTTACCCACGTGGGTGATTGAAGGATGAACTGAGGTCCACACTCCAGTCCAGTTGGTGGTGGTAATGCACCTTAAAAATGGTTGCCGACCGCCATATAAAGTCCAAAGAAGAAGAAGAAGCCTGAAGGAGGAGAGACTACTAGAAACTAACTTGGTTTACCCTTTTATCTGTTGATTAATTGTTGGAGTAGAGGACCTTGTGCATTTCAGGTAAAATAACAACCAAATGTTTATATTCCAGGACGAATTAGCTAGCAACAGCAAGCTAACTAGCTAAATTGCCATAAATTTTGGCTTTTCAACCTGTCCCAAAATTAATATAGTTGGTTTAGAGTTTGTTTTGATATTTCAACCTGCGTGTCCTTATCGCGTCTGGTGTGGGTGGACAAAATCAACATGAACGAGCGCGAGTGGTGTGGTCAGCATGTAAGCCTGTGTTAACCTCAAACCTTATTTTTGGCTTTTATCCCAAAACTTAATTATTTTCCTATTAATTTCCCCCATAGCAATGGCTGAATGAACCAGATATAACTAATTTCTGTTTTTTAGAACAACAAGCTGGTGAGCTCTAGTTCACTGTTACCTCTCATTTAAAGGAGAAGGAGGATGGACTGGATGAATCATGGGTGATCCCTCTAACAGATCAGACGAATTAGTCAGCTCAACAACTGTCCCTTTAAGTCTAGTCTGACACTCACTGTCCTAGAGTGAAATATGGCATCCCATTGGATGAGTGTCAGGGTCAATTTACAATTAATTTCTTGGGATTGCAACATAATTTTTAACAATTAGACATAACTTGAGAGTTTTACGACAATATCATGCAAATGTGCATGGGAGAAAAATGATTGAACTGCTTGGTATAGCTCTATCATTAGTAGGCCACTAAGGATTAGTCTCTGCATCAGCTAATTGGTTTAAGTGGCTGATGCAATCCTTTTAGTCTGTCCTGAAACACTGCACTGGTGCAGAATGCATTTTTCTCTGTGGTTATGAATGGAGTTTTGGGCAGTCCTTTTAACGGCATGGGCTATAAATCAAAGCTCCTGAGATTATTTTCTAGATTTATTTGCTTCAAAACCAGCGACTGTGTGTTGATATCATCTATAAAAGTGTGATCCCAGTGGATGAATGAAGGCAGTGGGTGTGAAACAACAGAATGGCACTCCCCACTGTGGTCCAAACAGGCCTGTCAGGGAACATGCACTGAATGATAGTTTATATGCAGTAGTTGTGCACATTTAGAATCACAAAGTAGTACCATGACCCTTCAAGTTGGATAGTGATACTTCTGAACCACAAGGAGGTGTGGCTCATGTATCAATTCCACAGCTCCTGCAGTAACCTTTGCCCCTCTTTTTAATTCATGTGGGCCAATATGATTGGTGATTGAGGTGCACGAGCACCTGAGCAAGAGTGGCCCCTGCTGTTTCACTAAATTAATCAAGTATGAATATTTTGTGTAGTTTAAACATAACTTTGAAAACATACAGCATACTGTGAACATTATCCGTGAAGACATAGCTGATCAATTAGTCCAGTCATTTTCATTTAGATTTTTTTATTTTAATTTTGACATTACCAAACACTATAATTTATATAAAGACCCATCTGTCATCATAATAATTATGCATAATGATATAAAATATGATAATGAGCTATTAAAAAACACATTGTGGATGTTGGGGTAGCTGCTCTTTCTCGTCAGATCGTGGGTGTGGCACCGAGAGAAGGAGGTGGTCAGCTCTCATGGAAAGGCTGGGCAATCTGTGCGCAGCACCCATCACGGTGAAGAAATACATTTTATGATCCATAAACAGATCCAAAAATAACACACGTATTGCATTTAAAAAAAAACTATTCTAAAAAAACAGCATGACCGACAGAGAGTGATGTCTAAAGTAAACCCAATTTTCTCACCTGATACTTGGTGATGTCCCCATGGAAGTTCTCCTGCATGTCTATGAGCTGTTCCTCCAGGTGTATTTGAATCTGACCTTGCGTGTCAGCTTCTTTGCGTAATTTGTCAAACTCTGCGGCATAATGTATCTTTTCCCTTTGGAGATCATGCAGCCTCATCTGGTCGGCTTTGATCGAGTCCTCCATTTCTTCGACCTTCCTTCGATACATTTCGAAAGTGTCCATCCATCCATCGGCCAGGCTGAGGGCGTACTGTTGCATATCTTCCATCGAGACTCCCGGAGGGCCATGATACATTTTCGTAACATTAGGTCGTGAATGGACCTGGTTCTGAAGCTTGGTCATTTCTTGTCTGTGCGCATCCTCAATAAATCTGCACTCGTTCTCAAGCTGGAACAGACGTTCCTCAAGTGCACCATTAGTCTGTTGAGCTTTTTGAAGCTGCTTTTCGCAACCTTTCATCTCTCCATCAATGTCTTTGCATACCACCTGCTCCTCACCACACATAGACTGTAACATCTGAAACTCTTGCCATAACTTCTCTCGTTCCATCTCGGCTCGGGACTTATCGAAGGATAGTTGCCCCACCGTTCTCCTCAGGTCCCGCATTTCGGCCATACATTTGTTGTCCCATTCCACCGTTTTATCTTGTCTTCTCTTGTTTATTTCAGTTATCAGGATTGCATTTTCATGCTCCAACTGCTTCGTTCTTGACAGATACTGGCCCAGTCTGTTGTTGAGCTCCTGTAATTGATGTTTTTCGGCATCGAAGCTCCTGAATTGTAACATTTTGTCATTTACAAATTGTACACCTTTGCTTCTTTATATTTCTATACAGGGGAAATGTTGTACTGGTCTTATTTGCAAGTGCGTTTGTGAGCAGAGCTGTGATGCAACTATGTGATGAGGGCTTGACTTGTCAAGTGCAGAAGGTGGGCGGGGGCTTAATTATGTGTTCTAACGTCCCGTTATCCTGGCAGATGTTAGTTGGTTAGAAATCTCCTTAGCTTTCACAATGGTGGGCTACAGCGCTCCCAAGTGGAGATACATTGACAATGCAACGGGGCGCGGTTCTAACATAGATAATAGCCTATATCACACAAATAATTGTTTTTAATTAGGCTTTCATTAAACTATTATTGATTAATCTCTTTATAGACATACATGTAATCCATAGGTAGAGATTCTATTTCCTGAATGTACAGAATGCGCGTGGGTAAAATGGATGGGATCAGTTGCGCAAAATGGACGAAGTCGTCTTGGTAATAACTGGTTGGTGTATTGGTTACTTGTAAAACTTGTAAAAGTTTTATTTCGAAGTTATATTAGTCTATTGTATGTTTAATTGACAGCAGAACAAGTTTAGGCGTCTGCTTTGTATGCTATTGTTTCGCTACTGGAACGGAGCTCTCTGGTGTTCACCTTTGGACGACAGTTTTGTTTTATTTTGATCCAGGTTTGGGAGCTTTTTGGTCATATTTAGTAAGTCCTTGTTGGTAGGTAGCTCCTACACAGCACGTTAGATCAGAATTGTAAGACCCACGGTGTTAAATCTTTCTTAGAAATGATAAGTGACCCACTGAAATAGCGTAAAACTAACACTTCAAAGTGGTGATAAAGAACACCCCCAGAGTGTTGAGTCCCCAACACAGTGTGTGTTACAAATTCCGACTTAAATTAACACTTTATTAGAGCTGATGTTGTAACGTTTTCTGTGTTATGGAATAACATATGTAGTGCTACAGGGTGTAAAGCCTTATTTACATATTTGCCAGGGTGCCTTTCTAATGAACGTTAGAGCTGCCTACCTATGACTGCGTTTGTTAGTGACAGACACATGAATGTTTCATGAATTAATTTTCAGGCCTCTAGCCTTCACTAAGTGACTGCTTAAGTAAATGCGTTTGAATTAAAAGTAAACCCTTCATTATCATACATTATATAAGGCATTTAATTGTCGCCAATCGTTCTCCCAACATTGTGGTCTGAAAATTCTGGCTCATGGGCCATATCAGACCCGCGAGTCACAATATGCTGGGTGTGAAGTAATTTGTCATTCCTATTGGAATCCAGCCATATAGTCAACATATAGTCAACAATTTGAACCTTTCATCATCCATAATCTGCATTCAGAATGCAATTTGCCAAAAACGACTACCTAAACCATCTAAACTAGAACAATCATCTCAGTAACATGTGCAATAAGTCCCCACTTACATATTGGATTAGTTTAGAAAAATGTAAGTTATTTCTCTTAGATCAATTAATCAATCAATGTGCATGCAGAACCATAGATATTAAAGCATACTTTTCTAAAAATCAACCTGAAACAAAGCATGCTGGGAAATATGATGAAGCCCCTCCCATATATAAATTAACTAAACATAGTCAAGTGACAACAACAACAAGCAATGTTGATTCCACTGTGATTCAAATAACACTTAATTTATTCACTGCAGGTAGCTTCAATTTCTTTTTTTTTAAATTTGACCCCTTTTTACCCCTTTTTCTCCCCAATTTCGTGGTATCCAATTGTTTTAGTAGCTACTATCTTGTCTCATCGCTACAACTCAGGAGAGACGAAGGTTGAAAGTCATGCGTCCTCCGATACACAACCCAACCAAGCCGCACTCCTTCTTAACACAGCGCCATCCAACCCGGAAGCCAGCCGCACCAATGTGGCAACCTTGGTTACCGCGCACTGCGCCCGGCCCGCCACAGGAGTCACTGGTGCGAGATGAGACAAGGATTTCCCTACCGGCTAAACCCTCCCTAACCCGGACGACGCGAGGCCAATTGTGCGTCGCCCCACGGACCTCCCGGTTGCGGCCGGTTACGAGAGAGCCTGGGCGCGAACCCAGAGTCTCTGGTGGCACAGCTGGCGCAACCACTGCGCCACCCGGGAGGCAGTAGCTTCAATTTCAATCCTATTGGTGTTAACCCCACTAGAATCAACACTCAGAAAGAACACGCACAACACCTGTAACCTCAAAAACGAGATTTTAATACCCAAACCTGAACAGTCACATTTTTTTGGCTTGGTTCAAAGTTTGCCATACATCTTGGTATAGCCCTGGGTTCTAGGGGTATCTCTCTAGAGCAGACAGGGAAGAACAATGGCTACAGAGATGTGTGTGGCTTCTGTCCTGTCAACCATTGCTGCATTGAAGGAAGACGAGATAGACTGAACTCCATCATAGACATGAAGGTCAGGTGTGTTAGATGATGGCCATGTTTTTTTGTTACTATTCATACTGTATCAGTATATAGTCTCACTTGCTATTTTACTGCTGGTGTTTAATTTTTTGTTACTTTTATTCTTACTTAACACTTTTTTTTCTTAACTTCTTAAACAATTGTTGGTTAAGGACTTGTAAGTAAGCATTTCACTGTAAGGTCTACTACACCTGTTGTATTTGGCGTATGTGACAAATACAATTTTATTTGATTTTTGATTTGATCAACAGAAAGTCATTCTGCTAAATATACAATTATACAGTCAGGTATGTTGAGATGTGGATAATTTATCATTCATAAGTAATAAGTCATCACAAAAAGTCATCTTTCTCATTCACTTTTTTATTCAAAATTTAAGAAAAAAAGAAAATACAAGAAATTCTCATAGATACACATTAAGAGAATGGCATGTCAAAAATACACCAGCTCAACTCTACTCATGAAAAAAACAGGAGGCCTCAGATACAGAACTTGCAAGAAGACAGTCTAGCCAAGCTGTTTAACCTAATCTATTTGCCAATCAATGAAATGACACAGCGATTCAGATTTTGTGAAAGTAAAGAAAATAAAAAAACAAGTAAAATATTCTCAGTAGATCAAGGCCCATTTTGAAGTTGTCAGAATGCTAAGCAGAACAACAGTGCCTGAAAAATTATACTGATAAACCTCAAGCTCATTATTGCGATTTGATTGCACTGATGCATCTCATATAAACCTGAAGTTTACATATAAAACATTCGGAAGAAAATACAATTACATGAATATGAATGAGAATTGAAATGCAACCTTTTCAGTCAATTTGATCTCCATTTATCTCCATGCAAACTGGCAATGCAAAAAGCAACTATTTATCTACTGTAAACAACTCTTCTTAAAACTCTAGTCATGTTATTTACTCTCTGCCATGACTACCCGTAATCTACTGGACATGCCTGTACTATTTATGTCCATGTGTTTGGTTGAGTTATGGGTATAATAGGTCTGTAACCTTCTGGTAACTAAACAACTCTGGCAGCGTTCCATAAAAACAGATATTCACTTCACAACAGGACAACCCTTTAACCCATTTTGATAACTGAAAATAAGAAGAAATAAATGTCACTTATCTGTATCTTTTATCATTACAGACACCAACACTTGAAACACTAAATCTAATTGTGAAACACTCCCATCCATTATACTGTACTCAACAACAGAAGCGCAAGGCTCTTGTTAAAGCTAGAATCATTAGTTGCTACATACATTTTTGGACTTATGAATTATTGATATATACCCATTGATTCTTGATGAATATAACTTTTAAATACCGCAGGTCTTAATTCCACTGTCTAACCTGATCAGAACCCCAAATATAACTTCTTTTTTTTCTCCAATGTTTGTAAACAACATCAATGTAAACAAACACTGTATACTGTAGCTTCAAAATATGGTTAAAATGTACATTTTGACATCATGGATGGTCAGTTCTGTCTATATATTTGAGAGTGGTAACATTTCTCCAGGCCCATCCCTCAGCTTTTATCAAAAAAAGAGTTGGGTTGACTATTTTGTTTTTGTTTCAACTAAGGATTCTAGCATTAAAAAGGTGACCTAGATTCTTTCTTTAAAATCTGGTAGCATATATACAGTATAAAGCCATTTGTTCCTGGAAATGTGCCATTCATCCAACCAAGTCTTTTTTGCTGCACTCATTCCCCCCAATTGATTTCTCAAAAATAATAACTTCAGAATATACTGTAGAACACTTTAGCCTTCCAGGCTATGTTGAACTGTGAACCAAAAACCTTTCTCCATCCCACGACCGAAAAAATTAAATATTGTTCCGCAACTAGTATAAACTCTAATATGCCCTCAGCTCCACATGTCTTTTGCTCGACAAAATTGGATCTTCCCCTTTCAATGACCCTTAATCTATTGAAAAATACATCTAATGAGAATTTGAGGTCTAAATCCAATGCCGCCATCTCAACCACACTTCCATTGATATTGGCATAGTCTTAGAGGATTTACACCCACGGATTGAGACAGTCTTTGAAGCAGTGTTATTATCAGCAGCAGTAGAATAGAGAAAGAGGGTGCAGTCTTATGAATAATCACAATGAGGATGACGATGAAGAAGATTACGATGAAGGGACAGTAGAAAAATCTGATAAATCTATTCCAAGCCAATTGGAATGGTTTCAAAAATCTTAACAAGATACAAAAAAAAGATAACTGCATTATTTGAATGTGGGAGCTTTGTAGGTGTTATTTAGAAAAGTTAGTCATTGGGGGCAGGTGGATAGGATGGAGAGATTAGATGATGAAGGAGTACAGAGGAAACAACAGTGTCCTGTCTGACAGATGCATGAGGAGGTGGAGCAGCAGCAGATGGCTGTAGATGTTCTTCCTACAGTTAGTCTGCTTTGAGACATTCCTCCCAGGACAGAGTGTGTGGTGTCCTAACCATATGCCTTCGTATAACACAATTACTCCATATTGACCTAGTATTTCTCTAATGCTGGTGATTTCTACACTCAACTGCTCCCAGCAACAATAAACGACAAAGCTCTGTTTGTTGTTGTAGCACTAACTTTGAGGACTTGTGGGGCAGTTGAGTCTAGGAGTATATGAGTATGTTGTCTTCACTAGGAGGGTTTCAAAGAAATAAGTGCCGTCATTTATACTTCAGGGGAAATCCATACTTTACATCACCATACATAGGATATTATCAATTAACATTTTTACATGAAGAAATGTTTAAGCTGAAACCAGAAGCCAGTGTTGGCAAACATTCTATTGGAGTTGTTTCAATGTCAGTAGTGGTTTAGATGTCCAGAATTCAGGCTAAAGCCAAACATCCTCTGATCTACCTGGTTTCCCAATATATATTACATTGCAAAATGTCTTAAACGATCAAAGATGATAAATGCAATGTTCCCATTTTTATTTACCCACATGTTGCTTAACTGCAATGTATTGATTTGCTTAAAATTGACCTAAATACATGATACAATAGAAAAATAAGAAGATACCATTCAGCTTCACCCTTCTTACCAGCTGTATGATCAGAGGATTTCTAGTTGTGAAATCATTTGCAGAGGAGTGGAGATGGGATGTCTGAGGTGGCTGTGTCATGCTCTCTACCAATACATAGTGTACCTCATGTAGCTTTCGATGAATACTTCCCATCACAATAGTAATTTAATGTTGTTCTAAGTTAGCATTATTAGGTAACCCGGATAGCATGTTAGTGCTCGAACCATGAGGGTGGGAATAGAGCCATTTTCTGTGCAATACAGTACATGCCAGTCATCCTCTTTTATTAAATCAAAGCCATAATATAACCTGTACCACATACATTATATTCCTCATACTTTCAGCTGAACTACAAACATACTGTTTTCCATTTAAAATCTTTGGACCAGCATAACATTTTAAGAGGGCACGACAACACCTTTTCCCCCTCAGGAGACTGAAAAGATTTGGCATGGGTCCCCAGATCCTCAAAAAGTTCTACAGCTGCACCATCGAGAGCATCACCGCCTGGTATTGCAACTGCTCGTCATCTGACCATAAGGCGCTACAGAGGGTAGTGCGTACGGCTCAGTACATTACCGGGGCCAAGCTTCCTGACATCCAGGACCTATATACAAGGCGGTGCCAGAGGAAGGCCCAAAAGAATTGTCAGAGACTTCAGTCACCCAAGTCAGACATGGCAAGCGGCACCAGAGCGCCAAGTCTAGGACCAAAAGGCTTCTACCCCCAAGCCATAAGACTGCTGAACAATTAATCAAATGGCCACCCAGACTATTTATATTGACCCCCCCCGTTGGTTTTTACACTGTTGCTACTCGCTGTTTATTATCTATGCATAGTCACTTTACAAATGACCTCGACTAACCTGTACCCCCTCACATTGACTCGGTACCTCCTGTATATATCCTCCTTATTGTTATGTCATTTTCTTGTATTACTTTTTGATTAGATTTTTTAAAACTTTAGTTTATTTAGCAATTATTTTCTTAACTATATTTCTTGAACTGCATTGTTGGTTAAGGGCTTGTAAGTAAGCATTTCACGCTAAGGTTGTATTCTGGACAAATCAAATTTGATTTGACATGTAGTTGATACAGAACTTTTTAAGCATGGGACCAGATATAATTAGAGCCACCCTAGCGCCATCCCATCTCCACACCAACCGGGTTTGGGTGTGGTGTGTTTTGTTAATAATGTTATAACCTTATACAGAGTAATGAGAAAAGGAGAGACGTACTTTTCTTTTCATACACACTTAAAAAGAGTGAGGTAGATATATACTTGAAGGGAAGGGGAAAAAAGTCCCCCAGCCATGACACCAAAGAAAGTACATATCAAAAATCCAACTTTATAATGAATGAAGGGGCATTTATACAGTGATTTAAACTGATATCACAAAAGGAAAATAAAAAAATAAATAACAATCCTACAGAGAATAACTTCAACGCTGGAAACTTTTTCAAAAGATGAGGAGAAATCCTTCAAAAACACTTTTCATACTGACACCCCCAGTAAGACCTATTCAATTCATGACATTGAAATGTGACCACTTCCCTGGACTTTAACCCATCCTTATTTGGTGTACAGGTGCCATGTTTAAGGAGACAAACAATAGAAACTGTTTTCACTTTGATTGTAAGAGAATGAGTATGACAACACAAATTAAATTAATGATAAAGGAGAATAAGCAGTAATGCTGCACTTGAAATCTAAGACACAAAAAGAGAACTTTGATTATGGATGAGCATTATTTGAGAGGATGGCGAGTGGTTGGGATCATTAAGGCAAACAAGACAACCCAATTAGCCCTATCAATTGAGAGGCAGGAAAATGAATGGGTTAAAACACCAGATCCAGTAGAAAAAAGAAGATCCTGTGCAACTAATCCTGACTTCAAAAGGAGGCACTGGGGGAGGCAGGTGTACTGCACATTTCAGTGTGGGGCTGGAGGGGAGGGGAGAGGGCACTATTGGACTCAACAGAGAGGTGAAACAAGCAGAGGACAGTAATGAGAATGTATGGAGAAAGCAAAACATGTACTTCGACCTGAGATTAAGTTGCACCTAGGGGGCAATAACTAGGTACTAGACAACTGGTACAAAAAGGGTGCCAAACGTACACACTCACAAACGGAGCTACGGTGTCCATTCGAACTAATAATAATAATAATAATAATAATGATAATTATATAGAAATCTACAAAAAATAATGCAAAGAAAAACATGTTCATAAAAAAATAAAAGGCAATGGACAATATGTTGTGATACAGACAACCTGTTCTGGGGTAAAGAAGAGAGAAAGGTCATTTTTTTTAAATATTTTTTTTGCTAGAAGTATGAAGCATAAGAAATGGACTGTAGTGGAGATCATAAAATAGTCAACCTGAAGGATTTCTTTATATATATAACATCCAAAAAAGAAAAAGAAAAAAATAGCAGCTTTATTCTGTACAGACATAGAAGAGAACATCTGAACCGTATAAAAGTTATAAAAGTGACAAACCAATGATGTGTGTGTGACAATGATCCTAAGGTCTAACATACAACTGTAAGACCTTTATATAAATGTTTGAATTGTACAGAGAGACTAATGACTAGTCTAAAAAATACCTGTTGTGTACAATGCCTTTAGCAGACTTATGTGTGCTCACAACGTGGAGTTCTGTTAAGTCCTTTAGTTCTCCTTGTATCAGAACTGATCCAATACCTTCTACTTCAGGTTTGTCTCTGTATGTGTTGTATTTTTGGCGCCACGTCCTTTTTGTTCAATGTCTCTGTTGGTGATGTTGGTGTTTTCATCTCTCAGATGACACATACAATTAAATAGGACTCCAAATAAGGGCTCTGATGTGAACCTGAAAAACCTCAGAAAAGAAAACAGGCAAATTCCTTTTACAATTTGATTGTAATTGTGAAGTAGAAAAAGAAAAAAAACAGCAATGTGGGAGTTTTATGATGCTTGATTGTGTTTCTCTCCATGTCCAATCAAAGAGAGAAATGAAGAGCAGGAGGGAGAAAATTGCTCACTTTGATTTGGCATAAAACATATGGCAGATTTCTAATAGCCCCTCCTCGATCTACCCACTCCTGAAAACATTCCCTCCTACCCCGGAATATTGACAGGAAAACCAATGAGCCTAGTCCAGAACACATCAATGTCTGAAATATGGGAGGAGAAGTATATTGATGGAAAGAAGTGTGGAAGAGGAGCTCTATCTTACTGTCAAGAGAATCATGTGTTTGTATAGAAATACACAATCAGATATATACAACCTTCTCTCTGAGATCATCAAAAAGTGCTCTTCTGTCGGATCTGCTGGCAGATATGCTTAAAATAAGTTATTGTCTCTCACTTACAATACCTGTCAGTCAGGGAATATTAATAAGTCTGTATTTTTGTCTTTCTTTAAGGATTTTTAAGAAAAGTAACAAATACTCTACAAGAAGGAAACACCAGAGCTCCCCAGTGTTGTAGTTCTGTTTGAGCCACCATGCTCCAAATGCTTTAACAGGTTTCTGTACTGTTTCTCAGTCTCAGGATTCAATCATACATCTTGTTAATATTTAATTTTTTAAAGAAAAGACTCCTACTGCAGTAGAGTAGTATAATGTCTGTCAGTTATTCACTCATCCATCCCCCCCATTAGAACTAAAGCGGAGGAGAAGTTTATGTTACCCTGTCTGAGAAGAGGAGGCGGAGAGGGGTGATCTGGCTGAGGGGAGAGGAGGGGGGCTAGAGATCAGCAGGCTGAAGACTGGGGCAGTGGCAGCGCCCGCTCGTTCTTGCGCCCCCCGTTCATGTGAGCGTAGTTCTGCGTGTCCTCAAAGTTGGGCCGTAGCACTACCACTGGCCCGTTGGCCGATACCTGTGCTGAATGCTTGTCCAAAGCCAGGCTTGGGGAGGCTGAGGCAGAGGCAGCAGGGGCTGAGGTGGAGGGGGAGCCAGGTCCCATCAGGGTACTAGAAGGGCCTTGTATTGGAGATAACTGCTGGGGAGGAGGGGGCGCTGAGCCCCGTGTGGCCCCCATAGGTCCCTGGGAGGGCTGAGGGACGGCAGTGGGGGGTCTGCTGGGTGCAGGGTCCAGTGGCACATTCTCCAAGTTCTCCACCTCCATGTCCAGCTCCTCAGTGTCCGGGGGCTTGTTCTCCTTGCTGAAGAAGAAACTCATCTCACTGAACGGAGGCTCCAGCTCCTCCTTGAGGCTGTTGATGATCTCCAGGAAGGAGGGCCGCATCTTGGGGTTGTACTGCCAGCACATCCGCATCAGTTCAAACCTAAGGGCAACACACAGACAATCTCAATAATACATATATCATTACATCTTCTCACCAGAAGATGGCAGAGTACAGCAATATCATAGAGCCCATGAAAATGTTTCTTATACTCACTGAACCAAATAACTTCCAGAACTTTCTATACAAACAACGATGGGAAACTATACATAGTATCTCAGTTTGAATGTACCATCATAATATACCGTAGAATGTGTACAACTACACTATATGTCCAAAAGTATGTGGACACCTGCATCCCAAAGGTATTTGATGGAGTTTAGGTCAAGGCTCTGTGCATGACAGTCAAGTTCTTCTACACCGATCTCAACAAACCATTTCTGTATGGACCTCACTTTGTGCATGAGGACATTGTCATGCTGGAATAAGAAAGGGACTTCCCCAAACCGTGGACACAAAGTTGGAAGCACAAAATTGTCTAGAATGTCATTGTATGCTGTAGCGTTAAGATTTCCCTTCACTGGAACTAAGGGGCCTTGCCCAAACCATGAAAAACAGCCCCACACCATTATTCCTCTTCCACCAAACCTTACTGTTGGCACTATGCATTCGGGCAGGTAACATTCTCCTGGTGTAACAGTATAACTTTAGACCGTCCCCTCGCCCATACCCGGGCGCGAACCAGGGACCCTCTGCACACATCAACAACAGTCACCCACGAAGCATCGTTACCCATCGCTCCACAAAAGCCACAGCCCTTGCAGAGCAAGGGGAACCACTACTTCAAGGTCTCAGAGCAAGTGACGTCACCGATTGAAGCGCTATTTAGCGCGCACCACCGCTAACTAGCTAGCTATTTCACATTCTTTACACTGGCATCCGCCAAACAAAGACTGTCCGTCGGACTGCCAGATTGTGAAGAGTAATTCATCACTGCAAAGAAGGCATTTCCACTGCTTCAGAGACCAGTGGTGGCAAACTTTACACCACTCCAGCAGACGCTTGGCATTGCGAATTATGATCTTAGGCTTGTGTGTGGCTGCTCGACCATGGTAACCCATTTCATGAAGCTCCCGACAAACAGTTATTGTGCTTCCAGTGGCAGTTTGGAACTTGGTAGTGAGTGTTGGAACTGTGTACATGATTTTTACACTATATGTGCTTCAGGACTCGACGGTACCGTTCTTTGAGCTTGTTGCCTACCACTTCGCAGCTGAGCCGTTGTTGCTCCTAGATGCTTCCACTTCACAATAACAGCACTTACAGTTGACCGGAGCAGCTCTAGCAGGGCAGAAATTTGATGAACTGACCTGTTGGAAAGGTGGCAGCCTATGAAGGAGCCACGATGAAAGTCACTGAGCTCTTCAGTAAGGCCATTCTACTGCCAATGTTTGTCGATGGAGATTGCATGGCTGTGTACTCGATTTTATACACCTGTCAGCAATGGGTGTGACTGAAATAGCCGAATCCACTAATTTGAAGGCATGTCCACATACTTTTGTATATATAGTGTAGACAGTAAATCATAAATGAACATACTGTGAAAGGCCAGCGACAGAACACAGAAAACGTCAAAACAACATAATAAAAGGAGAATCATTACAGTTGGGTGCGGTGCTCCCCCACACACCACATCTTAAATTATACACAAACAAGCTAAGAATACCTTCTAAAGCCTCAGAATACCTTCATAAACACCTCAGTCATCTCCCTCTATCTCCCAGCAGCCACCTCTCTCTGTCTGATCTCACAACAGCCTGTACAGCTGGGTATTCTAGCCTCTCTGCAACAAAGCATTCTGGGTAGTTAAGCAGACACTTAACTTCAAACTATGTTTTAACCAGCCATGGGTTGTTTTTCACCCTCTCAGTTAGTCTCTTAAAGTTGTCTTTCAGATGGCTAAACTAAACCCCGACTCCAAGACCTCCCATGAAAATGTCTGTAATGCTTGGAGCTGAGCCCACGCTCCAGAGTAACCTGTCTGCTTGGCGTTGGCCTGCTGCAAATTCTTCCTGAGCCATCTGTCGCTGTGTGTAACACTCGTTGATGTGAATACGCTGCAGTATATCCTCTCTGCTTGTCAGCACTCAGCTCCTCATCACACACAAACACATTCCAGGACCTTTTAGCAGATTTCACTCACATCATGATATGTAAACGTTGCATCGTTCACAACATTATAAATAACCAAACCAAAGCTGGACAGAGTAGAGCTAGAGAGAGCAACCTATGCTATGCCAGACCATTAACGTAAACAGGAATCTTTAGCTGTAGACCATTAACATGTTCCCCAATATCACCACTCAGAAAACCATATCTTTTCATGCAGCTCCCTAACATTGGACCGAATGTGTAGTCATCCTTTACCATAGAACAATAGTTCAGATATATCACAAATGTCTATCTAGTATAAATATTTCATTTGTCACTCATGCCCATAATTCAGCTTTGAGGGAAAGTAGCCCTTTGAAAATCAGAATTTCCTAACTAATTAAAGATATGATACACGCGGTAAAACCTTTCAAATAGGACTCATCCCTTTCTCTATTATGTTCTCCTTGTCTTCTCTGTCATTGATGTTGCCAATCATTTTTATGATTACTTTATTGGCAAAGTGGCAAACTTAGGCAGGAAATGCCAACAACGAAAAGTGAGCTATCATATTTATGCATAAAAAAAAACAGAATTAAAGAATAGCATTGCAAATGAGAATTTTGTAAAGTTAGTCTGGGTGAGGTGGAACAATTATTGTTATTGATCAATGATGACAAACCTTGTGGAAGCGACAACTTAGATGGAAAGCTACTGAGGATGGTAGCTGACTCTATAGCCACTCCTATCTGTCATATCTTTAATCTGAGCCTAGAGGAAAGTATTTGTCCTCAGGCCTGGAGGGAAGCCAAAGTAATTCCGCTACCCAATAGTGGTAAAGAGGCCTTCACTGGTTCTAACAGCAGACCTATAAGCTTGCTGCCAGCTCTTAGCAAACTGTTGGAAAAATGTATTTGACCAAATTCAATGCTTTTCTCTGTAAACAAATTAACAACAGACTTTCAGCATGCTTATAGAGAAGGGCACTCAACATGTGCTGCACTAACACAAATGACTGATTTAGTTTAAATTAATTGATAAGAAGAAGATTGTGGGAGCTGTACTGTTAGATTTCAGTGCAGCCTATGATATTATTGACCATAACCTGTTGTTGAAAAAACGTATGAGGTATGGCTTTTCAACCTCTGCCATATCATGGATTCAGAGCTATCTATCAAATATAACTCAAAGGGTGTTCTTTAATGGAAGCTTCTCTAATGTCAAACATGTAAAGTGTGATGTACCGCTGGGCAGCTCTCTAGGCCCTCTACTCTTTCCTATTTTTTACCAATGACCTGCCACTGGCATGATTTCAACTATATACACATCAGCAACCACAGCTAATGAAGTTACTGAAACACTTAAAGAGGGTTTTGGAATAGGTGGCCAGTAATAAACTTGTCCTGAACATCTCTAAAACTAAGAGCATTGTATTTGGTACAAATCATTCCCTAAGTTCTAGACCTCAGCTGAATCTGCTAATGAATACTGTGGCTGTTGAACAAGTTGAGGAGACTAAATTACTTGGCGTTGACTTGCATTGTAAACTGTCATGGTCAAAACATATAGATTCATTGGTTGTAAAGATGGGGAGAGGTCTGTCCGTAATAAAGAGATGCTCTACTTTTTTTTACACCACACTCCAAAAAGCAAGTCCTGCAGGTTCTAGTTTTGTCTTATCTTGATTATTGTCCATTCATTTGGTTGAGTGCTGCAAGGAAAGACCTATTTAAGCTGCACCTGGCCCAGAACAGAGCAGTACGTCTTGCTCTTCATTGTAATTAGAGGGCCGATATAAATACTATGCATGCCAGTCTCTCTTGGTAAAGAGTTGAGGATAGACTGACTGCATCACTTCTTTTTAAAAGAAACAAGACTGACTGCATCACTTCTTTTTATAGAAAACAATGTGTTGAAACTCCCCGATTGTTTGCATGGTCAACTTACACACAGCTCTGACACACACACACTTACCCCACCAGACATGCCACCAGGGGTCTTTTCACAGTCCCCAAATCCAGAACAGATTCATGAAAGCGTACACTATTATATATAGAGACATTACTGCATGGAACTATCTCAAGGAAGTGAACAGCAAACCTGGTTTAAAAAAACAGATAAAGCAACACCTCACGGCACACCGCCTCTCCCCTATTTGACCTAGATAGTTTGTGTGTATGTATTGAGATGTAGGCTACGTGTGCCTTTCCTATTTTATTAACAAAAAACAGGTATTAATGTGGTTCTGTCCTTGAGCTGTTCTTGTCTATTAATGTTCTGTATTATGTCATGTTTCATGTTTCATGTGGACCCCAGGAAGAGTAACTGCTGCTTTTTCAACAGCTAATGGGGATCCTAATAAAATACGAAATACCCCTCTCTCCCCAGACTCTGATTACAGCAGTGTTCACCTCTGCAACCCTACTGGCCTCTATAATGTAACTCTTCACTAACTCACTACAGTAGAAGTGACCAGCAGCTTTTCCCATATAAACCATCCCCCTAACCCTCACCCTCCCGCCCCTGCGTAACACAACCCACAAGCTCCTGCAATCAGGACACCACTGTGAGGCTGCCATACAAACCTGAGGTTTGTGTCTGCATAACACTTGCCCCTCTCTCACCTCTCTGTAAGGTGAGGTCAGCCATGGAGAGTGGAGGAAAAAAAGGGAATGCCTTCACATTGAGATCAGAGGCAGAGGAGAAATGCATATACGCAGAAGAGCCACCTGACAGCTAAGGAGGCTGTTCTCTCCCACTTTCCAGACAGACATTTCTTAATGAGCCTAGAAATTCAGGCTCTGTCTGTATATCTTGGTTTTCTGTTGCAGTTCCTTAGTGGTCTCTGGGTAGTATACAGTCTCATGTTATTAATGAACAACACCGGGGTGGCAGGGTAGCCTAGTGGTTAGAGGACTAGTAACCGGAAGGTTGCAAGTTCAAATCCCCGAGCTGACAAGGTACAAATCTGCCCCTGAACAGGCAGTTAACCCACTGTTCCTAGGCTGTCATTGAAAATAAGAATTTGTTCTTAACAGACTTACCTAGTTAAATAAAGGTCAAATTTGAAAAAATCTCTATTAAAAAAATCTCTATTACAGGATAGGGCTGATGAGCAGACACTGATCTGTTGCCTCGTACCCTCACGAATGGGGAATGAGGGAAATATTTCACACACGGGCCGTGGCATCCCTTCTATGGTCCTCGGCTTACTGCTGAGGCGGGAGCTCCTGTCCCGCCAGCTGAGCATGGGGGCCATGATGTCACTGAGCTTCATTTAAACCGTGACGTAAATGTCACCAGTCAGGCCTTCGCTTAGCTCCCCCCTGGCATACAGATCTCATGATATAGTATGCACATTTGGCCCCTCAACTCTAAATAGAAGCAGCAGAGGCAATATTCGCAAGAGGTACATCTTTAGATTTAGCTAGGAAACAATACCAGACAGTGAGCTGGTACTAAAGGACAATAATATCTGAAAATGCACCTAAAGAATAAGCATAACAGTGGAACAGAAAACAGGAAAGACATAGCATCTTGAAGGAGTGGCTAATAGTGTCATTGAGAAATGATCCTACCCCTGACCCAGCCCAAGAGTGAGATTGACATTGAGAGAAAGAGAATGGGACTCACAGCATGTCAGGGCAGTTGTCAGGCTTGTCCAGGAGTCCTCCCTCCATGACGAAACGCAGCACCTGCTCGTTGGACATGCCCTGGTACGGCTGCTCAGACAAGGTGGCAATCTCCCACAACACCACCCCAAACGACCTGCAGGGGACAACCGAGAGGATACAGGCCTATTAGACAACACATTAGCTGCTGCATAACTGTGGCAGAACCAGGCAGGGTAATACAGGCTAAAACATCCATACACAGGGCCTAGCAGGGCATGTAACTAGTCCCTGGAAGCTCTTTACAATGATGGCGCTGCATAGTACAAGGTTGAGTAAGAATGATCCCTCACAGTATAAAGCAGATGGTGCAAAGAACAGAAGAAAAGTTTATTCATAAATTCATGTTCCATATATTAATCAAAAAAGGACATAGACTGCATTATGTCTGCCATATGTAAATGTTTGTGTCATCTTGCCTTATCCATGTGTTGTTCATTAATAACAAGAGACTGTATACTACCCAGAGACCACTAAGGAACTGCAACAGAAAACCAAAACCTAAGCTTGACACAAGAAAACAAAGAGTGCATCGTTGCCAATTATTATTTGTTAGCTCTCCAAGGCCACTGGCTAGGGATCTAAGACGGCTCTCAACACTCTTTAAAAAAGCCTATTACAACACTGACTTGTATCTAATTGGCTGAAACAGGAGAGTGTTGAAAGACAAAACCACATTAAGAGACTTTTTTAGATAAAGACACCTACTGGTAAATCTCATAAGAGCCCAGAATGGGTTCCCACAATGCTCCTTTTCATCTGCCTGACTTCAAAGAGGAAGATAGGGAGTGGGATGTGGAGGTGGGTTTCTGTTGGCACTCTAACCCATCATTTGAAAACATCTGGAGGAGTTTAAGTGTGCTTGTAGGGACAGACCCGTGGGACACTTTCGATTGAGAAACAAAAACTAAGGAGCTAGTAAACAGCTATATTTCTCTAATGCAGCCCATTCCAGAGAGAAAACTGGGCGGAGCCTTGATCTGCTGTTCTAAACTCACTCCATGGTCCTGAGAGCACAAAGGTACATGACTAAACAAGAACTATGTTTCACTGCCAAGACTTACTGTATCTACTAACTATAATGGCATCCAGATAACCTCCAATCTTCCTTCCCACTGGGCACACCCTGGTTTCAATGGAATTACGTTGAACCAACACAGAATAGACTGTTCCCAGTGGGTTAGGACATGGGCTGTGTGTGTGTGAAGTGATCTGCCGTTTTTTCCCAAGCTAGGGCATGCAATGTTCTCGAACACATACAGAGTACACTTGTTGTTCTGCGCAGGCCTGCTAACTCTGCGTGTGTATGAGTCAGGGAGGACAGCGGGGAGCTCGTACCAGACATCAGAATTTGTGGTGAACACGCCATCTTTCAGCGACTCTGGAGACATCCAGCGGACCGGCAGAAGGCCTTTTCCTCCTTTCCGATAGTAATCCGTCTCGTAGATGTCTCGCGTCATGCCAAAGTCTGAGAAGAAGAGGAGAAGAGAGGTTTAAATGGCCACTAAATATCCCACAAATGTGAGAAGAGGAGGCACATGAGGCCTTATCCATCACCTCACCTCTCCTTCTCCTGTCCATTTAGATTTACAAGCTATTCCTCCCACTCAAGCACTCAGTGATCTCAAAATACTTACTTTGGAGTACAGCAGAGGGAGTTGAGCGTTAAACTTACAGCGGGGATTGTGAGTACTACTGTATTTTGAGGCACTCACCTCCGATCTTGACGGTGAAGTCCTCCGCCACCATGCAGTTCCTGGCAGCCAGGTCTCTGTGGACAAACTTGTTGGCGTTGAGGTATGCCATGCCGTCCGCAATCTCTCCTGCCATCTGGATCATCTTCTTCAACGGGGGCAGAACCTGGCTGGATGTGTTCTGTGGCAGAGAGGCAGAGACCTGAGCACAAGCAGGCCATTCAGTCTCTCCCTCCAACCTCCCTCTCCCTGTCTGCAGCACTGAACCATGGCCTGGCCTGGAGTCCAGGGCACACCACACAATGGGAGAGACCAACTGAAAGAGGTGTGGATATATCTCCCCCTCCATGTCTTTCGTGTGTGTGTGTGTGTGTGTGTGTGTGTGTGTGTGTGTGTGTGTGTGTGTGTGTGTGTGTGTGTGTGTGTGTGTGTGTGTGTGTGTGTGTGTGTGTGTGTGTGTGTGTGTGTGTGTGTGTGTAACTATTTTTGTGGGGACCAGTAGTCCACACAACGATAGTAAACAAACACAAATTTGACAACTGGGGACATTTTGTTAGTCCCCACAAGGTCAAATGGTATTTCTAGGGGCTTAGGGTTGAGGTTAGAGTTAGAATTACGTTAAGGGCTAGAGTTAGGAGCGAGGGTTAAAGTTAGGTTTTTGGGTTAAGGTTAGGGTTAGGGTAAGAGTACAGGTTAGGGTTGGGGTTAGGGAAAATAATATTTTGAATGGAACTGAATTGTGTGTCCCCACAAGGTTAGGTATACAAGACTGTGTGTGTGTGAGTGCGTGTGTCATATTAATGCACTGACACAATGGCCGTGTCCAAAACCCTGTACTTACATTGTAAATTGTAGGCATTCTGGGAATGCGAAAATATGTTTTATAGTATGTGAAATTAAAAACAATAAGTATGCTTTAAATGCCAGGATGTCAAACACATTTGGGCTTTTCATTTAGTATAATTCGCTGCACATTATACAGGTAGAGAGTCGCATTTTCAGATCCACGTGTGTTTGACAGCAGCTGATAATCAGCTAATAGTGACATAAGGTCAGACTCTCTACCAAAATGGACGAATGGCGCGAAACAACGCAATTGAGCATTAGATAACGCATTCTCAGTATGAGTGAGTCTAGTATGCTGATATTTGTTGTTTACATTTTTACACAATAGTATGTTCTAAATAGAATGTAGTATGATTAGTACACACAGTATGCAGTTTCTGTAAGTAGTAGGCAAGACAGATTCAGCACAAGGCCATAGACTTGAGTTCTGTGAGAGACTATGTGAGAAAGAGCAGAAGGGGTAATGTACGTACTTCTTTCCGGAGTGATCGCAGGTGGCTCTTCAGGTCTCCACGGGTCATCAGCTCCATTATCACCAAGGTGGGCTGGCCCTGAGAGACCACGCCCAGCAGACGCACCTACACCAATTAGAACACAGAACAGATATGGCATCAGAGAAATGAGTACAAACAATTCTCATTGATGTAGTATTTCTTATGAAGCTTTTGGGCAATAAACATTATCTCTGGGCTATTATTGGGCAAGAAACATTATTTCTAAGTGGTATTAATCGAACTGACTGAAGTGATGTGGAATGTTCTGGCTTTTGTAACTACTCTGGCTCCTCTTAACTAAAGCTACTGAGGAGCTTTGAAGAAAGCAAGAAAAAAAAAATCTCCTCTTTGCCTCTAAATTATTCAAATTGAGCTTAATAATTAAATGTTTGACTTTTAAACATCCAGACATGCTAAAAGATTGTAACATAGTCTTTCCAAGGGGGAAATCCTTAACACTTCCGTTTAGCTGAATTAATGAGGATTTGGCTGTGATAGAGCTTAACGGTCTCAGGTCACACAGTTATAGCTGGCCTCAGGTTATACTGGAATTATACTGCATCTCCTTGGGTAGTGAACCCTGGATTTGACCTCTGACCTCAACAGCCAGCTAGGTGTCTCTGACCCTATGCATCAGGAGGGGTGACTTACAACTCCCAAGCTGATGGATCTCTTTCCTTTGTTTCTAACTTTTAACCTTTGAAATTGAGGCAATACCTTGTAATTTAAAAGCAAATGTTTCTGAGCCAATATCCCTGATGTTAACTGGTGTTTTGGACTCTCTCACCACATGGTGACAGTTGAACTCCTTCATGACAGAGGCCTCATTGAGGAACTCGATCCTCTCCCTCATGCTGGCTGACTCGTTGACTGTCTTGATGGCCACGCGGGTCTCAGGCTCGTCCTTAACCACGCCCTTAGCCAGGCCCTCATACACCATACCGAAGGAACCCTGGCCCAACTCCTTGTGCATGGTGATTTTCTCCCTGGCCACCTCCCACTCGTCTGGAACATACACTGAACACAGGAAGAGAGGACAGTCAGAGACAGCCATCATCTAAGGAGACATTGACAAAATCTCATCATTAAAATGACAGTAGGTCTTCAGAGGGTTCTTACTCTCGGCAGCACTGAAGTACTCAGGGTTAACAGAAGCATAGAGGACACCATTCCCCAGCCTGTCACTGTTCCTGTGGACACAAACACATCTGTGTGAGCCATGGGAGGCAGATTTGGCAACAGATAAATGGGATTGTTCATTCAGCAGAAAAGCCTACGATCTTATGAACTGACTATGGCAGGAAAATGATCACAATAGCACTATTATATCATTAAACTGATTAAGATTGCATTAGTCAAATGTTTTGTTATTTTTTCTGTGATCATTCAGCTTCTCTTACCTCTTTTTGTTGATAAAGAAGAGTACAGTGATGAGGCTGGCGATGAGAATTATCACGATGATGGGGATGATGATGACCAGATAGAATGCGTTGTCATAGTCCCCTGCAACCAGATGAAAACAGAACAACTATTCAAATCTGACCAGTGAGAAAAGGAACATGTTCACATTTAAATAATTTCTGGGCATGAAAATAATCTATATAAAAAGTCCTTTGAAGAGGGTAATTTATGTGGAAATGCATGTGTTCTCCATACGTTTGGGTGGGGGCACGTAGAAGGACACTGGCTCAGTCCAGGACCCATTTCCTGCCAGGGAGGTGGCACGCACGCGGGCAGAGTAGTTCCCATAGCCCAGGTTGGTCAGACGAGTTCCTTTGTGAACACGGTAGTGCTGGCGTGACACACACTCGTGTTTCTCAGGCTGGGAGAAAAGACACACACAGACAGTGTCAACCTGAGGGTTGAGGCCCTGCAGAGCTCCCATAGGCCTCAGGAGTCCTGGTCCATGCAGACTCACCTCGGTGCCCTGGCGGAACTTGATCTCATACATCAGGATGAGGCCATTGGGGTTGACAGGCTCTGGCCACCTCAGCAGCACCGACCCCTCCACCTTCTCATCCCTCTCCTGGATCACACTGCCTGGCATGTCATCCGCTTTGTCTGATGGACAGAGACCCACTGGATTTCAGATGGCTTCCTACTCATTAGCCATGTCCAAAAAGGCATAGCGAGTCTAGAACGATAATCTATACAGATGGCTGCTGTTGTTGAAGCCTTTTTCTAGCGACTGTGTGTGACTGCCTCACCTGCAGGTTTGGTCCTGGAGAAGACGAAGGCTCCAGCGCTGCAGCGACGGACCTCCTGGTTGCAGGCGTGGATGTCGATGCGGTACACAGTGAAGGGCTGCAGGTTGGGGATCTCGATAAACTCTGTCTTGCTCCGGTCCTCCATGAAGGGGAACTCCCTCTCAAGGGGCTCTCCTTCTGTCCTATTACCCTCCAGGCCTGTGGTGTTGCCACCCCGTGCCAGGGTGCTGTTAGCGACACCAAATAGATCCCTACGTCGCCGGTCTGGGGGTCTGAGGGACAAAGGGGGTCCAAAAAAATGTGAGAGAGACCCATTGACTGACTGCAGCACAAAAGGCACAAACGTGGCAAAGAAAGACAAAGGATAAAAGACAGAGGTTGAGGAGGAGGAGGAGAGCAGATGTGTGGGCTTTCAGCTTCTCTGGAAGGGAGCAGAGGCGAAGTTAAAGAGGAGAAAGGGGAATACGAAGTCAGCCAACCATACTGTAATATACTCTGGAACATCGGTTACAGACAGCACACTAGGGCTGGGAATTGCCAGGGACCTCACGATATGATATTATCACAATACTTAGGTACCGATGCGATTGTATTGCAATTCTCACAGTTCCTAGGATTCTATATGTATTGTGATTCGATACTGTGGTTATATTGCGGTTCGATGTTCCAAACATATTGCTCACCATGTCTGTTGCAGAGGGACAAGAGCCATGAGCAAACACGTCATCAGTCATGGAAATAAAAGTGCTGTAAACATATTGGCTCACCATTTATATACTGAACAAAAATATAAATGCAACAGACATTTTCAGACATTTTCCATACACACAAAAAGCTTATTTATCTCAAATTTTGGCCAGAATTCTTTGTACATCCCTGTTAGTGATCATTTCCCCTTTGCCAAGATAATCTATCCAGCTGGCAGGTGTGGCTTATCTAGAAGCTGATGAAACAGCATTATCATTACACAGGTGCACCTTGTGCTGGGGACAATAACAGGCCACTCTAAAATGTACAGTTTTGTCACACAACACAATCCTCAAGGTTCCGTTTTAGGACCACTATTGTTTTCACTATTTATTTTACCTCTTGGGGATGTCATTCGAAAACATAATGTTAACTTTCACTGCTGTACATTTCAATGAAACTTGGTGAAGCCCCAAAATTGCCCTCGCTAGAAGTCTGTGTTTCAGACATAAGGAAGTGGATGGCTGCAAACTCTACTTTTAAACTCGGACAAAACAGAGATGCTTGTTCTAGGTCCCAAGAAACAAAGAGATCTTCTGTTGAATCTGACAATTAATCTTGATGGTTGTACAGTCGTCTCAAATTAAAAGACATCGGCGTTACTCTGGACCCTGATCTCTCTTTTGACGAACATATCAAGACTGTTTCAAGGACAGCTTTTTTCCATCTACGTAACATTGCACTAATCAGAAACTTTTTGTCCAAAAATTATGCAGAAAAATTAATCCATGTTTTTGTTACTTCTAGATTAGACTACTGCAATCCTCTACTTTCCCGGCTACCCGGATAAAGCACTAAATAAACTTCCGTTCATGCTAAATACGGCTGCTAGAATCCTGACTAGAACCAAAAGATTTGATCATATTACTCCAGTGGTAGCCTCCTTACACTGTTTTCCTGTTAAGGCAAGGGCTGATTTCAAGGTTTTACTACAAAGCATTACATGGGCTTGCTCCTACCTATCTTTCCGATTTGGTCCTGCCGTACATACCTATACGTACGCAACAATCACAAGACGCAGGCCTCCTAATTGTCCCTAGAATTTCTAAGTAAACAGCTGGAGGCAGGGCTTTCTCCTATAGAGCTCAATTTTTATGGAATTGTCTGCCTACCCATGTGAGAGACGCAGACTCGGTCTCAACCTTTAAGTCTTTACTGAAGACTCATCTCTTCAGTAGGTCATATGATTGAGTGTAGTCTGGCCCAGGAGTGTGAAGGTGAACGGAAAGGCTCTGGAGCATTGAATCGCCCCTGCTGTCTCTGCCTGGCCGGTTCCCCTCTCTCCACTGGGATTCTCTGCCTCTAACCCTCTTACAGGGGCTGAGTCACTAGCTTACTGGTGCTCTTCCATGCTGTCCCTAGGAGGGGTGTGTCACTTGAGTGGGTTGAGTCACTGACGTGATCTTCCTGTCTGGGTTGGCACCCCCCCTTGGGTTGTGCTGTGGCGGAGATCTTTGTGGGCTATACTTGGCCTTGTCTCAGGATGGTAAGTTGGTGGTTGAAGATATCCCTCTAGTGGTGTGGGGACTGTGCTTTGGCAAAGTGGGTGGGGTTATATCCTGCCTGTTTGGCCCTGTCCGGGGGTGTCATCGGATGGGGCCACAGTGTGTCTCTTGACCCCTCCTGTCTCAGCCTCCAGTATTTATGCTGCAGTAGTTTATGTGTCGGGGGGCTAGGGTCAGTCTGTTATATCTGGAGTATTTCACCTGTCTTATCCGGTGTCCTGTGTGAATTTAAGTATGCTCTCTCTTTCTCTTTTTCTCTCTCTCGGAGGACCTGAACCCTAGGACCATGCCTCAGGACTACCTGGCATGATGACTCCTTGCTGTCCCCAGTCCACCTGGCCGTGCCGTTGCTCCAGTTTCAACTGTTCTGCCTGCGGCTATGGAACCCTGACCTGTTCACCGGATGTACTACCTATCCCAGACCTGCTGTCTTCAACTCCCTGGAGACAGCAGGAGCGGTAGAGATACTCTCAATGATCGGCTATGAAAAGCCAACTGACATTTCCTCCTGAGGTGCGGACTTGTTGCACCCTCGGCAACTACTGTGATTATTATTATTTGACCATGCTGGTTATTTATGAACATTTGAACATCTTGGCCATGTTCTGTTGTAATCTCTACCTGGCACAGCCAGAAGAGGACTGGCCACCCCTCATAGTGGCAGTGTAGCCTAGTGGTTAGAGCATTGGACTAGTAATTGGAAGGTTGCAAGTTCAAACCCCTGAGCTGACAAGGTACAAATCTGTTGTTCTGCCCCTGAACAGGCAGTTAGCCCACTGTTCCTTGGCTGTCATTGAAAATAAGAATTAGTTCTTAACTGACTTGAATAGTTAAAAAAACCTCTCTAGGTTTCTTCCTAGGTTTTGGCTTTTCTAGGTAGTTTTTCCTAGCCACTGTGCTTCTACAGCTGCATTGCTTGCTGTTTGGGGTTTTAGGCTGGGTTTCTGTACAGCACTTTGATATATCAGCTGATGTAAGAAGGGCTATATAAATACAATTAAAATACATTTGAATGCCACCGATGTCTCAATTGTGCAATTTGCAATCTAACTGCAGGAATGTCCTCCAGAGCTGTTGCCAGAGAATTTAATGTTAATTTCTCTACCATAAGCCGCCTCCAATGCCATCTTAGAGAACTTGGCAGTACGTCCAAGCTGCCTCACAACCGCAGCCCAGGACCTCCACATCTGGCTTCTTCACCTACGAGCCACCTGGACGGCTGACGTAATTCTGTCTGTAATAAAGCCCTTTTGTGGGGGAAAAATGTATTGTGATTGGCTGGGCCTGGCTCCCCAGTGGGCGGGCCTGGCTCCCAAGTGGGCCTATGCCCAGGTCCACCTATGGCTGTGCCCCTGCGCAGTCGTGAAATCCCTAGATTAGGGCTTAAATTAATTATTTCAATTGACTGATTTCCTTTTTGAACTGTAAATCAGTAAATTGTTGTTTAAATTGTTGTATGTTGCATTTATATTTTTGTTCAGTATAAAAAGAAGATAGGAAAAAAAGCTAGAGAAGGAGAAATACCTGAGTTTTGGTGCTAGTACAGACAATATTTTTAGAGAATCAATACAATAGTCATAGAATCGATATAATATCGTCAAAAACACTAGTGTATCTTAATTCCTCCCCCATCACTACATCACACAATTTTGTACATACAGTATACTGTAGCCTACATACGCCCACATGACGTCATCGACACCGAGTCACACTGAGCAAAAACATCCCCTTCAACCTCACGGGACAGGGTGGGGTCCTCTACAAGAATCCATCATGGGAATAAGAAGTAGTCATAAGTACATATCATGTAGTGAAATGACAGTTTCCAGTGTGATACAACTCAACTGAGAGTAGAGTACAGTATGTTGAAGTGGCCTGGTGTTATTTGTTGTTGCAGTGTGTCTGTCCAGCTGCAGTGGTCTGCTCCCTGTGGAGCTGTGTGGTGTGATGAGGTCAGAGGGATGGGAGAGAGGTGCAGAGAGAACACACATCCACACACTGTCAGCAGCCTGCCTGTCCATACAGACGCCTACTGACTGTGTTATCCTACATGTCCTCATCCACAGGACAAATTCACTGCTCAGGGAAAAGTCATGGGAGAATAATAACCACCTGTTTGATGCATAGTGGTAGTTTTCATATGATAAAGAATAAGGTAAATAAAGCAATAAACACCAAATCAAAATGGTACATTTCACCCAAAAAGAGAAAACACGAGAGCCTGCAACAGGACTGCAGCCCTCTTTCATGGAACGATGGAGATGGATGTATACACAGTCATGAGGAGGATGATGGTGTGATGATGGAGAGCCAGGCCGACTACAGGTGGACCCTAGCTGGAGCCACTAACAACATGTTCGGCAGCGGCAGCAGCAGCTCACCAGATGCTACGAGGCGAGGCCACTGGGAATCCACAACACACGGGGGACGCTGTGACGGTACAGAGAGGAGCAGACCTTACCTAGAGGCACATTTTAGGAGACGTGTAACGACTGGCTCTCTCTGAGTCTCTGAAAGAATTCAACAGTCAGCCCACAGTGCAGTTAAGTGGGCTAAGGAGAATACAGGACTGTCTGACAGTGGTGGGATGTGCTGTATATGTTGAACCAAATGACAGGGAATCCAGAATATATTTAGATTCATGCGGTGTTTGCAGTACACTTGGAAAAGATAAAGTCAATATGTAATGTTGGTTAATCTTTACTTAGCTGAGTCTTTAAGGAGAGGTAAATTAGTGAATGACTGATGAGTTTATCTGAAATGACTGTGACCTCCGAAGGATCCTTTTCTAACTTCACCTAACAGTACCGGCCAGCAGGGTTTACACAAGAATCCAAGAGAATGTTGTTTCTGCTTTATTTTACATTCCAGCATCTAGAACTTTAGCAAGTGTAGAAAGCCAATGACAATGTCCTCTCAGAACTATTCCTTGTGAGTATGACAATATTATGAGCGGGTGACAAAAGACCTTGAGACTGACCGGGCACCCACGGGAAAATACTATTTACTCTGAGTGGAAAAACACAGCTGACAGACCGATCTGTGGGAAGAAAACAGTAGCCATCGCACACCACTGTCAACATTCCATTCTGACCATTTTAACTGCTCCAGCAAAGTCCACGGTCCAGCTCTCTCCAAAAGTATTAGTTACTATTAACAATACACACAACAGCACTGAGGACTGGCATAGCTTTAATGAACATCTTGTATAAAAGACAAGTGCTTGGAAGATAGCACAAGACAGCCTGCCATTGAAGACTGGGTCACCCCCGAGATGAATGAGAGGGGTGATGGGTAGACCCCCCCGTGTGCCTGTGTGCCCAGGAGAGGGGACAAACAGCAGGAATGCCAGAGAGCTGCCAGGGCCAGGCAGAGCAGAGCAGAGCAAGGGCAGACCTGTCCTCAGATGAACTCCAGACAGAGGACTTAAGCCGAAGCGTGACCATCTAACCAGGTGCTGACTACAGCTGGTGTCCTCCCTCCCCAGCTCCACTTCTACTTTCTCACCTTTTCTGCTGTGCGGGAGATCCTGAGTGGGACATGACTGCACACTCTGTCTGGAGCCAGAACAGCGTGATTTAACGCTACTCTTTTACCACAGCAGCTGAACACAGCAGTCTCTCATGCCAGTGAAAAGTGAGGCCAGAGAAAGGGGACCCAAGACTTTTTTACTTCATGCTCATATACAGTATCAAAGCTAGTGGTGTCTGAAGGATACATAGAGAGATAACCAGAGGCTAAGGGCAGTGCCAACAACAGGACAAAACACACAGAAAGCTTTACTGTACTTCCTTCTACATGAGGTCATGTTTGCAACAACCCAATCAGCTGATGTCCAGTCAGTGAATCTAATCGGTCATCACCCATCCCTGTCCCCTGACTATTCTCCTCTACTACTCGAGCCAGTCAGTCTATCCCACTGAATGGTGTTCACTGGTCTGGCCAGCTCTAAGGGGATCTTCCCTTCCCTTCTCTCATTTATTGGAATTCCAGATGGCTTCGCTGTACATTTCCTGGCAGCCGGTCACTCCGAACTGCGCCGCGGACAAAGAGAGCGTGTGAGTGGAGGAGGAGGGAGAGCAGCGAGGAGGGCGACAGAATGGAAAACATTTCCTCTTCCCTCTGTTTCTGTTTCCCCCTCCCTACGCTCCCTCTCCCCTTCTCCGTAAATCTTGAACTTTTCAATAAACTCACACTAATTCAGAGGCACTTCCCTCGAGTGTTCTGTGATAATGCTGTCTCTGTTGTGGTGGAGGGCCTGTGCATACACAATAATAGCCTTTAGCGGGAGGCAGGCAGGCAGGCCAGAGACCTGGTACTCCTCGGTTTCCTAGACAGCTATACTATAACAAATCAACACAGTCAAATGCAGGGAAGAGAGAGAATGAAAACAATTAGTAACAATAGTGGTCTTGTTTTATTGTTTATTTTCTGAGTTGGACATATTGTTTTAATACTGTGAAAGATCGCATCACAGAGGAGAAGGAAAGGGCATCATAACACTACATGAATGCATGAGCTTGGCCCAGCAGGTGATAAAGAGCAATCTGTACCAAGCAGGCTGGAGTCAGGACTAGGTCTGTGGCGGTCACGAAATTTCATCAGCCGATGATTGTCAAGCAAATAACTGTCAGTCTCACGATAATTGACCGTTAATTAACATAAACACATTTAGCATCCCCTGGCGTCCACACAGACTACAAGCCACTGATACAGACCTTTGGAACATCTACATTTTAACAAGTCTAATAAATCCATGTAATATAGCCTAAACCTTCACAATACATCCATGTAATGTAGCCTAAACCTTCACAATAAATCCATGTAATATAGCCTAAACCTTCACAATAAATCCATGTAATGTAGCCTACACCTTCACAATAAATCCATGTAATATAGCCTAAACCTTCACAATAAATCCATGTAATGTAGCCTACACCTTCACAATAAATGCATGTAATATAGCCTAAACCTTCACAATAAATCCATGTAATGTAGCCTACACCTTCACAATAAATCCATGTAATATAGCCTACACCTTCACAATAAATCCATGTAATGTAGCCTAAACCTTCACAATAAATCCATGTAATATAGCCTACACCTTCACAATAAATCCATGTAATATAGCCTAAACCTTCACAATAAATCCATGTAATGTAGCCTACACCTTCACAATAAATCCATGTAATGTAGCCTACACCTTCACAACAAATCCATTTATCATTTTAGACAGGTCTAAAGAAACATTATATGAATAAAATGTAGTCTATTTCAGAAGAACAGAATAGTTGCCCTTATGTTAAGTCCTGATGTGACTATGCCATATGGCTGTGGGCTACACTAGTTAATTTAGCAGACAAGATTTGCTTAGAATTCCGTGGCATTATTTTATAGTATGAAGAATATAATTAAACAAAGCTGAATGAAATAGAAAGGACATTTTCTCCAAATGATTTAAGGGAGTGTGCACATGCGACTATTCTGTGTTGAGCTGGTAACATAGAAATAGGTCCTCCTATATGCTTCATTTATTAATGTAACTTCAGTTGTTCTACAAACGTTGGCCTATATGTTCTGATTAATACATTGTAAGGCTGCATGATGAGACTCTAATGATGATTTGTTTTTAATTGCTTGAAAGGCATGAGCTCTGCTTTGTTATTTTTGCAGGCTGTACACACTTCGTCAGTCTCTCATTCACAATTTGAGAAGTACTCGATAATGCCTCGAATTTCCAGGCGGCATCCCCCTTGTGTGGCCATAATGCACCCTGAAAAATGCCTTTTGCAGCCCTTCTCCCTAAATGCTGCCTGCTCCAAAACACCCCTCATCTCACTCACATGGTTCTCCATCACGTGATCAGGTCTTTTTCACAGGCAACAAGTGAAGACCGACACATCGGGGACGCAACTGTGCATATCCTTATCCAATTCCAAGGTGCATATTAAAGATATTGGAAGAACTGTTCACATTTACTTTTCATCAGCCAACAAGATGAGTAGGCCTAATGAACAGCAAAAGCACAAGCCTATGCCAATCTACTAACCCCCATAGTACAAAAGTATTCTATTCTGTGCGAGAAATAAATATTACAAAGGTAGTCTGGGACAGTTGTGGGATGCGATAGATTCCAAATTAATACAACCACTAGCATTTAAAAAATGAGGCTGACGCAACAAATCAGAACATTTAGCTTAAAATGTTGATAAACTATTGGGCTATTTCTTCACATTATAAGCGCAGCAATGTGCACATGGCAGTAGGCTATAAGCACACATGTTCCATTAGCAGAAAACATAATTATGCATGCTTATGTTTATGGTGAAAATTATCTTCCCCAACTTGAAACTCGGGTGCTGCTTATACAGGTATATGCCAGTCAGGTTCTACACCCCTTGTAAAGCAGATTAATGTGCTTAATTTTAAGACATTATTTGGCCACTTTACTTGTGATACAAACCTTATCAAAACATATAGGCCTATGGGCTAGGCTACATGAGGTGTGTGACTGTGATTAGAAAAAGTCACTGTTTCTTGCCTTAAGCTGGGCATCATTCACAAGTGTTAATATATAATTCACAAGTGATAGGCTAATATTGACCCATATTCTTGATTTAATCTTGTCTTAACATATACTAAATAATATATGTGTGAAATATGTTTTGAATTAGAATTGACCATTATCATGCACCTGTCTCGAAACGGGGGCAGGGGGGAAAATGCATGCCATCTCTGCACTTTAATAGCAAATGGGGGACGCTTTTCCTGTGGTTTATTTTCATGCCAGCCAGGTAGGCTATATTCCTGTTGTAAAGATAAACAATGTGCTTAATATTTGCTTAATATTAGGATAAATAAATATAGTAGGTCTAGCCCAGGGCTGTCCAACACTCTTCCTGAAGATCTACCGTCCTGTGGGTTTTCAGTTCAACCCTAATTTAACACACCTGATTCTACTAATTAGCTGCTCAACAAGACCTTAACTAGCTGAATCAGATACCCTAAATTAGGGTTGCACTGAAAACCTACAGAACAGTAGATCTCCAAGAAGAGAGTTGGGCAGCCCTGGTCTAGCCTATAGAAAGCTGATGGGATCCTCCTATTTTTAATAGAGGCCACCATTTCTCACGTAATTACATTACCTGTAGACATGTTGCGCAACAGGAGCTCATGAGCTCTCATGAAGTGTTTTATTAGATTTTCGATTACATTTGCATTGATGTCAGAGGGACTAGAGGGACAATAGAGTTTTTTTTTAATGGCGCTGAAGAGGATGGCTGACATCTTACATGCTCCTAACTAATTGTGCTATTTTGTATTTTTTTTTGCGTTGTTTGTAACTTATTTTGTACATAATGTTGCTGCTATCGTCTCTTATGACCGAAAATAACTTCTGGACATCAGAACAGCGATTGCTCACCACGAACTGGAAGAAGATTTTTCCTTTAACGAGTCTGACGAGAAGGATATACTGCTCTCCCGGGAACAGGCCCAAATCCCCATCATTTGTGTGAAGAAAAGACGGTGGTAAAGAGGACGCAGATCGGGGTTCTGAGAATTCGTAGGCGAGCAAGCGAGTAAACTCCCACTGCCATCCATTCTACTTGCTAACATGCAATCACTGGAAAATCAAATGTATGACCTACGTTTACAATTATCCTACCAATGGGACATTAAAAACGGTAATATTTTTTGTTTCACCGAGTCGTGGCTGAACAACGAAATGGATAATATAGAGCTGGTGGGATTTTCCATGCACCGGCTAAACAGAGAAGCTACATCTGGTAAGACGAGGGGTGGGGGTATGTGTCTTTGTCAATAACAGCTGGTGCGCGATGTCTAATATTAAAGAAGTCTTAAGGTATTGCTCGCCTGAGGTAGAGTACCTTATGATAGGCTGTAGACCACATTATCGACCAAGATAGCTATATATTATTCATAGCCATCTATTTACCACCACAAAACGATGCTGGCACTAAGACCGCCTATCAACCAACTCTATAAGGCCATAAGCAAACAAGAAAATGCTAACCCAGAAGCAGCGCTCCTAGTGGCCGGGGACTTTAATGCAGGCAAACTTAAATCAGTTAAAACTTTTACCAGCATGTCACATGTTCAACCAGAGGGGAAAAAACTCTAGACCACCTTAACTCCACACACAGCGATGCATACAAAGCTCTCCCCAACCCTCCATTTGGTAAATCTGACCATAAATCTATCCTTCTGATTGCTGCTTACAAGCAAAAACTAAAGCAGGAGGTACCAGTGACTCGCTTAATAAGGAAGTGGTCAGATGACGCGGATGCTACACTACAGGACTGTTTTGCTAGCACAGACTGGAATATGTTCCGGGATACATTCAATAGCATTGAGGAGTATACCACCTCAGTCAGTTATCGGCTTCATCAATAAGTGCATCGATGACATCGTCCCCACAGTGACCGTAAGTACAAATTCCAACCAGAAGCCATGGATTACAGGCAACATCAACATCTGCATCGAGCTAAAGGCTAGAGCTGCCGCTTTCAAGGAGCGGGACACTAATCCGGACACTTGTAAAAAATCCCGCTATGCCCTCAGACAAACCATCAAACAAGCAAAGCGTCAATACAGGATTAAAAATGAATCCTACTACACCGGATCTGACGCTCGTTGGATGTGGCAGGGCTTGAAAACTATTAAGGACTACAAAGGGAAACCCAGACGCAAGCTGCCCAGTGACGCGAGCCTACCAGATGAGCTAAATGCCTTTTATGCTCGCTGCGAAGCAAGCGACACTGAAGCATGCACGAGAGCACCAGCTGTTCTGGATGACTGTGTGATATCGCTCACAGTAGCCGATTTGAACAAGAACTTTAAACAGGTCAGCATTCACAAAGCCGCAGGGCCAAATGGATTACCAGGACGTGTACTCAAAGCATGCGCGGACCAACCGGCAAGTGTCTTCACTAACATTTTCAACCTCTCTGATCTGTAATACCTACACATTTCAAGCAGACCACCATAGTCCCTGTGCCCAAGGAAGTGAAGGTAAGCTGCCTAAATTATTACCGCCCTGTAGCACTCACGTCGGTAGCCATGAAGTGCTTTGAAAGGCTGGTCATGACTTATATCAACAGCATCAGCAATCAGCAACAGCAATATACCCTAGACCCATTCCAATTCGTATACCGCCCCAACAGATCCACAGATGATGCAATCTCAATTGCACTCCACACTGCCCTTGCCCACCTGGACAAAAGGAACACCTATATGGCAATGCTGTTCATTGACTACAGCTCAGCGTTCAACACCATAGTGCCTTCAAAGCTCATCACTAAGCTAAGGCCCCTGGGACGAAACACCACCCTCTGCAACTGGATCCTGGACTTGTTGACGGGCCGCCCCCAGGTGGTAAGAGTAGGCAACAACACGTCTTCCTTGCTGATCCTCAACACTGGGGCCCCTCAGGGGTGTGTACTTAGTCCCCTCCTGTACTCGCTGTTCACCCATGACTGCGTGGCCAAACACAACTCCAACACCATCATTAAGTTTGCTGACGACACAACAGTGGTAGTCCTGATCACTGACAACGATAAGACAGCCTATAGGGAGGAGGTCAGAGAACTGGTAGTGTGGTGCCAGGGCAACAACTTCTCCCTCAATGTGAGCAAGACAAAGGAGCTGATCGTGGGCTAGAGGAAAGGGTGGGTCGAACAGGCCCCCATTAACATCAACTGAGTTGTAGTGGAGCTGGTCGAGAGTTTCAAGTTCCTTGGTGTCCACATCACCAACAAACTATCATGGTCCAAACACACCAAGACAGTCGTGAAGAGGGCACGACAAAACCTTGTCCCCCTCAGGAGACTGAAAAGATTTGGCATGGGACCCCAGATCCTCAAAAGATTCTACAGCTGCACCATCAAGAGCATCCTGACCAGTTGCATCACCGCCTGGTATGGCAACTGCTCGGCATCTGACCATAAGGTGCTACAGAGAGTAGTGCGTACGGCCCAGTACATCACTGGGGTCAAGCTTTCTGCAATCCAAACCCTATACAATAGGTGGTGTCAGAGGTAAGCCCATAAAATTGTCAGAGACTCCAGTCACCCAAGTCATGGACTGTTTTCTCTGCTACCGCACGGCAGGCGGTACCAGAGCCCCACAACTAGGACCAAAAGGCCCCTCAATAGCTTCAACCCCCAAGCCATAAAACTTCTGAACGATTAATCAAATGGCCACCGGACTATTACATTGACCCCCCCATTTGTTTTGTAAACTGCTGCTACTCGCTGTCTATTATCTATGCATAGTCACTTCACCCCTACCTTCATGTACAAATTACCTCAACTAACCTGTACCCCCACACACTGACTCGGTACTGGTACCCCTTGTATTGTTATGTTATTGTGTTACTTTTTATTATTTTGTATTTTTTACTTTAGTTTATTTGGTAAATATTTTCTTAACTCTTCTTTAACGGCACTGTTGGTTAAGGGTTTGTAAGTAAGCATTTCACCGTAAGGTCTACACTTGTTGTATTCGGCACAGGTGACAAATAAAGTTTGATTTGATTTGAGTACCAGGCATTTGGCAGGTTTGGTAGTCTACTAATGACCAGCAGCAGCATCAGAGCTTGGAGAAGCCTAATTAATATGACTAAACGGTCACATGGAATTTGACTGCCTCGTGACCACCGGTATGGCGGTAATACGGTCACCGCAACAGCCCTAGTCAGGACAAAGTATAAGCACTGGGATTTATCAAGCACTAGAGGCTTCACTCTGGAGGTTAACTAGGGGACTAGAATGTGTTTTCCATTCCATTTGTATTGAGAGAAACTGGTACTAATTCAGTGAATACTCAAAACTGTACCCTGAATACACAAACACAGTACTGCTCATGCACTCATTTACCTCAGACACACACACACAGTCTGATCTGCCATCTGGTATGGGGAAACAAGTGGCCTGAGTTTACCCTGAAAAAGGCTCAATTTCAAAACGCAATCAGTCTCTCAGTGTGAGTGAGTACATCTGTGTGTCTGTGTGTCTGTGTGTGTGTATGACAAAGAGTGAGTGTGTGTGTGGGAATGGGTTGGAGTCTTTAAACTGTAAAGCATCCGTAGCCACGAGCAAGGTAAAATGATAACACAACACAGATGTCAGTCCCCATTCTGGCAAACAAAAGGCTAACGGGCTTATAGTGTGCAGCCAGGCCAGCGAGCAGAGCGCAGGCCCTTCAGACTCATTAATCAGATCCCTCTCCCCGGGTTTGTTTGTGCTGCCTAAATTACAGCCTGCTAGGCCTTAATATCCTGCCGCCGCTGTCGTCATGGTGATGGAATCCACAAGTGCCGTAAGCAGGCCTTTGATCCCAGCACCCGTGTCTCTCTCTCTGTCAGGGTCCTCTGACACAGTTCCAGCCCAATCCCTTCCTACCTTCTCCCTTCTGCTCCCCTCCCTCCCTCCCTACCTCCCTTCCCTCCGCTCCCTCCCTCCCTACCTCCCTCCCCTCTGCTCCCTCCCTTCCTACCTCCTCCCTTCTGCTCCCCTCCCTCCCTCCCTACCTCCCTTCCCTCTGCTCCCTCCCTCCCTACCTCCCTCCCCTCTGCTCCCTCCCTTCCTACCTCCTCCCTCCTGCTCCCCTCCCTCCCTACCTCCCTCCCCTCTGCTCCCTCCCTCCCTACCTCCCCTCTGCTCCCTCCCTTCCTCCCTCCCTTCTGCTCCCCTCCCTCCCTACCTCCCTCCCCTCTGCTCCCTCCCTTCCTACCTCCTCCCTTCTGCTCCCCTCCCTCCCTACCTCCCTCCCCTCTGCTCCCTCCCTTCCTACCTCCTCCCTTCTGCTCCCCTCCCTCCCTCCCCTCTGCTCCCTCCCTTCCTACCTCCCTCCCCTCTGCTCCCTCCCTCCCTACCTCCCTCCCCTCTGCTCCCTCCCTTCCTCCCTCCCCTCTGCTCCCTCCCTTCCTCCCTCCCCTCTGCTCCCTCCCTCCCCTCCCCCACTCCCTACCTACCTACCTCCCTCCCCTCTGCTCCCTCCCTCCCCTCTGCTCCCCTCCCTACCTCCTTCCCCTCTGCTCACTCCCTCCCTCCCTCCCTCCTTCTCCTCTGCTCCCCTCCCTACCTCCCTCCCCTCTGCTCCCTCCATCCCTCCATCCCTCCCTCTAAACCCTGATGATGTTTAGATCCTGTCAGTCCCAGTCCCAGGGCTGGGTAATTACAACACCACTGTGTCCTGACCCTGGATCTCTCTCTAGGCTATTAAAGAAAACAGGACCCAGATTGTGAGCTCAGCTCTTTGATAATCATCTACAAAGCCTCAGAGAAGGGTTTGGTCCAAAAGCTGTTAACAATGGGGAAGGTAGAGTTTTACTATCTTACTGTTGTGTGATCTCTCTCCATAGAGGGAGGCTGCCTGCTGTCTGGCACCTACCTGGGGGTGAAGATAGAATTGTGCAGGAAGTTCTCAAAGACTTTGCGGTAGGAGGCGTCGTCTATCTCTGCCTTCAGGTCCTCCTTGGTCTTGGGGCAGGGGCAGCAAGGGCCCTTATCCCCCCCAGACAGGTCAGACTTGGTGGGCTTGGTGTCGTCCTCCATGTCTGCCAACCCTGTGGCTGAGATTCTAATGGGGATCTTCAGCTCTGTTGTACAGTGGGAGGGGAACGGGACCCGTTAGTGAATTACTTTCCCGAAGAAAGCACAAATCCCCTGTGTACAGGGGATCTGAATACAAGGTTAGAACAGATACAATACTTCTATTGGAGAATCAGTGCAAAAATCTATTATATCGATTCCATAATGTACACAGATAAAAATACAGAACAGGTTGGATAAGAAGAGGGGTTGGAATGCTGACCTTTGGAGCAGTAGTTGTGTTGGTACAACTCCCTGTCTTCAGCTTGCTGCTGCCAGCGGACCAGGTAAAAAGTGAGATTGCCGTTAGGGTTGAGGGGAGGTGACCATTTCACTACCAGCTTTGAGGATGAGTTGGCATACGCACGGGCATCCATTGGCATAGACGGCTCTGTGACAAAAACACACAAATGTTGAAATGTTGTGAGTGGTGTTTAAAATGTGTAGTTTAAAATGTGTAGTTTTCATGAAGCGTGAAATAAGGGATACATTTGATGAAGTTCTGATAAGAAGTCTTTCAGTTTATCTTAGTTGGGTGAAAAGCTGTCCATGGCTGAGGTGACTTGCTGTTGTTTACAGAAGCTGTGCTGTAGCCCAGTACTGTCTTACCTGAGGGTCTGGTGCGTATATAGACCACGTCACTCTTGGCTCCCGGGATGTGTTTGTCCTCCACCACCAGGGTGATGGCCTTGACAAAGATGGCGTACTGGGTCCAGGGCTTCAGTGGGGACAGCAACACACCAGGGTCTATCTCTTTGTCTTGAGGCAGGTCCACGTCAACCATGTTCCAACTGTTGGAGCCACACCCATCCTGGCCATCAAACTCTGTGATGTTCTGGTGCGGTCTGTAATACATGAAAAACACCACCTTCGGTAAATGTGAAGTATAAAGGCTCTATAGTAAAATAGTGTAATATCTGTGTGTGCTATATGCGAGCACTCACGCCTCCTTGTAGTAGACAATGAAGCTGATGAGGTCTCTGTAGTCTGGTGGTCTGTAGCGCTCCCAGGTCAGCTTGATCCGGTTACTCACCGTGCTGTTGGACTTGAACTTCAGGATGTGGCTCTCACCTATAAACACAAACCCCATCTTAGATATCCCCCTTACAGGAAACTCAATAGTGATATGATAAAATACTACATTGTATTAATTCAAGTACTGAATGAGCATAGAAAGTTAAAGTAATCCCACTCCAGATGTCCGGTGGTGTACTCACAGCTGGCTCTGTCCCCATTGTTGCGGAAATCGTCCTCCTCAAACTTCTCAGTGATTCCCGTCTTCTCCCACATCTTGTGTATCTCAGACATGCAGAGTTTGGGGTTGAAGCGGAAGGATAGCCGCCCAGCCCTGATGGTCAGGTTGTGTTGGGTCCAGTCCCATAGGTACTGCAGGCGCTGGTTGTCGATGGCAGAGAAAGCATACATCCTGATAAGGAGACAACAGACAGGTGTTCACTTCCTCATACACCTAGTAGCTGTGCTGTGGGCATAAATAGGGCCAAACCACTTTTCAATCCATTGATTTACTTTAAACACAGAATAGAGCACTGAGGATAAAGTTGTCAAAATGTTGTGGAGTGGTTGGCTCAGTTTTCCATCTGGTGGATGTGTAAAGGGAAGTAGATCGGGGGTCATTGTGCAGTTGTGTCTGTCTAACACTGAGCTGTACAGACAGAGAGGGCCAGAGATGAAACAGAGCGACTCAGAGCCTCTCAGCTCCATGGAACAACTCGGAAACTAGCAGAATGTCAGTGCTGCTCTAGAACACTCCTCCTGCTGTAACTCTAGCCTGAGAGGGATGACAACAAGAGGCCTAAGAGGCTTTCCCACGACCCTCCTGGTCATCTCCAGAAACACACTCCCTATCTCTGACAAGGGATAGGCCGCTGGTGATGTCATGCTACAGCCAGAATAGGCTGGGAGACCTGAGAGTTTCTATTCAGATAGATAGCTCATCCACCTTTTCATTACATCACAAGGAGAGGTGCCATGTTGTCTTATGGTGGTTTTATGGGAATTCCTCACTGAAAATGTTATGGCTGGAAGCTTACTTACCCTAGCCACATATAAAAATAATTCACAAGGCTTTCAAAACCGTCTGGGATACATCTACCATGAGATAAACGCTGACACTTCCCCTAATCCCCAGACATGGGTCGGACTTAGAGAGTGGCCTGTCGTACCCTTCCATGAGCTCCTCCCCGTTGATGTAGCGCAGGCTCTTGAGGAAGGAGAGCGAGCCTAGCGTGTGGGAGTGGCGGATCCTCACATAGCCTGTCACTGTCTGGATCAGCCCCATGAAGCTTTCCAGCTCTGAAGCGATGTTATCTGGAGAGAGGAGAGGGAAAAGTTAGCAAACACATACTCAGACACAACAGTCAGCGTGTGAGAACCCCTGCTCTGAACACATCAAATCCCACAGGCAACTGTACTGAACACATCAAATCCCACCGGTAACTGTACTGAACACATCAAATCCCACCGGTAACTGTACTGAACACATCAAATCCCACCGGTAACTGTACTGAACACATCAAATCCCACAGGCAACTGTACTGAACACATGAAATCCCACAGGCAACTGTACTGAACACATCAAATCCCACAGGCAACTGTACTGAACACATCAAATCCCACCGGTAACTGTACTGAACACATCAAATCCCACGGGCAACTGTACTGAACACATCAAATCCCACAGGCAACTGTACTGAACACATCAAATCCCACAGGCAACTGTACTGAACACATCAAATCCCACAGGCAACTGTACTGAACACATCAAATCCCACCGGTAACTGTACTGAACACATCAAATCCCACAGGCAACTGTACTGAACACATCAAATCCCACCGGTAACTGTACTGAACACATCAAATCCCACGGGCAACTGTACTGAACACATCAAATCCCACCGGTAACTGTACTGAACACATCAAATCCCACAGGCAACTGTACTGAACACATCAAATCCCACAGGCAACTGTACTGAACACATCAAATCCCACAGGCAACTGTACTGAACACATCAAATCCCACAGGCAACTGTACTGAACACATCAAATCCCACCGGTAACTGTACTGAACACATCAAATCCCACAGGCAACTGTACTGAACACATCAAATCCCACAGGCAACTGTACTGAACACATCAAATCCCACAGGCAACTGTACTGAACACATCAAATCCCACAGGCAACTGTACTGAACACATCAAATCCCACAGGCAACTGTACTGAACACATCAAATCCCACAGGCAACTGTACTGAACACATCAAATCCCACCGGTAACTGTACTGAACACATCAAATCCCACCGGTAACTGTACTGAACACATCAAATCCCACAGGCAACTGTACTGAACACATCAAATCCCACAGGCAACTGTACTGAACACATCAAATCCCACAGGCAACTGTACTGAACACATCAAATCCCACAGGCAACTGTACTGAACACATCAAATCCCACCGGTAACTGTACTGAACACATCAAATCCCACAGGCAACTGTACTGAACACATCAAATCCCACAGGCAACTGTACTGAACACATCAAATCCCACAGGCAACTGTACTGAACACATCAAATCCCACCGGTAACTGTACTGAACACATCAAATCCCACAGGCAACTGTACTGAACACATCAAATCCCACCGGTAACTGTACTGAACACATCAAATCCCACAGGCAACTGTACTGAACACATCAAATCCCACCGGTAACTGTACTGAACACATCAAATCCCACAGGCAACTGTACTGAACACATCAAATCCCACAGGTAACTGTACTGAACACATCAAATCCCACCGGTAACTGTACTGAACACATCAAATCCCACAGGCAACTGTACAGTCTAAAGATAAGCTGTAAGTCACCTTGTAAACTGAGCAAATACATAGCATAATAGCAAAATGTGATAATTGGTTTGGGGCACAGTGCAGGCAGCTGATGTAATGTTGACTCTGCAGCCCACACTAGCTCTCCCAGCGCCCCAGTGCTCCCTTCCCAGTCTCTGGGGAGACAGACAGACTGAGTGGTCCTGGTTACTGGTACTGGTACTCACTGCCACGGCGGATGTTGATGTGCAGGTTGCCTTTGATGACTGTACAGCCCATTAGAGACTGAGCAGCATCCACTGAGTCGATGGTCTTGGAGTCACAGATCTTATCACACAGGCCATCACAGGCACTGCAGAACATACTGTGATTGAGGAAGAGAGAGAAGAGGGAAAACAGTCAAGGAATGTCCTTAACCAAATAAAGCTACAAAATTACAATTTCCAAGAAACCAGATTAAGATGCCTCCCCCTAACTCACCCAAATTTTACAAAAATGTGTCTAATGTTTGCTTTGAAATAGAAGCTCGCTTTCTTTATGAACTGTGTAATCTTTTATGAGTGCTTAATTGAACCCTTGGTTTCATGAGAGTGACTCACTAAATGGCCCTAAAGACAAAAAAAAGACTGATATGTCCACAAATATATGGCAACAGTGACTCAACATGGAATGTTTGGAGAATGAAAATCTAAATATGGAGACAAGTTACCCTGAGTCACAAACAAAGAAATTCTCTTATTCAAACAGGGGAAATGTCAAATGGGGTAAATGTCCCGAGTTGCAGCGCTGCTGTGAGGAATCCCTCCTGAATGCCTTCAAGCAACATTCATAAAGTATTTTTTGTATCTTACGGTAATGCACCAATCGAGTAGTCTTGTATACTGGGCACTGAGGTCAGCATCTTCCTCTGATTCTGAATTACATGGAATGTCCACAGGCTTCAATCATTCATGACCTAACATGACTTTCTGCCTGAAGCATTTTCTATCTCTGAAGCTTCTCTTTAAGAATGGAATCTTTGAGAGGACCAGGTGGGGAAGGGTTTCACGTAGAATCTCTGAGAGGACCAGGTGGGGAAGGGTTTCACATGGAATCTCTGAGAGGACCAGGTGAGGAAGGGTTTCACATAGAATCTCTGAGAGGACCAGGTGAGGAAGGGTTTCACATAGAATCTCTGAAAGGACCAGGTGGGGAAGGGTTTCACATGGAATCTCTGAGAGGACCAGGTGGGGAAGGGTTTCACATGGAATCTCTGAGAGGACCAGGGTGGGGAAGGGTTTCACATGGAATATCTGAGAGGACCAGGTGGGGAAGGGTTTCACATAGAATCTCTGAGAGGACCAGGTGGGGAAGGGTTTCACATGGAATCTCTGAGAGGACCAGGTGGGGAAGGGTTTCACATAGAATCTCTGAGAGGACCAGGTGGGGAAGGGTTTCACATATAATCTCTGAGAGGACCAGGTGGGGAAGGGTTTCACATAGAATCTCTGAGAGGACCAGGTGGGGAAGGGTTTCACATGGAATCTCTGAGAGGACCAGGTGGGGAAGGGTTTCACATAGAATCTCTGAGAGGACCAGGTGGGGAAGGGTTTCACATAGAATCTCTGAGAGGACCAGGTGGGGAAGGGTTTCACATAGAATCTCTGAGAGGACCAGGTGGGGAAGGGTTTCACATGGAATCTCTGAGAGGACCAGGTGAGGAAGGGTTTCACATGGAATCTCTGAGAGGACCAGGTGGGGAAGGGTTTCACATAGAATCTCTGAGAGGACCAGGGTGGGGAAGGGTTTCACATAGAATCTCTGAGAGGACAAGGTGGGGAAGGGTTTCACATAGAATCTCTGAGAGGACCAGGTGGGGAAGGGTTTCACATAGAATCTCTGAGAGGACCAGGGTGGGGAAGGGTTTCACATAGAATCTCTGAGAGGACCAGGGTGGGGAAGGGTTTCACATGGAATATCTGAGAGGACCAGGTGGGGAAGGGTTTCACATAGAATCTTTGAGAGGACCAGGTGGGGAAGGGTTTTACATGGAATCTCTGAGAGGACCAGGTGGGGAAGGGTTTCACATAGAATCTTTGAGAGGACCAGTTGGGGAAGGGTTTCACATGGAATCTCTGAGAGGACCAGGTGGGGAAGGGTTTCACATAGAATCTCTGAGAGGACCAGGTGGGGAAGGGTTTCACATATAATCTCTGAGAGGACCAGGTGGGGAAGGGTTTCACATAGAATCTCTGAGAGGACCAGGTGGGGAAGGGTTTCACATAGAATCTCTGAGAGGACCAGGTGGGGAAGGGTTTCACATAGAATCTTTGAGAGGACCAGTTGGGGAAGGGTTTCACATGGAATCTCTGAGAGGACCAGGTGGGGAAGGGTTTCACATAGAATCTCTGAGAGGACCAGGTGGGGAAGGGTTTCACATATAATCTCTGAGAGGACCAGGTGGGGAAGGGTTTCACATAGAATCTCTGAGAGGACCAGGTGGGGAAGGGTTTCACATAGAATCTCTGAGAGGACCAGGTGGGGAAGGGTTTCACATAGAATCTCTGAGAGGACCAGGTGGGGAAGGGTTTCACATAGAATCTCTGAGAGGACCAGGTGGGGAAGGGTTTCACATAGAATCTCTGAGAGGACCAGGTGGGGAAGGGTTTCACATATAATCTCTGAGAGGACCAGGTGGGGAAGGGTTTCACATATAATCTCTGAGAGGACCAGGTGGGGAAGGGTTTCACATAGAATCTCTGAGAGGACCAGGTGGGGAAGGGTTTCACATAGAATCTCTGAGAGGACCAGGTGGGGAAGGGTTTCACATGGAATCTCTGAGAGGACCAGGTGGGGAAGGGTTTCACATAGAATCTCTGAGAGGACCAGGTGGGGAAGGGTTTCACATAGAATCTCTGAGAGGACCAGGTGGGGAAGGGTTTCACATAGAATCTCTGAGAGGACCAGGTGGGGAAGGGTTTCACATAGAATCTCTGAGAGGACCAGGTGGGGAAGGGTTTCACATAGAATCTCTGAGAGGACCAGGTGGGGAAGGGTTTCAAATAGAATCTCTGAGAGGACCAGGTGGGGAAGGGTTTCACATAGAATCTCTGAGAGGACCAGGTGGGGAAGGGTTTCACATATAATCTCTGAGAGGACCAGGTGGGGAAGGGTTTCACATAGAATCTCTGAGAGGACCAGGTGGGGAAGGGTTTCACATGGAATCTCTGAGAGGACCAGGTGTTGAAGGGTTTCACATAGAATCTCTGAGAGGACCAGGTGGGGAAGGGTTTCACATAGAATCTCTGAGAGGACCAGGTGGGGAAGGGTTTCACATAGAATCTCTGAGAGGACCAGGTGGGGAAGGGTTTCACATGGAATCTCTGAGAGGACCAGGTGGGGAAGGGTTTCACATAGAATCTCTGAGAGGACCAGGTGGGGAAGGGTTTCACATAGAATCTCTGAGAGGACCAGGTGGGGAAGGGTTTCACATAGAATCTCTGAGAGGACCAGGTGGGGAAGGGTTTCACATGGAATCTCTGAGAGGACCAGGTGAGGAAGGGTTTCACATGGAATCTCTGAGAGGACCAGGTGGGGAAGGGTTTCACATAGAATCTCTGAGAGGACCAGGGTGGGGAAGGGTTTCACATAGAATCTCTGAGAGGACCAGGTGGGGAAGGGTTTCACATAGAATCTCTGAGAGGACCAGGGTGGGGAAGGGTTTCACATGGAATATCTGAGAGGACCAGGTGGGGAAGGGTTTCACATGGAATCTCTGAGAGGACCAGGTGGGGAAGGGTTTCACATAGAATCTCTGAGAGGACCAGGGTGGGGAAGGGTTTCACATAGAATCTCTGAGAGGACAAGGTGGGGAAGGGTTTCACATAGAATCTCTGAGAGGACCAGGTGGGGAAGGGTTTCACATAGAATCTCTGAGAGGACCAGGGTGGGGAAGGGTTTCACATAGAATCTCTGAGAGGACCAGGGTGGGGAAGGGTTTCACATGGAATATCTGAGAGGACCAGGTGGGGAAGGGTTTCACATAGAATCTTTGAGAGGACCAGGTGGGGAAGGGTTTTACATGGAATCTCTGAGAGGACCAGGTGGGGAAGGGTTTCACATAGAATCTTTGAGAGGACCAGTTGGGGAAGGGTTTCACATGGAATCTCTGAGAGGACCAGGTGGGGAAGGGTTTCACATAGAATCTCTGAGAGGACCAGGTGGGGAAGGGTTTCACATAGAGGTGAATTATTCAGAAGACCTCTGCATGCAAATTCAAAAAACAAACACAGGGCCAGAGAAAACCCACAACCAATATGTCAGAGGACTGTATACAGTAACAATAGTGCTGTATATAATAGTATAGATGACCCATAACAGGACCATGCTTGATCCTGGAGAGCCCTTTAGAGCCCTTTAGAGCCATTAAGGTGAAGTGTGCTCTCTGCTCTCTTACCTATTGCTCTCATTGCGTGTAAAGCCTGATGGACACTCAGGCATGCACTCCCCTTCATGAATGACAAAGTCAAAGTCGCTGGGCAGGTGCACCCGGGCACACAGGTCCATGGTGATGCAGCGCCAGCCCTCAAACTTGTAAGTGTCTGGGGGGCAGTGCTGCACGCAGCGGCCCTCGTGGTAGTAGTGCAGGCAGGCTGCGCAGGCCATGTCGTCGTCCGGCTCCGTACAGCTTCCCAGGCACTGGGCATGGCAACATTCCCCACTGTCCGTACATGCCCTCCTCTCACACTTCTTCTCTGGGCACACTGGGCGAAACACAGAGAGAAACAGGTTAGTGAGATGACATGACTGGGTCAGAGTAAACAGTCACCATATTTCAATAGGTCTGGATGACAGGGTCAGAGTAAACAGTCACCATATTTCAATAGGTCTGGATGACAGGGTCAGAGTAAACAGTCACCATATTTCAATAGGTCTGGATGACAGGGTCAGAGTAAACAGTCACCATATTTCAATAGGTCTGGATGACAGGGTCAGACTAAACAGTCACCATTTTACTATAGGTCTGGATGACAGGGTCAGACTAAACAGTCACCATTTTACTATAGGTCTGGATGACAGGGTCAGACTAAACAGTCACCATTTTACTATAGGTCTGGATGACAGGGTCTGAGTAAACAGTCACCATATTTCAATAGGTCTGGATGACAGGGTCAGACTAAACAGTCACCATTTTACTATAGGTCTGGATGACAGGGTCTGAGTAAACAGTCACCATATTTCAATAGGTCTGGATGACAGGGTCTGAGTAAACAGTCACCATATTTCAATAGGTCTGGATGACAGGGTCAGACTAAACAGTCACCATATTTCAATAGGTCTGGATGACAGGGTCAGAGTAAACAGTCACCATATTTCAATAGGTCTGGATGACAGGGTCAGAGTAAACAGTCACCATATTTCAATAGGTCTGGATGACAGGGTCAGACTAAACAGTCACCATTTTACTATAGGTCTGGATGACAGGGTCTGAGTAAACAGTCACCATTTTACTATCGATCTGGGTGACAGGGTCAGACTAAACAGTCACCATTTTACTATCGATCTGGGTGACAGGGTCAGACTAAACAGTCACCATTTTACTATCGATCTGGGTGACAGGGTCAGACTAAAGAGTCAACATTTTACTATAGGTCTGGATGACAGGGTCAGAGTAAACAGTCACCATTTTACTATAGGTCTGGATGACAGGGTCAGAGTAAACAGTCACCATATTTCAATAGGTCTGGATGACAGGGTCAGACTAAACAGTCACCATTTTACTATAGGTCTGGATGACAGGGTCAGAGTAAACAGTCACCATATTTCAATAGGTCTGGATGACAGGGTCAGACTAAACAGTCACCATTTTACTATAGGTCTGGATGACAGGGTCAGAGTAAACAGTCACCATATTTCAATAGGTCTGGATGACAGGGTCAGACTAAACAGTCACCATTTTACTATAGGTCTGGATGACATGGTCAGAGTAAACAGTCACCATATTTCAATAGGTCTGGATGACAGGGTCAGAGTAAACAGTCACCATATTTCAATAGGTCTGGATGACAGGGTCAGAGTAAACAGTCACCATATTTCAATAGGTCTGGATGACAGGGTCAGAGTAAACAGTCACCATATTTCAATAGGTCTGGATGACAGGGTCAGACTAAACAGTCACCATATTTCAATAGGTCTGGATGACAGGGTCAGAGTAAACAGTCACCATTTTACTATAGGTCTGGATGACAGGGTCAGACTAAACAGTCACCATTTTACTATAGGTCTGGATGACAGGGTCTGAGTAAACAGTCACCATATTTCAATAGGTCTGGATGACAGGGTCAGAGTAAACAGTCACCATATTTCAATAGGTCTGGATGACAGGGTCAGAGTAAACAGTCACCATATTTCAATAGGTCTGGATGACAGGGTCAGACTAAACAGTCACCATTTTACTATAGGTCTGGATGACAGGGTCTGAGTAAACAGTCACCATATTTCAATAGGTCTGGATGACAGGGTCAGAGTAAACAGTCACCATATTTCAATAGGTCTGGATGACAGGGTCAGAGTAAACAGTCACCATATTTCAATAGGTCTGGATGACAGGGTCAGACTAAACAGTCACCATTTTACTATAGGTCTGGATGACAGGGTCAGACTACACAGTCACCATTTTACTATAGGTCTGGATGACAGGGTCAGACTAAACAGTCACCATTTTACTATAGGTCTGGATGACAGGGTCAGACTAAACAGTCACCATTTTACTATAGGTCTGGATGACAGGGTCTGAGTAAACAGTCACCATTTTACTATCGATCTGGGTGACAGGGTCAGACTAAACAGTCACCATTTTACTATCGATCTGGGTGACAGGGTCTGACTAAACAGTCAACATTTTACTATATGTCTGGATGACAGGGTCAGACTAAACAGTCACCATTTTACTATAGGTCTGGATGACAGGGTCAGACTAAACAGTCACCATTTTACTATAGGTCTGGATGACAGGGTCAGACTAAACAGTCACCATTTTACTATAGGTCTGGATGACAGGGTCTGAGTAAACAGTCACCATATTTCAATAGGTCTGGATGACAGGGTCAGAGTAAACAGTCACCATATTTCAATAGGTCTGGATGACAGGGTCAGAGTAAACAGTCACCATATTTCAATAGGTCTGGATGACAGGGTCAGACTAAACAGTCACCATTTTACTATAGGTCTGGATGACAGGGTCAGACTACACAGTCACCATTTTACTATAGGTCTGGATGACAGGGTCAGACTAAACAGTCACCATTTTACTATAGGTCTGGATGACAGGGTCAGACTAAACAGTCACCATTTTGCTATAGGTCTGGATGACAGGGTCTGAGTAAACAGTCACCATTTTACTATCGATCTGGGTGACAGGGTCAGACTAAACAGTCACCATTTTACTATCGATCTGGGTGACAGGGTCTGACTAAACAGTCAACATTTTACTATATGTCTGGATGACAGGGTCAGACTAAACAGTCACCATTTTACTATCGATCTGGGTGACAGGGTCAGACTAAACAGTCACCATATTTCAATAGGTCTGGATGACAGGGTCAGAGTAAACAGTCACCATATTTCAATAGGTCTGGATGACAGGGTCAGAGTAAACAGTCACCATATTTCAATAGGTCTGGATGACAGGGTCAGAGTAAACAGTCACCATATTTCAATAGGTCTGGATGACAGGGTCAGACTAAACAGTCACCATATTTCAATAGGTCTGGATGACAGGGTCAGAGTAAACAGTCACCATTTTACTATAGGTCTGGATGACAGGGTCAGACTAAACAGTCACCATTTTACTATAGGTCTGGATGACAGGGTCTGAGTAAACAGTCACCATATTTCAATAGGTCTGGATGACAGGGTCAGAGTAAACAGTCACCATATTTCAATAGGTCTGGATGACAGGGTCAGAGTAAACAGTCACCATATTTCAATAGGTCTGGATGACAGGGTCAGACTAAACAGTCACCATTTTACTATAGGTCTGGATGACAGGGTCTGAGTAAACAGTCACCATATTTCAATAGGTCTGGATGACAGGGTCAGAGTAAACAGTCACCATATTTCAATAGGTCTGGATGACAGGGTCAGAGTAAACAGTCACCATATTTCAATAGGTCTGGATGACAGGGTCAGACTAAACAGTCACCATTTTACTATAGGTCTGGATGACAGGGTCAGACTACACAGTCACCATTTTACTATAGGTCTGGATGACAGGGTCAGACTAAACAGTCACCATTTTACTATAGGTCTGGATGACAGGGTCAGACTAAACAGTCACCATTTTACTATAGGTCTGGATGACAGGGTCTGAGTAAACAGTCACCATTTTACTATCGATCTGGGTGACAGGGTCAGACTAAACAGTCACCATTTTACTATCGATCTGGGTGACAGGGTCTGACTAAACAGTCAACATTTTACTATATGTCTGGATGACAGGGTCAGACTAAACAGTCACCATTTTACTATAGGTCTGGATGACAGGGTCAGACTAAACAGTCACCATTTTACTATAGGTCTGGATGACAGGGTCAGACTAAACAGTCACCATTTTACTATAGGTCTGGATGACAGGGTCTGAGTAAACAGTCACCATATTTCAATAGGTCTGGATGACAGGGTCAGAGTAAACAGTCACCATATTTCAATAGGTCTGGATGACAGGGTCAGAGTAAACAGTCACCATATTTCAATAGGTCTGGATGACAGGGTCAGACTAAACAGTCACCATTTTACTATAGGTCTGGATGACAGGGTCAGACTACACAGTCACCATTTTACTATAGGTCTGGATGACAGGGTCAGACTAAACAGTCACCATTTTACTATAGGTCTGGATGACAGGGTCAGACTAAACAGTCACCATTTTACTATAGGTCTGGATGACAGGGTCTGAGTAAACAGTCACCATTTTACTATCGATCTGGGTGACAGGGTCAGACTAAACAGTCACCATTTTACTATCGATCTGGGTGACAGGGTCTGACTAAACAGTCAACATTTTACTATATGTCTGGATGACAGGGTCAGACTAAACAGTCACCATTTTACTATCGATCTGGGGGACAGGGTCAGAGTAAACAGTCACCATATTACAATAGGTCTGGATGACAGGGTCTGAGTAAACAGTCATCGTTTTACTATCGAGCCGGGTGACAGGGTCAGACTAAACAGTCATCGTTTTACAATAGGTCTGGATGACAGGGTCAGACTAAACAGTCATCGTTTTACAATAGGTCTGGATGACAGGGTCTGAGTAAACAGTCATCGTTTTACAATAGGTCTGGATGACAGGGTCAGAGTAAACAGTCATCGTTTTACAATAGGTCTGGATGACAGGGTCAGAGTAAACAGTCATCGTTTTACAATAGGTCTGGATGACAGGGTCAGAGTAAACAGTCATCGTTTTACAATAGGTCTGGATGACAGGGTCAGAGTAAACAGTCATCGTTTTACAATAGGTCTGGATGACAGGGTCAGACTAAACAGTCATCGTTTTACAATAGGTCTGGATGACAGGGTCAGAGTAAACAGTCATCGTTTTACAATAGGTCTGGATGACAGGGTCAGAGTAAACAGTCATCGTTTTACAATAGGTCTGGATGACAGGGTCAGAGTAAACAGTCATCGTTTTACAATAGGTCTGGATGACAGGGTCAGACTAAACAGTCATCGTTTTACAATAGGTCTGGATGACAGGGTCAGAATAAACAGTCATCGTTTTACAATAGGTCTGGATGACAGGGTCAGACTAAACAGTCATCGTTTTACAATAGGTCTGGATGACAGGGTCAGACTAAACAGTCATGGTTTTACAATAGGTCTGGATGACAGGGTCAGACTAAACAGTCATCGTTTTACAATAGGTCTGGATGACAGGGTCAGACTAAACAGTCATCGTTTTACAATAGGTCTGGATGACAGGGTCAGACTAAACAGTCATCGTTTTACAATAGGTCTGGATGACAGGGTCAGACTAAACAGTCATCGTTTTACAATAGGTCTGGATGACAGGGTCAGACTAAACAGTCATCGTTTTACAATAGGTCTGGATGACAGGGTCAGACTAAACAGTCATCGTTTTACAATAGGTCTGGATGACAGGGTCAGACTAAACAGTCATCGTTTTACAATAGGTCTGGATGACAGGGTCAGACTAAACAGTCATCGTTTTACAATAGGTCTGGATGACAGGGTCAGACTAAACAGTCATCGTTTTACTATAGGTCTGGATGACAGGGTCAGACTAAACAGTCATCGTTTTACAATAGGTCTGGATGACAGGGTCAGACTAAACAGTCATCGTTTTACTATAGGTCTGGATGACAGGGTCAGACTAAACAGTCATCGTTTTACAATAGGTCTGGATGACAGGGTCAGACTAAACAGTCATCGTTTTACAATAGGTCTGGATGACAGTGTCAGAGTAAACAGTCATCGTTTTACAATAGGTCTGGATAACAGGGTCAGACTAAACAGTCATCGTTTTACAATAGGTCTGGATGACAGGGTCAGACTAAACAGTCATCGTTTTACAATAGGTCTGGATGACAGGGTCAGACTAAACAGTCATCGTTTTACTATAGGTCTGGATGACAGGGTCAGACTAAACAGTCACCATATTTCAATAGGTCTGGATGACAGGGTCAGAGTAAACAGTCATCGTTTTACAAAAGGTCTGGATGACAGGGTCAGAGTAAACAGTCATCGTTTTACAATTGGTCTGGATGACAGGGTCAGAGTAAACAGTCATCGTTTTACAATAGGTCTGGATGACAGGGTCAGAGTAAACAGTCATCGTTTTACAATAGGTCTGGATGACAGGGTCAGACTAAACAGTCACCATATTTCAATAGGTCTGGATGACAGGGTCAGACTAAACAGTCATCGTTTTACTATAGGTCTGGATGACAGGGTCAGACTAAACAGTCACCATATTTCAATAGGTCTGGATGACAGGGTCAGACTAAACAGTCATCGTTTTACAATAGGTCTGGATGACAGGGTCAGACTAAACAGTCATCGTTTTACAATAGGTCTGGATGACAGGGTCAGACTAAACAGTCATCGTTTTACAATAGGTCTGGATGACAGGGTCAGACTAAACAGTCATCGTTTTACAATAGGTCTGGATGACAGGGTCAGACTAAACAGTCATCGTTTTACAATAGGTCTGGATGACAGGGTCAGACTAAACAGTCATCGTTTTACAATAGGTCTGGATGACAGGGTCAGACTAAACAGTCATCGTTTTACAATAGGTCTGGATGACAGGGTCAGACTAAACAGTCATCGTTTTACAATAGGTCTGGATGACAGGGTCAGACTAAACAGTCATCGTTTTACAATAGGTCTGGATGACAGGGTCAGACTAAACAGTCATCGTTTTACAATAGGTCTGGATGACAGGGTCAGACTAAACAGTCATCGTTTTACTATAGGTCTGGATGACAGGGTCAGACTAAACAGTCATCGTTTTACAATAGGTCTGGATGACAGGGTCAGACTAAACAGTCATCGTTTTACTATAGGTCTGGATGACAGGGTCAGACTAAACAGTCATCGTTTTACAATAGGTCTGGATGACAGGGTCAGACTAAACAGTCATCGTTTTACAATAGGTCTGGATGACAGTGTCAGAGTAAACAGTCATCGTTTTACAATAGGTCTGGATAACAGGGTCAGACTAAACAGTCATCGTTTTACAATAGGTCTGGATGACAGGGTCAGACTAAACAGTCATCGTTTTACAATAGGTCTGGATGACAGGGTCAGACTAAACAGTCATCGTTTTACTATAGGTCTGGATGACAGGGTCAGACTAAACAGTCACCATATTTCAATAGGTCTGGATGACAGGGTCAGAGTAAACAGTCATCGTTTTACAAAAGGTCTGGATGACAGGGTCAGAGTAAACAGTCATCGTTTTACAATAGGTCTGGATGACAGGGTCAGAGTAAACAGTCATCGTTTTACAATAGGTCTGGATGACAGGGTCAGAGTAAACAGTCATCGTTTTACAATAGGTCTGGATGACAGGGTCAGACTAAACAGTCACCATATTTCAATAGGTCTGGATGACAGGGTCAGACTAAACAGTCATCGTTTTACTATAGGTCTGGATGACAGGGTCAGACTAAACAGTCACCATATTTCAATAGGTCTGGATGACAGGGTCAGACTAAACAGTCATCGTTTTACAATAGGTCTGGATGACAGGGTCAGACTAAACAGTCACCATATTTCAATAGGTCTGGATGACAGGGTCAGACTAAACAGTCACCATATTTCAATAGGTCTGGATGACAGGGTCAGACTAAACAGTCATCGTTTTACTATAGGTCTGGATGACAGGGTCTGAGTAAACAGTCGCCATATTTCAATAGGTCTGGATGACAGGGTCAGAGTAAACAGTCACCATATTTCAATAGGTCTGGGTGACAGGGTCAGAGTAAACAGTCACCATATTTCAATAGGTCTGGATGACAGGGTCAGAATAAACAGTCATCGTTTTACAATAGGTCTGGATGACAGGGTCAGAGTAAACAGTCACCATATTTCAATAGGTCTGGATGACAGGGTCAGAGTAAACAGTCACCATATTTCAATAGGTCTGGATGACAGGGTCTGAGTAAACAGTCACCATATTTCAATAGGTCTGGATGACAGGGTCAGAGTAAACAGTCACCATATTTCAATAGGTCTGGATGACAGGGTCAGAGTAAACAGTCATCGTTTTACAATAGGTCTGGATGACAGGGTCAGAGTAAACAGTCATCGTTTTACTATAGGTCTGGATGACAGGGTCAGAGTAAACAGTCACCATATTTCAATAGGTCTGGGTGACAGGGTCAGAGTAAACAGTCACCATATTTCAATAGGTCTGGGTGACAGGGTCAGAGTAAACAGTCACCATATTTCAATAGGTCTGGATGACAGGGTCAGAGTAAACAGTCATCGTTTTACAATAGGTCTGGATGACAGGGTCAGAGTAAACAGTCACCATATTTCAATAGGTCTGGATGACAGGGTCTGAGTAAACAGTCACCATATTTCAATAGGTCTGGATGACAGGGTCAGAGTAAACAGTCACCATATTTCAATAGGTCTGGATGACAGGGTCAGAGTAAACAGTCATCGTTTTACAATAGGTCTGGATGACAGGGTCAGAGTAAACAGTCACCATATTTCAATAGGTCTGGATGACAGGGTCAGACTAAACAGTCACCATTTTACTATAGGTCTGGATGACAGGGTCAGACTAAACAGTCACCATTTTACTATAGGTCTGGATGACAGGGTCAGACTAAACAGTCACCATTTTACTATAGGTCTGGATGACTGGGTCAGAGTAAACAGTCACCATATTTCAATAGGTCTGGATGACAGGGTCTGAGTAAACAGTCACCATTTTACTATAGGTCTGGATGACAGGGTCAGACTAAACAGTCACCATTTTACTATAGGTCTGGATGACAGGGTCTGAGTAAACAGTCACCATTTTACTATAGGTCTGGATGACAGGGTCAGACTAAACAGTCACCATTTTACTATAGGTCTGGATGACTGGGTCAGAGTAAACAGTCACCATATTTCAATAGGTCTGGATGACAGGGTCAGAGTAAACAGTCACCATATTTCAATAGGTCTGGATGACAGGGTCAGACTAAACAGTCACCATTTTACTATAGGTCTGGATGACAGGGTCTGAGTAAACAGTCACCATATTTCAATAGGTCTGGATGACAGGGTCTGAGTAAACAGTCACCATATTTCAATAGGTCTGGATGACAGGGTCAGAGTAAACAGTCACCATATTTCAATAGGTCTGGATGACAGGGTCAGAGTAAACAGTCATCGTTTTACAATAGGTCTGGATGACAGGGTCAGAGTAAACAGTCACCATATTTCAATAGGTCTGGATGACAGGGTCAGACTAAACAGTCACCATTTTACTATAGGTCTGGATGACAGGGTCAGACTAAACAGTCACCATTTTACTATAGGTCTGGATGACAGGGTCAGACTAAACAGTCACCATTTTACTATCGATCTGGGTGACAGGGTCTGACTAAACAGTCAACATTTTACTATATGTCTGGATGACAGGGTCTGAGTAAACAGTCATCGTTTTACTATCGATCCGGGTGACAGGGTCAGAGTAAACAGTCACCATTTTACTATAGGTCTGGATGACAGGGTCTGAGTAAACAGTCACCATATTACAATAGGTCTGGATGACAGGGTCAGAGTAAACAGTCATCGTTTTACAATAGGTCTGGATGACAGGGTCAGACTAAACAGTCATCGTTTTACAATAGGTCTGGATGACAGGGTCAGACTAAACAGTCATCGTTTTACAATAGGTCTGGATGACAGGGTCAGACTAAACAGTCATCGTTTTACAATAGGTCTGGATGACAGGGTCAGACTAAACAGTCATCGTTTTACAATAGGTCTGGATGACAGGGTCAGACTAAACAGTCATGGTTTTACAATAGGTCTGGATGACAGGGTCAGACTAAACAGTCATCGTTTTACAATAGGTCTGGATGACAGGGTCAGACTAAACAATCATCGTTTTACAATAGGTCTGGATGACAGGGTCAGACTAAACAGTCATCGTTTTACAATAGGTCTGGATGACAGGGTCAGACTAAACAGTCATCGTTTTACAATAGGTCTGGATGACAGGGTCAGACTAAACAGTCATCGTTTTACAATAGGTCTGGATGACAGAGAGAAAACACACTAATGCAGCTAACAGAAAAAGCACAGCTCACTGTTTAAGCTCATATACAGTCTCGAAATACAATAAATTAAAATGAAAAGGCTTTTAGAATGGAATACATTTATGAGCTTCTTCCCCTGGAGAGGAAAAAGGGTTAAATGGGTTAACTATTATTAGACTTATATCAAGTGTTCTGAGGACAGGAGTGAGGATAGGTGACATGATGAGGCTCGGATTAAGCTGGACGGTGTGCGTATGTGTATGTGTGTGTGTGTGTGTGTGTGTGTGTGTGTGTGTGTGTGTGTGTGTGTGTGTGTGTGTGTGTGTGTGTGTGTGTGTGTGTGTGTGTGTGTGTGTGTGTGTGTGTGTGTGTGTGTGTGTGTGCGTGTGTGTGTGTGTGTGTGTGTGTGTGTGTGTGTGTCCGTTTACACACTATGTGTGCGTGCCTAGCCTGTTCTGTGCTCGTTGGAGGTCGAGGAGAGGCAGGCTTTAGGATTAGTGGGCTGTAAAATGGTAATCGCTGAGCAGAGCTGGGGAGCTGTAGAGCGCTGTCAGAGAGGAAGTGGTGTGCCGTCAGGGCGTCGAATGTTTGCGCAGGGCCCCACGCTGCTCTATGCCAGCCTTGTTAGTAAACTGCAGAGCTGGACCCACTACAGATACATATTATTGCTGTTTGGGACTATTAAGGGAATTTGAGGGAGGGGAAGAGAGAGTGGAGAGCAATAGAGGTTGTCTCGCCAGTAGTTGGAGATCCATTGACTCCAGGAGCAGTGGAGGGCTCCAGAACAAGGTCCCGCTGAGAAGAACCTACGGACGTACAGTACAGCCCACAGTGCATCCCTTTATTCAAATATGTTTTTTATTAAGGGACTTGCCACCCAAGTCAAGAGTAAAAGACTCCAAAGAAAACCCTCATCTTATGCATCATAGGCTATACAATCCCAGACAGCTAGACAGAGACAGAGCGGTCTGATTTTCAGTCAATTGCTTGAGAAAAAACATTGATGTATTTCATTGGTTTACCAATATTGTGCCTTAACTAGGGACAAAAATGACACCACTTACAGAGCTCAGAACTCCTATCCAAACTACCAGAGCAGCTTCCAAGACAGATGAACTTCCTTCAAGACCGTGAGAAAATCAACAGTAAAATTATTATGTGGAGAACACTGGCATGTTTCAAATTAAGCTTTTAGCGACATGAATAACAGAATACTCAGTGTTTACTGAGGATAGCAAAAGGACTGAACCGCACAACAATGTGGTATGAATAACAAAGCATTCCCTCTGGTTGAGACAGACACTGACTTTGATTACAATAGTAGGAAAGACAGGCTCCAAACAGTCCATTGGATTTGCTGCCCTATCAACTCTACAACTACAAGACTTTAAATCCGCCTGTAATCAGCTCTGAATATCCGACCAGGTATTAGGCCTATGCTGTAAGATGTTTAGACCTAAGTGGTATTAACCCATAGTTAGTACTGCTTATTATAATCCTTATGTGCTATTTGCTGATGTCTCCGGCAGGAGAAGAGGAGGAGAGGAGACTCACTAGTTCTAATGTGTTAAAGGTCACCTGAGTTTGGTCAGGAAAGGGAAAATTACTTTTTCAGGGGCCCCAGGGATGCATGAGGGAAAGTGAGGCAGCATATCCCCATGGTAACTCATGCACAATGATAGGAGCTCTAATCTGGAGGCCAAGGGAAGTCTACTACACAGAGACAGGCCTGGGTGTGGGCCCAAGTGAATTGACGTGCAGGTGCCCTTGGTGACCCAGTGCTTTTTTGCAAATGATTGTCCCCTGTGTGAAGAGGATCTAGCTAGTAAAATACCAACTCCAACTGAGAAGGCCAACGGCGAGCAACACGACGACACTCCTGGTCCCTTAGCAACGGCGTCCTGGGGCCAAGCGCTGCAGGCTGGACGGGCACAGCCAAACACACATACACATGTCTCCATCATTCTGGTCTGTTCAGGCCTATACATGCCACAGCACTAATGAGGAAATCCACTCATTGTGTGTTTATTGGGGTAATTAATCTGCATACTGACGTATAGAATGATACTCAATCACTGAGTGTGATGTAGAGAGAGAAAGAGTATGAGAAAAAGAAAGAGTATGAGAAAAAGAAAGAGAACGAGAGAGAGAGAGAGAGAGAGAGAGAGAGAGAGAGAGAGAGAGAGAGAGAGAGAGAGAGAGAGAGAGAGAGAGAGAGAGAGAGAGAGAGAGAGAGAGAGAGAGAGAGAGAGAGAGAGAGAGAGAGAGAGAGAGAGAGAGAGAGTGTGTATAGTAGGGGTGTTTTTTCGAGAGACAAGTTTGTTTGCTTGTGTAAGACGTGTCTGGTGTCAGAAGATCAGCGATGCTTGTGAATCAGGGGAGAGAAGGAGTGGGGCTAAACTAATCTCAACATGAATATTTCATGCTGTTTTACCAAACATCTGTGTAAGTTAAGGAGAACGTGACAATGCACTACTGCAATTCTGCAGTGCAAACACATCATACTCCCACAGTAGAAACTAGCCTAGCACTTATCTTCCTAACAAGGGAGGACACTCTTTCATCATTCCCACTCCTAACCATTTCTCAAATAGTTGAGATTCTTTCTCACATTGGTCAAGCTGAACATACAAGAGGTTCCTCAAACATTCCATCAGAGTTTTGTAATCAACAGAAAAACTGAAAAAATGTCATGAACAAACAAAAAATGCTAACATTTTCAGCTATTTAGTTAAAACAACACAGGCATTATCCTTTTTAATTCTTCTGATACCTTTAGCCAACACTTCGGCTAATCACTCCATTATTGCCATCCAGAATGTGATCATTTGTTTATTACTGATCAGCTCCTCACCTTTAGCACACAGGAGTGAATGCGGGAAAACCTTTTCTAAACCCTATCACAGTGGAATGAGTATGGGTGGCAAATGAGAACTACACTTCCTTAAATAGCCAAATGGTCCTTTTATGAGCTATATATAGATACACCATTCCTCGTTCCAATTCCAACTCTCTAACCAGGCTCTGGCTCAATGCTCCATAAATACCCAGCCATTCTGGACCTACTCCATGAAGAGAAATGCTTTTCCTTTAACTAGCCTATCCAATGCCAACACATATTAGTCATTGATCTCAGAGTTGATTCCCATATTTTCATGATGGAGGTGAACAGAGAGAGAAAGAAAAGCAGAGAGGAGGAAAAAAACAGGAAGCCATTCATTTCTTGGAACTCTGCCAAAAGGGGGCAGCCCAGGCAAACTCAAAGGGGCCTCGCTGGGAGAGGTTCCGCATCATTTAAACAGATTCCTCAATGAAGAGAAATTCCAAACATGCATACCTTCCGCTGGGAGGAAGAGGGTGGAGCTGCTGCCTAACAATCCATATAAGTAAAGCCCATTTCCCTGTATGACCAAACAACCCGTGGTATCAAGGATACAATCCTGTATTTATAGATGCTCCAAGTGCAGCCAGCCTATTTCCACGCTGCTCGCTCTTCACACAGCTATGCATGGCATTGTGGGTTCCCACTGCTTCAGAGGAAAGGGAAGAGACCACCAGACTACCTAACAAGGAAGGGGCTCCACGCAGGACTGGTGAGAGAGTATGTCTCATCAATTTAGGAGTTAGTTAGGCCCAATAGTCCTTATCAGGAAGGAGTGCTTTATATTGCACAGTATTGATCTAAAGGAGATGAATCACAATTGACATGTATATCACTGAATTAAGGCTAAAATGTAAATAGATACAGTATAAAAAAGTGCAATTTCAGTTATCCTTCATTAAAAATTAAAGAGTTCATTATGATACTGGAACACTGGGCTTAGATAATATTAGCTGTGAATTGTTGTTGTGCCCAGTCATGTGTGACCGTCAGTAGAGAGAGCTGACAACACATTCCTGCTGCAGTGAACCAGAGGGTTGGGGAGTGGGTGTAGGGGTTTTGTACCATACTCTTATCCCTGCACAATCTTTCCCTCCCCTCTCCCAGTGAAAACTGTCAGGTCAGACGCCATAGACACTGCAGCTGCCCAGCCTGCCCCCGCTGCATGCTGCAAAATCACTGCAACGTGAGGAGCAGCACGGTCCATCTCCTCTGTAGTAAACAACACAATGAACACAGAGAGAGAGACAGAGAATGGGCTCACCGCAGAGACATCCACACATTCTTGTACCCTACAAGTAATAAAAGGAGAATGAACGAAGAGCTGCAGTAAAATCAGTGCTGTAACAGACTGGAAAACATAGATGCTGTATAAAAGCCCATTGACCCACTTGGATGTTTTTCCTGTCATATGTTGCTGCCTGTGGTCTGAAGTCACTGGAGGAGCCTATGTAAAGTATCCCCAGAGTGTTCTGGGCAGCTCAGTAATCAAGGAGTAGAATGTTAACCCCTTTATCCTCTGAACCAGCACAATAACACACTTCAAGAGACTAGTCTCAAATACAGGCTATAATAAACCCCGGATATCCTCTAGTTCTGTAGTAGAGGGATGAGAATGCTCATCTTGCTGCAGGAATGCTACTGCAGGGCCAGGATGCAGATAAGTGGTCTGAGAGGTTTGGCTGACAAGCAGCATCTGCATCAGAGAGAGAGCGTCAGATCCTTGCATCGAGAAGGCTCACTGGCGATGGGCATGTGATCATGGGGAGCTGTTGCGATCCTGGGTTTAGTAGCCTATGGGAACTTGATGTGACCTTCCATCTGGCCTGATGTATATATATCATTCCGGACTCTGACATTGCTCAATCTGACATTTATACATGTTTTATTTAGATTCTTTGGATTATGTGTGTACTGCTAGGTATTACTGCACTGTTGGAGCTAGAAACACAAGCATTTTACTGAACCTGCGATAACATCTGCAAATCTGTGTACACAACCAATACACTTTGATTTGATTTTCAATTTTGCAATATCTATGCTTTTCAAGGCCAGAAATAAAAACAATAAATACAATCCTATAGTAATAACAAAAATAGCAGTTATTAAACAAAAATAACACCTAATATTATACACATTGGATTATTATTATTATTATTAAATGCATTCTTATAATCCTAGATATCCAATTTGCCAGTGTCATGAATAGGATGTGCGACGTGTGCAACAGAGTTGGGAAATGATTCATGATTTACTGGGGAGGAGTTTGAGGGGGTGTAACTGGGAGAGATTTCTTGTGGACTAATAACAGACGTGCAGGGGCGGTTCTGGATGATTGGCATGTTATTGAGTCTGGAGTAGAGATGGTAAACAATTCTTCTCTGGTGAGGGGAGGGGGAGGGGGAGGGGGAGCTGTAACCATGGTGATTAAACATGCCTTTTTCAGCATACAGCATACAGTGACTATACATTCAGGAAAAACCTGAAATACAATACAATTTCACTCTCAAAACTCAAAAGTCCCCTTTGTTGTAGAGGATGTTATTTTGCCTTCGCTGGAACAAAAGCTGCATGTTTTAGGGGCTAAAAACACTGAGAAAAGAGTATCAAAGGAATATATACTCATTATCTAATCACAACCATGATCTTTGAATGGTAGTTAAATGCCATCTCGTATGTCATCTGACCTGGAAACAAGCCTACATCTGTGGCAAATCAATGTACCATATGTTCGATTAGATTGTTATCTCCTTCCTTGCTCTATTAACATGGTCCCATTAACAGTTGGAGTAATCTGCATGCATCCATTTATTGCAATTTCCAGCCTATACACGAAGACGATCGATGGAGATTGAAACTAGTGAGCTCAGTGCTGACCCCAGCAGTCAGGTAAAGTAGCCACGCATTTTGTAAACAGTGTCAAAGCTCTCCGTCTCAAGATTACAGAGAGAGCCAAGAGCAGTAGCAGCAGTCTGCAGCCGTCTGGACCAACCACCTCCACAGGCCTGTGTAGCTCCTGCAGCCTGAGTCCTCCCCCACCCCCAGCTCCCTGGCCTCCATCGGGCCACATCCTCATCCAGCAACCCGATCCTCCCCTGGAGCCCCCAGCGGATCACTCTAGACACTTGTTTAAAGCACATCAGCACAGCGAGCCAGATCGAGAGAGGATGCTTCCTTCCTACACTCAGCCTAGAACAGCCGAAGGCAAACAGCACCAACAAATCCAAAACTACTGTTGCTGTTACAGCGAAGCATTTCAAGGACTAGCTCAAATTGGCCGATTTAATCAGATGTTTTGCACATTTACAGACACAACATCCGCTTGTTTGTCCATGGAGTTACTGTAGGCCTACATGTTTTGCTTTAAACTGTATTTTTATGGTCAAACTCTATAGCGTCTACAATCATACCTGATCTAGTTTTCTCAAGCAGACAGCTGGCTCAGGAAAGCTTGAAAAAAGTATCTTCAGTGTTTTGCAGGTGTACGTGAACTCATTCCTCTCAGCCCAGCATTTTTTGAGTCTCTTCCAATCCCATGCCCACTAAAGACCAGCACTGTGTTTTTCACTAAGGTATGTGCTGGTCTGTGTGTTCAGGCATGCATGGCATTTCACATCACCCATTTTCAGTCACAACAACACACACCCCTTCCTTCCACCCTCAGGCCTCAGGGAGCTGCTGCCTGCTAATGTTGTCTTACACATATGCAATACATTATTATATAGAACTGTGTTTTCCTATCGTATATGCATGAGAGACCATTTAGTGGAGAGCATTTTGAGTATAGGCTTACTTTTAAGCAGCTTTAGTGCCACATAGAATGTCTTGTGTCAAACATCTGTAAATATTGTTGTTATACTTTTTTGTCAAAATGGCTTAAATATCAAACATTCTTTTAGGAGTCAGGGAACGGAAACATATTTAACCTTTATCAGCTAACAGCAGTGAGTCTTACACAATTATATACAGAAAGGGATTCTGGTCATAGAGAGATGGGGAATGTTTGGAGCCTCATATTTGACGGGGACCCTTCCTGGATCCTAAATGTGTTGTCTAAATATGGTGGTTGTGTGAGGTCCTGGACTTCAGAGATGATGCAGCCCAGTCTCTCATCCCAGTCTCTCATCCCAGTCTCTCATCCCAGTCTCTCATCCCGGTCTCCCAGCCCAGTCTCTCATCCCAGTCTCTCATCCCAGTCTCCCAGTCCAGTCTCTCATCCCAGTCTCTCATCCCAGTCTCCCAGCCCAGTCTCTCATCCCAGTCTCTCATCCCAGTCTCTCATCCCGGTCTCCCAGCCCAGTCTCTCATCCCAGTCTCTCATCCCAGTCTCTCATCCCAGTCTCCCAGTCCAGTCTCTCATCCCAGTCTCTCATCCCAGGCTCTCATCCCAGTCTCCCAGTCCAGTCTCTCATCCCAGTCTCCCTGCCCGGTCTCTCATCCCAGTCTCCCAGCCCAGTCTCTCATCCCAGTCTCCCAGCCCCTCATCCCGGTCTCCCAGCCCAGTCTCTCATCCCAGTCTCCCAGCCCAGTCTCTCATCCCAGTCTCTCATCCCAGTCTCTCATCCCAGTCTCCCAGCCCAATCTCTCATCCCAGTCTCCCAGCCCAGTCTCCCAGCCCAGTCTCTCATCCCAGTCCCTCATCCCAGTCTCTCATCCCAGTCTCCCAGCCCAATCTCTCATCCCAGTCTCCCAGCCCAGTCTCCCAGCCCAGTCTCTCATCCCAGTCCCTCATCCCAGTCTCTCATCCCAGTCTCCCAGCCCAATCTCTCATCCCAGTCTCTCATCCCAGTCTCCCAGCCCAGTCTCTCAGCCCAGTCTCTCAGCCCAGTCTCCCAGCCCAGTCTCTCATCCCAGTCTCCCAGCCCAATCTCTCATCCCAGTCTCCCAGCCCAGTCACTCATCCCAGTCTCCCAGCCCAGTCTCTCATCCCAGACTCCCAGCCCAATCTCTCAGCTCATGCCCAGACAGACACAGATAGACAGAGGATGCATCTAGATCTTATTTTTAGTCCAAACAGTGCCCTCAGCATTCTCCCTTATTAATTCAGGAAACTCTCCAAGTTCATCTGAGGACTCTTCACGGCGGCTGAGTTCAAGCTGTCATGAATGAAAAACAGGTTGGAACGGAACTCTCTCTCTCTTCTCACTCTTGTTTTTCATCTTGTCATCTCCCGGTGTGACTAACCTGCCTACTAAGACATTGCTCAAATTAACGACAGCGTGTCATTTGATCTCCACTCTCCTCCAATGTAGAGCGCTTTCAAATCAAGGAGTTATTGAGATGCCTGTTTTGTGACAGCCAACTAAATGTATCATGAAATAAACATTGGGAATATAGTGCATACTGCATTTTTCTGGAAAACCCATTCACACAAGAATGTATAGCCATGTTAATGACTGTCAGCAAGAGCAAATCAAATTACTGTCAGTTTTGTTCTGGTCAGGCATGAAGATGATGACATTCATGGTAGAACACAAACATGGAAGCATTCCGGCACACAAGGTTCTATTTGGCAGGGCCAAAGCAGTCATGTCTTCTCACTGGCTCAAACACACATTGGTATGGGAAAGGGCAAACTCTGTGAGAAACCAGGCTAGGCTTTTTTTCACCGATTTGGAGGTGTTTCCTCTCACTGTAAGTGGCTTCTAAAAATACCTGAGTTACCAGATCTGCTTCATTAAATGCACTGTGTTTCCTGGCAGCCCTGAGCTGGCTGGCTGGCTAGTTGGCTGGCTGTTTGGCTGGCTGCCTATTTGGCTGGCTGGCTGGCTGGCTGGCTGTCTGGCTGACTGGCTGGCTCGCTGGCTTGCTGGCTGGCTAGTCTGTCCCTCACACCCCCACCCAACACATGACCATATATTCCCTCCTCCCAGCACTACAGACATATACACCAGTACTATTTCCCTATATCCAAAGGAACAAAAACAACTTAGCACATGATTTCTTGCCACTTGTCTGCATGTTCACCTAACTTATGCCCCATACTCCCACTTAGCACATTCCATAGCATATTATACCATATTTTATTAAGTTGTGCTCGACTCCAATCACATCAATATAACTACACCTGACTCCAATCACAACAATATAACTACACATGACTCCAATCACAACAATATAACTACACCTGACTCCAATCACAACAATATAACTACACCTGACTCCAATCACAACAATATAACTACATATGACTCCAATCACAACAATATAACTACACCTGACTCCAATCACAACAATATAACTACATATGACTCCAATCACAACAATATAACTACATATGACTCCAATCACAACAATATAACTACACCTGACTCCAATCACAACAATATAACTACATATGGCTCCAATCACAACAATATAACTACACCTGACTCCAATCACAACAATATAACTACACATGACTCCAATCACAACAATATAACTACACATGGCCTTTGTCCCCTTCTCCATGACTTGTTTTGGTGAGTGACGCACTTCACTGTGGCTCTGCACCTCCCTGTCCCCAGACTGCAGGAGTCAGAGACTAGGAGCATTATAGGGGAACATTACATCACAACACAAGCTAATACTAAAACTGGCCAACACCTTGGCTGCAAACCGGTCCTTTTTCATGAACTGGATTATTACTCTGCCTGTAAGTACGCTGTCTGCACAGAACAGAGACTGAGAGTCCACAAGCACAGAGCCAATCAGAGCCTCTGGATTGTGGCGGTTCTGATGCTGCCAAGCCCTATTTTTGTGGATAGCCATCTGCAGCTTTGCGGCAGGCTTCAGTACGATTGGCACACAGCACACACACTTCATCCTGGCACTGCGGCTTGCACACACTGCTGGCACAACATCTGGATTTAAAATGACATCTGTATTTTACATTTACTTCAAGGAAGTCCTAATCCTGATTAAGCAGACAAACATTTACTCTCACTTAAAAAGCGGATGAAGCTGTATTCATATTCACTCTAGGCCTCCTCATTTGGATAAATTGGGAGTGCTTTACCAAAACAGATAATGTCATTAATGAATTGCTAATCTGACAGCTGGTGGATATAAAATCCTCAAATGATACTTAAATGTGTAGTTGCAGTGTGTGTGTGTGTGTGTGTGTGTGTGTGTGTGTGTGTGTGTGTGTGTGTGTGTGTGTGTGTGTGCACGCGTGTTCTAACCCAGACGACGGTTCTGTTGTCTTTAGCCACTCTTTAACAGAGGTTGTCAGGGGCGATACGTCTGACTCCGCAGTCTCTTCTCTTATCTTTCCTCTTGATCTCTCTTCTCTCCCTCCTATTTCTCTCCCTCCCTCCCTCTCTCTCTCTCTCTCTCTCTCTCTCTCTCTCTCTCTCTCTCTCTCTCTCTCTCTCTCTCTCTCTCTCTCTCTCTCTCTCTTGTGCGACCATGGCCAGGCAGCTGGCACACCCAGACCAGCCTTTGGCGAGAGACATTTTGTTTTGCTGCCTATTTCACTGGCTTTCTCTGTCTCGTTTTGTTATGGGGATGCCGGCAAGCGTCTTCCACTTCTCCTGCTGGCATCCCGATCTTCAATAAAACATTGGTGGCCACTTAGGATCTGACATCTGGCAGGGAGCCCCGTTTCCCAGTGTCATTTCATTTTCATATTCTGTTTCTCAAGGATTCACATGGTTGGTGTGTGGATGTTTTTCTACTTTAAAAAGGACCAGCCAAGGGTTCAACAAGTGCAGTTGTGCCTGGTCTTGACATCTGTTGAAATAGGGCAGAAAGATAGTCTGCCCAACTTCACTAAGGGCTTTGTTTTGGATTTTGGATGTTCGGCCTTTCAAGTGTAATGGTCTGATAACATTCGCCTGACTGTATCAATAGGTAGGCCATGATAACATGATGACCAAGTACCCAACACAAAGTACCATAAGCTTCATTTCACATGAAAGAGACGTAGCCTCGGATCTTTCACATCACATGGATATCAAGGGTTCAATTCTTGTTCTGCTCATTTCCAACCTGCCTATCTATTGTAAAGCCCAGGACTCTCTGGACGTTCACGGACACTTGAACAAAAATACAGAGGAGAAAAAAAGGCCACTCATACTGAATTACTGCCATGTTTACACACTGATAAGATTATAGAGGTGTGGTCATATTAGAGGATACACTCCTTTTGTATTGTTGACACAATACATATTTAAGAGTGTTACACACCCTCCCTTGTTTCCAATTTCATCCTGTTTTATCAAAAGGCCAATTCAGAATGCAAATAGTGGAGACAAGATATTAGCAATCTTCTTTATGCTCCTCTGTTAGAGAGGACAATAAAAACTGCCGGTATGTGTTATGGTGAGGATTAGACGGCTTTGATTACACTAAGACGCTATTATATTGCCGTAAACAATGAACTCAGAATAGCTTGTCCTCATTAAGCATTGGGTAACAACAGAACCAAATAAGGCTCTGCAGTTACACATGCTGTGGTACAAAACACGTCACTGTTTACGGTCTTTGAACAAATTAGGGGTTACGTCACCTAAGTTTCTCCCTCAGACCGAGCGAACACAGTCCGAGCTTTGCAGGATAACTGAAGTTAATCTGGAGTATTGTACCACACCTTTTACACTACTGACTTCAGATAATTCAGTTTGACAGAACAATATTAATATCTTATAAGAAAAAAAGGACAGAGGCTGCACACAGCCTAGCTCTGGTACACAACAACAAGTAGTTCATGGAGAGGGTTGCTTGGAAATCCCCAAGTGTTGTTGTTGGTTAGGGAGAGGGGCAAACTGTGAGGTCGCCGGGCTGGCACGCGTAGAGTCAGACGCGGGGATCACGGGATTGAGGATAGGGGCCAGAGGCCAGGGGCCAGGGGACAGAGCAAGCCTGGCCTGGTTAGCCCTGGTCAGCGATCCAACAGAACACACTTCCTACTGGCTGCCGGTGACATCATCATTTTCTTCCCCCTTTTCACCTCCTCTTTTCAGTGAGAGGAGAGTTTGGCCCTTCCTCTCTCTCTCTCTCCCCACCACTATTTTTTTGTCTCTCTTCCCCTTTTTAGGGACCCCATGCAGCTCATATGGCCACCCTAGTACGAGATGAGAAGAAACAGGGGGAAAGAATGAGAATGAAAAAGGAGAGGGACAAAAGTTTTAGTCACTGGTACAGTCATTATGAGCATCAGAACTGTATAAGCCCATAATGCAGATAGGCTTAACCAAGCAGTTCTCTCTCCATGCTTCCCCTCATTTTGATACTGTATCTCTTGTTGGAGCTGGCTGGAGGTTGGGCTGCGTGAGGCTAGTGTTCGTGTGCTGGTGTGGAAAGTGCACACTGTGTCTGTGACATTCACAGGACATGGCATGTGCGCAAGGCTGCAGAGCCCACCCCCAGTGAACCCCCTCTGACACATCACACTCAGTTACCATTAATGTCCACCGTCAGTGTGGGCTCCCATGGGCCAGTGTGAGGTCCGCTGAGACAGGGCAGGAACACACACACACACACACACAAACACAAACACAAACACAGCTACACACAAGTGCTCCTCAATCTAACAACTGACCAGTACTCCCTGGCTAAAACCATGTGTTATGGTGTGTTATTGTGAATAGAGCTTAAGTTGTATTGTTGCAAAACTTCCTTCATCACCAGCTGAACTTCACAAACATATTTGAAACCCAAGAACGAGGGGGACAGAGAAAAGGAGATACAGAGACAGGGACAGAGCAGGGTTAGACAGAGACAGACAGGGACAGAGACAGACAGGGACAGAAACAGGGACAGACAGGGACAGACAAAGTCAGGGACAGAAACAGACAGAGACAGGTACAAACAGAGACAGGGACAGATAGAGACAGACAGGGATGGCCAGAGACCCGGACAGGGACAGACAGAGACAGGGAAAGACAGGGAAAAATAGATACAGAGACAGACAGAGAAATAGATTGATCTCTGTACCAGACAGGTGTCACTTATCTGGCGAGGCAGGGAGGAAGAGACTGAGAGATGGAGGGGGGGGGGGGGGGTCAGCCAGCCTGCCTAGCAGCTCTGTTCTGATCTGAGGACTGGCCCAACAACCCACATCCCCCCGGTAACAGATTAGCCCTTAGTCGGATTAAGGAGGAGTCAGCGCTAGCTCCACGTAGGAGAGGTGAAATGTCGTCAGAGCACTGCAGGAGGAATCAAGGGGGCTGCGCTGCAGTGGAGAGCGCAACACAAGACAGCTGGGGCCCAGGGAGCAGAACAGTGGGCCAGGGGCAGATGGCCAAGGCTCTGCTCCACTCCACAGGCACGACACGCCACAGCACGACACACCACAGCACGACACAGGAAACAGTCAGTTAGTCAGTCAGTCCCCCCATCCACAGCCCCCGCTGCAGTGCATTTAAGGCACAAATCACAACAGAGCCGTGGGTGAAATGGTGCCTGTGCATGTTTGTGAGCGTGTGCATGTGAATTGAGAGACCTCACTTGAACGACAGTGGGCAGGACTGCTGAGAAGGACAATTACATTCACGAAACAGAAATCTCATTTACATAAGTATTCACACCCCTGAGTCAATACATGTTAGAATCACCTTGGGCAGCGATTACAGTTATGAGTCTTTCTGGGTGAGTCTCTTAGAGCTTTGCACACCTGGATTGTACAATATTTGCACATTATTCTTTGTAAAATTCTTCAAGCTTTCTCAAGTTGGTTGTGGATCATTGCTAGACAGCCATTTTCAAGTCTTGCCATAGATTTTCAATCCGATTGAAGTCAAAACTGTAACTAGGCCACTCAGGAACATTCAATGTCCTCTTGGTTATTGTCCTGCTGAAAGAAGCAGGGAGCAAGAACATGAGTCCGAGCCACAGGAAGTGCTAAAACCCCACCACATCAAGCATAAGACTTCCAGAAATGATTGAAAAGGAATATCCTAGTTCTTTTCCCCAAACAAACAATGAATCCCATTGTAGAATGTTGTGGCACTCACAGCCAGGGGAGACATGAAGACACGGTTTGAAAGAGCCTCTCCCCTCTCCAAACCCCCTCCCTCTCAGATAGGACATTGACAAGGCCAGGCAATGCCACAGCCCACTTAGCGGCCCCTGTTCTGAAAAATATGTAGCCAGAGACCTCACAGAGCTAAACAGCCATGCAGATCCAGGTTCAGAAGCACTACCGCTGCCAGCCAGCAGGGGACTAGACTACACCAGGCTAGATTAGAGGAGAAAAACAGGCTGCTGCCACTTTGTACTGTTTTAAGACTGGGGAACGAGGTACAGAGTAATGTCGCCCACATAATTACACAGAGAACAACCAAAACAAAAATGTAGGAAGCAACTTTTCTAATCATGGGAAACATTACCTATACCAGACCCATGTTCCACCCCTAACACTATATGGCCTCACTATAATAAAGATTTATGATGTTTTTAGCTACAGCATATTTGTATGTGGTCCCTAGAGTACTTCATCTTAATATGTTGACAAAAACAAAATGTTTTTCAGACATGATCCCAAAGTGAAAAATACTAAGTTCTCCAGTCACACTCAAGCACATAGTGGGTAACGACCAGCCAATCACGTTACATGATCAGACACAATAACAAACAAATGATTCCTCATTGAGTCTACTCAATGGGCTTGTATGAAACTGAACAATTGTTAGCCACTTCAGGCATGTGAGCAGTACAGTCCATGGCGTAGCTCATTCTGCCTGGAGTCTTTCCCCTAACAAACTACTATAATTCTATTTTCCCTTCATTCAAAAATAGGATATTTTGTTCCACTCACAGGCCAGTGTAAACCTGAGGAGGCTCCTGCATCTGACCTTCCCATTTAACACAGCTAACCTGCCCATTCAGCAAAACTCCCAGACCATATCCTACTACAAACAACCAATGAACAGACCAGACCAACAAACCATCCTGTCCGGTTAGGAGGAAGAGAGATAATAAAAGTTTCAGTTTAGTTTAATGTTGAACATATGTGCATTAAATGAACCAGCTGGAATGGAATGTTCTCCACTACGTGCCTGTATCACCCCAAGTGTAGTATGTCTCCTGATTTGACTTATTTTTTACATTGTACATTATCTCTGATGTTTGATGTAATAATTTGTTGAGGGTTTTTCATGGATGTTTAGTTAATAATATAATAATAATAATAATATAATAATAGTTAACTGTCACTAGTACGGAAGATGCCAAATTACACAGTCCTATGGAAATATTTACTGTTACATGGTGGTGAAGTACCGCTCTGGAATCGGTTCAAAAACATGACTATGGCTGAAGATAACAAGAAAATAAGGAGTTTATCTAGCACTTAAGAGAACTAAAAGTAAGGGCATGTTGATTAAACAAAAGTTATTTTCTCCCAAAAGAATGTCTGTTGAGACAGATTTCTCTCCAAAATGATATTTCCTCAATGTGTTAAACCTTGCCCTGGTTTTACATTGCTGCTAGTCACATATCATCAAGCTATTACTGTGTAACAATGGTATCACAGCGTAGTGGCAGGGTGAGACAAGGAATCCCACTTGCTAGAGCAACGAGTTAGTTTCTCTAACTAACATGTCTCCTCCTAACCTGTGTGTGTTGTTGCCTGACCGGGCTGCAGACAGGGAGCAGATAGCTGCCTCGCTCAGCAAGGAAGCGGGAGCACACTGCTCAATCAGTGACCCATCAATCACACGGAGAGAGAGGGAGAGGAGAGAGGGAGCAAAAACAGGAAACTGGAGACCATATCCTTTAACTAGCACTCAAAATAAATTAAACAAGGAGCTGGCGAGGACTTTCCAAGCATTGGTTTCACTTGTGATGATTTGATTAGATCCACTGGTGCTGTGACTGTCTGAGAGTCCCTATGTTCTGTCCTGCAGCCTGATGTGGTACCTGCTAATAGGCTATATCCAGATACTGCCAAGCCCACCACTCCAAGGCCTTAGGCCTTACAACACTGTACTGGGCTTTCAGACAAGTAGGGGTTTAAAGCACTTTGTTTTCAGGAAAGTATGGGTTTGGGGAAAGGTTGGTAAGGGGAGGGGTGGGATTGGGATTGATTGTCTGTGTATTTTACACAGTGTGGGAGAGAGGGGGAACAGGAACACAACCCAGCTGGAGGTTAGGTTAGCACCAGAAAGCCTGCAGATCAAAGGCACATTCCAACCCTCCTCCCCAGTCCCAGCCTGGCCCTATTCCGCCTGCAGGAGGACATTCTTACTAACTACATGCAACACAAGGCACACCTGAAGCCTTTTATTACCCGCCCCCCTTCCTTCTCTGGAGGGAACACAGACAGGCCAAATAAAACCTTAAGACCTGTGAGCTCACACAGCTCAGTTGTTGTTGTTTTGATCAAGGTGGCCTTAACTTTGAATGAGAAAATCTCTAGAACAGTGAACAGAGTGCAGGAACAGCGCCAGAGCCGTTTGTTTGTCTCCATGGCCTCAGAGTAAGGTCAGACAAGAGAATGGAAGGGCAGTCTCAGTTGAGTAAGTGCAGGCGGTGAGTAGAAAACAACACTGGGGCCATCCTCCTCGGGGGGGGTCACCAGAACAACACACAGGCCCAAGAAAACAACAAACTCTGAGTTACCAGCTTTCTTGGAAATCTGGCCAATTGTCAGGTATATATAATGCAGAGAATGAAGAGCCTCTGTTGAGGCTCTCATACTGTATATCCTCCAGTCAATCCACAATGTCTCAAGCATTAGGCTACCTTTCCATGTTTACACAATGCCTTCTCATTTCTCAACGAGCCTGCTAGTTGCCTTTTTATGGGCTGCCATTTAAAATAAGAAGAAAACGAAATGCTAAAAAGTTCAGAGGTGGAACAAAGGGGAGATACATCTACATTTGCGTCAGGAGGGGACAGCCTAAATGAAAAAGACTCCCCCATGCCCAGTAGTTGTATCTTTGCCTAAACAAAATGGCCTTCTGCCTCCATAAAAGCCCCTGTATGCTTATTCAACAGCAGGCCTGAGTTATCTGGGCTCTTTCAAAGAGCTTTGGAAAATAAAAATGGGGGAGGGCTGGTGGGGGTGGCACACATTTGACCCATTTCCCCTGACGTGGGCCCCTGGTCGTGTCATGCATCAAATAGAGTTCAGGGATGGAGGGGCAACCATGCTAGCATTGTTGGCGGTTTAAGGATGGATTCTAGCAATGAGAGCATGGATCAATACGTCTTGGCGGTCTGAACACCACATGTCAGGGACATCCATGTAATATACTGCATCTACAAAGAACAGAGGTTTCAACTCACTGTAACCTCACACTGACCATGTATAAGACAAATGTGACAAACAATGTTCCCTCAGGTCGGGACAAAGAGAGCACTCCCAGTGTTCACAGTTCCATCGCTCCCTCTACGCCTTCGGGAGACACACTAATATTGATGTGTTTCATTCTACTGAGAAGAAGCAGACACCAATCAATTGTAATAATACATGCCGATTTTGACTCTACTGGTGGGAGAACTGAAGATACTGAAGATGCATATGAGAAAAGAGAAATATATCTTTAGATGCGATACGAGACAGTCAACACCTCACATACAAACATGTACAAACAGATACATAAAACCATTCCTGCAAGTCATTGAGGTGTTCACAATGTGAAATAGAGAATGGAAAACAGAAAGCGCTGGAGTAGGGCATTCTTCCTTCAACGCCCCAGACAGAGGCTGATCTGGTCAGGCTGCAGAGTGAGCCGTTTGGGGCGGAAAGGAAGCTCAGCCCAAACTAGGTCTTTTTCTTTCCACACTGCTCTTTGCTTTGGAGAAGGCAGGAACAAAACACTAGGCCCACCCCTAGCTCCTCCTTATCCAGCGAACACATACACACACACTTCGCCACGATCGCCTCGCTGAGCTGCGTCACGCACACACCACCTGACCAACTCCCCCTCCCGCTCCCTCCCTCTCTCTCTCTCTCTCTCTCTCTCTCCCTCCCTCCTTCCCACCCTCATTCATAAAATGGCCGCTTCACAACTCCAGCTGCTGGCATGGGATTTATAGATGAAGAGTCACAGCCAGTGGCGGGATGAGAGGGAAGAGTGGATGTTTGTGTTTTCAATTTTTCTTCGCTCTGTCTCTCGATCTGTCTGTGCATCTGATTCCACACCCGCTTCTTTCATTACGCCTGATGTAAGAACTCTCCCTCTGTTTGTCCTCACTGCGTATGTCAGCCGAAGCACCTTTCCCTTGCCCTCCAGGGTTGTGCTCACTGCGTATGCCAGCCTTAGCCCCTTTCCCTTGCCCTCCAGGGTTGTCCTCACTGCGTATGCCAGCCTTAGCCCCTTTCCCTTGCCTTCCAGGGTTGTGCTCACTGCGTATGCCAGCCATAGCCCCTTTCTCTTGTCCTCCAGGGTTGTGCTCACTGCGTATGCCAGCCTTAGCCCCTTTCCCTTGCCCTCCAGGGTTGTCCTCACTGCGTATGCCAGCCTTAGCCCCTTTCCCTTGCCCTCCAGGGTTGTCCTCACTACGTATGCCAGCCTTAGCCCCTTGCCCTTGCCCTCCAGGGTTGTGCTCACTGCGTATGCCAGCCGTAGCCCCTTTCCCTTGCCCTCCAGGGTTGTGCTCACTGTGTATGCTAGCCTTGGCAGTTTTCCCTTGCCCTCCAGGGTTGTGCTCACTGCGTATTCCAGCCTTAGCCCCTTTCCCTTGCCCTCCAGGGTTCTGCTCACTGCATATGCCAGCCTTAGCCCCTTTCCCTTGCCCTCCAGGGTTGTCCTCACTGTGTATGCCAGCCTTAGCCCCTTTCCCCCTTGCCCTCCAGGGTTGTGCTCACTGCGTATGCCAGCCTTAGCCCCTTTCCCTTGCCCTCCAGGGTTGTCCTCACTGCGTATGCCAGCCTTAGCCCCTTTCCCTTGCCCTCCAGAGTTGTCCTCACTGCGTATGCCAGCCTTAGCCCCTTTCCCTTGCCCTCCAGGGTTGTGCTCACTGCGTATGCCAGCCATAGCCCCTTTCCCTTGCCCTCCAGGGTTGTGCTCACTGCGTATGCCAGCCTTAGCCCCTTTCCCTTGCCCTCCAGGGTTGTCCTCACTGCGTATGCCAGCCTTAGCCCCTTTCCCTTGCCCTCCAGGGTTGTGCTCACTGCGTATGCCAGCCTTAGCCCTTTTCCCTTGCCCTCCAGGGTTGTCCTCACTGCGTATACCAGCTTAGCCCCTTTCCCTTGCCCTCCAGGGTTGTCCTCACTACGTATGCCAGCCTTAGCCCCTTTCCCTTGCCCTCCAGGGTTTTCCTCACTACGTATGCCAGCCTTAGCCCCTTTCCCTTGCCCTCCAGGGTTGTCCTCACTACGTATGCCAGCCTTAGCCCCTTTCCCTTGCCCTCCAGGGTTGTCCTCACTGCGTATGCCAGCCTTAGCCCCTTTCACTTGCCCTCCAGGGTTGTCCTCACTGCGTATGCCAGCCTTAGCCCCTTTCCCTTGCCCTCCAGGGTTGTGCTCACTGCGTATGCCAGCCTTAGCCCCTTTCCCTTGCCCTCCAGAGTTGTCCTCACTGTGTATGCCAGCCTTAGCCCCTTTCCCCCTTGCCCTCCTGGGTTGTGCTCACTGCGTATGCCAGCCTTAGCCCCTTTCCCTTGCCCTCCAGGGTTGTCCTCACTGCGTATGCCAGCCTTAGCCCCTTTCCCTTGCCCTCCAGAGTTGTCCTCACTGCGTATGCCAGCCTTAGCCCCTTTCCCTTGCCCTCCAGGGTTGTGCTCACTGCGTATGCCTGCCTTAGCCCCTTTCCCTTGCCCTCCACGGTTGTCCTCACTGCGTATGCCAGCCTTAGCCCCTTTCCCTTGCCCTCCAGGGTTGTCCTCACTGCGTATGCCAGCCTTAGCCCCTTTCCCTTGCCCTCCAGGGTTGTGCTCACTGCGTATGCCAGCCTTAGCCCCTTTCCCTTGCCCTCCAGAGTTGTCCTCACTGCGTATGCCAGCCTTAGCCCTTTTCCCTTGCCCTCCAGAGTTGTCCTCACTGCGTATGCCAGCCTTAGCCCCTTTCCCTTGCCCTCCAGGGTTGTCCTCAATGCGTATGCCAGCCTTAGCCCCTTTCCCTTGCCCTCCAAGGTTCTGCTCACTGCATATGCCAGCCTTAGCCCCTTTCCCTTGCCCTCCAGGGTTGTCCTCACTGCGTATGCCAGCCTTAGCCCCTTTCCCTTGCCCTCCAGGGTTGTCCTCTCTGCGTATGCCAGCCTTAGCCCCTTTCCCTTGCCCTCCAGGGTTGTCCTCACTGCGTATGCCAGCCTTAGCCCCTTTCCCTTGCCCTCCAGGGTTGTCCTCACTGCGTATGCCAGCCTTAGCCCCTTTCCCTTGCCCTCCAGGGTTGTGCTCACTGCGTATGCCAGCCTTAGCCCATTTCCCTTGCCCTCAGCCTTAGCCCCTTTCCCTTGCCCTCCAGGGTTGTCCTCACTGCGTATGCCAGCCTTAGCCCCTTTCCCTTGCCCTCCAGGGTTGTCCTCACTGTGTATGCCAGCCTTAGCACCTTTCCCTTGCCCTCCAGGGTTGTCCTCACTGCGTATGCTAGCCTTAGCCCCTTTCCCCCTTGCCCTCCAGGGTTGTGCTCACTGCGTATGCCAGCCTTAGCCCCTTTCCCTTGCCCTCCAGGGTTGTACTCACTGTGTATGCCAGCCTTCTCCCCTTTCCCTTGCCCTCCAGAGGTGTCCTCACTGCGTATGCCAGCCTAAGCCCCTTTCCCTTGCCCTCCAGGGTTATGCTCACTGCGTATGCCAGCCTTAGCCCCTTTCCCTTGCCCTCCAGGGTTGTCCTCACTGCGTATGCCAGCCTTAGCCCCTTTCCCTTGCCCTCCAGGGTTGTCCTCACTGCGTATGCCAGCCTTAGCCCCTTTCCCTTGCCCTCCGGGGTTGTGCTCACTGCGTATGCCAGCCTTAGCCCCTTTCCCTTGCCCTCCGCAGTTGTCCTCACTGCGTATGCCAGCCTTAGCCCCTTTCCCTTGCCCTCCGGGGTTGTGCTCACTGCGTATGCCAGCCTTAGCCCCTTTCCCTTGCCCTCCGGGGTTGTCCTCACTGCATATGCCAGCCTTAGCCCCTTTCCCTTGCCCTCCAGAGTTGTCCTCACTGCGTATGCCAGCCTTAGCCCCTTTCCCTTGCCCTCCAGGGTTGTGCTCACTGCGTATGCCAGCCTAAGCCCCTTTCCCTTGCCCTCCAGGGTTGTCCTCACGCCGTATGCCAGCCTTAGCCCCTTTCCCTTGCCCTCCAGGGTTGTGCTCACTGCGTATGCCAGCCTTAGCCCCTTTCTTGCCCTCCAGGGTTGTCCTCACTGCGTATGCCAGCCTTAGCCGATTTCCCTTGCCCTCCAGGGTTGTGCTCACTGTGTATGCCTGCCTTGACCCCTTTCCCTTGCCCTCCAGGGTTGTGCTCACTGCGTATGCCAGCCTTAGCCCCTTTCCCTTGCCCTCCATGGTTCTGCTCACTGCGTATGCCAGCCTTAGCCACTGTCCCTTGCCCTCCAGGGTTGTGCTCACTGTGTATGCCTGCCTTGACCCCTTTCCCTTGCCCTCCAGGGTTGTGCTCACTGCGTATGCCAGCCTTGGCCCATTTCCCTTGCCCTCCAGGGTTCTGCTCACTGCGTATGCCAGCCTTAGCCCCTTTCCCCCTTGCCATCCAGGGTTGTGCTCACTGCGTATGCCAGCCTTAGCCCTTTTCCCCCTTGCCCTCCAGGGTTGTGCTCACTGCGTATGCCAGCCTTAGCCCCTTTCCCTTGCCCTCCAGGGTTGTCCTCACTGCGTATGCCAGCCTTAGCACCTTTCCCTTGCCCTCCAGAGTTGTCCTCACTGCGTATGCCAGCCTTAGCCCCTTTCCCTTGCCCTCCAGGGTTCTGCTCACTGCGTATGCCAGCCTTATCCCCTGTCCCTTGCCCTCCAGGGTTGTGCTCACTGTGTATGCCTGCCTTGACCCCTTTCCCTTGCCCTCCAGGGTTGTGCTCACTGCGTATGCCAGCCTTGGCCCATTTCCCTTGCCCTCCAGGGTTCTGCTCACTGCATATGCCAGCCTTAGCCCCTTTCCCTTGCCCTCCAGGGTTGTCCTCACTGTGTATGCCAGCCTTAGCCCCTTTCCCTTGCCCTCCAGGGTTGTGCTCACTGCGTATGCCAGCCTTAGCCCCTTTCCCTTGCCCTCCAGGGTTGTCCTCACTGCATATGCCAGCCTTAGCCCCTTTCCCTTGCCCTCCAGGGTTGTCCTCACTGCGTATGCCAGCCTTAGCCCCTTTCCCTTGCCCTCCAGGGTTGTCCTCACTGCGTATGCCAGCCTTAGCCCCTTTCCCTTGCCCTCCGGGGTTGTCCTCACTGCGTATGCCAGCCTTAGCCCCTTTCCCTTGCCCTGCAGGGTTGTGCTCACTGCGTATGCCAGCCTAAGCCCCTTTCCCTTGCCCTCCAGGGTTGTCCTCACGCCGTATGCCAGCCTTCGCCCCTTTCCGTTGCCCTCCAGGGTTGTGCTCACTGCGTATGCCAGCCTTAGCACCTTTCCCTTGCCCTCCAGAGTTGTCCTCACTGCGTATGCCAGCCTTAGCCCCTTTCCCTTGCCCTCCAGGGTTGTGCTCACTGTGTATGCCAGCCTTAGCCCCTTTCCCTTGCCCTCCAGAGGTGTCCTCACTGCGTATGCCAGCCTTAGCCCCTTTCCCTTGCCCTCCAGAGTTCTGCTCACTGCGTATGCCAGCCTTAGCCCCTTTCCCTTGCCCTCCAGGGTTGTCCTCACTGTGTATGTCAGCCTTAGCCCCTTTCCCCCTTGCCCTCCAGGGTTGTGCTCACTGCGTATGCCAGCCTTAGCCCCTTTCCCTTGCCCTCCGGGGTTGTCCTCACTGCGTATGCCAGCCTTAGCCCCTTTCCCTTGCCCTCCAGAGTTGTCCTCACTGCGTATGCCTGCCTTAGCCCCTTTCCCTTGCCCTCCAGGGTTGTGCTCACTGCGTATGCCAGCCTTAGCCCCTTTCCCTTGCCCTCCAGGGTTGTCCTCACTGCGTATGCCAGCCTTAGCCCCTTTCCCTTGCCCTCCAGGGTTGTCCTCACTGCGTATGCCAGCCTTAGCCCCTTTCCCTTGCCCTCCAGAGTTGTCCTCACTGCGTATGCCAGCCTTAGCCCCTTTCCCTTGCCCTCCAGAGTTGTCCTCACTGCGTATGCCAGCCTTAGCCCCTTTCCCTTGCCCTCCAGGGTTGTCCTCACTGCGTATGCCAGCCTTAGCCCCTTTCCCTTGCCCTCCAGGGTTGTCCTCACTGCGTATGCCAGCCTTAGCCCCTTTCCCTTGCCCTCCAGGGTTGTCCTCACAGGGCCTTGCCCCTTTCCCTTGCCCTCCACTGCGTATGCCAGCCTTAGCCCCTTTCCCTTGCCCTCCAGGGTTGTCCTCACTGCGTATGCCAGCCTTAGCCCCTTTCCCTTGCCCTCCAGGGTTGTCCTCACTGCGTATGCCAGCCTTAGCCCCTTTCCCTTGCCCTCCAGGGTTGTCCTCACTGCGTATGCCAGCCTTAGCCCCTTTCCCTTGCCCTCCAGGGTTGTCCTCACTGCGTATGCCAGCCTTAGCCCCTTTCCCTTGCCCTCCAGGGTTGTCCTCACTGCGTATGCCAGCCTTAGCCTTAGCTTGCCCTTTCCCTTGCCCTCCAGGGTTGTCCCTCACTCCAGGGCGTATGCCAGCCTTAGCCCCTTTCCCTTGCCCTCCAGGGTTGTCCTCACTGCGTATGCCAGCCTTAGCCCCTTTCCCTTGCCCTCCAGGGTTGTCCTCACTGCGTATGCCAGCCTTAGCCCCTTTCCCTTGCCCTCCAGGGTTGTCCTCACTGCGTATGCCAGCCTTAGCCCCTTTCCCTTGCCCTCCAGGGTTGTCCTCACTGCGTATGCCAGCCTTAGCCCCTTTCCCTTGCCCTCCAGGGTTGTGCTCACTGCGTATGCCAGCCTTAGCCCCTTTCCCTTGCCCTCCAGGGTTGTCCTCACTGCGTATGCCAGCCTTAGCCCCTTTCCCTTGCCCTCCAGGGTTGTCCTCACTGCGTATGCCAGCCTTAGCCCCTTTCCCTTGCCCTCCAGGGTTGGTGGTCCTCACTGCGTATGCCAGCCTTAGCCCCTTAGCCCCTTTCCCTTGCCCTCCAGGGTTGTCCTCACTGCGTATGCCAGCCTTAGCCCCTTTTTGCCCTTGCCCTCCAGGGTTGTCCAGGAGTTGTCCTCACTGCGTATGCCAGCCTTAGCCCCTGTCCCTTGCCCTCCGGGGTTGTGCTCACTGCGTATGCCAGCCTTAGCCCCTTTCTCTTGCCCTCCAGGGTTGTCCTCACTGCGTATGCCAGCCTTAGCCCCTTTCCCTTGCCCTCCAGGGTTGTGCTCACTGCGTATGCCAGCCTTAGCCCCTTTCTCTTGCCCTCCAGGGTTGTCCTCACTGCGTATGCCAGCCTTAGCCCCTTTCCCTTGCCCTCCAGGGTTGTGCTCACTGCGTATGCCAGCCTTAGCCCCTTTCCCTTGCCCTCCAGGGTTGTCCTCACTGCGTATGCCAGCCTTAGCCCCTTACCCTTGCCCTCCAGGGTTGTGCTCACTGCGCATGCCAGCCTTACCTTGCCCTCCAGGGTTGTGCTCACTGCGCATGCCAGCCTTACCTTGCCCTCCAGGGTTCTGCTCAGTTCTGAATTTAAATGCGAATGCCTCAAATTCCAGTTCAATTCTTGACAAGATACAGAATTTCATTGAATTCAGTTAAATTCAATTAAATTCTTTCTATATTAGGTGTAGTCTGTACAAATATACTGTACATCTTGTACATAAAACATGCATGCATATAAGATATTGATGAAACAATTGATTTTCAGGACAAACTTAAAATGAATGATCAAGGAAAATAATGAAACACTTATTACGTTTCCCAGAATGCATTACTTTAACCCTGAAGTTGACCCTAAAGCCTTCAAAAAGAAGCCAAACAAATGAATTAGTTGGCTGAAATATAATAGGCTATTCTAAGTACTAAGGTTAATTGAGTATATGAACATTGTTTCCAAAGAAAAGTGATATATTATTTGGTATCTGGAAGTGTGACCTGTCAGATTCAATGAAACTCATGTTCTATGACTGAGTGAAATTTCTTTGAATTGTACTGAATAAAATGTTACTTCCTGTCACTTCAAATTCTACATCACGTGGGGTGTGGCAAATTCATTCGAATTGCAACTCTTGAGTTGAATGGGAGTCAATTCCAAAAGTATGAATTGAACACCCCCCCAAAACAAACCTGATACCCCCATGGCCTGGGAGGGAAACCAAAGCTCTGTCTCCAGCAGGGAGAGAGAGGGCAGGAGCGGGAGTGGGTGAATCCTCCTCAGAGGCCAGCGAGAGGGAGCAGGGACATTCTCACGTTCCAGTCCAGGAACACAACTTCCATGTGTCTGCTATTTTACCACATCAAACGCTGAGCCTTGAGGCAAGGCAACATAGAACCTACTGTTACTGTATGATGCCCTGCTGTTTCTCTTTACAGAAACACTTTGTTTTTGTCTTTTTCTTTTATAGGATGCTGTAAAATGATCAAGATCCAGTAAGAGATTGTGTCTAAAAAGAGAAAACAGACAAGGCAAGGAGTACCAATGGACTGTATTCCTGAGCAGCTCATTCCAGACTGCCACAGTCTTATAAAATGATCAATCAGAGGGAGAGAGAAGGCACCAGGGTTGAGTTCCTGGAGAAATGACTGAGACAACAGCGTCAAAACCGTTCAGACAAAGCCACAGGGAGCAGGCAGGCATCCTGCATCCGCCAGTGTGTATGTGTATGCGCGTGACTGCCTGCGTGCACGTGGATCTGAGGTGAATGAGTGCATGAGCGGTACTGCATCTGATCCTCCTTTCCGCCACACTGCAGCGTCTTCTGCTGTGAGCAGACAAATTAAAACTCACTCAAGCAAAAGGCTTGGCTATACCCCTCTTCCTCTCCACCACCACCCTACTCCCTCTCTGCTATCCCCTCCCACTCCTCTCCTCCCTCCTGCTGCTGCAGCCCCTAGCCAGACAGGGGCCCCGGGGTGCAGGGAGGATGGGGGGGGGGTCACAGCCAAGCCAAGCGGACACACCTCTTGCCTGAGTTCATTTTAATTTGGGAGGGGTGGGGCTTGGCCTCTGTGGCAGGACAGGACACGCACGTGTGCCACACAAAGGGGCATGTGTTTATTGAACATGAGGGGACACACACAGAGTGACTGACAGGGGCCAGTCTGAGGACAAAAACAACCCCTGCTGCCGCCTGCTGTCACCCCTCATATCATCACTATTCTCTAATGAACCAACATGGATACCAACCCCTGTATGACCCATTTTTCCACAATGAAATTCTGAGTCTCCTTTTGAACAGAATAAATACAGTGGGGCAAAAAAGTATTTAGTCAGCCACCAATTGTGCAAGTTCTCCCACTTAAAAAGATGAGAGAGGCCTGTAATTTTCATCATAGGTACACTTCAACTATGACAGAAAAAAATGAGGGAAAAAATCAAGAAAATCACATTGTAGGATTTTTAATGAATTTATTTGCAAATTATGGTGGAGAATAAGTATTTGGTCACCCACAAACAAGCAAGATTTCTGGCTCTCACAGACCTGTAACTTCGTCTTTAAGAGGCTCCTCTGTCCTCCACTCGTTACCTGTATTAATGGCACCTGTTTGAACTTGTTATCAGTATAAAAGACACCTGTCCACAACCTCAAACAGTCACACTCCTAACTCCACTATGGCCAAGACCAAAGAGCTGTCAAAGGACACCAGAAACAAAATTGTAGACCTGCACCAGGCTGGGAAGACTGAATCTGCAATAGGTAAGCAGCTTGGTTTGAAGAAATCAACTGTGGGAGCAATTATTAGGAAATGGAAGACATACAAGACCACTGATAATCTCCCTCGATCTGGGGCTCCACGCAAGATCTCACCCCGTGGGGTCAAAATGATCACAAATATCCCAGAACCACACGGGGGGACCTAGTGAATGACCTGCAGAGAGCTGGGACCAAAGTAACAAAGCCTCCAGCCCGCAGGCTACCTCTAGCCCACCCACCCACTACCCACGCAGGCTACCTCTAGCCCACCCACCCACCGCCTGCCTGTCTCTCAGCCCTGGCCCAGTTCCACTCAAACTTTCCACAGATGGGCATGGGCTCTGTGGCGGTCGGTGTGTTTAGCATGCAGCCTGTGTCAACCACACCACAGCCTGGGGACCAGAGGCTGTCACCACAGGGGCGGAGCCAAGGGACAACAGCCTGACGGGGGCAGAGCTAAGGCATCGGCATGGCGACGTCACTCACCATATCTGAGGGGCCGACACGGGAGAGAGGCCGGTCTAACACACAGGCCTTGCTGCATAGTGTGGTTTATGCAGCCAGGCTATTTATATGTGTCCCTCCTTCAGAGGAGGAAGCTGGACCTATTGAATCCAGATGTGAGAGGACAGAGAGACGGCACAAGACAGAACCAGAGCCTGAAGAGACAGGGCCAGAGTGGCAGCCTACTGTGTCTGAACAGAGAACACTGTCACACAAACACAGGTAGGATATGATAGGCCTCTGATTAATGTCACTCAACATGGGTTCACAAGGAGAAGATGGTCATTACATCCATACTGTATATGGGACAAGTACAGATGAAAACAAAGTTACACGCACATACATTTCTGTAACGCTACAGACATGTAGAGAAAACGAGAGACCGGACAGTACTGTGTGATGTGCAGGGCGGGACAGTGCAAATACCAACAGCCCTTGCATATTTGTACCAAAACAAATCAACCATCGTCAGTCACACAGACGCACGCACACACACACACACAAACAAAGAGAGAGGCACAGTGAATATAGGTCACCTAAAAGGCCCATGGTGAATCCATTTCCGGATCTTTCCATGTACTTTAATATTTAATCGGCCCTGGTCAAGCTACATTGGTGATTTTATGAAATAGTCAGCATAAAGTAAGTGCTATTCTGAAGAGCCTATATCCTATAGTTTAGCCCAGCGCAGCTCTCCCCGCCCATGTAGGTCCATAGCACTTGAATGACAATGAGGGCTTGTGGGACAGGACTAAATGTGTTGTGACCCCTGATGATGAATTGCCAGAGGCCAGCCTTACTGTGGGCCTTTAGCCCATTGATCTGCAGATCCCAATGACACATCATCAATCCCTAGTCAACAGCTCACAGGGGGATTGGAGGGGCGACAAAGGCCAGGCGGTCTTCACTCTGACCCTCACTCCTCCTGCAGTGGTCTATGATAAGAGAGGATCTCTCTCTCTCTCTCTCTCTCTCTCTCTCTCTCTCTCTCTCTCTCTCTCTCTCTCTCTCTCTCTCTCTCTCTCTCTCTCTCGCTCTCTCTCGCTCTCTCTCGCTCTCTCTCGCTCTCTCAACCTCCACATTCATATACTTAGAGGACAAGTGATGTCCAGTCAAGAGAGCGGATTCCAGGCCGGAGACAATGGAGAATCTGGTCAACCACTAATCCAGTCACCTCTGGCTCTATAATCATAGTACAGTATTCACATGGACAAGTATTCAGTATAAGTATACCCAGATCAGTATTCACATGTATTTTCAGACGTGGATGGATAAGTATTTAGTATCAGTATTCTCGGATATAACACACTGAACTTTTGATCCAGTGTTGCATCTGATTTGCACCAGCCTGCGTTGTGAAAGCAGACACACACACAGACATGTGTGGTTGTGGGACATCAGTCAGTATGAGGTCTGAACAGGAGCCATTGTGGACTGAGATCCCAGGCACACTGCAGCCCACTCTCTCCTCTGATATACCCAGAGATGAACAACGACGTCAGCCCGCAAGCAGCCTGCATGACGTCAACAGATATGTGCTTTGACCAGGAGCCTGAACTGTCTGGACGCCATGTTGAAATTGTGGCCCACCATAACAGAGAGTGAGATCAGCTTTGAACAGAGGAGCAAAATGAAACTGCAGTATTTCAGTGCAAGCATCACTGTCAGTGCAATGGTACAATTATCTGTCTGCTCTCCTCTCCAATAACGCTGAGGTATTCCTGGTGCCCACAACACATCCAGTGTTCATAGAAACACTCACGTCTTGTTGACCTGTGGTTTGACGCGACGATTGAGGATACGGACGGTCTCTGAGAAGGGGGAGACGGGGGGCCGCGAGGGGAACCCACTGGAGCCAGAGAAGGATCCGGGAGAGGCCAGGGGGTCGGGGCGAGGTAACACTTCCAGAGAAGTGATAAGGATGGCAGAGTGTATACTAATAAAACACATTTTAACCAGGGGGAGATAGATTAACGTCAAATTGGATTTCAGGTCTCTCCAAATGAGTCAGCATAAATCATGTCTTAATTATTAACACAGTAGCCATATCTAGTGATGGGTAACACAGAATGACAGCGTTGATATTGTATTCAGTTAGCTAATAAATGACATCATGTTGCTGCTGAACTAACTGAGTTGTGCAGATATGACTGGGTGAAAGTAACCAATGGGAGTAGCTCTGGGTTTGGTGAAGAGGGTTATAAAAAAAGAGCACATACATAAACCTCGGAGTGCATTCCATGCCTTCCTCTGCTGCACTCTGAGGCTCCTCCCCCAGGGCCACCCGGCCACGAGGAGGGAGCAGGATCTGACATTCCACAGGGCTACGTGTGAAGCCACACAATAGCTTAGGCACAGGGAGGGGAGGCCTACCCTGCCAGTCCCAACACAACCAATCACATAAGGATGCATGGCCTCAATACAACAACCTTCTCACCAACCACATCATGTCACATATTAGTAGAATGTTTTTATTTACATCTTTTCTCTTTTACCCCATTTGGTAGTTACAGTCTTGTCCCATCGCTGCAACTCCCCTAAGGGCTAAGGAGAGGCAAAGGTCGAGAGCCACGTGTTCTCTGAAACATGACCCTGCCAAGCCACACTGCTTCTTGACACACTGCTCGCTTAACCCGGATGCCAGCCACACCAATGTGTCGGAGGTAACTAAGTCCAGCTGACAACCGAAGTCAGCTTGAGGGTGTCTGGCCCGCATCAAGGAGCCATTAGAGGGTGATGGGACAAGGAAATCCCGGCCGGCCATAACCCTCCCCTAACCTGGGTAAATTGTGTACCACCTCATGTATCTCCCCATCACAGCCAGCTGTGACACAGTCTGGGATCGAACCTGGGTTTGTAGTAACGCTGATGCAGTGCCTTAGACCGCTGCGCCACCTTAGACCGCTGCGCCACCCGATTTTTAAAGGCCTTGACAAATTTTTTGATTTGTGATATCTGTTATGTTCCTGTGCTGGTCAGCTGTTGAGGCTACTGTACATATGGTCAAGGTTACAGACCTCCCCTCCCATCACCCAGACCACGTTACCATCAAAACACGGGAGCAGCGTTTGAACCGAGTCCAGTGACCAATGGGGACCGGAGGAGGGCTAATGGGCTTAAGTGAGTGTCCAGACTACCCACTGCTCTCCTAAGCCTGTTTGACCAGCTGTCTGTCTGTCTAAAGATGGCTGGAGAGCGCCTCACTCACGCACTAACTTAAGGGAGTGCTCTGAGAGGCTAAACACACTCCTGCGTAGCGGCCGCCCCTCCCATCTGTTCCACCAACCGCCAGCCTCTCCTCCGACACAACAAAAGGCAATATTGACTGGATGCAGAAAACAACAAGGGGCGAATCCAAAAAGGAAAAGCTAATACTTTGAACTCCCTCAAAAACGTCCAAAAAACATCATACAAAACAAAAAAAGTAACCCTCAGTAATTCAAATTCACTCAGAGCCCTACACAGAACCGGGGTCCTGAGAGGACGGAACTGCTCCAGACAGTATTCCGTGCAGCTCCTCGCCTGTGACATCCTTCAATCCCAAGAAGCGTTTAGCTGTAGATATTATGATATCAATCTTTCTAGAATTCTTATCCAGTCCGGCACTGCAGTCTATCACCATAGCAATAAATGCCAAAAAGTCCACAGCATTAGACTGCGGTGCCTCCACCATAGTGACCGTCACACTCCCACTGTCTTTCACTCTTTTTCGCTGCCTTGGCGTAAGAGCAGTGGTATAAAGTACTTAAAATTACAAATACTATAAAGTACTAATTAAGTAGTTTTGGGGGGTATTTGTACTGGACTATTTATAATTTTTACTTTTACTTCACTACATTCCGAAAGAAAATAATGTACTTTTTACTCCATATATTTTCCATGGCACCCAGAAGTACTTGTTACATTTTGAATGCTTAGCAGGACAGGAAAAGGGTCCAATTCACACAATTATCAAGAGAACATCCCTGGTCATCCCAACCGCCTCTGCTCTGGCGGTTGAAAATGGCACCATCTGGTTTGCTTAATATAAGGAATTTAAAATTATTTGTACTTTTACTTTTACCTTTGATACTTAAGTATATTTTAGCAATTACATGCACTTTTGATACTTAAGTATATTTAAAACCAAATACTTTTAGACTTTTACTCAAGTAGTATTTTATTGGGTGACGTTCACTTTTACATTAGTAATTTTCTATTAAGTATTCTTTACTTTTACTCAAGTATGGCTACTTTTCCCAGCACTGCATAAGAGACACGCAGCTGTTAGGCTGGCGATCTCTGCCTTCTTCATCCTAAGAGGGCACTCAGGGGACTCATGTGAATGTTCTCCACCACAATTCCAACATTCATAGTCTTCTTCTATCTTAGCAAAATGATCACTCATATCCAGTTTCCTACAAACACATGACACATGTCCAAAGCGCTTTGCAGTTTGTACATTGCAATACGCTGGGAACAAATGCACTCACAAGATAATTCACGTAACCCATCTTTGTGAATAGGGAGAGACCCCTTTTTTAAAAAGAGTAGCACTGACACACTTCTCATTTCTTCCATTGACCATACGAGACAACCGACGAACACCAACTGCTCCTGGAGTTTTCCTCTTCTCGAGAGACCCCAAAAATCACTCTTGGTGCCCCCACTCTGGTGAGGTCCAATGTGCGCAAATTCGGCCTCCGCTTCTGCCATTTTCCTCACCACCATCTTCTTCTCCTTCGTTGGGGTTTTAAACCGATGTACATACCAATATTAGGTGCATTACCACCACCTACCGGGCTGGAGTGTGATGGACACTATGGAGCTGTTCTAGATTCTACACTCTAGTCTACATGAATGGAAGAGGGACATTATTGCTGAGTGAATTAGTTTGTTCTGAATGGGTTTTGAGTAAATCGGGGAGGGTAAAGCTTAATCCCAGAGATGTGATCGTTCTTCTGAGCGTTTGCCTTTGACGTTCATAGGTTTGACAGTGAAGGAGGACGTGATCTTTAGTTTCTGCCACTGGACAGTTGGGATATGAACCTGTGTTAGCCGCCCACATCCCCCTATGGAGGGTGGGCGTGGAGCAGAGGGTGAATGACGGAGAGATCCAAGTACCCATCGCCACAGCACATAGAAGGTGGCACCGCCCACCACACGTATCATTTGTTGAGGCAGTGTTGACAATTTAGGGCCTTTGTCGCTAAATTTAGGGAGTTCAGACTCCTCCAGCGACTTTTATTAGTAAAAGAGGCAAGCGAAAAAGCTACTTTTCAGGCTGCCTTCGGGGAGTTTTGCCAATGAGAGTATCTATGGTTTTGATAGAGAGTTTCTATGGTTTTGATAGCATTAACCGAGTTGTTCCACTCAATTCTGCCGCAAACGAGATTGGGAGAAGCTGACTGTGCAACAGAAGTTATAGCAATGGTGCACACACAGGCAGAGAAGCACAAGATAAGGGGGCGTGCGGCAGGAGAGGGGGCAAAAACAAAACGCTACTTTGGGGACCTCAGCTGTATCACAGCAAGCAAATTGGTGCTGTGACGTCATCGTGGCAACATCAAAACATAATCTAGTGACTGCTAGTGACAAATCAATGAGCCCGTAGCGGTTCTCACTGAAACATTGTTGGCACCACTGGGTTGAGGAGCATTCACATTCTACTATGCTTGACACAACGTAGCATGCATGGTGATATGTCAGCAGTCAGCACATACATGTACAGCTGAAGTCAGAAGTTTTCATACAACTTAGCCAAATAAATGTTAACTCAGTTTTTCACAATTCCTGACATTTAATCCTAGTACAAATCCACTGTATTAGATCAGTTAGGATCACCACTTTATTTTAAGAATGTGAAATGTCAGAAAATGAGTAGAGAGAATGATTTATTTCAGCTTTTATTTCTTTCATCACATTCCCAGTGGGTCAGAAGTTTACATACACTCAATTAGTATTTGGTAGAATTGCCTTTAAAATGTTTAACTTGGGTCAAACGTTTCAGGTAGCCTTCCACAAGCTTACCACAATAAGTTGGGTGAATTTTGGCTCATTCCTCCTGACAGTACTGGTGTAACTGAGTCAGGTTTGTAGGCCTCCTTGCTCACACACGCTTTTTCAGTTCTGCACACATTTTCTATAGGATTGAGGTTAGGGCTTTGTGATGGCCACTCCAATACCTTGGTTTTTTCCGTCCTTAAGTCATTTTGCCACAACTTTGGAAGTATGCTTGAGGTCATTGTCCATTTGGAAGACCCATTTGCGACCAATCTTTAACTTCCTGACTGATGTCTTGAGATGTTGCTTCAATATATCCACACAATTTCCCCTCCTCCTATTTTGTGAAGTGATGCTGCCACCCGCATGCTTCATGGTTGGGATGGTGTTCTTCGGCTTGCAAGCCTCCCCCTTTCTCCTCCAAACATAACGATGGTCATTTTGGCCAAACAGTTATATTTTTGTTTCATCAGACCAAAGGACATTTCTCCAAAAAGTATGATATTTGTCCCCATGTGCAATTGCAAACCGTAGTCTGGCTTTTTTATGGCGGTATTGGAGCAGTGGCTTCTTCCTTGCTAAGAGGCCTTTCAGGTTATGTCGATATAGGACTCGTTTCACTGTGGATATAGATACTGTATTTTTGTACCTGTTTCCTCCAGCATCTTCACAAGGTCCTTTCCTGTTGTTCTGGGATTGATTTGCACCTTTCAAACCAAAGTATGTTAATCTCTAGGAGACAGAACACGTCTCCTTCCTGAGCGGTATGACGGATGCATGGTGTTTATACTTGCATACTATTGTTTGTACAGATGAATGTGGTACCTTCAGGCGTTTGGAAATTGCTCCCAAGGATGAACCAGACTTGTGGAGGTCTACAATTTTTTGTCTGAGGTCTTGGCTGATTTGTTGTGATTTTCCCATGATGTCAAGCAAAGAGGCACTGAGTTTGAAGGTAGGCCTTGAAATTCATCCACAGGTACACCTCCAATTTACTCAAAGATGTCAATTAGCCCATCAGAAGCTTTTAAAGCCATGGTATCATTTTATGGAATTTTCCAAGCCGTTTAAAGGCACAGTCAACTTAGTGTATGTAAACGTCTGACCCACTGGAATTGTGATACAGTGAATTATAAGTGACATACTTCTGTCATGCACAAAGTAGATGTCCTAGCCGACTTGCCAAAACTATAGTTTGTTAACAATACATTTGTGGAGTGGTTGAAAAACAAGTTTTAACCTAAGTGAATGTAAACGTTTGACTTCAACTGTAGTTAACAGATCAGATCAGCTAGCTAGCTTGTTAGCTGGCTAACATTGGTTTACAGAGTCACATCTCACAATACAAATCTTTGTTTTGTAATCTATTTTTTGGTTCGCTAATCATTTCTGTTGACTGTAAATACTTGATATGCATGCTTATGGTGTTATAACAATTCGCTTTTCACACGTTGAACATTTTTTACTCTGTTGCTATGGTCACCGGTGGCTGTCTTCCTCTGCGCGCGTGTGTGTGTGTGTGTGTGTGTAAAGGACATCATGCTGCTTGCTTAACGAGTGCCACTTCCTCCCAACTCAGCCCATACCTGGCACGAATTCAGGACCTCTCACAAACACAAGTTCTCCTCCAGCATCTTAGCCGATCATGCCACCTCAATAGCTAGCTAATGAGGCAACGCAAGAAGGACACTTAAGGCTGAGGAGTATGTTTCACACATCCCCATGTGCTACATACAGTGTGTGTGTGTGTGTGTGTGTGTGTGTGTGTGTGTGTGTGTGTGTGTGTGTGTGTGTGTGTGTGTGTGTGTGTGTGTGTGTGTGTGTGTGTGTGTGTGTGTGTGTGTGTGTGTGTGTGTGTGTGCGCGCAATTTATGGTTCACTTTCAAAATTAAAGTTCCTCATTAAAAGTGATGTAAACGGATAGCGGAATCATGGCATATTTGGACTAGATAATGCTAAACAAGGTTGGGATGTTGTTACATCAGAAAAAATGTATACAATATTTTTTTATTTTGACAACAAAAATAACTGCTGATATATTAGACTGCATAATTGCATTGGGGCATACTTATATGCACTGTACAATAGAGCTAGGACACTAATATTTGTGTAAACTCTACATACTTGTGTTCTGTGCGTGTCACTGAGTAGGCTGATGCACCATTTGATGGGTGTACAATCCATTGGTAAGGCTGTACATGGCAATATGAATGTCTAATACACACAATAGACTAGAAAGGTGCTTTCCCACAGTCAAAGTCCTGCAATAAGAGCGAAGATGCTAATATTTGTGTAAACTCTGCAATACAGTGTATATACTGTAAGTATGCCCCCAATGCAATTAAGCAGTCTAATACATCCACAGTGGAATTTCCCCCCCAAAATCAAGTTTATTGTCTGAATAATTCATTATTGTATTTAATTTGTCATTTTTAAATTATGTAACAATATTCTAACCTTGTTTAGCATTATCTAGTCCACATATGGCATATCCACTATTTTTCCGTAAGCATCACTTTCATTGAGGGACTTGTATTTTGAAGGTGAACCGCAAATTCCACTATTGTTCAGCAGGAGGACAAACACAACGTTGGCCAACGTTCAGATAGAAATGTATTATGTAGAACAAACATGTCTCTCGGATTATAAGGAATCATGTCAGTTCTATTCACGGCCTTTCTATCTGCAACGTTCCAAGAAGATTTTGTACTGAACCTACTGAGCTACAGGATACGAATTCCGCTCTGCCCATCGCTTGTCTGTCTGGAAAGCCAACGCAAATGAAAATGTGTGGTAGGCGGGGTTGACCCCACCCCGTTACGTGTGCCATGGCAGTGGGCTTCTCTACAGATAAGGCTGCAGCTACACACACACACGTCTGTCTCTCTCTGTCTCTCTCTGTCTCTCTCTGTCTCTCTCCCTCTCTCTCTCTCTCTCTCTCTCTCTCTCTCTCTCTCTCTCTGTGTATTACACAAACATGTACTCTGCTGCTCCGCAGTAGCCATGTCTCTAGTCTGCTGCTGTTCAAATGGCCATTCATGGCACTGCTGTGGTGTAAGAAAGAATCCATCAGAGGAAAGTGAGTGTGTCCCCCAAGTGTGTGCGCCTCAGCAGCCATTTCCCTCCACACTCATCTCATTACAGCTACAGTAGTGGAGAGGAGAGCAGGTCCACTCAAGTGGAGGGGAAGAGGAAAACAACCACCACAGTACAGTGTGATGGAGTCTGTCTGTGAGCTCGCGCTCATCTCTGTGCTCTCTCTCTCTCATCTCTGTGCTCTCTGTGCTCTCTGTGCTCTCTCTCTCTCTCTCTCTCTCTCTCTCTCTCTCTCTCTCTCTCTCTCTCTCTCTCTCTCTCTCTCATTCTCTCTCTCTCTCTCTCTCTCTCTCTCTCTCTCTCTCTCTCTCTCTCTCTCTCTCTCTCTCTCTCTCTCTCTCTCTCTCTCTCTCTCTCTCTCTCTCTCTCTCTCTCTCTCTCTCTCTCTCTCTCTCTCTCTCTCTCTCTCTCTCTGCCTTCCCTGTCTTATATTCCCTCTGCTGTTAACCAGGTATCAGCCTGAGACGATTGACTACATTAATTGCTTGGGATAGCTAGGGGATCTCTGTGTGTGTGTGTGTGTGTGTGCCAAACCGTTCACTTACAACCAGTCCTGATGGGTAAATGTCCCTGTGCTCCCTCTGTCTCCTCCTTAAAATGCAACTCATAAGAGGGACAGCGGGGCACTTAACCCCACTTTGTTAGAGGGACCCATGGCATTCTCTCTTTCTCCGTCTCATTCTCTGTTCCTCCTCAACTCAGAGCTGTTCCCGTAAGGTGCGTCCCCACACCCCTACACCCCCTCCAAGTCGGTTTACTCACTACTGGTGTTCTCAGATTGCTGCAGCTGTCAGGGAGGCCCAGCGGAGTGAGTGTCTTGTTTACCTAGCTCACTGAGGTGGCAGAGCAAAGGGCTACCCTCATCTGCCAGCCTGCCTGCCAGGCCGCCTCCACAGCAAGCAGGTTAAGGAATGGCTATGAGAAGAACTGAACTGGTGTTGTTACGACAAACCTGTTTGCTTGGCTGGCCCTCTAGACAGGTGTCCAGTACTTCATGGCCTCAAACCCATACATCTGCCAACAGGCAGGTGTCATATTCTCTAACATGTGATTAATAGTCATGTGAGAGCTGAGACTGGGGCAGTTGGGGGAATACCTCTGTGTTCTGTTGTACTGTATCACCATGGCACCTTTCTCCAGAGGGTACCTCTAATCCATTTAGTGAATTAAACAAAGGTATTGGTTCCAATCACATGGATAACAGAAAAAAGGGTACTGTTGACTCCACAGGGACTTTAAAAGGTTCCACCTGAGCCAATGGGAGAGTGAGGAGTAGTAGACTATTCAGCTCTTCTTTCTCCAGGGTTAGAACAGCACACAGGTGAGCAAGCTAAGAGTAAGAGCAGGACATTTCCATGTAAAAGGACCCATGAGAACCAACACGTGAAGTTCATAGGAGCATGTCAAATGAAAGCAAAAGTCTATATAACAGCACAGTACCGTATAGTACAGCACAGTAGAGTACAGTACAGAGTAGAGCACACTGGAGTTGAGTACACTATAATGTACTGTACTGAACTGTACTTTGCTTTACTGTACTGAACTATACTCTAATGTACTGAACTCTACTCTACTACATTGTTCTGTGCTATGCTGTTCTCTAATGTGCTGTGCTATACTGTTCTCTACTGAGCTCTACTGTGCTGTACTTTGATGTCCAAACTTGTGAACCATAGACGTCTATGATTGGTTCAGATTTGATCTGGTCCGGACCAACCAAATTTGGTCTTGTTTTGGGCAGAGCTCATTAAAATAATATCAAGTGAGAAGAATAATACCCAAATATGCCAAGGAGGATATTTATATTTATACCTTTGTGTACTTATTTAGGATACATCCCCATGAAGAAAATGACAATTATTTACATAATTATGCATTTCTGTGTAGTACAGATCAGGGACCGCAATTCTGTTACCGGGTGTAAATCCACTTCACTTACTGTAGTTCAATAACCAAAATATATATTTTTTTAAAGTCAATGTGTCATCATGGCATAGCTGACACCCCATTATTTTCTGTGTAAATTGTTCAAAGTAGTCCTTGTGCATAGAGTTGTATGGTTTGTTAAACTTTGAAAACAATGGTTTTTGTTTGGCATACATTTTAAGTGGAATATCAGCGCAATTCCATTACCGTGGAATTGACCAGCACCAACACATCAATGACACCTCCACATCAGACCAGTTACCACAAAACAGCATAAACTTGCCAACTCATGGCACCACCTGTATGACAGCCTAACATGGCCCTTAAAGGGTAACTCCAAACTGTGCATTTCTACGTTTTATAGACAAAATATACAGTTAAAACATTTTACTGAATGTCAACATCATAAATTTAAAAAATTTAAAAACACATTTCCAAACACTATGAGATTTGAGGTGACTTGGGGAGTAAGAAAATACCCTCCCTCTGACTAGAAAAGATCACCAAGGACATCAACCACCTGAGCCACTGCCTGTTCACACCGCTATCATCCAGAAGGCGAGGTCAGTAAAGGTGCATCAAAGCTGGGACCAAGAGACTGAAAAACAGCTTCTATCTCAAGGCCATCAGACTGCTAAACAGCAACCACTAACTCAGAGAGGCTGCTGCCTACATTGAGACCCAACCACTGGACACTTGAATAAATGGATCACTAGTCACTCTACACAATGCCACTCTAAATAATGCCACTTTAATAATGTTTACATATCTTACATTACTCATATCACATGTATATACTGTATTATATACCATCTAGTGCACCTTGCCTATGTCGCTCGGCCATCGCTCATCCATATACTTACATATACATATTCTCATTCACCCCTTTTAGATTTGTGTGTATGTGTGTATTAGGTATTTGTTGGGGAATTGATAGATTACTTGATAGATATTACTGGACTGTTGGAACTAGAAGCACAAGCATTTCGCCACACTCGCATTAACATCTGCTAAACATGTGTATGTGACCAATAAAATGTGATTTGAACTGAGCTTTTTTGGGACCTTTCTTATCTTTTTAAATCATAGAAACGTGCTGTTTTCACATATATAGACACTGGTATGTTGCTCGAGATAGTGTATATGAGGTTGAAATGTCGAGAAACTGTCCTTTAACTCTTCACCCTGATTCCCCATTCCCCCAATGCATGGAGAAACAATGGAAATCTCAAATACCATTCGGTATCGGCTAATCGTGATTAACTGTTTTAAAAAGAATAAGAAGGGCGGAATTTTCTATAAATACCCTGATTTGTTGGGGTCTAAGAGGCTAAATGCGGAATGCTGGAGTAGATGTGCTCTGACGCACTGGGGTGGGCTGAATAGGGAGTGATGTTTTGGGAGACTAATTTCCCGTCATACATTCTTTATTTGAGCCGTGTTCCTGTGACTGTTTAAACTCCTCTAATGCCCGTCATGCTACGGAGCACAAAGGGTTATTATACGTAGAGCAGGCATCGTCATGGTGACAGGACAGAACTAGGCCCTCTGGTTCTTCAACAACACACTGCTAGCCAATGAGGAACTCCAGATCCCCCAATGCGCTCTTTAATTTAGCGACAATTTAAGATGATACCCTCTCAGAACTCCTCCATATTTTCCACTTGCTTGCTCTGGACCAAATGACACAGGGAAAAACAATGAGTCATCGGTTAAATGCGCTGGCTTACATTGTTTAATTGTACTGATCCACTGAAAGGACGGTAGGAAACGATGAGCACAGAAGTGCCAGCTGTGACAGAACTGTCTGTCTGGACTGAGGGTGAATTGAGGAACGGGGTCTTGGGAGGACAGAGGTTGTGTCCTATTTTTGCCTTTGTAATTACATAAAGCGCCACACACACTGTGCCCTCTGTAACAATAGAAAAAACTTCTTATCGATATCCCAGATTTTTTTCAATTTTCACCTAAATGACATACCCAGGATATGCATATTCTTGGTACCATTTGAAAGGAAACACTTTGAAGTTTGTGGAAATGTGAATTGAATGTAGGAGAATATAACACAATAGATCTACCACCATCTTTGAAATGCAAGAGAAAGGCCACAGTTGTAGCCATCACTATGGTTGTAATTCCGATAGTGTCTACAAGATGGCAGCAGTGGATGTGCAAAGTTTTGGATGGATAACTTGAAAAATTTGTGGACAACACGACTTATAGTGTGAAGTCCCCAGGTACATTTGGGAAAATTGTGAAGCAGACATTCACATTTAAATAAAAAAATTCTGCAAGAATATCGTCAAATCTGTATACTTGGACTTTGATTTAGCTTTCCAAGTATATTATAAGTTCAACATTTGCAAAACAACCAGTTTTCATAACTTCATAATTCTGAATATCCTTATAATTTTTGTCCAAAATGAAAAGGCATGCTGTCGTACAAGGTTAGAAGCTACATTTCATGACATATATATGGTTTCCAGATACTCACGTAAAGCACAGCTCATAGGCTATCTAGCTAGCTTTGTTTGACCCTGATTGGTGCTTATTTGACAAAGATACAGTCGTTCAAGAGATGGCCGCCCGCGTCATCGGCGTGCCATGAAGGTGTCGCTCTCTGACCAAATATGGTGTTCTGTAGGATATACTACACCCCTAGTGAAATAGTGAAGTCTTGTTACCTTCTGAGGAATAGATACGAACGTGAATTGACTCGTTCAAACAACGTTTAGGTTGAGATTTTTACATATTCCTTTGTTTGCAAATTGAATGAGTGGAAATACAAAATCGATCGTGCGTGCTATATGGACCTTTTTAGGATACGAAAAGAGATGTTATCTAACAAAACGACACTTCATGTTATCTCTGGGACCCTTTAGATGATAAATCAGAGCAAGATTTCAGAATGTAAGTAAACATTTCACCTTCAGAGGTGAATTTATCAAAACTATCGGCCTGAAAAAGTGTTTTGTTGTTAGGAGTTCTCCTCAACCAATAGCTACTGTAAATTGGACAGTGCAGTTATATTAACAAGAATTTAAGCTTTCGGCCGATATAAGACATTTCTATGTACCGACATTTGTTGTTACTCTAAAATCTGCAATCTTGATATCATGCGCTGCATGATTTACAACTGTCCCGTTGACGGAACGCCAATCCTTAAGAAGTTTTGTGCCGGCTTACATTGTTTAATTGTAATGATTCACTGAAAGAAAGGTAGGAAACGATGAGCACAAAAGTGCCAGCTGTGACAGAACTGTCTGTCTGGACTGAGGGTGAATTGAGGAACGGGGTCTTGGGAGGACAGAGGTTGTGTCCTATTTTTGCCTTGGTAACTACATAAAGAGTCACACACACACTGTGTCCTCTGTAACAATAGAAAAGTAACAACAACTGCATCAGCCACGACATGAGAGAGTAAAAGTAGCCTTTACGTAATCCTGTCCAGATCAGGGCTTTTTATCCTGGGTAAGCAGGCCAGCAGTGCCCACGGGGTGAGGAGAGGTCTCCCAGCTCTACCCTGCTCAGCAGCTGTTCTACTAAAGATGAGCAGGCCAGGGAGAGCAGTTGGAAGATGAGGAGGATGAGGGGATGGGAAGAGTAGATAAAGAATAAATAGAGGACAAAGAGGAGATGAAGAGGAGGAGAGGTGGACTAGGTGAAGAGAGAGGCTAACAGCTTTTGGTCCAGATAGAGCAGCCCCAGAGGTCATCAGACAAGACAAGTAATGAGAAAACAATAAACATTCCGTGAATTCTTCTCTTTGCGAGGGCAAGACAATGAAATGAGCACCCCTAGCAGTGGCCTAGAAAAAGGAATAACAGTGAGGAGCTAGCGGTCTCTGTCCTCCTATTGTGCTGTTATGTAAAGCTGCAACTTAAAATAACAAGAGAGACAAACTCTCATAAGCTAGACATGACATCACCCGGCGATGAATAATAACAAAGCCATGCCAATCAAGTAGGGGCACTCTGAGAGCCCGAGTCCATACCAGCTAACACCACACACTTATCTTTACCAAGAATCTGACTGTTGCTTGACTTTGGTTTGAAGAGCCTCATCTCTCATTGCTATCTCTCTCCGGCCCAGAGGCCACTGTCTGTCTCCTCTCCTTATCTACAGCCCAGCACGAGGAATCCCTCAAATGTAGCAGGAATGCCCACCAGGGAGGCCAGCCATGGGTCACCTGAGTCCTGAGGTGAGTCTCTCTGAGGGGATCAAGGCTCCACCAACAGGGTGCTGGGTTAGGTAAGAATGCCCACCAGGGAGGCCAGCCATGGGTCACCTGAGTCCTGAGGTGAGTCTCTCTGAGGGGATCAAGGCTCCAATGCCCCACCGTGGCTCGTATCACATTCTCCAGGCCAGTGTTCGTTCCAAGAAACATAGACCGTTTGGTTTCACAGTAACCTTTATGAGTAGCTGTTTGATTTTCAGTCACCATGCAGTGCCTTCGGAAAGTATTCAGACCCCTTGACTTTATCCAAATTGTGTTACGTTCCAGCCTTATTCTAAAATTGATTAAATTGTTTTTCCCCCTCATCATCTACACACAATAAGCCATAAGAAAAAACAGGTTAAGAAATATTTGCAAATGTATTAGAGATAATTGCATAATTATCGTATTTCGTTGCCCTAACGTAGCCTTCAATGCTATTCGCCCAGGAGCTAGCAAACGCTAGCTAACGCCCACAGATTACCATCACTGTAGTGCTACTCACTCAACTGAACGACTTGATTAGTTTAGTGTTAGCTAGCTACATAGCTGTCTTTGTTTCCAAGATAATTGTGTAGTTTAGAGTGTGTAGTCTTGGAGTGATTATCTTAATTCACTGAGGTTCGCTAGCCAGCTATTTGTCGTCCTTAACGTAGGAGACTCTGCTAGCTAGCCAACAGCTAACAGCTAACAGCTAGCCAACGTCACCACACACACGTCTACTGAATCGAATTCAACAACCCGGTCAGGTAGTATCACATTTTCATTTCATTTCATTACAGTACAACGGTTTGATTTGTTTGATCGTAGCTAGCTACATAGCTAGCTACATAGCCGTCTTTGTTTCAAAGATAATTGTGTAGTCTAGAGCGATTTCCTAGGTTAGCTAGCCAGCTATTGTCGTTCTTTTAACGCAACGTAACGTAAATAACACTGCTAGCTAGCCAGCTAGCCCCCGAATAGTAGCACTGTAGAAACTATTACACTCAACGGAACGACTTGATTAGTGTAGTGTCAACAACGCAGCTACTGCCAGCTAGCCTACTTCAGCAGTACTGTATCATTTTAATCATTTTAGTCAATAAGATTCTTGCTACGTAAGCTTAACTTTCTGAACATTCGAGACGTGTAGTCCACTTGTCATTCCAATCTCCTTGCATTAGCGTAGCCTCTTCTTTAGCCTGTCAACTATGTGTCTGTCTATCCCTGTTCTCTCCTCTCTGCACAGACCATACAAATGCTCCACACCGCGTGGCCGCGCCACCCTAATCTGGTGGTCCCAGCGCGCACGACCCACGTGGAGTTCCAGGTCTCCGGTAGCCTCTGGAACTGCCGATCTGCGGCCAACAAGGCAGAGTTCATCTCAGCCTATGCCTCCCTCCAGTCCCTCGACTTCTTGGCACTGACGGAAACATGGATCACCACAGATAACACTGCTACTCCTACTGCTCTCTCCTCGTCCGCCCACGTGTTCTCGCACACCCCGAGAGCTTCTGGTCAGCGGGGTGGTGGCACCGGGATCCTCATCTCTCCCAAGTGGTCTTTCTCTCTTTCTCCCCTTACCCATCTGTCTATCGCCTCCTTTGAATTCCATGCTGTCACAGTTACCAGCCCTTTCAAGCTTAACATCCTTATCATTTATCGCCCTCCAGGTTCCCTTGGAGAGTTCATCAATGAGCTTGATGCCTTGATAAGCTCCTTTCCTGAGGACGGCTCACCTCTCACAGTTCTGGGCGACTTTAACCTCCCCACGTCTACCTTTGACTCATTCCTCTCTGCCTCCTTCTTTCCACTCCTCTCCTCTTTTGACCTCACCCTCTCACCTTCCCCCTACTCACAAGGCAGGCAATACGCTTGACCTCATCTTTACTAGATGCTGTTCTTCCACTAACCTCATTGCAACTCCCCTCCAAGTCTCCGACCACTACCTTGTATCCTTTTCCCTCTCGCTCTCATCCAACACTTCCCACACTGCCCCTACTCGGATGGTATCGCGCCGTCCCAACCTTCGCTCTCTCTCCCCCGCTACTCTCTCCTCTTCCATCCTATCATCTCTTCCCTCTGCTCAAACTTTCTCCAACCTATCTCCTGATTCTGCCTCCTCAACCCTCCTCTCCTCCCTTTCTGCATCCTTTGACTCTCTATGTCCCCTATCCTCCAGGCCGGCTCGGTCCTCCCCTCCCGCTCCGTGGCTCGACGACTCATTGCGAGCTCACAGAACAGGGCTCCGGGCAGCCGAGCGGAAATGGAGGAAAACCGCCTCCCTGCGGACCTGGCATCCTTTCACTCCCTCCTCTCTACATTTTCCTCCTCTGTCTCTGCTGCTAAAGCCACTTTCTACCATTCTAAATTCCAAGCATCTGCCTCTAACCCTAGGAAGCTCTTTGCCACCTTCTCCTCCCTCCTGAATCCCCCCCCTCCCTCTCTGCAGATGACTTCGTCAACCATTTTGAAAAGAAGGTCGACGACATCCGATCCTCGTTGCTAAGTCAAACGACACCGCTGGTTCTGCTCACACTGCCCTACCCTATGCTCTGACCTCTTTCTCCCCTCTCTCTCCAGATGAAACCTCGCGTCTTGTGACGGCCGGCCGCCCAACAACCTGCCCGCTTGACCCTATCCCCTCCTCTCTTCTCCAGACCATTTCCGGAGACCTTCTCCCTTACCTCACCTCGCTCATCAACTCATCCCTGACCGCTGGCTACGTCCCTTCCGTCTTCAAGAGAGCGAGAGTTGCACCCCTTCTGAAAAAACCTACACTCGATCCCTCCGATGTCAACAACTACAGACCAGTATCCCTTCTCTCTTTTCTCTCCAAAACTCTTGAGCGTGCCGTCCTTGGCCAGCTCTACCGCTATCTCTCTCAGAATGACCTTCTTGATCCAAATCAGTCAGGTTTCAAGACTAGTCATTCAACTGAGACTGCTCTTCTCTGTATCACGGAGGCGCTCCGCACTGCTAAAGCTAACTCTCTCTCCTCTGCTCTCATCCTTCTAGACCTATCGGCTGCCTTCGATACAGTGAACCATCAGATCCTCCTCTCCACCCTCTCCGAGTTGGGCATCTCCGGCGCGGCCCACGCTTGGATTGCGTCCTACCTGACAGGTCGCTCCTACCAGGTGGCGTGGCGAGAATCTGTCTCCTCACCACGCGCTCTCACCACTGGTTCCCCCAGGGCTCTGTTCTAGGCCCTCTCTTATTCTCGCTATACACCAAGTCACTTGGCTCTGTCATAACCTCACATGGTCTCTCCTATCATTGCTATGCAGACGACACACAATTAATCTTCTCCTTTCCCCCTTCTGATGACCAGGTGGCGAATCGCATCTCTGCATGTCTGGCAGACATATCAGTGTGGATGACGGATCACCACCTCAAGCTGAACCTCAGCAAGACGGAGCTCCTCTTCCTCCCGGGGAAGGACTGCCCGTTCCATGATCTCGCCATCACGGTTGACAACTCCATTGTGTCCTCCTCCCAGAGCGCTAAGAACCTTGGCGTGATCAGTCTTCATGAGTCATCAAAGGCCTCAGCCTAACTTTGAGTGTTGTAAGCTAAAGCTAGGCTATGTTCCTCAGCAGACTGAAGCCCCTCTTTTTACTAATGGCCTCGTACACCCTGTCGTTCTCAACTAACATCAAGGCGGTGTCCCGTTCCTGTAGGTTCATGCTCTACAACATCCGCAGAGTACGACCCTGCCTCACACAGGAAGCGGCGCAGGTCCTAATCCAGGCACTTGTCATCTCCCGTCTTGATTACTGCAACTCGCTGTTGGCTGGGCTCCCTGCCTGTGCCATTAAACCCCTACAACTCATCCAGAACGCCGCAACCCGTCTGGTGTTCAACCTTCCCAAGTTCTCTCACGTCACCCCGCTCCTCCGCTCTCTCCACTGGCTTCCAGTTGAAGCTCGCATCCGCTACAAGACCATGGTGCTTGCCTACGGAGCTGTGAGGGGAACGGCACCTCAATACCTCCAGGCTCTGATCAGGCCCTACACCCAAACAAGGGCACTGCGTTCATCCACCTCTGGCCTGCTCGCCTCCCTACCACTGAGGAAGTACAGTTCCCGCTCAGCCCAGTCAAAACTGTTTGCTGCTCTGGCCCCCAATGGTGGAACAAACTCCTTCACGACGCCAGGACAGCGGAGTCAATCACCACCTTCCGGAGACACCTGAAACCCCACCTCTTCAAGGAATACCTAGGATAGGGTAAGTAATCCTTCTCACCCCCTAAAAAGATTTAGATGCACTATTGTAAAGTGGCTGTTCCACTGGATGTCATAAGGTGTATGCACCAATTTGTAAGTCGCTCTGGATAAGAGCGTCTGCTAAATGACTTAAATGTAAATGTAAATGTATTAAAAATAATAATCTGAAATATCACATTTACAAAAGTATTCAGACCCTTTACTCAGTACTTTGTTGAAACACCTTTGGCAGCGATTACAGCTTTGAGTCTTATTGGGTATGACGCTACAAGCTTGGCACACATGTATTTGGGGAGATTCTCCCATTCTTCTCTGCAGATCCTCTCAAGCTCTGTCAGGTTGGATGGGGAGTGTCGCTGCATAGCTATTTTTAGGTCTCTCCAGAGATGTTCGATCAGGTTCAAGTGCAGGTTCTGGCTGGGCCACTCAAAGAGATTCAGAGACTTGTCCCAAAGCCACTCCTGCATTGTCTTGGCTCTGTACTTAGGGTTGTTGTCCTTTTGGAAGGTGAACCTTCACCCTATGCTGCCACCACCATGCTTCACCGTAGGGATGGTGCCAGTTTTCCTCCAGATGTGAAGCTTGACATTCAAACCAAAGAGTTACATTTTGGTTTCATCAGACCAGAGAATCTTGTTTCTCATGGTCTGAGAGTCTTTAGGTGCCTTTTGGCAAACTCCAAGCGGGCTGTCATGTGCCTTTTACTGAGGAGTGGCTTCCATCTGGCCACTCTACCATGAAGGCCTGATTAGTGGAGTGCTTCAGAGATGGCTGTCCTTCTGGAAAGTTCTCCCATCTCCACTGAGGAACTCTGGAGCTCTGTCAGAGTGACCATTGGGTTCTTGGTCACCTCCCTGACAAAGGCCCTTCTCCCCCGATTGCTCAGTTTGAACAGGCGGTCAGCTCTAGGAAGAGTCTTGGTAGTTCCAAACTTCTTCCATTTAATAATGATGGAGGTCACTGTGTTCTTGGGGACCTTATATGCTGCAGATCTGTGCCTCGACACAATCCTGTCTCGGAGCTCTGCGGACAATTCTTTCAACCTCATGGCTTGGTTTTTGCTCTGACATGCACCGTCAACCGTGGGACATTTATATAGACAGGTGTGAGCCTTTCCAAATCATGTCTAATCAATTGAATTTACCACAGGTGGATTCAAATCAAGTTGTAGAAACACCTCAAAGTTGACCAATAGAAACAGGATGCACCGAGGCTCATAACAAATGTAAATAAGGTATTTCTGTTTTCTAAAACTCTGTTTTGGCTTTGTCATTGTGGGGTGTGTAGATTGATGAGGGAAATCTTTAATTTAATCCATTATAGAATAAAGCTGTAAAGTAACAAAATGTGGAAAAAGTGAAGGGGTCTAAATACTTTCTGAATGCACTGTACTTGTCATAACAGCACCTCACGGTGTGGTTGACAGGGCATTATTACCCAGTGTCCCTACAAGGCACTGTGTACTTCCCTCCCCATGGACAAAATGCCAGGAGAGCCAGGACAAAATGAAATCCCGGAGAGGCTTTTCTTTTCAATAATGTCTGTGTGCTCGCTTGTTTATTCCTGGTTGAGACATTTGCTTCCATGGGTTTAACAGAGCGGCATACTCTCGAAAACTCAATTAGCAGATTTATAGCCCTTCAGCCTCAAGTCACACACTGGCTGGGAGACAAAGAGGAGAGGGAGAGCAAAGAGCAACCGGGCTGCCCAGATGAACACGGACTAGCCTTGGATTACACAACAATAGGCTCATTTACATCTTGGAACCAATTCAATAATGATAGAAGCAGTAAAATGCAATATTCAGATCAAATAAAAAGGCCATGGTGCTACTTTGCCAAATGCCAACCAACGTAACAACAAGACTACAATAGAATGACTTCTCTATTCCATTGTCCATTTCAAGAAGCCAATGTGAGGTCATCTGGCGCCTTGTGTCTCTTCTCCTCCAATGGGAGAGCAAAGTGTAAAACTGCATGGAGCAGAATAAGTCCAGAATAAGTGCATTCTCCGAATATTGATGATTCTTAGACAGACTCCGAACTAAGCAAACAGCCCATTAATCCTCAGTTGTACGAGGCCATTAGTAAAAAGAGGGGCTTCAGTCTGCTGAGGAACATAGCCTAGCTTTAGCTTACAACACTCAAAGTTAGGCTGAGGCCTTTGATGACTCATGAAGACTGATGCCAAACTGGACAAATGGCAACCGAAAGAAAAGGTCATGCAGACGGGATTGAAGTGAGGATTTGTCTTCCCTCTGATGGGGTAGTCCAGTCACCCATCCATCCATCTCTCCTTCCTCCTGCTCATAGCAGTGAGGTGACACCACCATTCTCAGGAACTTAATCCGAATGAGAATGCCTTTAATCTCAAAGGATGCCCGCAGCCCAAGAGGGAGATGGATGCCCGCAGCCCAAGAGGGAGATGGATGCCCGCAGCCCAAGAGGGAGATGGATGCCCACAGCCCAAGAGGGAGATGGATGCCCGCAGCCCAAGAGGGAGATGGATGCCCACAGCCCAAGAGGGAGATGGATGCCCACAGCCCAAGAGGGAGATGGATGCCCGCAGCCCAAGAGGGAGATGGATGCCCGCAGCCCAAGAGGGAGATGGATGCCCGCAGCCCAAGAGGGAGATGGATGCCCACAGCCCAAGAGGGAGATGGATGCCCGCAGCCCAAGAGGGAGATGGATGCCCGCAGCCCAAGAGGGAGATGGATGCCCGCAGCCCAAGAGGGACATGGATGCCCGCAGCCCAAGAGGGAGATGGATGCCCGCAGCCCAAGAGGGAGATGGATGCCTGCAGCCCAAGAGGGACATGGATGCCCATAGCCCAAGAGGGAGATGGATGCCCGCAGCCCAAGAGGGACATGGATGCCCGCAGCCCAAGAGGGAGATGGATGCCCGCAGCCCAAGAGGGACATGGATGCCCGCAGCCCAAGAGGGAGATGGATGCCCGCAGCCCAAGAGGGACATGGATGCCCGCAGCCCAAGAGGGAGATGGATGCCCGCAGCCCAAGAGGGACATGGATGCCCGCAGCCCAAGAGGGAGATGGATTCCCGCAGCCCAAGAGAGAGATGGATGCCAAGCAATTAAATGGAAACTCACTGGTTCAACAGTCACGGTCTGGAACCGTTTTAATAAGCTGGAAACTATTTCCAAAATGGTTGACGGTTCTGATGGCGACCAGAGACAAAGGGCCTCATTGTAAAGGGAGAGCGTGTATTTTTCTTCACTGATCAAGTTCACTGCCAAGAGGCAAGGAACAAGCGACAGACCCAAGAGCTGTCATCTGTTGTTTTTTCATACCCCCTACCCCCACCACCACAAAAGGAGACAGACGAGACCTCCTCCATTGAGTGCTGCTAGAGAATGCCACACTATAACCATCCCCACCGTGGCCTATTGCCAATATCTGAATCAATCTATGATAACCCTAATCTTCCCCCAGTCAAAGGGGATGTAATTACTTGGGGAAGTTAAACTCAGTAAAACCACAAAACATTTCTGGAATGGGTGTGTCAGTTTACACACAAAAAAATACTAAGAGAAAATGTCACAGACAGATGCACTTCTTCTCAGCACAATGCAATCGTTACAATTACAGACAGCAAACAGTGAGGAGACAGAGCTGCTTTTCTTTTACACTTCTCTCCCAGTTTCCAAGCTATGGCTCACAGCTGTAATCCACAAAAATAGCCAATGCTTTTATTCTTTAAAGAAATTATGAAAGAGATTGGTGTGTTTTGTTACTATCTAATCATGGCATGGCGTTGTTTAATGACAGTCATTTACTTGTTTAAAATCTACACTACCGTTCAAAAGTTTGAGGTCACTTAGAAATGTCCTTGTTTTTGAAAGAAAAGCAATGTTTTTTGTCCATTAAAATAACATCAAATTGATCAGAAATACAATGTAGACATTGTTAACGTTGTAAATGACTATTGTAACTGGAAACAGCAGATTTTTTAAAAGGAATATCTACATAGAGGCCCATTATTAGCAATCATCACTCCTGTGTTCCAATGGCACGTTGTGTTAGCTAATCCACATTTTAAAAGGCTAATTGATCATTAGAAAACCCCTTTGCAATTATGTTATCACAACTGAAAACTGTTGTTCTAATTAAAGAAGCAATAAAACTGGCCTTCTTTAGACTAGTTGAGTATCTGGAGCATCAGCATTTGTGGGTTCGATTACAGGCTCAAAATGGCCAGAACAAAGAACTTTCTTCTGAAACTCGTCAGCCTATTATTTCTCTGGGAAATTAAGGCTATTCCATGTGAGAAATTGCCAAGAAACTGAAGATCTTGTACAACGCTGTGTACTACTCTCTTCACAGAACAGTGCAAACTGGCTCTATCCAGAATAGAAAGAGAAGTGGGAGGCCCCGGTGCACAACTGAGCAAGAAGACATGCACATTAGAGTGTCTAGTTTGAGAAACAGACGCCTCACAAGTCCTCAACTAGTACCCGCAAAACACCAGTCTCAACGTCAACAGTGAAGAGGCGACTTCTAGGCAGAGTTCCTCTGTCCAGTGTTTGAGTTCTTTTGACCATCTTAATCTTTTCTTTTTATTGGCCAGTCTGAGATATTAATTTTTCTTTGCAACTCTGTCTAGAACGCTAGCATTCCGGAGTCACCTCTGCACTGTTGACATTGAAACGGGTGTATTGCAGGTCTAAAATCTAAGAATAAAAAATCTGCGAACAGTAATTTGGGGCGGCAGGGTAGCCTAGTGGTTAGCTTGTTGGACTAAGAACCAGAATGTTGCAAGTTCAAACCCCTGAGCTGACAAGGTACAAATCTGTTGTTCTGCCCCTGAACAGGCAGTTAACCCACTGTTCCTAGGCCGTCATTGAAAATAAGTGACTGACTTGCTTAGTTAAATAAAGGTTAAAAAATACTTCACACACTCACATGGTGTGCCATCATTTCTGATGGGAAAAAAAACTTGGTGGATATAGCATCTTGGAAATAAACACTTGATGTACTTTTAAAGAAAGTTATTTTATCAATCAAAGTTATTTTATCAAAAGTGTTATGTTCTTTCTGATGTTCATTTCTATCTCCTGTGAGTTTCTCAGCTGCCTTAGTTGGTGATTAGTAAGAGGAAAGCTTACTTTGCCATTTCAGCTGCCCATATATCAACCCTGAGAATCAGCAGTGGGACCAGGGGGTGACAGACTTGTTTGATCTAGACCTCGCCTTACAGAGATGTCAGTGTTGTGTGTGATCCAGCCCACAGACTTATGAGTGCAGTGGGGAGATGGACTTCCTCCTTCTCTCTCTCTCTCTCTCTCTCTCTCTCTCTCTCTCTCTCTCTCTCTCTCTCCTCTCTATCCCCCCTCTCCCTCTTTCTCTCCCGTCCTCGTTCCCTCCCTCCATTCAGAGTTTTTCCCGTCCGTCCACCTCCCCAGTAGCCAAGCTCTCCGGCAGGACGTGACCCGCCCAGCTCACACTCACTCCATAAATCACAGGCCGCGTCTCCGCCGTCCACTTGAAAAGAGGCCGCTGTGCTGCCTTTCTTTGGTGTGCTCCAAGAGGCTGCTTCCTCCCACTGCGCTGGCCTGTTTTGAGCCAAGAGTTTAAACATATGCTTGTGTGCAGCACTTTCTAACACCCGCAGGCACAAAGTGACGCGCAGTGCACAGAGGTGTCTGTCTCCATGGCAGCATGGAGAGTGCGTTTTCCAGAGCACGTACTTACACGCTAAGAAATGGCAACCCCCTTCGATATTTACATACACTTCAATGCAAAATCACAATGGGCTAGTGTGCTGTTGCGCAGCTTGAAGAGAAACAAGGAAGCGGAGATCACTTAAAATACTTTTAAAGTATCAAGCTTGGTAAAGAACGGAGACAGAGAGAGGTTGTGCTCCCCCACAGCATTGGATTCAGAGCAGTTCACTCACTCTGTATGGAGCATGACTCTTTACACTATCAATACAAATCTACTCCAAAACAAAGAAAAGATCCGAATACAAATCTTAAAACTACCACACATTTAAGGGGAGAACATTAAATGACAATTGCCTAGCTTGAAGTAAAACCAACTAGGAAATACTGAATTCTAAGAGAGCTCAAAATCAAGTCTTGTACTCCTTTCACAAAAGGATTCTTGGTATGTTGCCTATAAAAACAATTTGGCAATGTTTATATGGCCCCCTTTCAAACAGCACAATTTTAACCTATTTATTACCGGCATTCACCTTTTATATAGCCATTGCTTTATCCGTCAAGGAGCAAGAGACATTAAACTTTGACCCTGTTGTTGTGACCGTTGTCATGGTAACCTGATGTGACAGCAGCTTGTTCTATATTCCTCTGTTTAAATTCAGACTTTCCACTAGGGGTAAACAACTCCAGGATTTTGGGAGTAGACACCGACTCCTGCTCGACTCCTAAAACACGCTGAAACACCACTCCATTATCACAGTCCTACTAGGATAGGATTGGCATGAGCATGATGCTGCCCATTTGCTTATCAACTTATAAAAGGCCTATTTTGTTTGAATATAGAAGATGTGTAGGAAGTCGATTATTTCAGAGATAATTCAGCTGTGTGCAGCCTTGACAGATTCCCATGGGATGATATGGCACACTCTCCACGCTGATAAGCCTATTCTTTGATGTGTTGTATGCCCCTATTCGGACGGGACTAGTATTGATAGAGACGTTAGTCATGTAATTATTATCCAAGCATGTGTTATTCCAGAGGACAATTCACACAGGATTCATTTTTCCAAACTGCCCCCTTTAATTCTTTATATTTTTTCATTCAATTGATTCTTATGATTGAAGCCTGGAGTGGAGGTTTCTATTCTAGGGGTGAAGATAGTTCAGCGTCATGTCTAGACAATAATAGGGTACTACACTGATAACTCATGATTGCTTGGCTGCAAAATCTATAGGTGTTCCCATAATATTTAAATTGAGGAAGTGTGATCATAATCATTACTTTAGAGATCCATGGAAGACGTCCCTCCTACTAACCAGGTAGGCTAGTTGAGAACACCTTTATTTAACCAGGTAGGCTAGTTGAGAACACCTTTATTTAACCAGGTAGGCTAGTTGAGAACAAGTTCTCATTTGCAACTGCGACCAGGCCAAGATAAAGCGTAGCAAGTCGACACAATACAACAACACAGAGTTACACATGGAATAAACAAAACATACAGCCAATAATACAGTAGAACAAAAGAAAACAAAAAGTCTATATACAGTGAGTGCAAATGAGGTAAGTTAAGGGAAATAAATAGGCCATGGTGGCGAAGTAATTACAATATAGCAATTAAACACTGGAATGGTAGATCGGCAGAAGATGAATGTGCAGGTAGAGATACTGGGGTGCAAAGGAGAAAAATAAATAAATACCAGTATGGGGATGAGGTAGGTAGATAGATGGGCTGTTTACAGATGGGCTATGTACAGGTTTTAACGGTTTTTGGATGAGAACGTGAACTTGCCATTTTCCAAAAAGTTTAGACCAGTGGGTAATTACAGTGCCTTGCGAAAGTATTCAGCCCCCTTGAACTTTGCGACCTTTTGCCACATTTCAGGCTTCAAACATAAAGATATAAAACTGTATTTTTTTGTGAAGAAATAACAACAAGTGGGACACAATAATGAAGTGGAATGACATTTATTGGATATTTCAAACTTTTTTAACAAATCAAAAACTGAAAAATTGGGCGTGCAAAATTATTCAACCCCTTTACTTTCAGTGCAGCAAACTCTCTCCAGAAGTTCAGTGAGGATCTCTGAATGATCCAATGTTGACCTAAATGACTAATGATGATAAATACTATCCACCTGTGTGTAATCAAGACTCCGTATAAATGCACCTGCACTGTGATAGTCTCAGAGGTCCGTTAAAAGCGCAGAGAGCATCATGAAGAACAAGGAACACACCAGGCAGGTACGAGATACTGTTGTGAAGAAGTTTAAAGCCGGATTTGGATACAAAAAGATTTCCCAAGCTTTAAACATCCCAAGGAGCACTGTGCAAGCGATAATATTGAAATGGAAGGAGTATCAGACCACTGCAAATCTACCAAGACCTGGCCGTCCCTCTAAACTTTCAGCTCATACAAGGAGAAGACTGATCTGAGATGCAGCCAAGAGGCCCATGATCACTCTGGATGAACTGCAGAGATCTACAGCTGAGGTGGGAGACTCGGTCCATAGGACAACAATCTGTCGTATATTGCACAAATCTGGCCTTTATGGAAGAGTGGCAAGAAGAAAGCCATTTCTTAAAGATATCCATAAAAAGTGTTGTTTAAAGTTTGCCACAAGCCACCTGGGAGACACACCAAACATGTGGAAGAAGGTGCTCTGGTCAGATGAAAACAAAATTGAACTTTTTGGCAACAATGCAAAACGTTATGTTTGGCGTAAAAGCAACACAGCTCATCACCCTGAACACACCATCCCCACTGTCAAACATGGTGGTGGCAGCATCATGGTTTGGGCCTGCTTTTCTTCAGCAGAGACAGGGAAGATGGTTAGAATTGATGGGAAGATGGATGGAGCCAAATACAGGACCATTCTGGAAGAAAACCTGATGGAGTCTGCAAAAGACCTGAGACTGGGATGGAGATTTGTCTTCCAACAAGACAATGATCCAAAACATAAAGCAAAATCTACAATGGAATGGTTCAAAAATAAACATATCCAGGTGTTAGAATGACCAAGTCAAAGTCCAGACCTGAATCCAATCGAGAATCTGTGGAAAGAACTGAAAACTGCTGTTCACAAATGCTCTCCATCCAACCTCACTGAGCTCGAGCTGTTTTGCAAGGAGGAATGGGAAAAAATGTCAGTCTCTCGATGTGCAAAACTGATAGAGACAAAAGGTGGCGCAAAAGGTGGCGCTACAAAGTATTAACTTTGTATTAACTTCTTTCTTTGGTGTGAAAGATGTGAGAAAATGTTTTCTCGAAAGTAGCTTACAGCAACTACTCAGTCTCCTCTGTTGCAAAAATACTGAATCTTAGGAGTCGAACCGACGATTGACAGTCAGAAAGGCGACATCATGAGTCGACAGGCAAAGAGTTGAGGAATCTATTATTTTGGAGTCGACTCTCCACTACTACTTTCCAATGCTTTTATTTTTTCACAGTCACAATAGTAAGCTAGCAGCTTGCCATACTTGTAAAGCATTTGTAAATAATTACCTTGTAATGTGTTAATTTTCCTGTTACGGTGAATAAAAAGTTTGCTACAGTTAAACGCAGATATTTTCTGGTAATATATGAGCAGGATAGCCAGCTAGATAGCTAACTAACAAGCTAACTAACAAGCTAGCAACTAATTCAAACATTGTCTAGAAAGTGCCTTTTACTTGCCTGGCTTGTTAAATTGACATATCCCCGCAAAAATTATTTAACAGATGGGTTTAGTGTATATTTTTTTGTTTGTTGTTGCATGTAACGTTGCTATTTGACCCAGGCTGCTGCGGTGTCATGCCTTTTACAGTACCAGTCAAAAGTTGACACACCTTCTCATTCAAGGGATATTTTCTACATTGTACAATAATAGGGAAGACATCAAAACTATGAAATAACACATATGGAATAATGTAGTTACCAAAAAAATGTTAAACAAATCAAAATATATTTTGGATTTTAGATTCTTAAAAGCCACCCTTTGCCTTGATGACACCTTTGCACTCTCTTGAAATTCTCTCAACCAGCTTCACCTGGAATGCTTTTCCAAAAGTCTTGAAAGAGTTCCCAAATATGCTGAGCACTTGTTGGCTGCTTTTCCTTCACTCTGCAGTCCAACTCAACCCAAACCATCTCAATTGGGTTGAGGTCAGGTGATTGTGGTGGCCAGGTCATCTGATGCAGGATTCCATCACTCTCCTTCTTTGTCAAATAGTCTTTACACATCCTGCAGGTGCGTTGGGTCATTGCCCTGTTGAAAAACAAATGATAGTCCCAGTAAGCGCTAACCAGATGGGATGGCGTATCGCTGCAGAACGCTGTGACAGCCATGCTGGTTAAGTGTGCCTTGAATTCAAAATAAATCACAGACAGTGCCACCAGCAAATCACCATCACACCTCCTCCTCCATGCTTCACAGTGGGAACCACACATGTGGAGATCATCCCTTCACCTACTCTGCGTCTCACAAAGACTTTGGTTGGAACCAAAAATCTCAAATATGGACACATTTCCACCGGTCTAATGTCCATTGCTCCTGTTTCTTGGCCCAAGCAAGTCTCTTCTTCTTATTGGTGTCCTTTAGTTGTGGTTTCTTTGCAGCAATTTGACCATGAAGGCCTGATTCACGCAGTCTCCTCTGAATAGTTGATGTCTACACTATATTTATGATCAATTTGATGTTATTTTAATGTACAAAAAAATGTGCTTCTCTTTCAAAAACAAATACATTTCTAACTGACCCCAAACTTTTCAACAGTAGTGTATTATATAGTAAGAATTCATATCTTGGAATAACAGAATATAAAACTGTTTTACTATAGAAACTGCTCTTTGCGATCATGTAAGGAAATGTAAAAAAAACTGACCTAGATGAACCTCTCAAGGATGATTTCAAAAAGTTGTCATCCATGTTGGATGCGATCACACCACGTACTTTCTCTCCTTTCAAACTCCCCAACGGTTACTTTGGCTGAAGACAGGTAGCCTCCTAGCAATTTGTAGTTTAAGTTACAAACTTAAGCACTTATTTACCATCATTTATTTACCATAATTTATTTGCTAAATATAAAGTTAAGAACAGTTGAAATGGCAGTGTACATTATTCCCCCAAGCTAAATGCCAAAGCATTTCTGTGACATTAGACAAGAAATACTCAAGGACAGAACTACATACGTTTCAATGGAGAGAATAAATGCCTTAAAAGCATTTCTGTGAAGCTTTGTGATTGACAAGGACAGGTTTGATGTCGGACAACAATATAATGTTCATGATTTAATGCGTGCCAAAGACCGGTAAGATGAAAAGCGGGTCGCCAACCCCTCAGTAAATTACCGCAGTCACGAATAGGTTGGTTGGGGGAAATAAAAGCACAGGATTTGTTACCGGCGATACTTTTCAGATATAATGAAAAGACAGCAAAAAGTTGGTGGCAAAAGCATCCTTGGTGGTCTGAAATATTCCCTTACTTAGCCCTGTATACTTACACAATTACACCAACACTTAATGCTTTCAGTTAATTAAAGCATGGCCAGTGTATCCAACAGTGTAAAAAGTTCAAAAGCATTCCATGTCAATCCGATAGCATAACCACTCAGTTAGGCAAGAGGGCGGCTCAGTCTTTTTATGATCATGAGGTCTCCTGAGGGATAGCAGGCTAAAATAATACCAATGGCAACACTGACTAACTAAGGGAGCGGGACAGAGTCCAGCATGTCTGACTATGTACCAGACAGTCATGCCAACATAATGCCTCACCATCTGACTCATCCTGGCTGACTGAACCTTCTCCTTCCTACAGTAGCCTACCTCACATCTGACACACTAGGAATCCAACATGGATTACAATGTTTCTACAATCCAAGATAGTCCAAGAAAGGGATTAAAAAATGCAGGGGGGGGAAATGATGTCTTAGTGCAGTATCTTTCCATCTTAGCTGTGCTCTCTAGAGTGTAGATGAACTCTCACACACAGACAAAGACACTCAGACACTCACACATCACTGCTTGGGTTCAGGCCTGAACTCTCCATGCTACTCTGTACTGAGGATAACCAACACCAACTCAGCCATCTGAGCACAACGTCAAAAACACACAGAAAAATCCTTCCAGACTCATTCCTAGCTTCTCTGTTGGTCAGAGGAGTGGGAGGAGAGAGACAGGAAATGAGATTCAGCAAGCATTACATCAGCAGCTATAGGGCCACAGTCCTCAGTCCAGGCTGGGAAACATGTGAACCTTAGCACCTGTTGCACCTGCCTCTCCTCTGCCCGCTCAGCCAGTGCTGTGCTGAGGAACCCTGTGACACTGTGCTAAGGTCACCACTGTCTCCCGCTGTGACAGCAAAGTGGAGGGAAAATGTCAGGCAGGGAGACATCGTCTCTCCACTGTTAAGCCCCTAGCGAGGCTCCAGCCAGCCCCTGTCTGCCTGGCTGTCACAAGATCACGTTACATCAACATTCCCTGTGCTGCACACCAGATGAAGTAAAGGACCACCAGGATCTCCAGCACACAATGCTATACAAGGTCAACAATACAGATACAACTGATGGCGGAAAAAATCAATACAGTTATATATCGCAATATAATTTCTTTACGATATTATATCGATAAAATATGTGTGTTTTTGTCAGGTAGCGTTAGCTAGCGCTAGTTGTGAGAATTGCAATACATATCGTATAGGCACCAAAGTATAGTGATGATATCGTATCGTGAGGTCGTTGGCAATTCACAACCCTAGAAGATATGTCATATAATCCTCTCACTGCCAGCCAATAAAACACACTGTCCTCTCATATCAGTCTTATTTAATCAAGCGTCTTGTCAGCCAGTGGTTAGCAAACAAAAGCAAGTAGACTGACAGACGGCCTGGTTTCTGGTTTACTTCAGATCAACCTGAGTGTGTGTGGCCCATCTATACTGCATGGTCTCTTTATTTCACACTGCCCAGTGATGTTCACAGTCCCTGTGGGACAGACCACAGTTAAGCACATATTGGATTAAATGTTCTGCCCATGTATTAGACACTGAGCAGAGCAATGGCAGCACAGTGAATGAATCCGCAGTGAAGGAGAACAGATGACAGCACATGGGAGAGGGGGGTCAACTAAGTGCTTAATCTAATACAATCAACATCCACTACAATTGGCCATTTGTGTGGCACAACGCAGACGCTCTTCGGTGCTGGGGGCACTAATCACGTTCCCTTGATGACTCTGATGTAAACAAAATTAGCCAGTCATTTGAAAAATGCTATGGAGGGAAAGAGAGAAAAAAACTCCACACGTATAAATATGACCCAAAGGAAACGGCATTCCACAGTGCAGATGAATGACTGACTTGGGTACGCTGAGTGAGAAACATCAGAGACTCAACGTTGCAATCCCCTTGAACAAATGCCACTTTGTGTTGCACACACACACACCCACACACACACACAACCCACACACTTCCTATCACACCACGCCTCCCAACCCCAACTAGCTCTATGTCTAGAGGACACACATCTGGAGTTGGGCTTTGACATTTAATGGCATTTGTCTAAACACACGCATCTAGCATGTAGGCCTAAAGTTAATCACAGACAGCCACTCTCAAGCTGGTAACAGACAAACTTTCTGTGAGCTCTGAAATGAACCAGGCAAAAGAGAACACAATGTTGTTCCAGAAAAAATAATTGTATAAAGCAACCTTACGTAACACATCTTTTCCCCATTTTTGGAAATTCTTCAGAAACATTTTAACTACCCTCAGTGCCAGTATCAACAGCAGATACATGGACAGATAGAGCAGTAGTTTGGGTGGCAGGTAGCCTAGCGCTTAAGAGTGTTGAGCAAGTATCTGAAAGGTCGCTGGTTCGAATCCCTGAGCAGACTAGGTGAAAAATCTGTCAATGTTCCATTGAGCAAGGCACTTGGTAAATCACTCTGGATAAGAGTGTCTGCTAAATGACCAAAATGTAGTTTGGTTGGGTAGACAGATAGAGCAGTAGTTTGGTTGGGTAGACAGATAGAGCAGTAGTTTGGTTGGGTAGACAGATAGAGCAGTAGTTTGGTTGGGTAGATAGATAGAGCAGTAGTTTGGTTGGGTAGATAGATAGATAGAGCAGTAGTTTGGTTGGGTAGACAGATAGAGCAGTAGTTTGGTTGGGTAGATAGATAGAGCAGTAGTTTGGTTGGGTAGATAGATAGAGCAGTAGTTTGGTTGGATAGATAGAGCAGTAGGTTGGTTGGATAGATAGAGCAGTAGTTTGGTTGGGTAGACAGATATAGCAGTAGTTTGGTTGGGTAGACAGATAGAGCAGTAGTTTGGTTGGATATATAGATAGAGCAGTAGTTTGGTTGGATAGATAGAGCAGTAGTTTGGTTGGGTAGACAGATAGAGCAGTAGTTTGGTTGGGTAGACAGATAGAGCAGTAGTTTGGTTGGATAGATAGATAGAGCAGTAGTTTGGTTGGGTAGACAGATAGAGCAGTAGTTTGGTTGGATAGATAGATAGAGCAGTAGTTTGGTTGGATAGATAGATAGAGCAGTAGTTTGGTTGGATAGATAGATAGAGCAGTAGTTTGGTTGGGTAGACAGATAGAGCAGTAGTTTGGTTGGATAGATAGAGCAGTAGTTTGGTTGGGTAGACAGATAGAGCAGTAGTTTAGCTTGGAAGACAGACAGGTCAGGTAAACAACTGTACCAGCTAAAACTACCAGCCTGTGATTCCGGGGACTTTCCTCAACAGGAACATCAGTATCATTACCACACACAGTTGGACGGCAAAACGGCAAGACAAACCATATATCACACAGTTAAGGGGGTGGAATGTAAAAAAACAAGCTTTTTAACAAGTTAGTACATGCCTGGCCAAGGAACAATGCATACTGCAGTACATGTAAACAACTCCTGGCTGCAGTGAAGAGGTGGGAGATGGACCACACAGCAGAGATCTGATGCCTCATATCATGATAGAAAATACCATTGTACAGATGTAGGATCTTCATTTGATCACTCTTTTGTTGCTGAGAATTTACATAAATTCACTGAAAACCCACACTAGCACACAGTTATATTAACAGTATTACACTTTTCATGTCGCATAATATTGGCCAGCTAATAGCCTTGCCACTGATCAAGCAAAATTATGGAATAAACGTTCAGATCCTGTTGCTGCAGGATTATTTTGCTGCGACAATACAGGTAAAATTATGATCCTACATCTGTAACTCATGTATCAACAATAATTGATATGTTTGTCCACTCAATGTTACAATTATATCAAAAGGACCCAGGCAAGTGTATCAAAATAAAACCTAAAAATAATCATAATTAAAAAGAAATTGTTTAGCAACAAGAGGCAGCTTTGAGTAAATGAGTGTAAGTAATGTGGACTAATAAAACATTCATAAGAATCGGAGGTGTTTACATGAACGCTGTGGACTAGCGCCTGTCATGTTTTTCAGAAGACCAGAGAGAGGTGGACCTTAAAGCACACTCAAGTGCAAACAAGCCTGGCTCGGCTGGTCATGTCTCAGTAATTGATGTACTAATGGGAGAGGGTGGGGGGTTGGGGAGAGAGTAACGGAGGCTGGGACTTCAAAGGCTTGCTAGACACTTATCAACAAACGTGCTCTCATCAGACACAAGAGGATGGGCAGATGAAAGGTAGACTAATGCACCTCACCCCACCGCTCCACTCTACTCTGCTCTATCAGCACTGGGCCTGGTTATGGGAGCCAGACGACCACACCAGAGGAGAGGACTGGGGGAAAGGGGGAGGACAGAGGAGTGGGACATGGAATCAGCCAGAACCCAAACATATGAGATAGGGAGACCAGCCAGACAGTGTTTGGGCGGTTCAGTAAGACATCTGCACAGATACCCAATAAGCAACTTCCTCTAGGATTGGGGAAAAGATGGGCACACGTGGCATGAACAGTGTCTCCATAATGGTGCAGCGGCCTAAGGCACTGCATCTCAGTGCAGGAGGTGTCACTGCAGTCCCTGGTTTGAATCCAGGCGGCATCACATCCGACCGTGATTGGGAGTCCCATAGGGTGGTGCACAATTGGCCCAGCATCGTCCGGGTTTGGCAGGGGTAGGCCGTCATTGTAAATAAGAATTTGTTCTTAACTAACTTGCTTGGTGAAATAAAGGTACAAAAAAAATATATAATGTAATTTAAGGACTGTTTTCCCACAATATACGTGTAATGATGCCAGGGGTTACCTTGGGAGAAGTTTTGGAGGATATAGAAAATGTAACATGAAAAAAATATCCAACTGTAAAATGATAGTAAGGAACACTAAATGAGTGCCCTGTGAGTCCTGAGTCAGATTAGCCGGCTGGATGAATGAGGATAGTGAGGTCTCCCAGGTGACGTGGCCTCTCCCTCCACTCCCCGCCTAACAGACTGAGATAGAGCTGCTGTTGGTGCTGCTCTGGAGACTCTGTCTATATTTAACACAGTAGCGGCCCGCTGTCCGTCCGCTGATGAAACAAGAGAGCAGCTGTGCTGAACCTCCTCAGCTCCCAGACCTTACTATAGTACTGCAGACAGGGATAAGGACAGGACAGGGATTAGGACAGGACAGGGATTAGAACAGGGCAGGGATGAGGGCAGGGTAGGGATAAGGAGAGGACAGGGATAAGGACACGGAATAGGACAGGGTAGGGATGAGGACAGGACAGGACAGGGATGAGGACAGAACAGGGATGAGGTCAGTGCACAGATAAGGACAGGGATAAGGATAGGAATGAGGGCATGGCACCTAAATCAACCACTGATATGAAGACATATCAAATAACATAAGATCCTCCAAGATTAAAGTGCATTTCTCACACAAGATGAGACTGAAACGATATTGAAACAGGCTGCAGCATTGTCTAACTCTTCTTTAGTCAATGTGAGGACTTGGACACCTCCGTAGTTCTCTGAAAAGGAGCAGCGTAGACTTACCCCCACACCAGTGTTTTGTGTCATGTCAGCTCTGGTGTTATTATGTTAACACAGGAGAGTGACACAAAATACTTGTTGCGAGCAGAATCAACATGCTTTGCATCATTCAAGACTGTTGCTTTGTGAGATGGTTTTAACGTTCACAGTTAGCCATTGTTATGTTAATGCCAGCTGAAAAGTACCCAGGGCCTTGCCTTGGCTCCAAGTTGGAACAGGTCTGCCGGAGCCATGGCCCAATGAGACACGGGTGCTGGCCCACATAGCAGCAAAGACAAAAGTCTGAGCCTTTTGGGTGAAACACTGGGGTAAATCCTCAGTGGAAATGCGCCATAAGACCCCATATTTCATCCTTGGCCACCCTGATGCTAACAGAGCGCCAACTGGTGAAAGGCCAGTTGGTGTGGCCAAGGAGCAGCAGTCCTGCCAGGAGCAGGAGAGATGGACAGGCTGAGAGGAGAGGAGAAGGCCAGCAGCAACAGCAGACCAGAGGAGCCCCATACACCTGTTCACATTACCCAGCGTCCTGACAACTGCTCTAGGGCTTGGGTATGAAACCCAAACAGACCAGGAGACAGAGGAAGGGGAAGCATCCTCCTTGTCCTCCCGGATGAGGTCAAGGTCACTCTTCAATCACAGACAAATGCAGACATGACATACAACGCTTGGATAGACAGCAGCTAGACCTCACAGGTCTATATCAATAAGGCACTCTGTTCTCTCTTCACATTGACTGAAGAAGCTCAGTAAAGGGTTAAAGGGGAAGTGGGGTTGTCAGAGGCATTTCAATTAGCTGAGTAAGTCCATAAGATTTCCTTTGTAATTTTATGACACCCTTTTATCTCCTCAGTGCATAAGAACAGACTGGCATGTTGCAGCCTGTACACACACACGCACGCACGCACGCACGCACGCACGCACGCACGCACACACACACACACACACACACACACACACACACACACACACACAACACACACACACACACACACACACACACACACACACACACACACACACACACACACACACAATCCTACATGTGGCTTTTCTTTAGCTCTTAAGAAGTAACACAAAGCGTGTTGTTATGCTAACCTCTGTTATTTCAAAGAAGTTCCTACCCACTTCATTCCAAAAGAGAACAGTCATAAATGTAAGTCTTTTTTCTCTAGACAAAGACCAGCTAAAGCTATAAAGAGCATTAGCCTTGACATCTGATTTCCATTGCTCCACACTCCTAACATGTACACCATGTTTACACTGTTTAGCTAATTCCCTTTACCATATTTCCTCATGATAGGAACTCATGGTGACATTGGACACACTTTGTTATCAGCAGCAGTGATTTGTATTACCTTTTCATATCGCATATCAGCTGTAAAGAATAACAAAAACACGAGCTAAAATAATATGTGAAATTAGAAAAGACATTAGAAAGGACAGACAGTGATCAAACAATGTTCTGAAACTGAGACATCTCTGGGGGCATCCTTCTTCGACCGGTCAGCTGGTCTCTCCTCACTACCCAAGGGGACTTGGGTAGCTCAACTGAGCATCTCCGCGTAGCTCCACTGAGCATCTCAAGACCCACCCTCCTCATCTCAGTCATCACACGTGCCACATCCACACACTTTCCCCTCAGTGTGTATGTCATAAGCTTCTGCCTTCAGCGGTACACATTTATTCAATGTGAGGGGGCATCACACATGAACAGAAAATATAGAAATAAACACACGCCATACAGGGAGAAGGAGAAGAAGCCAGCAGAGAAGCGGATCTGATCCCGTTGCCCTGAAACTAGCTGTTCACCCATGGCAGAACAATATTCTTCCTCTGCGGTGTGTCAAATATATCCACCAATACCGCACACATCCTCACTTCTGCAGGAGAGATTTGTCGGCAGGAGATTTTTTTCCCCCCGTTGTGGAATTAACTTGTGCTCTGAGAGCTTACTTGCGGGCATGGCGCATTATCCCCCCTGGCAATGCCAAGCCTGCCCAGTAGTGAGCAGTGGCTGCAGCGGGCACAGAGCTCAGGCAGGCAGCCCAAGCAGCGTGGAGCAGAGCAGAGTGGCTACTCCTCTCACCTCAGTGGGGAGCAGCTAGCGAGTAGCAGTGCTAACAGGCGGAGAGGAGATAGGCCTCGTCCTTCCTGCCATTACACTGGGACTGAGTGGAATCTATCACAGAGCGGTGGCCCCACGGCGCTGAGAGAGGAAGTTATAGTATTCACACAGATTTATGAATGAGTGTTAAGAGTGCCGGATGAGTCACAGCTTCCGCACAGAGCGGCCAGAAGGCAGCAAGCAGCCCATCAGCACAGGCAATGAGTGGCTCGCACACACCGGCACCAGTCACCACGTGCATGCACACACACACACACACACAGACACACAAACACACACACACGCACACGCACACACACAATAGGCACACTGGGCACAGATAAAGGCAAATGTGAGGGCATGGAATGCCTATGTGTGTGTGTGTGTGTGTGTGTGTGTGTATGTGTGTGTGTGTATGTGTGTGTGTGTGTATGTGTGTGTGTATGTGTGTGTGTGCGAGCGCTCACATTTGCGTGTGTCTCTATCCGTCTATGTGGAGTGGCAGCATTGCTACACAGTCCAGCCTTTTAAATCATTATAGAAGTATCTGTGGTGGCAGCATTGCTACACAGTCCAGCCTTTTAAATCATTATAGAAGTATCTGTGGTGGCAGCATTGCTACACAGTCCAGCCTTTTAAATCATTATAGAAGTATCTGTGGTGGCAGCATTGCTACACAGTCCAGCCTTTTAAATCATTATAGAGAGGCATTGATGACAGTATTTTCATAACGGGTATTCAAATTTTACAAATACACAACAGATAACCAAAACAAATTTACTATTTGAAAGACACTACTATTTCAAATGCTTTGCATAGTAGTATATGTGTTGTTGACACAAGCAAGCATGTAAGTGGCTTGCCATGCATTGCACTACAAACTAGCAACGCACTGAAGCAGATAATATATTAAACATTTGCTTTAGGGGAAAACTAAAAACAAACTGTCTGACCAATCATACTGTCCAAAGGAAACTTACAAAACCAATTGAACAGAAAAACTATTTGTAACCAAACCGTTTTATCCCCTCGTTGCAAGGGCTCTGATTATTGGGGCCGAATGAAGAGCATCTCTATAACAGCTAAACATATTAAAATCTCCTGCTCACATTTCTCAAGAATGACATTTATGAATGTCACCTAATGGGAGTAAATGTGTCAGAGGCCAGGAGAGGAGAGAGAGGGGAGAAGAACTGCATGGAATGTACTCACATACACACACAGACACACAAAAACTATAGGACAACAATTATTTGTTCTTGTACCTGCATAGGTATTAAAGCTTATTAAGCACTATACAAAAAGTATGTTCATGGAAGGCCTCTGTCCACCGACCACTCTTTAAAATACATCACAGTCTGAAAGCACAAAGATAGGGATGGGGTTGCACCCAGGCCTACCATGAAAGGGCTTGTCATCCATCTCTAATGTCGTTTCAATCAATGGCACCATAGAGTAGCAACACAAGGAATCAATATTCCCTAGTCCTCTGAGAAAATAATAATAAAAAAAGAAATAATAAATAAACACTGTGGTTATGCTAGCAAGCTAGTGTTGTGCAAGTCCAGTTTCCCATGGCTTTTTCCCTCTCAAGAGGAGTTGTAGTGACCCATTGAGAGCGCTGCAGGGCTGAGGAGAGTGGAGGAGAAGATGAGGGATCTGATTATGCCATCTTTACTGTGGGGGAGGAGGGAGTAGCGAAAGGGAGGGATGGTACGATATGTGAGGCTGATAAACAGAGTGGCGTGGCTCTGTCTTCACAGTGGAACACTGCCTGGGCAGAGCTGGGCAGGCATGCCTGGCACAGGGAGATGGATCCAGGAAGTGAGTCACCAGCAGCACTACCATACCCCCCAGGAAAGTACAGGGCTCTTGGAGAAAAGGCCAGACTGTTGGAACTGGAGCCCTTCCTGTCCCTCACCACGGCCCTTTGATAAGCCTGAGAGAAGCCTTTAAAAATGTAAAGCCTTCCCTGCATGTCGAGGCAAGTGTCTGGGATTACGTTGGTTAAACAAAAACAAGACAACCGATCATATGACATAGCCCACCTAACGCACACACACACATTCCCAGGGCCTGTCTCTACCACCCACATCATCATCTTCCATTCAGTGATCTCTTGGTTTTTCACAAACATTCTTTCTCTACCATACCACATGGCCTCTGTACATACAGGGAGTTCTGTGTGTTTCCCATCTTTATCCTCTCAAAGCTGCAATGACTAAGCCAGCAGGAATTTCTACCTTATATACTCCCTTAAAGAGACAGTCACCAGCCCCTTTTCCCCATTCCTGTCCAGTACGCACTCTAGCTCTGCTGTAGATTTAATGTATCGAATCTCACAAACTAAACATTTAATTTAAAAGCTTTCATCACAATGGCTTCCTCCAAATCTGCTCCCCCTGCTCTAAACCATGAACATAGTTCAGGGCAGAGCCCTCAGAGCAGTGTGATATCAAGTTGTACACTTGAAGCAAAGTAAAAGATACAAGCCAACACGGTGTTATCTGGGGGATGTAAGTAAAGGGCAGTGTGGTTAAGAAACCAGACTCCAGAGTGTCATTCAAGCTGAGCATATTGTAAGTAAATATTTAAACACATTAATGGGAAATGTTAGCTATATGAGGTCAGACGAGCTGTATGGTGGTGTGATCTGCACTAACAGAACAGGGTTGGTCAGGACAGCCTGGGTGCTGCTTATCAACCAGCCTCTCTCTCTCCCGTTGGCTGGCTTTGCTCACTTCTCCTCTGGGGGAGGAAGACATAACCGCCTGGAACAGAGTGACCAGAGGGCCACATTCGAAGCAGGCCAGAGAGCAGGTCACAAGACCCAAAATCACACGCCAACAACACGCAATGTCACAGGGGCCACGGCCAGCCAAACAACTCAAATGGTGGCTGGAGTGTTGAGAGAATGAGCACAGTGTGTAAACAGTCAGGAGATATCTCACAGCTAAAGCTTTTAACAGTCTCTGATAAAGCTGGCAGAAGAGAGGGGGGGAAAAACTAGTCAAACTATGAAGAAGTGCAATAAAAAAACGACCAAACTTGAGGGAAAGCGGGAAAGGAGTAACAGATGAGGAGGAGGGAGCTGGGCTGTGCCTCCTCTGGGGTGTTAGTGAGAGCCTGCCGTTGTGCTTGTACACTTGACATTTCTGTGACATTTTCCCCTCAGACCCCCTTCTCACATAAGCCATCCGTTAGCGCCTCTCCACATGCCATGGCCCGCTACTAAAGAGAACCCACTACCCCCTTAAATCTCCATGGCCCGGGTCTGCCTCTTTCCAGACAAAGAGCCTAATATCAGCCAGGTAACACTATCCTACCCTACCCACGCCCAGCCAGACAGGAACATAGAGCCAGGAATTAACCTCGAAAGTCATACGTTGCCATTTTCATATCCATTTCTGAGGCAATCTGTTCCTTTCTAATTAAACATTTAGTAGATTGGTGTTGCTTAAAACTATACACAGCGAGTTCATACAAGCAGGCAAGGCAAGTATAGAGTAATGCCTGTTTGACCTAACAAACAATAGCTCTCCAAAGAAACTTCCCCAGAGGCTAAAGTAGTCCTACTAGCAAACAGCATCTCCTAGTGATGTACTGTAATTAAAGAGATGCATTCAGAGTAGAGGATTGGTCCGGATTGACTAGGAAACCGCTGCACAGCATGCCCTTGAAGAAACATCTGTACTGGAGAAAAACAAGGCAATTATGCAGAGGGGTGGAGACAAGTGGAGTATCTGCCCTTCAGTGAGGGCCAGAGAAAGTCTCATCTCTGCTAGACTCAGAGCCTTGAACATTGTATGGGTGAGAACTGAGCCTACAAATCTAGCTGTACTACCACTAAGCCACAATCACACACCCTCTAATTGAGCCATTTTATCCTGATATCACAATCTCTGTTTGTCTTTATTTGCAGAGTTGAGACCTCAATTCAGAGTATTTACCCTGACATCTGCTCGGCTTTAAGGTGGGAGAATGGATTTGCGGGAGCAAATCAAAAATGCACTTTGTCTCCTTACCATAACAAATCTTAGGAAAAACAAAAATGTTGACCCTTAACATTGGTTCCAAACAACATCAGATAAATCAGATAAACAGATAAACATCAGACAAGCAAATATTTGTACATCAATGAAGTTAATTCCACACAGGTCACTTAAGCCAGTCCAGACTGTCTATACTGCAACATACAGTTAGATACACCAGAGACCCTTACAACAAATAATATAAACAGACTCATTAATTTAATACTGCATCCAAATAACAAATATCGCAACAATAAAGTCCATTCCTTGAAACATAAATGGCCACTAATGAAGTCACTATTTAGAGGTTGATTTCCTCTATTTGTTTTCTGGGTCTGAAGGGAAGATGTTTAGAAGTACCAGTTATCCATGGGAGCTGTAAACAGGTCTTCAAAAGGCCATGGCTGGGAGGACATTTTCCCATTATTATTTCATGTTGAGAGGAAAGGGGAGCAGACAGGCAAGTAGAAGGCTAGGAGAAGTGTTTTCCCCCAAAGCTCCTTGAAGTCAAGGTCGACCTACAGTAATCTCCTTCGCAGGGTAAATATGCATCTGAATTCCTTTGATTTGGGCCAGTGAAAAACTGTCCACACAGTGAGACACTTGAGGTTTTAAACAGGCGGCCATTCCAACTCAAGCTCTGCAGTGTGTAATCGTCTAGACAAAACAGACAAATACACTACGGTGGGAGCCTGGTTGGCCAATACCGTGGCACTGATGTCACTCTGTCAGCCACACATCCACAACAACAACGCCAACCACAATGCCTAAGGAAGACAACTAAACAACAAGACCTAAACAACTTTTCCCACTATCCCTTGCCCTTAACTTCCAGTCCTAAATAAGTCAATTGTTGACATTAATTTTATTTATTAACTTAAAGGGGCAATCTGAGGTTGCGTCATCCATTTTTTTACTTTAATTAATTAAATGTACCAATTGATTCTTGAAAAATATAACATGGAAATGCTCATGAGCTTAGTTCATCTGTCGTACCCCATCAGAACCCGAAATATAAGCTTTCATTCCAATGTTTGTAAACAAAGTAAATGTAAACAAACACTATATTGCCTTAAAACATGGTTTAAAGTATCATTTTTATATTAGCTCTGTCTATGAATTTCAGAGGGGTTCCATTTCTCCAGCCCCATACCTCAGCTTTTTACAGAAACAGGGGTGGGGAGCTCGCTTTGTTATTGTTTCTACTGCTGATTGACAGTTTAATTCGCTCTATATCTGTGAGTAATAGACATGTATACAATTAAAGTCCCAGTGTAGACAGAAACGTGATTTCTTGCTTTTTATATATATATTTCCACACTATGAGGTTGGAATAATACTGTGAAATTGTGAAAAAAATATGATTATGCCCATTATAGAGCTGTATGAAAATACCTTTGAATTTTCAGCCAGATTTTGTGGGATGGAGTATGTCATCGGGCAGTAAATGAGTTAATAGACCGATAAGAAAGAGAGTTCCAAAACTCTCTGCCAATAACAGCTAGTTCTCTGTTTTTCCCTCCCCACTCAGACCACTACCAGACAGTCCAAGCAAAATTATTGCTTGAGGAATTGTTCTTGCGAATAATATATTTTTGTTTCTTTTTTACCATTTTGACTGAAAACAGTCACAGTATGGTACTTCATTGTTACCCAGAAATGACTTGATATTGAGGTAAAAAAATGGCTGCATTGGTCCTTTAAAAATATAACTATAAAGAGGCTACAATAAAACCATATCCTTCCTTCTTCATAGACTTTAAATACTTATGCTGTAGTGTATTGTGTCATAACTCATGAATCACACCAGATAAGATTTAGTAAATATTGACCTGATATGGTCCAGACATGAAGACTCACTGCCTCGCTTTTTGGCAGAGCAACAGTAACCTCTGAGAATGTATTTAATAGCAGAAAATGTATTATGCACACATCCTTAGTTCTGTCAGCAAATAGGTTGATCTAAAGAAAAGACCTCCATAACAAACAGACAGGAAATGTTTTTACTGGGCGGGGGACAATCCAGCTCCCTGATGAATATGAAAGAAAAACAACATTGATTCATGGGATTTGTTCACTGGGGAATTCACATTTTGAGAATGTCTGCGAGACTGGAACCCAACTAGCTACCTCGATCAAAAACACCTCTGCAAATAGTTGCATCACAAGTTGGATAGACAAACACTGCCAAATACCCCAGTTATTTGAGAAACAATCTACCTTAAAACCAGAGGTGGGGACTCAAGTCACATGACAGGTTTTGTAACGTATTGTCACCAATTATGTGGCACAGAGTTTCTGTGGATGACTCTCTATGCAGCCTTAGACAGTAGCCGCAGCATCGTACTTGTAAAAGAAACGTGCAAAAGAATGGCTAGTGAAAAGCACACTCGGCCCTCTGATTGGACAAGCAAATTGTCAATCAACACAGGTCTGGTGATAGCGAACAGATTGTTGATTTTCGATCAACTGCAGTGCAAAACTCAAATTGTAGGAAAAAGGATTGCCATAAATAAATATGCAGGTCCAAAAATTGGTTGTTCATAACCGTTTACTTTGCAAGCTCACCAGCAATGGGGCATCATGCAACAACGACTAGCATAGGCCTAATGGTCTTTTGGTACATCAAAATCGCTTGAAATGTATAATTTACTTATGAAGATTGCATTTGGAATTTTTGTTCAAATGAATTATTACAAAATCAAAATGTGTTGTAGACAAAATAATGAAAATGTGTGTCTGGTAGCCTCAAAAAATAGACAAAGATTTGTCATTGCATGTATAGATTTAATTTTTATTGACTTTGTTGACTGTTTTTCTTGAGACTCAACTTGATACTCAGACCGTGCGAATTGAGACTTGCTTGTGACTTGAATAATAGTGACTTGGTCCCAACTCTGCTTAAAACCTTAAAAAACCAACACAAACAAATACAGAATTCTGCAGGAGTAAACAACAAAAAAACAAGTAAACGGGAGCTCTGTGGACAGGCTGTCCTCTGTGCTGATGTGACTGGGTCTCTGCTGCCCAGACTGTGAAGAGAAAAGTTCAGCGCTCCTTACCTTTCTGGCAGTGGTTGGATGTCCAGCAGCGAGAGTTAAAGTTGCCGTTAAAGCTTGTCTTGATGCACTGAGCGTTGTCCTCCATGATGCCTGGACACACGTCACCACACTCCTTGGACTGCTTGTTCCCCGCGATGAAGTTGTTGAACTCTGCGTCCATGATGAGAGACCAGTCCACAGAGTCCAGGTAGCAGAGCTCAGGGTTCTTCTCGATCCGGATGGCCCCTCGTGTGATGTTCCTCAGGTTGTACAGGCCAATGTCCTTCAGACTGGTCATCTCGAAGATCACCAGGGCGTAGTTGTAGAAGAGGTTGCGTCCGCGGATGACGTTGAGGTTGGGGAAGAGCGTGCTGAGGCTGTCCAGGCCGGACACGCGGAACAGGAGCAGGTAGTCGGTGATGACGGTCAGCTTGGGGAAGCTGAGGGAGCGGAAGAGCTCCTGGTTGAGGTTGTTGGTCTTTTCTCCGATGAGGAGGATCTGCAGGTAGCCCTCCACCACCGTGCAGTTCTCCAGACTCTTGAACTCACTGATGTCATTACGGATGTCGATACTTAGACCACAGACTGGAGGAGAGAGAAAGGGAAAGAAAAATCACACATTATTACACATCATAGTTAATCATTTTAAAACACAGTATTTGTGTCCCTTATTCAATGTGCCTAAATAAAATGTAACCTTTAATTATATTATATATGCATTTATTTGTCTGCATACCTATTCATTGTATTCATCTGTTTACCATGTCTACCATGCAAATCTCATTTCAAGTCAATGTTTCTTTTCAGGGGCTGACCTGGCTTAAAGGCGTACGTACTGTCAGCCAGTCCCAGAAATGGTAAGAAACAAATGAGAGCACCAAAATAACAAGCACAACACCCATTAAAAGGGCTAAATCTAATCTTCTTGAGATCATTTCTGAAAATATATGGACTTGATACTACAACAGGACTTAGAACAGGACTTCTTGTGTTATGTTATACTATTTAGGCCATGCTTTGTTCTGTTCATGTACAAAAGCTTATTGTTGCTTTTGTTTCATGGTTGTAACTATTGGTCTGTAATGATGGTTCAACGTGACAACAAGGTCTGTGGCAGAGGCATTCTTTTTGAGACAAATGAGAGACAAACAGGCAGGGTCATCTGAGGTGAGTGTGCTCCTCATACTGCGCAGACTTAGGAAGTTCTCTCTCAAAGACAAGGGTCAATATTTTGAGACACTCTCTTGACATATATCTTATTATGACCTGGAATCCTAGGTTCCGCTCCTTTACCTGGATAACACCTCGGTTTAAAAACATCCCATCCCTCACAGCTCAACACACAGAAAACAACACACAAAGCCACAGTCCCTGAAGCCTCCTCTGTCTCTCTCTCTGTTACACACACACACACAAACACACCTATTATCAATCATCTCTGCTTTCAATTGTGTGTGTCAATTACACCAATCAGGAATGGATACAAGTATAGCTAATAGGATATCATCACTGAAAGACAGCTACGATAACAGACCATATAAAACCCAGCCGTTGTTTATATAAGTGCTTCATGTAGGACACTAAATATACTGGCCAAATGTAAACAAAACATCACACCTGTAATGCCTGTCGCCTGTCACCCTATAAATCCAAGACAATCCTTTCACTGTAACACTTGGAGTAAACCATCTCCTCTGGGTCTATTGATATATAATGACGAGAATAATGATTCTAACAGTCCATTTTACACCAGGGGAGCAGAGCTGCAATTGTAGCCATGACAAAACATATAAAATGTATGAGATTCTCAGGACTGTAGTTCAAAGACAAACCCAAACAAACAGTATCACCATACGCAATCTCCCAGTGGGAGGGAGACCTGTTACGCTCCTTACCAACTCTGTGTCCCTGTCTATATGTCAAGGCAGGTACTGGTCAAGACAGTACAGTGTGATAAAGGCAAAACAAACATAGAAAACCCGACAGGTAGCCAAGAGGTTTCAAATGCTACTTGGAAGGTGAAACGATCTCTTGAAGAAATGTCTTGTCATATGAGCTCCTTTGGCTGAACCTGTTCTGTTCTTCCAGAGGCTTAGGACACCCTCTCAATGAGCGTCACAGGGCCTGTGCAGCGAGACCAACAGTCGTGCATCAAACCGCCCGGCCCTGATCCATGTCAACACACCATTTACCTGATGCTATGATTTCTAGAGGTCGACCGATTAAGATTTTTCAACGCCGATACTGATATCCATTATTGGAGGACCAAAAAAAGCCAATACCGATTAATTCGCCATATTTTTATATATATATTTGTAATAATGACAATTACAACAATACTGAATGAACAATGAACACATTTATTTTAACTTAATATAATACATCAATAAAATCAATTTAGTCTCAAATAAATAATGAAACATGTTCAATTTGGTTTAAATAATGCAAAAACAAAGTGTTGGAGAAAGTAAAAGTGCACTATGTGCCATGTAAGAAATCTAACGTTTAAGTTCCTTGCTCAGAACATGAGAACATATGAAAGCTGGTGGTTCCTTTTAACATGAGTCTTCAATACTCCCAGGTAAGATGTTTTAGGTGGTAGTTATTATAGGACTATTTCTCTCTATGCCATTTTTATTTCATATACCTTTGACTATTGGATGTTCTAATAAATACTTTAGTATTGCCAGCCTAATCTCAGGAGTTGATAGGCTGGAAGTCATAAACAGCGCAATGCTTGAAGCATTGCGAAGAGCTGCTGGCAAATGCAGTAAAGTGCTGTTTGAATGAATGCTTACGAGCCTGCTGCTGCCTACCACCGCTCACTCAGACTGCTCTATCAAATCATAGACTTAGTTATAATATAATAACACACAGGAATACGAGCCGTAGGTCATTAATATGGTCAAATTCGGAAACTATCATTTTGAAAACAAAATGTTTATTCTATCAGTTAAATACGGAAACGTTCCGTATTTTATCTAATGGGTGGCATCCATAAGTGTAAATATTGCTGTTACATTGCACAAGCTTCAATGTTATGTCATAATTACGTAAAATACTGGCAAATTAGTTTGCAATGAGCCAGGCGGCCCAAACTGTTGCATATACCCTGACTCTGCGTGCAATGAACGCAAGAGAAGTGACACAATTTCCCTAGTTAAATATTGCCTGCTAACATGAATTTATTTTAATTAAATATGCAGATTTAAAAATATATACTTCTGTGTATTGATTTTAAGAAAGGCATTGGTGTTTATGGTTAGGTACATTTGTACAACGATTGTGCTTTTTCGCAAATGCGCTTTTGTTAAATCATCCCCCGTTTGGCAAAGTTGGCTGTCTTCGTTAGGAAGAAATAGTCTTCACACAGTTCGGAACAAGCCAGGCGGCCCAAACTGCTACATATACCCTGACTCTGTTGCACAGAACGCAAGAGAAGTGACACAGTTTCCCTAGTTGAAAGAAATTCCTGTTAGCAGGCAATATGAACTAAATATGCAGGTAAAAAAATATATGCTTGTGTATTCATTTTAATAAAGGCATGGATATTTATGGTTAGGTACACATTGGTGCAACGACAGTGCTTTTTTCACGAATGCGCTTGTTAAATCACCCGTTTGGCGAAGTAGGCTGTGATTCAATGATAAATTAACAGGCACCACATCGATTATATGCAACGCAGGACAAGCTACATAAACTAGTAATATCATCAACCATGTGTAGTTAACTAGTGATTATGTTAAGATTGATTGTTTTTTACAAGATACGTTTAATGCTAGCTAGCACCTTACCTTGGCTCCTTGCTGCACTCGCATAACAAGTAGTCAGCCTGCCAAGCAGTCTCCTCGGGGAGTGCAATGTAATCGGCCATGATCGGTGTCCAAAAATGCCGATTACCGATTGTTATGGAAACGGCCCTAATTAATCGGCCATTCTGATTAATCGGTCGACCTCTAAAGGTTTCTGCTAATTTCCACAAAGCTGTATCTAACCTCACAACAATGACCATAACAAAAGCTCCCACTTATCATTTTATCTACTGATACTTAGATTTGAATTGAATGGAAGACAAAATATAGCATCTATACATTCATATGAATGACATCCATAAAACCCATACTGCACCATAGGCCAAACATTTACTTTTTTTTTAATCTAGAAGTATCCTAAATGAGATTCCACTTCAGTAATAAAATAAAAAAATCTTCAATCTATTCTGCCAAAAATATTGAGCACATTGTTTATTGGGATGAATTTCCTTTATTTGCTCCTGTCAGTGTGATGCACTTTTCTAAATTTAGAACGCAAATGATTACTTGGGTAGAAAATAGCATTTGCTTTCTCCTATCGACACAAATGCCCTGGGGCTCCACTTGTGAGCCATTCAGCTGCATGTCCTCTTTGTTTCATTGAGAATTTTTCCTCTGCTCCTTGAACAGCCAGAGGGGGGGGAGGGGTACAGCAACTCAAACACAAAGACTAATTTGTTTGTTAGTAAAGAGAAACTCTAGGCCTCACTTCCTGTTGGAGGCATTAATACAATCAGTGGGAGTCTGGTGGGGAAGAGACAAGAGGAGGGGCAGTGGGGGATATTGTGGCAACGGAGGAGATAGGGATTCTGCCAGACAAGTCTATCTGAGGCCTTACTATCGGTGTGAACCCATCAGCGATAAAAAGGAGAAGATGAAATTAATTACAAGTATTTTTGGAAGCTATAGAGACAATTACCAAAGAGACCACACTCCCTGAAATGATGAACAGATTATCTAATACTACAACTAAACCTGTGACACTCCTACACCTGAACATGTCGCAACATCTCTGTTCTGAAACCAACAGAGAGAGAGGGAGAGAGAAAAGATGGAAATTAAGAAGGTAAGAAAGAAATAACGAATCCCACCTCACTGCTTTATCACTACCTTGTTAAAGACGTCAGCATGCTTCAGTTCGGCTGGCGCCTAGCCGAACTCAGCTAGGTGAACCGAATTAGTGTGCTTGCATACTCCCTTAAAAGACCTTCACTTGAAATACAAGAGAAAAGCAGCAATAGTACTGTTTGTCCATTTTGAGACGCCATAGCCAGTATACACTTCCTCAAAAAGTCCAAATCTAAGATAACTCTGTCATTAATATAGACGTTTTTGCTGAGTACATATTAGTCGCGCAATTTTACAGTATTTCTCATTTTAGAAAATGTGCATGAAAATGAGCTGAATGACAACTAAGACTTCACTGAATAATCCCTACAGTTGACCAATCACCAACGAAGGGGCGTAGACTTTCAGATCTGTGCATCCTGACAAGCCTGGTCCATTTGCACAAAATATGATTTGTCTTCATACTTGCATAAGAATTCATTTAAACAGACATTATGGGGGAATTAATACAATTCCAGCCCTGACAGCAGTCATTTCCTATTGTTGTGTAACGGCTGTATCTAGCAGTAACCACTGTCCTCACAATGGGATAAGCACACATAGAATAATGTGCTTCTCCCTGTCCCTGTTCACACTGCTGAGTAAACACACATATCTCCAGCACGTAATGGCATCCAGCGGCTCATGTTCATGATTGATAACCTTGCCCTGACCTTCCATATAAATGTCATCCCACACACAGTCATACACACACGCACAAGCATGCCCACACACACAAACACGTGACTCCGTAAAAGAGCCAGTGCATTTTTAGTCTGTAAAAATCCAAGGGTAGTAAACAACTTGACTATTACAATATATCAGCCGTGATCTTTTAACAGACTAAAAATGCACATTTTGCTTTAATTGAACTTTGACTGACAGGTTAAGCTGTGCCGCATAAGAGGAGAGGATGTCAGTCCCTATGGGACAGATCAGTATGTTGAGTTCTTTATCAAAGGTTACTGAAACCATTTAACAGTCTAGTATGAGACCATTCTCGGAAAGCGAACAACTGTATATTTTTCAGGTCTTCCCACTGTAATCCCCAGCAAGGTTGTTATGGGGAGTAATCTGATGGAGACAAGCTCTGGGGCTGGACTTTATTGAATTGAATCACCCACAAATTCATGTCCATCAGAACACATTACACTTTCCCAAGAAAATGTGCTCAGATATGCAGACAAATGTGAGCATCTGATGGGCAGTGCAAAGGCAGTGGACCTGGTCCCTCCCTCCATCCCAGTACCTCACATTTGCCACCTCAACTTCACTTAATCCCCCACATGCTGAAAGTCATCTGACTAGTGGTCTGGTGGGCCACTTCCCCTGCATGGACTTCACTTCAAAAGGCTCAGACATCAGACCCAAACTGGTAACACAACACTGTCACCCCCTACACATGCACTCCAAACCCTCTCCCTGGTTCCATCGCAGCATGGCAGAGAACGGGTAAACACACACATACCTGCAGTCTTTTAAATATAGTTTAGAGTGACATTTAATAGGTTTGCACAATCAGTTCCAATACCACGTTTAGTTTAGATTAACAGTTGAGCTATTGAGGTACAGCTTAAACATTAGATCCCCACCCCTTTTACAGTATCTACAGCGTATTTATATGGTTTCATCATATCAAGTATTACACATCAAAGCTCTGCATATTACCAAAGAGAGGAGGTTCCCCCCAGAACAATAATCCAAATGATGAAAGTCCCCATTTCAATATGCATCTGCCCACAGTCTCTTGATCTGCAGCCTGTCACTGATATAGTCTGTGCAATCTATTAGAAGAGATAATATTTGCAATCATCTTGCAAATTGTACAATACTCCACGGGCTATTAAAGCCACGGGCCACAGCACATGATGTTGTATGCGGCTGGCCAGAGATTGCATATGCGCAAATTTGAAATAAGTGTTTAATTAAGCATTGTAAACCTCAGCTTGCGGCCTGGAGAAGCCGTAGGACAGCATTTGACTGCACTCTCACAAACTAGCACAGTGACACACTTTCCCATCCCTGCCTGCACAGGGGCATGCCAGTGAGACAGGCTGCCTGCCACGCTGCGCTGTACTGCAGTGCGAGAGCAGAACAGCGCACAAGGCACACACACACACAGGCATGCCCACTGCACTGACTCCCTCATGGGGTTGAGTAACGATATGCCAGCATCACTGCCCCCTTAGCGGATCCACAGCTAGGGGGTGGGCAGAGGCACAGAGCGAGAGACCGAGGAGTCTTACTGCCTCACCCATGAGAGAGAGAGGGTGCATTTCATTTTTTATTTAACCTTTATTTTGACCAGGAGTCATGCTGAGACCAGTCTCTTTTTTTTTTACAGATGAGCCCTGTATACACATCAACACACATCAATATACACATAAAACTAATTCATGTCTGAGTCACTAGTCCCAGTCGCAGTCACAAAGGCCACAGCACCGCAGTCCTCTGTACCCCTCAACCTAAGACAGAGAGGGAATGTGGATGTTAAATGCAGAGAAACATCTACACATCCCCCCTTTATGTGTAACCTTGGTGACAGCTACTGCCATTCTGCTTTCCAGGAAGAATGGATCCAGTCGTAACTATGCATTAGCAATGCCAGGGAGTCTGCATTAAACAAGGGGCAGGAGTCACAGGACATGAACAAACAGTGGATGCTGAGTTTAACAATACACACACAGTGAGATCTGTCTTCATTTAAGTCCAATAGTCCCTACAGGTGAGAATAGCATCATTATTCTGAATTGTAATTTTAGCCCTGAATCCCACACAAACCTTTACTTGAGCTCCAACAAGCGGTTAGTGGAGTAAAGTTATGAGTCATGCTCGCCAAAAGGAGTACCTCAAATAGTGTGTGTCAAAGTGTGGCTGGGGCTGGGGTTCGATAGGAGCATGTGTCTGCTGCCAGGCCAGGCTGTCCAGAGACCGCCCGTGTGAACAGCAAAGACCAATAAAACAGTTCACAAACTCTCCACTCTTCCAATCAACAAAACCATGTCTGTTTCCCTAGCGGGTGTATTTTTGCACATTCTATTTCCAAACACCAACTTTCTCCTCTCTCTCTCTCTCTCTCTCTCTCTCTCTCTCTCTCTCTCTCTCTCTCTCTCTCTCTCTCTCTCTCTCTCTCTCTCTCTCTCTCTCTCTCTCTCTCTCTCTCTCTCTCTCTCTCTCTCTCTCTCTCTCTCTCTCTCTCTCTCTCTCGATGTATCATTGAGCCTTGTTTGCTCTATACTTGGAAGCAATGGCATGGAAAGTTTACTGTGGTGGGAGTTAAAAGGGCGCTTAATTACATTTTATTAGCAGGGACAGATTATTAAAATGCACAGAGTAAAAAGTATACAAGCCCTAATGGAGCATGACCATTCATTTGCAATGCCCAGAATAATTGTAAATTCTATACATAAAATATAGTCCTTGATTAAATTTAGCAGATTTTTTTAAACTTCTGAGCAATATCATTCTCATGTACACTACATGACCAAAAGTATGTGAACACCTGCTCATCGAACATCTCATTCATGGGCATTAATAAAGAGATGGTCCCCCCTTTGCTGCTATAACAGCCTCCACTCTTCTGGAAACGCTTTCCATTAGATGTTGGAATATTTCTACGGGGACTTGCTTCCATTCAGGCACAAGAGCATTAGTGAAGTTGGGCACTGATATTGGGCGATTAGGCCTGGCTCGCAGTTAGCTTTCCTATTCATCTCAAAGGTGTTCGATGAGGTTGAGGTCAGGGCTCTGTACAGGCCAGTCAAGTTCTTCTACACCAAACATAACAAACCATTTCTGTATGAACCTCGCTTTGTGTAAGGGGGAATTGTTATGCTGAAACAGGAAAGGACCTTCCCCAAACTGTTGCCACAAAGTTGGAAGCACAGAATAGTCTAGAGTGTCATTGTATGCTGTGGTGTTAAGATTTCCCTTCACTGGAACTAAGGGGCCTAGCACGAACCATGAAAAACAACCCCAGACCATTATTCCTCCTCCACCAAATTTTACAGTTAGCAGTATGCATTGGGGCATGTAGCGTTCTCCTTGCATCCACCAAACCCAGATTTGTCCATTGGACTGCCAGCTGGTGAAGCGTCATTCTTGACTCCAGACAACGCGTTTCCATTGCTCCAGAGTCCTATGGCGGCGAGCTTTACACCACTCCAGCCGACCCTCGGCATTGCACATGGTGATCTTAGGCTTGTGTGCGGCTGCTTGGCCATGGAAACACATTTCATGAATCTCCCTGATGAACAGTTCTTGTGCTGAAGTTGCTTCCAGAGGCAGTTTGGAACTTGGTGGTGAGTGTTGCAACCGAGGACAGATTATTTTTATCCTCTATGCACTTCAACACTCTGCGGTCTTGTTTTTGAGCTTGTGTTTGCTACCACTTTGCGGCTGAACCGTTGTTGCTCCTATACATTTCCACTTCACAATAGCAGCACTTAAAGTTGACCGGAGCAGCTCTAGCAGAGCAGAAATTTGAAGAACTGACCCTTTTGGAAAGGTGGCATCCTATGACGGTGCCACGATGAAAGTCACTGAGCTCTTCAGTAACACCATTCTACTGCCAATGTTTGTCTATGTAGATTGCATAGCTGTGTGCTCGATTTTATACACCTGTCAGCAACGGGTGTGGCTGAAATAGCTGGATCCACTAATTTGAAGTGGTGTCCACATACTTTTGTATATATATAGTGTATATTCTGTACACTGTTTATTGTGAAAACAGATGGGCTGGCATCAACAATAATTTAGAGTACAAAAAAACGTTTAACCATTAAATTAATGTAAACAGGATTTGTTGCTGAAGTGAAATGGTAAACAAACATGATTATTATCACTTGTTTACTGTTGTCTGGGCTGTATTGGTCTGACCTGAAAGTTCTGGGCTTGTTTCCAGTCCCTACACATGATAGTGAGTTATATGTTGAGAAACTCACCACATGGCTTGGAGGTCAGTGTCAGTGGACTGAGAGGTGTCATTAGCATGCTGTGTGTCAAGACACAGTTCAAGAATACAATATTTTCATGGGCTTCCCTACTGAGGCGGTGGGACCTTGCCGGGCTCAGCAGGGTGTTGAGAAATGCCCCACTCTGTAATTCACAGTGGTAAGGACGCTGGCCTGACGACACTGGTCAATAGCTCTCAATTGAGTTCTCCTCATTTTTTCATGCTAATTGAGGTCGTTCCCTGTCGTCTTTCCATGTGAAAATCATCTCCATTATTCCATATCCCCTTCCCTTCCTCTCCTCAGTCCTAGCACAGCACACAGCCATTCTTATCAATGACATCCACAGGGCTACACAAACACACTAGCTAGTAAGTATTACAAAATCAACCAGAAATCAATCACATAGATAAAAACCCCTCATAAAGTCTCCAAGTGCAAATGTAATAGCTGATGAATACCCATAATCACTTATAATGTAAATGCAACCACCAAAGTACTATAGATATAGGCCTCAATCAAAAACAATCAGCACCTGACAAACAAATAAATAACAACTGGCTGACAGTAGCTCATAATAAAGACTGTGTTTAAGTACAATCTCTGTCTAACTAATTGTTTCACCAATAAACAAACGACACCCCTTTATTGAGCAATTCAGAAGGTTTGTTTGTGAAGGGTCTTATTAATCTATCGATTTTGCAGGAGACATGGTTCCGTCACTGTTGGGTCCCTTTGCTCCACCACATGGTGTTTAGCCTTAGAGATTCAACTAAGCAGCTTAACAGCAGTCAAACTTAAACAACATCAAAGTGAGACGTTACAGTAAATATTCCTAATATATTTATTCCTCAAGTTATTATCTTTCTATTATGTTTCTATTCTTCTCTCTGAATTGTTGGGAAGGGCCAGTAAGTAAGGGTTTCACTGTTAGTCTACCCCTGTTGTTTATGAAGGAAGTGACAAATGAAATTGTATTTAATGGTAACAAACTGGCCATACTCTATTCAGAGGGGGAAAAGTATTCCTAAACTCACTGAGGCTCATTCAACTTTTCCCATTCAGATAACACATGACTGGATAAAACATGTTTGTTCTATTTAGGTCATATAGCTTCAACTGTCTTTACAGGTGTACATGAATAAGACTGGAGAATTGTATACTGTGCAAACCTTAACATAGGTCCAACTTCAAGAGAAATATTGACAAAGGAGCTTGCTTCGAAACATCATGACCACTTTATTCACTCTTCAAAAAGACCTGCCCCTTCTTGTCCTGCCACAGTTGTCTTCTCCACCAACTAACAAGCCATTGCCTCTTCATAGAGACTACTCAAAACATGATGAAGCACACTATTTACACCAATCAGCACAATTAGGAGATTCTATGACAGGCTACAGGAACTGTTGTGAGAAAGGATTGCAAGATGGATGGGGAATGTATATAAACAGTCCTCAAAGCAGAGGATGACCAAAACATTGGGAGATCTGAGCTCACTTCCAGTGCACTGTTTTATGTCATGGAAAATAACCTATTTCTTTACAAGCTGCTCAATCCTTCAAAGTCATTGTGCTGCACTTGTGGGAACTACTTACATGTTATTTAAATATAATTATTCATTTCTTTAACATATAACTTTTATGTGGATGAGATGTATTGTAAATAGAGAGAGGACTGGATAGTAGCTCCGTTGTAAATGTGATTGTCCTGAACAGGTCATCTGCATTTCGTGTGTATTCCACCAATTCCTTGCTTACTCATGGCATAAACAATTGTTTAGCCTACGCGGGTATCCAACGACCTTGTCGCTGTTTCTGAATATCACACCACTTTTAACAGGTCGCACAGACCTGTGGTAAAGAGATTGAGGCCTATACCTTTATTTAAATACATAGAAGTGGGTAAGAGACTAAACTTTACCATTATATATTTTAAACTAATTCTGGTGAAATAGCCTACTACTTTGATTGCAAATGAGAACTTGTTCTCAACTAGCCTACCTGGTTAAATAAAGGTGAAATGAAAAATTAATAAAATACTAGGTTTCCTCCTGAATGTGACACCAAGTCCTATATACTATTATAAGACAATAATAACAATAGTTTTCTGTATTTGTTGTCAGTACATCAAAGGCCAAAAGCGAAAATTAGGCCTATATATGACAGTATTTTCCTCTAGGCTACTATGCTTGTGGATGTGCATGCGCAGCATGAAATTGGTTCGACTCGAAACCGTGCTTTGCCACCACCACTACGAATGCAAAATGGCCACATGGTTGAAATAGTAACCTTCATCCATGAATTCATCCTCGTTCGTTTGCGGAAAAGCATAATTGTAAAGACTCATTGTTACGGGTGTAATTCACTCATAGCCTACAATATGCTATATGAGCCTAAGATTTATCCTAAATGAAAAACAATTTGTTTGTAAGATACTGTGGAAATCTAACAATTCCAATGACTAATGTGATATGTTTACATTATGCAATGTACCATATGTTCAGCAATTTTCAATAGCTAAGATTTGTTTTAATCATCCACTTGCTTTGGCTATTTACTCCAAATGTGCTTAATCTCTGAACTCATGTGAGCCTGGCTATGAAGCCTACAATAACATGTAGCATGTAGGCCTATGATATGGACCAAAAATGATAGCCTACTGATACTGACTGACTGTAGTCAGACCAACAATACAGCTGTAACTAAGTAACGTTAATAATAACAGATCAAATAGCTACAATCTCAAACGATAAACATTGTAACAGCAGATGTCATTGACGGCCAAATGTTGAAGCATTGTAACAGCTCGCATGAATGAGGATAAAACCAAAGAAACACGCCAACGAATAGCTACAGTATTATTTTGATTAGGACATCACAATGACACTTACTTTTTCCATTTGCGGACAACAGGCAGATAGCGGAGACAGACAGCATCAGACCCCAAAACAAGGTCGAATTATTCCTCTCTGTCCCAGATCTCATTCCTGATCAATTATTAACCTCACTAAAAAGCAAATAACTTAATTCCAAAAAAGTGGAAAAGGGAGATGATGCCACCAAGATCACAAAAAGTAAAATGCACTGTTTGACAGGTCGATACAAATTCGTGTTTAGAGGATAGGCTACTATTGTTCCAAGTCTCGGGGTTCTGTGTATAGGGATATTATAAAAATATATATATATAAGATGAAATAAATTAAAACAATTCGTTATTCTTGCCAAAGACAGAATGATTCAAGGGTGGCTGGCAAAACAGACATCCGTGCCACTGATTTTACTCGACATATGACAGTAATCCGCATCCTCAGTCTCCATCTCTTGAAACATCAGTAATGGTGTGCACGAGCTTTTATGACTGGCAATCGAACGAGATTCACTTGTAGACCGAAGAGTCTTCCGATCTTCTGTCATTAATTTCCGTCTGAGTGATGGACATTAACAATAGAGTCTAGGGTGGAGGCTGAGATGGGAAATGAATGAAAACGTAACTCGGGTCAATAAACCCTCCCAACAAGACGCAATCCAAAATATCCGCCAGAACATAAATGGTTTCACCAATCGCACCCCCTTTTTCTCCCCCCTGCGCTTTCTGTCTTCAAGGTTAACGCAGTCAGTCGGCTCCTTTGCAGCTGAAAAAAATAGTTATGCCACGCGAGAGTAGACTATCGGGCTTCCGTTGGAGTGGAGTGTGGTATACTTGCACCAAACTCAAGCTTCCGTTATGTCCTGTGAGCCGTGTATGGTTGATGATGTGTATTATTTCGTTTTCTCCTACAGCTCCAGTAAGCAGCTATCCTATCACTTGCCCTCGTTCTCGGTCTAGTCCGTAGAATCACTGCTGTAAACAAGAGTCAGGTCCGCTCACATAGAAACACAGCGCTAAGCATAAGGCAAGTAATGGAGAAAAGCTGGAATGGAGTAGGCCTAGCCTCTGACATGGATAAGCAATGTTGAGATCACTTTCCACTTAATTCATTTAAAAAAATGTAAAAATGTAAAAATAACACAAAGGTTTCCAGTAGATTTGTACACTGTTATTTATAGCTCCCTTTATATAGGCTACAGTTAATAGCCTACATCTGTAATAAACAGTAACGCATTGGTTACATGTGTTTATATAGGCATATGACCAGACTACACTATTATTAATTATTACTGCATCTGTTATTACCAGTGCAATCATGGGCAAGTGCCAAAACAAACACACAGTTTCAACTAATGTGTTATAACTGTTTATTACATTTACAAACTATCTAAACAAATAATTAAGAGCTTATAATCTACATGTAAACCATTTATAACAATAGCCAACCTTAATGTAAAGTAATGTAAATTAAGCTATTTGGTCTCATTAGTGGAAGCAAATGTAAAAAGAAAAAGGCATTATTCTGCACATAGGTTTATCTATATATTCCATATATTATTTTGTGTAGTAGTAAGAAGCACAATATCTGGAAGGAAATATCGTTTATTTGTTGTTTCCTGGGAATATAATATTATATAAGTGGTCTAAACGTCATATGAAATCTAGAAATGTTAGAATCCAGCCCCTCTTGATGTTTGGCTGTATCAAAACAGGCAGGCCTAATCCCTCTTTCCGGGATGAACATTTAGCAAGCACAAAATATTTTTGTTGCTGTTTCACAATCACAGTGCAACATTGTATTGTCTGATGAATTGTTCTTTCTTAGAATGCAAAACAATTTGTTATATTAGATTAGGCCTACTGGTATAGATTTACACAGAGAATATAAATAGCCTAGCGCCCTAGCCTATATATTAGTATATTTCCGCAGTGCCTGTTTGATTTAATTTTTGTCGGAATATTTTGGTTGTAGGCTAAATGGATGGGAACGTATTTTTCAAATGGTTTATCTCAAACCATACCTAGTTCCGAATTTTTTTATGCGCACATAGGCTACTTTGCCTGTGACACACCATTGCCCAAAGAAAATAGTAAAATCCGCCACAGAATTTTATTGAAATGCACGGATTGGACTCAATATTAGCCTTCATTCGTCCGTAGCCTGTCTCTGGCTTGTTTTGCTTAGATAGCGCTCAATGGGCGGGCCTCAAATAATAAAATAAGTTAAATCTGAATTTTGCATCTTAACATCTTAGCATCTTAACATATTGAATTTTGCTGCATATTTTGTTACTTACAAATTATTTGTAAAAAAATTATATAAGCATATTTGTTCAACCATGACAAAATAAATTATGTGGAGAATTATGTTCCATATTTTGTTACTTACAAATGTTTGTAAGTATAGCCAAAATCAATTTCATGTTGCCAAAATTAAGAATCAATTATTGATACTTAGTGTAATTTGTGTAAATAGTTGTGACAGCTTTAGATTTCAGTCAAGAATAGCTCTACTATTACAGTTTATACTGTAGGAGTGTTGAGCTCAACAAGACAATTCTGTTTACACTGCCCTGCTCCGAGGGTGCAACTGTCGAGCGAGTTTTGTGCGAGACCTCCGGAGGTAGCGCTAGAGATGTGATAATTTCGCAAATTCAGACAACAATATTTATTCTCTCGAGAATCGATTTATCTCGAGAACCTCTCGAAAATGTCCCTTTGCTGTCGTGAATGTGAAAACAGTCTAAGTCTGAAATTGTTAAAACTGAGAAAAGTAGGTAGGCCTATTTATGTTAATCTTACAGTAAAATGAAAAACAAAAAAAACTTCTGACAAAATAATCTAAATCTACAGAAGATGGCATTATGGCTTGTTTGCCTCTTTTACAGCATCGTATGTGAAACATGACATAGGAATGCCAAAAACGCTTTGATGTGTGGCCTGCTACTTTTTTCTTTAATCAAGGAATTCTTATGAGAAAGTGTCTGTCATAATAACTTTGACCGACAGTGTGCATTTTATTTATGTTTACCTCAATTTCAAACTTATATTTTATAAACAACTAGACCTAATCAGTGGCATCATGCACCAACTATTTTTTGAGGGCACTGATGATCACTGTGTTTATATTTAAATGAATAGAATTAATGATGCCTCTAAACCTAAGGCAAAAGAATAAGGCAAGACACGAGATAGAGAATAAAATACATTTTTACTGGCACTCCTGTACCCCTATACCAGCACCACTGATTTTTCTATCAACTATTGCTCATATAAACATTTGCAAACCATTCCTTTCGATATTGTTTTGCCATCTGTCCAGACCTCTTCTATACAACACTATCAATAACATATACAAGCACAATTTTGTAACTGGCGCCCTCTGTTGCTTCAAAGATAGTATTGATGCATCATTGAGCATTGGACAATGCACCTTTATACAAGGGCATGAAACTCTTGAGTGTGTTGCTCTGTTACAGCTTCTTCAGAGTGTGCTTTGTCTGACACCCTGTTGTATTTCAAATCTTACTGCAAGCCAATAGACCAAATGGTCAGTCATTCACAAGTGTAGGCTACTCTCGCCTTGTTCTTTTAATCCTAACTGGTACCTGGGAAAAGGTGCATGGAAGCTTTGTAGTGTGGCCCTATCACTTGATTTAGAGAAGGCAGCAATAATATTCTCAAATCAGGTAGAAATGAATCCAAGGTCATTAATTAAAGGTCAAATGCAATAGTTCTTGTTGTAATGGCTGCCAACAAAAAAACTTTATCTGCAGCATGTTTGATGGTCAGCAGAACCATTCTATCAGAAAATAAAATTGTCTCAGAGAGATAAATCCTTTCACTGATTTAAATAAATATGACAAAAAAACAAGCAGAGAATTTCTGGCCACCCAGACTGCAGATATGGTGAGTCATCCTTGCATAATTGCACACTGTACTACCAACACAATGTCCCTGGTCTCCAGTGAATGGCCTGCCTGTCCACTTGCATTTGTTAAATCATCATAAACAGTTACTCATAAAGAGTGGCGGCAGGGCCCACCTACCTTGATCGCCACTCGTTTGCTTTCCTTCTGCCCCAGCACTCAAGTGGAAATAAGTGTGTTTACCACCAGAGGATCACACATGCTAATGAGTGGCTGTTTGTTCTTCACAGCACTCACGCAGGAGAAAATGAATTTTAGAAAGTGATGATTGTGTGTGAGACAAAAAGTGATATTCCTAAAATCATAATGTATTTGTGATGCTTAAACATTATGCCTAACTATGTACATTTAGAAGTATAGGTGCATATTTCAAGTCATTTATTGAATATAATGTTTAACAAACTTCATCAAGGGGAAATGTTTACAGAATTGGAATAACCTGAACAACACAACAGAGGCAGACTTCCCTCACAGGGATGCGGAGATGGTCATTTGCAATATGATATTCTAATCCTATTGACATACAGTATGTCGGAGTTATTTATTGGATTTGTAACATACACAATTGTGTGTGTGCGTGTGTGCGTTTGTATGTGTGTCACAGGGAAAGCAAAGACTAGGTATAGGTTATGTCTCTGCCACCCTCCAGTATAATAGCTCTGCTGCCAAAACACCTTCATTGAGTCCACGATAATGAGAAACCCATAGCAGTGGAAAAACAGATTTACTCACTAGACTGCGGCTTTTCCCTGCAAGTGGAATTCCAGAAATGTATTCTATTTCTCTGTGGTAAGCTTGCGGTTTTGTGTAATGGTGAAAGAGACAGAATAAAGAAAAGGACAGACATGACTGGTGAACCAGACATGACTTAAATTCCATTCTGTGTCATGGGACCACAGTCAAAGGCATGGGAAAAGAATACCTTATCATAACACTTACTGGAGAAATGGCCATCAAAGACACAATTTACATGTATGCAATGTTTTTAGAAATGGACTGAACTAGTCAAACTTATAACCAACCTTTAGCTAAGCTATGACATGCAAAACTACATAAAGAGAATGCAAAAGTACATTCAACTCCGGTGGTGATATTTACAATCTGGCTCAGTTCCAATGGCTTCCAAATGGGGACCAAAACCTGACTAGAATCAAATGTACACATGAAATGCCAGTGGGACACATTTTACCTATCAATGAGGATGCTTGTCTGGCCTGTTGTAGTGCTGCTTGTTCCTCATGGTGTTTAAGACCTGGGGTGTCTGATGCCTTTTTAAACACTGCAAGAAATAATGAACAATGGCTCTTTATAAAATAGGACACCCAGCACAGGATGTGTCCCCATCAATTATGGTGACAAGACCGCACAGCAAGAGCATTAAAGCTACAGTGACCTTCATTGCGGTCTCCTCACAGTTTGATGATGAGCTGCATAATGTGCCCTTGTGATTTGTGACTTTAGAGATCAGTTGGGTTGGTTTGGAGTTGCCCATTCCTCAATATACCACTGTGTCTGATTTGTGCTAAGGAACTAGTGCCAGGTATATTGCCACAAGACTGTAAGCCCCCTGAGATAAAGCCTACAAATTAGCTTCAGGTCTTAGACAAGGTTAGTGCATGGTTCACTAAACCACCTCCACTACACTTAGGGTGATGCTCTGAAGACCTGGTTGTAACATCTATTCAGTCATGGGTTCTAAATCAAATCAAATTGTATTGGTCATATACACATATTTGGCAGATGTTATTGAGCGTGTAGCGAAATGCTTGTATGCCCATTTAAGGGAAACTGTCGGAGGCAGATATAAAAAACAAGGATATTGAAGGATAAAGGTTTGCTGGTTTTAAACAGGTTAGAGTACAACTCACAGCTTCTTAGATCTTTCGCTTACACTGAATAGAACTGACACTCCTCAGTTCAGTGCATTCACAGGACAATAATTGTTAATGAGCAAGTTACACAATATTGACTGACCAAAAACAGTGACAAATAAAACTACAGCATGAAAGAAAGAGAAAACAAGTCAGGCTCTGCATTAAAACAAACAGTTCATATTTCAGAAATAGAAATACAGTGCATTCGGAAAGTATTCAGACCCTTTGACTTTTTCCGCATTTTGTTACGTTACAGCCTTTTTCTACAATTTATGAAATAGTTTTTTCCCCCTCATCAATCCACACACAACACCCCATAATGACAAAGCAAAAACAGGTTTTTAGAAATGTTTGTAAATGTAAATGAGGTCAGGGCTTTGTGATGGCCACTCCAACACCTTGACTTTGATGTCCTTAAGCCATTTTGCCACAACTTTGGAAGTATGCTTGGGGTCATTGTCCATTTGGAAGGCCCCTTTGCGACCAAGCTTTAACTTCCTGACTGATGTCTTGTGATGTTGCTTCAATATATCCACATAATTTCCCCTCCTCATGATGCCATTTATTTTGTGAAGTGCACCAGTCCCTCCTGCAGCAAAGCACACCCACAACATGATGCTGCCACCCCTGTGCTTCATAGTTAGGATGGTGTTCTTCGGCTTGCAAGCCTCCCGATTTTTCCTCCAAACATAATGATGGTCATTATGACAAAACAGTTCTATTTTTGTTTCATCAGACCAGAGGACATTTCTCCAAAAAATACGATCTTTGTTCCCATGTGCAGTGGCAAACCGTTGTCTGGCTTCTTTTAAGGTGGTTTTGGAGCAGTGGCTTCTTCCTTGCTGAGTGGCCTTTCAGGTTATGTCGATATCGACTCGTTTTACACTGGATGTAGATACTTTTGTACCTGTTTCCTCCAGTACCTTCACATGGTCCTTAGCTGTTGTTCTGGGATTGATTTGCACTTTTCGCACCAAAGTACTTTTATCTCTAGTAGACAGAACACGTCTCCTTCCTGAGCGGTATGATGGCTGCGTGGTTCCATGGTGTTTATACTTGCGTACTATTGTTTGTACGGATGAACGTGGTACCTTCAGGTGTTTGCAAATTGCTCCCAAGGATGAACCGGACGTGTAGAGGGCTACAAAAAAAATATTCTGAGGTCTTGGCTGATTTCTTTTGATTTTCCTATGATGTCAAACAATGAGGCAATGAGTTTGAAGGCAGGCCTTGGAATATATCCACAGTTGCACCTCCAATTGACTCAAACAATGTCAATTAGCCTATCTGAAGCTTCAAAAGCCATGACATAATTTCTGGAATTTTCCACGCTGTTTAAAGGGACAGGCAACTTAGTGCATGTAAACTTCTGACCAACTGGAATTGTGATACAGTCAATTATAAGTGAAATAATCTGTCTGTTAACAATTGTTGGAAAAATTACCTGTGTCATGCACAAAGTAGATGTCCTAACCGACTTGCCAAAACTATAGTTTGTTAACAGGACATTTGTGGAGTGGTTTAAAAACTAGCTACAATAGTCATTTACAACATTAACAATGTCTACACTATATTTCTGATCAATTTGATGTCATTTCAATGGACAGAAAAATGATTTTCTTTCAAAGACAAGGATATTTCTAAGTGACCCCAAACTTTTGAACAGTAGTGTATATGTATTATATAAATCATGATTTGGTGAGCTATATGTCAAGGACATATCCGGTTCAAAGCGTTACTACTCACATTCTGAGACTTTTTTTAGATTGTCCCTGCGAAATAAACTTAATATCGCCTTTTCAGTTAAGCTAAACAATCCTGAAACACAGATTTGACATGGAGTACAAGTAATGATACAGGAAGTCAAAATCACATCAATGTTTAGCCTGATCTGATGGTGTGGTCATGTGTTGTATAACCAGGAGTCCCAAAGCAGTTGAAAATAATCCGGTTTTATTCTCTGTTCTTTATCATTCTAAACTTTTGTGAAAGGTGAAGTGGAACAAAACACCATTTCTCTTTAGGGTTTGAATATCACCTTAATGTGACATCTTACTCTTAAATCCTCACAGTGTTCTCCTCTACGGAGTCCTTTAATATATAAACTTAATGACGACAATGTCCCTCTTCTGGACGAAGTGGTTACAGCAGTCCTCTGTTGCTGTGTGTGTGTGTGTGTGTGTGTGTGTGTGTGTGTGTGTGTGTGTGTGTGTGTGTGTGTGTGTGTGTGTGTGTGTGTGTGTGTGTGTGTGTGTGTGTGTGTGTGTGTGTGTGTGTGTGTGTGTGTGTGTGTGTGTGTGTGTGTGTGTGTGTGTGTGTGTGTGTGTGTGTGTGTGAGAGAGAGAGAGAGATCCATTTACAATATTTGAAATGTGTGTGAGAGAGAGAGAGAGAGAGAGAGAGAGAGAGAGAGAGAGAGAGAGAGAGAGAGAGAGAGAGAGAGGTCCATTTACAATATTTGAAATGTGTTTTATGTGTATGTTACCTGAATGGGACGTCCAGTAGAGTGTACAAGTGTGTGAACTGAGACACCCCCAGGCTTGATGGTGCCATCCTCATGGCATACCATGTAGCTCAGTTGATAGAGTGTTGTGCTTGTAACACAAGGATTGTGGGTTTAATTCCAATGGGGGACACGCAGAAAAATGTATGCACTCCCTACTGTAAGTCACTCCGGATAAGTGTGTCTGCTAAATTACTTACATTTAAAATAAGCAGCCTAGACTTTAGTCAACATTGAACTGAACCAAATTAGCAACAATTGTCTTTCTAAACACACAGTCGCTGCTTAAAACAATAATCCCCCACCCCCTTGCTGGAAATCATAGCTAATGTAGCTAGCATAGCTAGCATATGTTATTATATGATCTGGTGTGATGAATGTAGGTATGTGCCTTTTACCTCTATGCTGCACAGCATTCAATCTGTGTGACTCCATGTGTGCCCACACACACACATAGTCTCTTGGTTTTGTAGCTAGAAGGCTTGCAGAAGGGGTCGTGATATATACAAAACAAAAATATAAACACAACATGTAAAGTGTTTGGTCCCTTGTTTCATGAGCTGAAACAAAAGATAAAAGCTGAAGAACATATCCAGGTATTTTCCGCAGATCCTGGAGTCGTAGGCAAACTCATGGAAAACAAAAAGGAAAACGCTGGACACTGCTGCTCATGATCCCAGGTGATTTTATTTATAACAACATTTCGAACATTATGTGCCTGATGAAGACCTAAGAGTCAAAACCTGGTTATAAATAAAATCACCTGGGAGCAAGAGCAGCAGTGTGCAGCGGTTTCCTTTCTGTGTTGGCTGAAATATAAGATCTCAGGAATGTTCCATATACACTAAAAGCTTATTTCTCTGAAACAGCCTGATCTTTACACAGGTGTACTTTGTGCTGAGGACAATAAAAGGCCACTTTAAAATGTGCTCTTTTGTTACAGAACACAATGCCTTAGATGTCTCTAGTTTTGAGGGAGAGTGTTTGTGTGTGTGGGGGGCTGAGGAGTATTTCTGTCTGGAAAAAACTGTCTGGAAAAACTCTAATGAATTCATTTAAATTGACTGATTTCCTTATATGAACTGTAACTCAGTAAGTCTTTGAAATTGTTGCATGTTGCCTTTATATTTTTTTTCAGTATAACTTGCACTTCGTTCACATGACTATTCTATACAGCCATCAAGGTCTTTTCTCCCAGTGGTATTAAAGATTTTTAGAACTAACCCAAGATAGACCACAGCCTGTCATTTCCAATGGGAGCATATTAGTCCTAGTGGGCAGAACAAGCAAAGAAGTGGGCAGAGCCAAGCACGAGCTAGTGAAAGCCTATTGACGTGTTCTAGCATGTATTTTTTATTATATTTATATATATTTTTATTTTACCTTTATTTAACCAGGCAAGTCAGTTAAGAACACATTCTTATTTTCAATGACGGCCTGGGAACAGTGGGTTAACTGCCTGTTCAGGGGCAGAACGACAGATGTTGTACCTTGTCAGCTCGGGGGTTTGAACTCACAACCTTCCGGTGACTAGTCCGATGCTCTAACCACTAGGCTACGCTGCCGCCCCTAATAATTATATATATATATATATAACTATATATTAACTTATTTTCACCTTTATATGACCTGGCCAAGATAAAGGAAAGCAGTGCGACACAAACAACAACACAGTTACACATGGAATAAACAAGCGTACAGTTAATAACACAATATAAAAAAAGAAAGTCTATATACAGTGTGTGCAAATGGTGTGAGGGTAGGCAATAAATAGGCCATAGTAGCGAAGTAATTACAATTTAGCAGATTAACACTGAAGTGATAAATGAGCAGATGATGATGTGCAAGTAGAGATACTGGTGTGCAAAAGAGCAGAAATGTAAATAAAAACAATATGGGGATGAGGTAGGTAGATTGGGTGGGCTATTTACAGATGGACTATGTACAGCTGCAGTGATCGGTTAGCTGCTCAGATAGCTGATATTTATAGTTCGTGAGGGGAATATAAGTCTCCAGCTTCAGCGATTTTTGCAATTCGTTCCAGTCACTGGCAGCAGAGAACTGGAAGGAAAGGCGGCCAAAGGAGGTGTTGGTTTTGGGGATGACCAGTGAGATATTCCAGCAGGAGAGAGTGCTACGGGTGGGTGTTGTTATCGTGACCAGTGAGCTGAGATAAGGCGGAGCTTTACCTAGCATAGACTTATAGATGACGATGAAATTGTAGCGAGGGCCAGCCGACCAGAGCATACAGGTCTTGTGACAGCGTGCGTCTAGGTGGTAGGTGTGGGAGTCAGGCGCAGGAGAGCAGGGATGTCTGAGAAGCGTGTTTTAATAAGAAAGTCCACCAACACAGGAATGGCACAATCAAAAGGTAGAACGCCCTCGACAACAGAAAACCCGTACAAACGCACGGAGGAACAAACAAAGTTCCGAGACTCATATACTTCAGAACCCGGGAAAACAAATAACGGTTATACTTAACCGAGCACCTCACAATGAACGACTAATCCCACACAAAATTAGGCAGGCAACAGGTTACAATTATACACACAGAAATTAACGCAAATGAAGCCAGGTGTGAAAAAGAAACAAAGACAAAAGAAACGGCTGGCTATGCCTTCCTCCTGGCTACTCCAACCTCGGCCAACAGCTCCACCCCCCCGCAGCTACTCGCCCAAGCCGCCCCAGCTTCTCCTTTACCCAAATCCAGATAGCAGATGTTCTGAAAGAGCTGCAAAACCTGGACCCGTACAAATCATCTGGGCTAGACAATCTGGATCCTCTATTTCTGAAACTATCCGCCGCCATTATCGCAACCCCTATTACCAGCCTGTTCAACCTCTCTTTCATATCGTCTGAGATCCCCAAGGATTGGAAAGCTGCCGCGGTCATCCCCCTCTTCAAAGGGGGAGACACCCTGGACCCAAACTGTTACAGACCTATATCCATTCTGCCCTGCCTATCTAAGGTCTTCGAAAGCCAAGTCAACAAACAGATCACTGACCATCTCGAATCCCACCGTACCTTCTCCGCTGTGCAATCTGGTTTCCGAGCCGGTCACGGGTGCACCTCAGCCACGCTCAAGGTACTAAACGATATCATAACCGCCATCGATAAAAGACAGTACTGTGCAGCCGTCTTCATCGACATGGCCAAGGCTTTCGACTCTGTCAATATTCTTATTCTTATCGGCAGACTCAGTAGCCTCGGTTTTTCTAATGACTGCCTTGCCTGGTTCACCAACTACTTTGCAGACAGAGTTCAGTGTGTCAAATCGGAGGGCATGTTGTCCGGTCCTCTGGCAGTCTCTATGGGGGTGCCACAGGGTTCAATTCTCGAGCCGACTCTTTTCTCTGTATATATCAATGATGTTGCTCTTGCTGCGGGCGATTCCCTGATCCACCTCTACGCAGACGACACCATTCTGTGTACTTCTGGCCCTTCCTTGGACACTGTGGTCATTAACCTCCAATCGAGCTTCAATGCCATACAACACTCCTTCCGTGGCCTCCAACTGCTCTTAAACGCTAGTACAACCAAATGCATGCTTTTCAACTGTTCGCTGCCTGCACCCGCACGCCCGACTAGCATCACCACCCTGGATGGTTCCAACCTAGAATATGTGGACATCTATAAGTACCTAGGTGTCTGGCTAGACTGTAAACTCTCCTTCCAGACTCATATCAAACATCTCCAATCTAAAATCAAATCTAGAGTCAGCTTTCTATTTCGCAACAAAGCCTCCTTCACTCACGCCGCCAAACTTACCCTAGTAAAACTGACTATCTTACCGATCCTCGACTTTGGCGATGTCATCTACAAAATAGCTTCCAATACTTTATCACAGTGCCATCCGTTTTGTTACTAAAGCACCTTATACCACCCACCACTGCGACCTGTATGCTCTAGTCGGCTGGCCCTCGCTACATATTCGTCGCCAGACCCACTGGCTCCAGGTCATCTACAAGTCCATGCTAGGTAAAGCTCCGCCTTATCTCAGTTCCCTGGTCACGAGGGCAACTCCCACCCGTAGCACGTGCTCCAGCAGGTGTATCTCACTGATCATCCCTAAAGCCACACCTCATTTGGCCGCCTTTCCTTCCAGTTCTCTGCTGCCTGTGACTGGAACGAATTGCAAAAATCGTTGACGTTGGAGACTTTTATCTCCCTCACCAAATTTAAACATCTGCTATCTGAGCAGCTAACCGATCGCTGCAGCTGTACATAGTCCATCGGTAAATAGCCCACCCAATATACTGTACCTACCTCATCCCCATACTGTTTTTATTTGTTTACATTTCTGCTCTTTTGCACACCAGTATCTCTACCTGCACATGACCATCTGATCATTTATCACTCCAGTGTTAATCTGCTAAATTGTAATTATTCGCCTACCTCCTCATGCCTTTTGCACACAATGTATATAGACTCTTTTTTTCTACTGTTTTATTGACTTGTTTATTGTTTACTCTCTGTGTTGTTGTCTGTTTACACTGCTATGCTTTATCTTGGCCAGGTCGCAGTTGTAAATGAGAACTTGTTCTCAACAGCCTACCTGGTTAAATAAAGGTGGGAAAAAAAATCTTCAACTAGCTTACAATTGGCTCATTCATCCCCCTCCTCTCCCCTGTAACTACTCCCCAGGCTGTAAATGAGAATGTGTTCTCAGTCACTTTACCTGGTAAAATAGAGGTAGAATAATGTTTTTTATATGTTTTCTCTATTATTTTAATCGTCTCCGCATAGGAGATTCGATTGACCGCTCTGACTGTTGCCACCTCAATCTCCTTCATCCTTACAGGGCACTCCATGAACTCAGGATCATGATCCCCACCACAACTGCAACACCTTTGTCCTTTTACACACCGTTCTTCAGCATAATCTGTCCTTCTGCACACACTTGAAACAAGGCCAAATCCTTTACAATACTTCACTCTGGGTGAATGGAAAAAAAATAAAGAAAGTATGTCTGTGCTGTTATATTTTTATAAAGAGTGACTGCCTACTCATGTGAAGCTTAAGGTAGGCTACGTTGTAAGAGCTTTTGTCCCCAAACCACTGCAGTGTTCAGACGCTGGGCACCAAGCACACCAGGAATTCTCTTCAGGTATTCAACTTGAACAAATGTTGTCACCCCTGAGATGACTCCTTTGAAGGGTGCTCTACCCCGAAGTTCAAAACACAAAACAGAAATACAATGACAGTTTTTGCCGATTTCTTATACACTGAAAGTGAATGCTTAAACAAAAGCATCAAAACCTTAACTTTTGTAACTATTTCGTAATCAAAGGAACCTAAAGTACAAACACATTTTCTGCTTTGCACTTCGTTTGCAATTCTACACACACTTCGGCAAAACACTACACACTGTTTCATACATTGGACACATCGTTCAAGAATGAAATCTCTTGCAATCATTGAGAAAACACTTCTTTTCAAAATGCAAAACATACCTGAAATTGGCAACACCCACACACACACACACACATGAAAACACTTCTACAGTAATTGAACACCAATTAGTCTGAGCCTTACCACTACAAGTAGACCTCAGGTAAGATCACCTCTTTTGTGAGAACTTTGCAAACAAGGAGGCAATGAGAGCGAGAGCAAGAGGAAGAGATAGATGAAGAGAGAGAGGAGCAGGACAAGAACAAAGAAGGGGACCAAGCAATAGACAGAGACATATTTCTGAAGACATTAGGGCCAATTTGGTGGACCATGTCATAAATCATGGCCTGACAATGAGGGAGGTTGGGCAGAGAGTCCAGCCCAACCTGAGTCGCTACACGGTAGCATCCATAATACGGACATTTAGACTGGAAAACAGGTATGTCTTCAACTTTCTACACTAGACTGTACCTATGGAATTGTTGCACATCATTCTGCATCACAGTACAATACAATGTAGTCCTACAATATTAGGTCTATGCTCCTCAGTGAACAAAAAAAAATAGGTATAGTGCTATGAAGTACATGTAATACTGTTTGATGTTACTGTGTACAGTATGACAGTACAGTATGTTAAAAAAGGACCTAACCAATGACATCATGTTCTTTCATTTTCTACAGAACTGCCAGACAACCTCCTGAGGGTGGAAGGCAACGTCTGTTCACCATGAACAGGAACTGGTCATTGTCAATCTAGTGTTTGCAAACAACACCATCCGCCTACATCAACTATGAGAGCAAATTATCGCAGATCACACAACATTCAATAATATCAACCGTGTCAGTATGTCGACAATCTGCCGCATCTTGCGTCAACACCAATTTACGATGGAGCAGCTGTCCAGGGTTCCATTTGAGAGGAACAGTATTAGAGTCAAAGACCCTCACTATGACTATGTGCAAGTAAGTGTCATTGTACTATACTGTAATACAGTAATGGCAGTAGATTTTGTCCTATTGGCACTGCATAGATACATTCAGACAAAGCAGTATCTGACCTAGTCAGTGGAGGGGGTGTTGTCTGTGGAGGCACCTGCCTTGCCTGTAGCTTGTAGTTTTGACTGAATGTGCCTGACCCAACCCCCTACCCCTACCCCCATCCTTGTGTGAAAATGTAGACATTGTAGTCCTGTGTTTTGAGTTACACCATATTCACTGTACAGTGTATGCATTTTCTGTTGCAGAGAGTCCTGGACTTTGATGCAGCTGCACAGCCTCATTAGTTTATTTCATTGATGAAGCTGGATTCAATCTAGCTAAAACCAGGCATTGGGGCCGAAAAGTTATAGAACAAAGAGCTGTTATGAATGTCCCTGGGGAGCGCGGGGGAAATATCCCCTTGCGTGCCGCCATTAGTCTGCAAGGAGTTCTCCATCACCATGCCACCCTCGGTCCATACAATACTGCACACATAATCATGTTTCTGGATGCACTACATAATGCAGTTGTACAGCACGGACCAGAGCAGCCCAGGTTTGTTGTCATCTGGGATAATGTTAATTTCCACTGGGCTGCTCTGGTCAGGGACTGGTTCACCAACCCCAATAACTTCACAGTTGTATACTTGCCTCCTTACTCCCCATTTCTCAATCTGTTTGAGGAATTATTTTCGGCTTGGCGTTAGAAAGTCTATGACCGCCAACCACATGCCCGCCTGCAAGCAATTGAATAGGCCTGTGGAGACATTGAGGTGGGGTCAGTCCAGTGTTGGATATGGCACGCAAGGCGATATTTTCCCCGTTGCCTAGCCAGGGGGGACATTGTTTGTGATGTGGATGAGGTGATGTGGCCAGACCCTAACAGAAGGTGGGATCCATAAACCATCCATCCCATCCCTTACAATACTATTTTTTGTTTACCATTGCACTAATTGTACTGTAATTATTTTTTTCCTGTGAGTTTACAGTAACATATTGTATTGGTTACTGTACTGTAATTCTACTTTGTTTATTTGTTGTAAAAACCTGCAATGGCAAAAAAATAAGTTGTCTACATTTTTTTCTGAAGACTTTCTATTTTGTGTTCATTGAAATGTGAGTAGATGTGCTGCACTGGAACAATCTTTCACAAAAGCCTATATGAGAACATTAAAAAGGTGTACAAAGTACTAAACACAACAGTGTTTTGTGTAAAGTACATCAGTGTGTTGCTGCTTTGAAAGAGTTATTTAAATGGTGCATGTGTGTATCACTTTGTGGCAAAAAATGCCATTTTGAAAGGATTTAGGTTTTGATTGCAGAGTTTATTTTGACATAGAAGTGAGAGGTTTATCTCCAAGTGTTGTGACCAAGTTTTTGACACAATGAGCCAAATTCTGCAACAAGTGGGTAAGCAATCGCAAAAAACTGTCATCAAATAAGACCACTCTTGGTCACTATGACAGACTTTTGGTCACTCTGCGCAAACATCACCATTTTCAACACCTCAAACGGATTTCCCACACATGCATCCTTACTCAACAAATGCATCCCAACAAGATTCATACACGTATTCTCCACTCCAATGTTAGACTATTTCCTTTTTGTTCCAGTTTTCGATACTACTGTTGTCCATTCAAAACATTTGTCTTCACCAACTCTGTTCAACGTGGTGCTTGATTCGAACTCAGCATCCACTTCCGCCATATTCTCCCCTCCTTCCGGTTTGCCAATTGGAATTGCTCTTGATCCTCCCATTTCGTAAACCCATTGCTCCCCACCCCCACACTTCTCTCACACTTCTCTCAAGTCACTCCAGCGATGCAGCTTCCTATGACTAACTTGAAGTGCCTCTAAAACACAATGTTTTGATGTAAGTTTTCCCTGTCGTCACAAGGTGGTAGTGTTGCATAACATTCGTCGTCGTCCAGTTGACATAATTTTCAAGATGGAATCCAATCGGACCTCGCAAACACAAAAGACAGGTAAAAGAGTAACGTAAGACCATTATGTGGCACAAATGGATAGAATGTTCAGTAGACGATTTATACGTTTTTTTATACTCTTAAGGTGTTGCTGACAGTCAAACACGTTACACGGTCGTATTCCAAGCGTTGTAAAGTTCAGAGTTAATTTGCAAGCAGTCATAGACGCTAGACAATGTTTCAAGTTACGTTTAGACCTTGCTAGAATTAAAGTTTAATTTTATGTTTTACTTTTGCCCAAGGGGAAATCAAGGACATATATCCCATTGATCTCCCAGATCTAGATTACAGGGCACTGAGTTCAACCTCTGAAAACATATCGACCTCCCTGGCGTCAAACACCTATGAAGGAGAGCGTTGGTTTCTACCCTCAAATGGCTCAAAGGTATGTTTTTTAATGACGAGTTTCTGGTTACACTCACTCCAAATAAAACATAATGCTTCTGTAGGCTACAGATGAGCATCTCCCCATAATAATACTTTTTAAAAAAAGATTACAGTCAGAGTGCAGTATAACTGCAGTACACTGCAAATACTGCATCCAAAATAACAGTGGACTGCACTTTTTAAACTGCAATCTTTTTTGTAAGGGTCTTACAAAAACATCCAATGTTGGTGACAGATCTGTCACCTGCCAAACTGAACCCCTTCATCGGGTGGAGGTGACACATGACAACGTGGGCAGACTCCAGCTGTTCGGTGATGGCGATCCACCTTGCACTCTGCTGACTCTGCACATGCCTGCAGATGGAACTCAAGGTTGATACCCTACAGAGAAAGGTTGCCTTTTAGATCCGCTGTGTTTGGTTGATGTTATATAGGCTACCGTATAATGTTACATAGAATATTATGTTTTCACAGTGGTGGCCCTGAACCTGCATGGAAAGTGGTGGTCTTTAAATGATGTTTTGAAGACATCCACCAAATCCAGATCTGGTCTTGTGATGGTACGTTCTTTACATTTGCACTTGTGTCCTCCATGGTAAGAGAGTAAAGGGCATCCCTCTAAATATAGGCCTAGACCATGACTTCCCATTACCTTCATTTTGAGAGGGAGTAGGCACATATAAATTAAATATGCACTAAATTAAATATTTTGTACATGGTTATTACATCTAAAGGGTGTATTATTACATGTAATAACATGCAAAGGTCCTTCCATACCTTTTGATATAATTCGATTTAAATTACAAGTCCCACAAATACATCCAATTAGGTTTTAAACCAGTGAATGTGGCTTTTGTCAATGTATTTAGGATAAGGCTTAGATGTGTAGGTCATTCACAGGTGCAGTCTGTTATGGAGAGAGTGATACTTTTCCTGCTTAGTCAAATCATTTTTGGAGTTTTGGAGAGGCCTTCAGGGGAAGAGATTTACTTCTCACCTCACCCAATGAGGGAATTTGGCAAAATTCTATGGCATAATGGGGAGGCAGTTGGATTCTACACCATCAAAAAGAAAGGTAAGGCATTGTGTTAGTTTCTTATTTTCTGCCAGTTGACAAAAATAGTGTCTTACAAAAATATTCTCATCTGCACTCAATTTATATTTAGAACAGGGAGGGTTGCTAGGTCAACACAGTGCATTGCAACAAAATAGTAAGGCTGCACAGGCAGAAACTCAACCCCCCAAAATATTAAAAAATATATATGTATGTGCTCGGTTTAGACAATAGGCTCTGTATTTGTATGTGTACATGTTGAATTTGGGTGAGTCAGAATTAAAGGAGTGTCACATTCAATCATCCCATTCCTGTTTTCAAGTAAATAATTTATAAAAGCTAAACAGTGCAGGGAGGAATTTATTTTCTTTTGGGGGTTGCATATGTTTTTGATCATTTGGTCAAAGCAACATCATGTATTATTGGCTCTTTCAGGAAGTCTGTGTGATGGATTCACTCGTCGAAGCTATCAGCTTTCTGTCCTTGACACTGTGTTTGTGAGGACTCAGTGGAGGAGGAGTGGTCTGGCACTGCAGATCCTGGCAGACTTCTGTAAATCCCTCCCCAATGAGGAAGTGATCGGAATCAGCTGTCCCATATCCCCAAGCATGATTAAAGGTGGGTCAGTCAGTATTAGAAATTCAAAGGTTAATTACGTCAATGCTGGTTGTAACTGTTGTAGTCATCCATGTAAAGATTGCAGATAATATGAGGTGCTTCCAGTCAATTTGGAGATGGCACACGCTATCACTTGGTTGGACGCACAACAATTTATGGTGTGTTATGAAGGACTGTTTACCTAGTCAGAGATCTATGAGCCAGGAGAGGGTGGGGTGGGGTAGGGTAGGGCTTCACACGAGCTGTACTTTATCTTCCAGGATATGATTTACTGAATCATAATGTATGTAACCTAATCTTTAGACATAGACCAACACTTTTAGATGACACTACATTTGAAATAATGCTAGCCACCTTGTCTTCTTAAAAAATAATTGGGCAACACTTTCATATAAAATGTAACCACGATACCCATACTATACTGTATGTCTGGGCTCCAAAACGTTAATAAGGTAATGAGGTTTTTAAAATGAGAAATTTGCAGCAGGAATGTTCAAGAAATGTACCTTTTAAACATTATAACGTCATGTTTATGAGCACAATTTACAGCGATACAAAGGAATGTTACTAAAGTAATTATGCCTTATGGACAATTCAGGACATCATCAAAGTTGCCCCATTTAAGTCAAGTCTCAATTCCAGTGACCATCCATTGTAGATCTCCAACATCCCCTCCAGTCATTTACTGAAATGTATATGGTATGTCTCCACCTCTCTCCAGTGTGCAGCAAGTATCTGCAGATGCACCAGGACCAAAGGGACCGGCTCTATGAGGTGGAAGCCCCTGGGGGCTGGGGCCAGAGACGGAACATATGGCTCAACATACAGCTCAACCGAAGCACAAACAGTGAGGCCCTCCCTAGGTTTGGATCAGGGTGTACCAATGCAAAAGTTGTGTGATAATGAGAGACAGTCATATCACTGTAAACATCATAACATGGTCTGAATTGTAAGACAAGAAAGCACATTTTGAAAGCACTTCACTTGTAAATAGGGTTCACGTTTGATTATACGATGTCAGGATTTTAGAGCTGTTTTATTTGAATGCTATTTTCATACATTTTAAATGTGAGTACATCTTTGTAAAGTGGGATTGTTTTTGTAGGCTCAAGTGAGGAGCAATGTCCAACAACATTGAACAAGGAGAAGAGAAACTATAAATAATCATATCATCAGGTGAGGTCATTTTATTTTCTATTTCATTATGGTTACAGAGTAGTAGTTAGGAGGGACTGTTTATGACCTTGTTTTAGCTTTGGTCTCAACCTCAAGTGACTTTTAGAATCCATCACAACAAATTTAGCAACCACTGGATATTGTAACTAAGACAATTTATAATATGTAGGAGGAAAATAAGCGAACGTATCCTTTCGTTAGGGAAATCAATGTGTAATCAAATATATTACATCTGATTTAGCCTACTCACATTGTCTGAGGAATGTATATTTATAACTGTACTATCTGCCTCTTTCCTAACCCTTCCCTCAAGATGTCTCTTGATTATTGGTTTTCTGATGGTTTGGCTGTGATCACCACAGAAGTAAAAGAGAGAAGCTACCGGCAGACGAGGCTGAGGGGAGTGCTAATTCCAAACAGACGGGGACATGAAATTAAACCTCAGACCACAGATGGATCATGGTCCTCAGAAGACTTCAAGTTATGTTTTTTTATGTCATTTGTCGCAGAACATAGAAGGGCATTTGTGTCAGTTGTTATTTTGAGCAACTATAAGGTGCTGACTAAGGCTAGAAATAATGGATGTTCAAAATGTTAACATTTTTGGGACCTAAACTGCAAATAATTACATATCAGTTTCATATTCTGCTTAATAAAGTGGTAACATCATCACTGTGGTTACATGGGTGTCTGTTGCAATGTGTTTACTGCTTTGTAATCATTCTCGCCTTCCATCTTAGACTATAATTGGGTGTTAAAGTAACTGCCCAGTGAAAATCTCACTTTTAAATGTTCATATTCTGTTAACTACTATCCAAATAATGTTGTTGACTCATCCTATACTCGTATTGGTGGCCAAAGCATAAATTGGAGGAAAACCACTTTAAAACCCCAACCTCAAACTTGGATCTCAAACAGACCATTTCAAAAATGGTTGCTATTTCCTCATAGAAAAGTATGTCATCTCCCTGAGGAGGGAGGAGGAGCTGGCAAATCAGCGGCCTAGAGGAGAGTGAGCTAGCCAATCAGCGGACTACTTGCATTCATATTTTTAATGACTGGTATATGCCCCCACCCTATTCTGTTGCTGGGGTTCCAACACAGAAAATCTGTTTTTTAACATACTTAATAAATATGTTTTTGGAAGAAAAACTATTTCACTCATATTGTATTTATAAGTCATATTTATTAGAAATCTGGAAACACTGGGCAGTTACTTTAAACATATGGGGTTTGGCAGGGCAAAATTAATACACACACTGGTAAACATTTTCAAAAATAGGATACATGACAAATAAAGAAAAATACACAGGGGGCACATGCAGAATGCTTAGCAGAACAACTCTATACCTACTGCGTAAGAAAGCATTAGTGGTGAAGACTCCTGGACCTAGGAGAGGGAGTAGGCTGCTGCCCACCAGATGAGCTATGGGAGGACAGACTCATTGTAAATGGAAAGGTATCAAACATATGGAAACCACGTTTGACTCCGTTTCATCAATTCCATTCCAGCCATTACAATAAGCCCTTCCTCCTATAGCTCATCCAACCAGCCTCCTCTCCTGCCCATTCACATCACCGTAGACTGTTATGGGTCAGCCTATTGGAATCAGAGCCAATGTTCCAATACCAAACAGTATCATTTAATTTCAGTATCAAACATTTATACTCCTGTTTTTTCTGATCTGATTGATGTTTTACTCACCTGTTTTACTCCGTGCTGTTGGTCGTCAATTCCAGTGGTATGACGTTTACATAATTTCGGGACACACCGACTTTCAAAACGAGCACAACAACACTTTTTCCTCATTTGACGTAGAATCAGGAAGTCACGGGATAGTTTTGCTTCGGTTTTTCGAGTATCAAAACGGTGTGGTTGTTGCTTTCTCTAGAGTAAAAAATGAGCCGAATTTATAACAATACGTCCTTGCAGAATAAACCTGTTCACAATGAAAAGATTGAACACGCGTGGGCCCCCTCCTCATATCAGAGGTATGATGCCTTGATGCAGATCAAAGCTATTACGCTGCCTGCAGAGAATCTGTAATTTTGCATAAAGATAAACTATAATACTGCATAGAGCTACAATATAATACTTACATATGCCTAATGTTTTATTAAATGCAGTAGATGGCTCTGTGAGTGAGTGTGTGTGTGAGTGAGAGATAGAGAGAGATATAGAGAGGGAATGAAGAACTCGTGCATATAGGCTAAGCACAGTTGGTAGAGCATGGCGCTTGTAACGCCAGGGTAGTGGGTTCGATTCCCGGGACCACCCATACGTAGAATGTATGCACACATGACTGTAAGTCGCTTTGGATAAAAGCGTCTGCTAAATGGCATATATTTTTTTATATATATATATAAACTCCAGTCCTGGAAAATGGTATACTGGAGCCTACAATCCCTTTCTCCCACAGTGGTCTAGGTGTCATATTAGAGGGAAAGTTGGTTGATGTCTCACGCCATGTTATCACTGACGTCAACAATCAGAAGGTAAACTGACAACATATAATAACCTCTTCAATAAAATATGATTAGGCTATTTGATTGTTATTAGGCTATTTTATTTACATTTGATTTATATTGTATTTATTTTATTTATATTATATCATATCAGTGATGACCACATGAGGAACTAGGCCTACTTGGTTTTCTAGGACTCCTAATTTAAACTATCTAGATTGCCATATGTTGTGCTGTATTGGCAGGACCGTTTCTATGTCCTATACATCAAACCTAGTCGAATCCACCAAAGGAAATTTGATGCTAAAGGAATGGAAATTGAACCAAACTTCAGTGATACCAAAAAGGTCAACACTGGTTATCTCATGTCATCATTCAGTGAGTATTCTTATCCACTTCATACAATATTGTGAATAGGCCTACAGTCTAAGGTCAGATGATTCACAGATGATACCTTATTGGTAACACTTTACATTTACTTGTCAAAGCTTGTTCAAGGACTCTCAAAATTATGTAAAAACATTCATTTACCACCATACTATATTCTTTGTAAAAACAACTCTAGTGGTGCTATCTGAACTGGTGTGTTTGTTTGTTTCTACCGTGCAGAGGTGGAGGCTAAAGGAGAGACTGATTGCCTCACTGAGGTCCAGCTGGAAAACCTCGTGACCAAGGAGGATCTGGTGAAAGTGACAGGGAAACACTGTCTAAGTGGGACCTATGCTTTCTGGTACCCAGAGGGAGAGATGAGCAAGACTGAACTAGAAACGGGCCAGGACATTAGACTGAAAACCAAAGGCGATGGCCCATTTATTTGTAAGTTTGATGTTCAGCAATCCCTTGAAAATTTGCCTAAACCGAAGTTCCACTCCCAGTTTGATTGTAGCTCTAGACAGGGTGAGCATTATGTACTTAGTTTTGGTCTGCTCTTTCAGTTTCCTTGGCCAAAGTCTATGGAGGCACAGTGACCAAATGCAATTTTGCCGGAGACAAAGAAGCAGGAACATCGTGGACAGACAAAATAATGTCCAACAAATCCGATGCCAGCAGTGCAACGAAGCCTGAAGGCCATGGCGAAGGAGCAGATGAGGAGGAATGGGTAAGAGGAGTGGGAGATTCCTGAGGCACGATTCTTTTCCCCTTGCTCATTTTTGAAGAACATGTCAAAAATGATCTAAAGTCTAATTAAATTATCTACATACATTATAGCATTTTCTCTGTACTGTATATATTTTATGACACCCCATTTCAATTTTAAAACCTCTATCATTGTGTTTCTATTTTTAGGATGAATGAGGAGATGAATGGAATTGCACAGTAAAACCTCCTTATTCCTGTGATGGTTTGTACTCCACGGTTCCACCCTCTTAACATTGCTTGTGCAGCATATGCACACTAAAGAGGAAGAGTGTCATTTCATGTTTTATTCAGAACTCCTTTTGTAATATAGAGTTCTCTACAAGAAGTTGACAAATCTGGCTATTGCAGTGTATCTTCGATATAGGGGTGTACATGTATTGCTTTGAACCTGTCTTTAGTAAACGTCATACATGCTTTACTTCTCTACTTTTTCTCTACTGAAAATGTATCCTTGTTTGTAGAAGGGTACAAATGATATGTACTACACATATTAACCTTGTAATAAAACAAATATGTCAATTTATCTGATGGGGTTGTTCGACTCATGTGTGTCATCCAAAATGTAAACCATCAATTGGGTAAGATTGGTCATGCAAGAGCAGAGTTATAACTTCTATTAGTAGAGTAGTCATTGTCTGCTAATCAGATTATTAGTGTGTGCAAATGTATGGAGTTGCCAAATAGATGTAGGCTAGGGTGGTGATTTTAAATCATGCATTCTCAAAAGAAAAGATTCAAAACTGTTTGGGTTACCAGCTTGAATGAATACATTACTTGTGTACATGTGTCACGTTCTGTCCATCGTTCGTGTGTGTTTTCCTTGTTTTAGTGTTGGTCAGGACGTGAGCTGGGTGGGCATTCTATGTTGTGTGTCTGGTTTGTCTATTTCTATGTTTGGCCTGATATGGTTCTCAATCAGAGGCAGGTGTTAGTCATTGTCTCTGATTGGGAACCATATTTATGTAGCCTGTTTTGTGTTGGGTTTTGTGGGTGATTGTTCCGGTCTCTGTGTTTGCACCAGATAGGACTGTTTAGGTTTTCACTTTTCTTGTTTTATATAGTCTGTTCATGTATAGTCGTCTTTATTAAAAACATGAATAACCACCACGCTGCATTTTGGTCCGCCTCTCTTTCACCAGAAGAAAACCCTTACAGAATCACCCACCACAACAGGACCAAGTGGCGTGGTAACGAGCAGGAGCAGCAGCAGCAGCAGCAGTGGGAGGGGCAGCACTACTTGGAGAACATGGACTATACTACTTGGGAGGAAATAGAAAGGTGGGCGGTCGACCCAGGGAGAGTGCCGGAGCCCGCCTGGGATTCGATGGAGCAGTGTGCGGAAGGTTACAGGAGAATGAGGTTGGCAAAGCAAGCACGGCGGCGCGGATGGAAGCCCGAGAGTCAGCCCCAAAAATTTCTTGGGGGGGGCACAGGGGGAGTGTGGCAGAGTCAGGAGTCAGACCTGAGCCAACTCCCCCCGTTTAGTCTCCCACCTGTCCGGCGCTGCTGCCGGAGTCTGAGGCGCCAGAGCCCCTCATTCCAGAGGCGCCAGAGCCCCTCAGTCCAGCACTGCCAGAGCCTTCCTCTCCAGCGCCGTCTGAGCTACCCGTCTGCCCAGCGCTGCCAGTGCCGCCAGTCTGCCCAGCGCCGCCAGAGCCTTTTTCTCCAGTCTGCCCAGCGCCGCCAGTCTGCCCAGCGCCGTCTGAGCTACCCGTCTGCCCTGCGCCGTCTGAGCCACCAGTCTGTCCAGCGCCGCCAGTCTGCCCAGCGCCGTCTGAGCTACCCGTCTGCCCAGCGCCGTCTGAGCTACCAGTCGGCCAGGATCCGCCAGTCGGCCAGGATCCGCCAGTCGGCCAGGGTCCGCCAGTGTGCCAGGATCCGCCGGTGTGCCAGGATCCGCCAGTGTGCCAGGATCCGCCGGTGTGCCAGGATCCGCCGGTGTGCCAGGATCCGCCGGTGTGCCAGGATCCGCCGGTGTGCCAGGATCCGCCGGTGTGCCAGGATCCGCCAGTGTGCCAGGATCCGCCAGTGTGCCAGGATCCACCAGTCAGCCAGGATCCGCCAGAAGTGCCAGTCAGCCAGGATCTGCCAGATCCGCTAGTCAGCCAGGATCTGCCGGAACCACCAGCCAGCCAGGATCTGGTAGATCCATCAACCTGCCTGAGCTTCCTCGCACTCCCGAGCTTCCCCACGGTCCCGAGCTACCTCAGTCCAGTGGGGCCCGTTGTTAGGTTTCCTAGGCCAAGGTTAGCGGCGAGGGTCGCCACTCAAGGGACACTAAGGAGGTGGACTAAGACAATTATGGAGTGGGGTCCACATCCAGCGCCGCCACCGCGGACAGATGCCCACCCAGACCCTCCCCTATAGGTTTAGGTTGTGCGTTCGGAGTCCGCACCTTGGGGGGGTTATGTCCATTGTTCGTATGTGTTTTCCTTGTTTTAGTGTTGGTCAGGACATTCTATGTTTTGTGTCTGGTTAGTCTATTTCTATGTTTGGCCTGATATGGTTCTCAATCAGAGGCAGGTGTTAGTCATTGTCTCTGATTGGGAACCATATTTAGGTAGCCTATTTTGTGGGTGATTGTTCCTGTCTCTGTGTTTGCACCAGATAGGACTGTTTAGGTTTTCACTTTTCTTGTTATGTATAGTCGTCTTTATTAAAAACATGAATAACCACCACGCTGCATTTTGGTCCGCCTCTCTTTCACCAGAAGAAAACCCTTACAACATGTAACAAAAACTAAATGTCTCAGTCTTTCTGAGCCCTTTACTAACAAATAATGCACTTAGAGACAATTATGTATATATTTATTGTTGAATATTCCTCACGCCTCCAAACATGATAGCCCAAACATTTACATTGATTTAAAAAAGGAAAATGGCAAGATGCAATATGCAATACTTTGGTACATAATACTTTTACAAATACATAAAGACATATTATTGCTATAGTTGTGTGTTGTTTGATAGTCTTAACAGAATAATTGTAGTTCTCAATGAACCTGAGAAAGTACTTTGTCAGTGTAAACAATATTGGAAAGTCTCAAAAATACATGGTGGATTTGTTACTTGTTGAATTAAAAGTGACGTAATTCCTTTCAAACATTGAAATATACATATTTATTTCAGAATATTGCATGTTGATTATATGGAACCTGTTTTCGTATGTAATTAGAATGAAATAAAATCTGTTTTTCAGTTCAGCTGCTCTCACTTGATTCTTTTCTAAACCACTCCAGAACAGTCTGCTTGTTTTCCTTCACCCATTTAATGTTGGCCTGGGTTCTCTCAATGGCTTGCTCTAGGGCCCTGCTCGCAGAACCCAATTCCTCTTCATTATAGTCGCTCTGGAACTGCCTCAGCTGCACAATAACAATAAGGAAAAAGTTAGAATTAGGGCGGAAACCAGTAATTAGAGCGATTACTCAGAATTCAACTCCCACCAGCTGAACCTAGTCTCTCATCCCCAGACATTGCAACTGAATCACTACATTCTATTTAGTCATCGAGGCAAAGGAGGAGAGGTTTGTGACTCAGATATTGTTGTAGGCCTGCCTGTTACCAATAGGGAGAAGCTCACCTCTTGGAGCTCAAAGTCCGTGGAAAATCTCTGCGTCACTCCCTCAATCAGGCGGCCAAATGACATGATCCCTCCTCCGTACCTGAGGAAGAGGGCGGAGGGCAGAGGTAAGATGAGCATGTTTGCTCAGCAAGCAGTTTGATAGAAGCCAATTTAGATAACTGCCTGGCAACTCCAAACAAATGGATGATAAATTGTAGCTTAGGTGATTTCCTCTGATTGCCCAAGGAGACCTTAGTACCAGACATGGTTGATCGGTCTACGCCTTCCTTATTGGTATATTGCTTGAGGTTTATTTAGGTGATTTTTATGAGACACCATACAAAAAAATCTAAGCTGTATAATTGCTAGTAGATCATGAGTCCATTATTTCAGTTGGAAAGGAACTTGGTTCTCTGGCTTGTTTGTCGTAACATTAACCCTATGTACAGTACTTAACAGAAACAAACATACTCCAAGCTGATGTAGTTCCAGTGGGCGCGGACAAAATTCCAGGCTATTGCTTGCCCTGCCACATTCCTGGCTATGTAGTTGATGGTAGAAATGGCATCCATTTTTCTTATCTTGTCAGGGTTCAAAGTGTACTCAAGGTATCTGCAAGATAATAAGGAAATGTATGTTAAATGGTTGCATAGTAACTAAAGTTAATGTCCCAGAAGAGGGTGGTACAGAGGGAAACAATCTAACCTGTTCAGGAGCCAGATCTTCCTGGTGCACGAGAGGGCAAATCTTAATTTGTCTTTCTCCGATGCTGTGGTGGCATTCTGGAACTTGCCCCAAGCAAATTCCCATTCCTTCTCTCCCCCAGCAGCTATAGCTTGGCAGTAGATGGTGGCCTTCAGGTTGGGTTGTATGCTGTGACAGAGGGGATAATCGTAGAGAAACTATATCTGTTCATTAAAGTTAAAAGGAACAAATTGCATATAACATTCTGGTATTCTGTTATTGAATCAATATCACGCATATTACAGGTTATAAATGTGTTATGTTTTATGAATTATATTACTACCCCATTCAACTGTGGAATACAGAGCTAAGTGCATCTGGCTATGTTGGTTTGATGAAACTCAATTCCTTACGGATTGATGGTTTTGTTTGTCATCCAGTTGTCAAAGAGCTTTTTTGCCATTTTTTGGCAGTCTTCAATGTCATTGCTGCATGCGACTGAGATGGCGTTAATCTGGTTGTACCTGCGAACAAATAATAACATGTTAATAACATACTTACAGAGAGGAAATATCAGATGATTATGGGAGACAAAACAATCTCACTGTTCAGAAGGATCCTCGGGGACTGTAGTGAAATTTTCAAAATGTTGATAAAGGCCACCAACTTGCTTTCGCATGTATGCCTGGGAATAGCATAGAAAAAATACTATTACACTCTTATTTGTCACTCAACTGTGTAGTAATACAGTTTCCTATGATAACAGGGCGCTTTAATGTACAGTATCTGTATTTGAGTACTGACCTGCATTGGGCCATAGACCTCAGAGCGATCAAACATGAGAATGAAATAGTCCAGGTTTCTCAGTGCTGATTCCCATGGTATGTACTCTGTGTCATTCCGGAGGTACTTGGTAGTTCTCAGAGCCAGTGTCACATTAATATGTTTGGCCCTAGATAAAAATTTAATATATCATTACAGTTGAAGTCAGAAGTTTACATACACTTAGGTTGGAGTCATTAAAACTCATTTTTCAACCACTCCACACATTTTTTGTTAACAAACTATAGTTTTGGCAAGTCGGTTAGGACATCTACTTTGTGCACGACACAAGTAATTTTAGAAAAATTGTTAACAGACAGATTATTTCACTTATAATTCACTGTATCACAATTCCAGTGGGTCAGAAGTTTACATACACTAAGTTGACCGTGCATTTAAACAACTTGGAAAATTCCAGAAAATGATGTTATGGCTTTAGAAACTTCTGACAGGCTAATTGACATCATTTGAGTCAATTGGAGGTGCACCTGGGGATGAATTTCAAGGCCTACCTTCAAAGTCAGTGCCTCTTTGCTTGACATTATGGGAAAATTAAAAGAAATCATCCCAAAAAATTTTAGACCTCCACAAGTCTGGTTCATCCTCGGGAGAAATTTCCAAACGCCTGAAGGTACCACGTTCATCTGTACAAACAATAGTACGCAAGTATAAACACCATGGGACCACGCACCCGTCATACCGCTCAGGAAGGAGACGCATTCTGTCTCCTAGAGATGAACGTACTTTGGTGCGAAAAGTGCAAATCAATCCCACAACAACAGCAAAGGACCTTGTGAAGATGCTGGAGGAACCAGGTACAAAAGTATCTTTATCCACAGTAAATCGAGTCCGATATCGACATAACCTGAAAGGCCGCTCAGCAAGGAAGAAGCCACTGCTCAAAAACCACCATAAAAAATACAGACTACGGTTTGCAACTGCACATGGGGACAAAGATAGTACTTTTTGGAGAAATGTCCTCTGGTATGATGAAACAAAAGTAGAACTGTTTGGTTATAATGACCATCATTATGTTTGGAGGATAAAGGGGAAGGCTTGCAAGCCGAAGAACACCATCCCAACCGTGAAGCACGCATGATGTTGTGGGGTTGCTTTGCTGCAGGAGGGACTGGTGCACTTCACAAAATAGATGGCATCATGAGGAGAGAGGAAAATTATGTGGATATATTGTAACAAAATCTCAAGACATCAGTCAGGAAGTTAAAGCTTGGTCGCAAATGGGTCTTCCAAATGGACAATGACCCCAAGCATACTTCCAAAGTTGTGGCAAAATGGCTTAAGGACAACAAAGTCAAGGTATTGGAGTGGCCATCACAAAGCCTTGACCTAAATCCCATAGAAAATGTGTGGGCAGAACTGAAAAAGTGTGTGCGAGCAAGGAGGCCTACAAATCTGACTCAGTTAAACCAGCTCTGTCACTAGGAATGGGCCAGAATTCACCCAACTTATTGTGGGAAGCTTGTGGAAGGATAATTGAGTGGATATAAACTTCTGACCCACTGGGAATGTGATGAAAGAAATAAAAGCTGAAATAAAGCATTCTCTTTACTATTATTCTGACATTTCACTTCACATTCTTAAAATAAAGTGGTGATCCTAACTGACCTAAGACAGGGAAGTTTTACTATGATTAAATGTCAGGAATTGTGAAAAGCTTCTGACTTCAACTGTAAGAAGACCTTAGCAGTCAAAAGAGGATATTCATTGAATCATGAAAGCAGGATTTCCATAAGATTTCAAACCATGAAAATGCAATCCCTATAATGTGTAAGACATGTGTACCAGAATATACATTTAGAAGGAAAACCATGAACTTATCAGTCTTAGATGAGACTACCTTGCCAGGTTGAATGCATCATCAATAAGCTGTCCCCGGTTGATGAGTGGAATTTCCTGTGAATAAATCAAATTAATTATAATTATTAAAGTAAACTACACAAGGGAGCTAGCATATCATCTTATTTGACTTATTAAGCTAAGGGTCATGCTCCATGGTCTGTGACAAGGGGTTTCAAATAGCAGATGCATGCCAGGTGTCCGGCATTCTTCAATGTACTCACAAGAATGTACATACAAAAACCTTGTCCAGCACATTCTCTCCAAATATTTCTTACCATAACAAAATATCACCTAGTCTCCTTAGAAAATGCTACATTGTTTATTCTGTCAAGGACAGTTCATGATTGTACACAAGTGCAGCCTTCTAAGCACCTGCAATAATGTGCTGTTTTGTGTCTGACTAGGACTGTATGAACAATACTGTTCCACACAAATGAGGAAGACTTACATGAATATTAGTTTCCAGCTGAGAGAGCAGTCTATCCCAATTTGCTGGATCGTAGTTGACTCTGAAATATCCCATACAGTTTATGTTGGCAAGCACCCACTTGCCATCTTCAGACTTGAATGCTGACTTCCGCTCTGTTGAGCAAATACAGAACATGAAAGTTACATTTTGCCTCAATTAGGTTTTTATTGACAGAACTACTGACTAGCACCATTTAATTAGTTGGGTTTGCTGTTATCATACAGTATACAGCAGTGTTGTGTTTGAGGCCACCTAAAGGGAGACCAATTCAAGACTGAGGCGAGGGGGTGGAGACCAAATCAAGACCGAGGCAAGGTGGCCGAGACTGAGTCAAGACCGAGGCGTGGGGCCCGAGACCGAGTCAAGACCGAGGCGAGGGGGCCGAGACAAGACCGAGACCAAATCAATGCGAGTCCAATTTAAGGACATGATTGCAATTGTTTCAAATCACCTCCATAATAAGAGTCCGAATTCCTAGTGTTTCTGTGTTCATATTTCAGAAGAACATATGGATTTTTTTGACATTTAGAATGGTGAAAAAATGCAAGCAGAGGGAAAATAGAGAGCCACTCTACAAATGATCACTAACCCAAACGGGTCTCTAAATAATAGATAAAAATACTAAATATGTAACAACTTCCTCGTTCTGCCCTTAACTGTCAATCAGACCCAGATTTTTAACACAAAAAAAAAATATATATATATATATATATATACAAAATTTTGAGGGGGCTTGCCTGTTTTGCGTGTTGTTTTGGCATTAATATGTGTCACATATCAGTATCATATCATATTCATATCATATTTGCAAACAATGTAAAAAAATATATAATTGAGTTAATAAAGCTGCATACGAACATGGTTTCTTTTTTGCTTTCTTGAGTAAGGCAGCTCCAAAATGCAGGTGTTTCAGCCTAGCTCAGTGCTTTCTGTGATGGTGGAGCAAGCCAGCAGAAAATATGGAGCATTGCGCCGTGATTGGCTCAGTGTTCTGTCACTCATTGGAACACTACGTCACCACCAAGTCTAAGGGTATAGCTAGAAAATTCAAGCCCCTTCGGTGCCACCATAGAGTTACATTAAAAGTGCCCATCCAAGATGGCTTGAGGTCATTGGACACAGATAAAATTGTCAAATCACGTTATGTCTACAGTACCTTTGATTGGACTGATCATGTCAAAATCATACTTTCAAAATCTTAGCTAGCAGTCATCATCATGAATCAAGTCGACAATCTACTGGCAAATCCTTTCAATCCTTGTCATATGAAGAGAAATAATTAAGAAAAATTATAGATAAAACGTATCGGTGCTCATCAGCCATTGCACATAAACATTACACAACAAGTTGGAAATTGCAAATTCAACAATGAGTGGTTTGGAAGGAATCAGTGACAGTGGCTGTGTGGTCCCAAATCTGGGTCTCTTTTCCAAGTTTAAAATGGTAAACATTCAACATTGGCCATGCTGTCAATGAAGCATGATTTGTGCCACACTCAAAGCAACTGTTAACTCAGAACAGCGGAAACTTGACTTCAGTGAGTTCAAGACAACTGGGAAGTCAGGAATAAACGACAGGGAAAATACATTTTGAACAGTCATCCAACTCCGAATTGTAAATCCGGCCTTTTTCTATAGCTACGACCTGAAGATCAATGACGTCATCATGATTTGACCATGTTTTTTTCAGAGTTTCCAGTTGTTTTGAAAGCACCATAAATCTAGAGAATGCCAGACTTTGATGACAAGAATTGGCCATGAAGGACTGCCAGACCACCTTCCTGTTCAAGTGAGCATAGTACTACAACGAGAGTACAAAGATGTATTGTATGCTGCGACATAAATTATGTAATATGCCAGGGAGATATGTATACGGTAACTAAAAAGCAATACTACGTGTATGCTGTGTAGTAGGATGTCAGTAGCCCATGTGCCTCACCCTAATAATTTGGTCTATTTACCCCTCTTAATTTCACCTACTGTTCTGACTTAGTAGTGCACATGTAGCCTATAACCTGTTTAGAGAAATGCAATCATCGAATATTGTAAGAGCTTTCATTGTCTGCTTATATGCCCCCTTTATTTATCCAACGGTTCAGACTTGGTGTACAGGGAGAGCACTGTAAGAACGGCTCATGTTCTGAATTCTGTCTCTGTACATTTCAAAAGTGCTAAACAAATAGTTATATTAACTACGTCAGTCCTAGCTCACTCATTAATGTCTTAATCTAAAATACGGATTGCCCTCTTATCCGCTTCTCATCCCCTTGCACCATAGTTTGTACAGCTCAATTGTCATTAGAAACCACATTTGTTTAACCAAGTCAGCCATATCAGCTATGTTTTTTTAAAGGCAGTAAATGAGGCTGAATGAACTGTTTCGCTGCCAGACAAGGCTCTGCTGATAGCCAGATGTAGCAGTGGTAAGATGTTGGGACTGCTGTTGGAACAGCTTTATGTAGGCCCTATCAGTCTGTGGGCACCATTTGTCACCATTATAGTGCAATTAATGTTTTGTTTAGGGCTTTTCTGGCATGCATCCAACAACATTTTTTTTTTGCCCCACCAAGATGTACATTCGTAGCCAAAAGTTGTGACAATGACACAAATATTAATTTTCACAAAGTCTGCTGCCTCAGTTTGTATAAATGGCAATTTGCATATACTCCAGAATGTTATGAAGAGTGATCAGATGAATTGCAATTAATTGCAAACATTTACACTGCATTTCAGCTCTGCCACAAAAGGACCAGCTGACATCATGTCAGTGATTCTCTCGTTAACACAGGTGTGAGTGTTGACGAGGATAAGGCTGGAGATCACTCTGTCATGCTGATTGAGTTTGAATAACAGACTGGAAGCTTCAAAAGGATGGTGGTGCTTGGAAAAATTGTTCTTCCTCTGTCAACCATGGTTACCTGCAAGGAAACACATGCCGTCATCATTGCTTTGCACAAAAAGGGCTTCACAGGCAAGGATATTGCTGCCAGTACGATTGCACCTAAATCAACCATTTATTGGATCATCAAGAACTTCAAGGAGAGTGGTTCAATTGTTGTGAAGAAGGCTTCAGGGCGCCCAAGAAAGTCCAGCAAGCGCCAGGACCGTCTCCGAAAGTTGATTCAGCTGCAGGATCGGGGCATCACCAGTAGAGCTTGTTCAGTAATGGCAGCGGGCAGGTGTGAGTGCATCTGCATGCACAGTGAGGTGAAGACTTTTGGAGGATGGCCTGGTGTCAAGAAGGGCAGCAAAGAAGTCACTTCTCTCCAGGAAAAACATCAGGGACAGACTGATATTCTGCAAAAGGTACAGGGACTGCTGAGGACTGGGGTAAAGTCATTTTCTCTGATGAATCCCCTTTCCGATTGTTTGGGGCATCCGGAAAAAAAGCTTGTCGTGAGCGCTACCATCAGTCCTGTGTCATGCCAACAGTAAAGCATCCTGAGAACATTCATGTGTGGGGTTGCTTCTCAGCCAAGGGAGTGGGCTCACTCACAATTTTGCCTAAGAACACGAATGAATAAAGAATGGTACCAACACATCCTCCGAGAGCAACTTCTCTCAACCATCCAGGAAAAGTTTGGTGACGAACAATACATTTTCCAGCATGATGGAGCTCCTTGCCATAAGGCAAAAGTGATAACTAAGTGACTCGGGGAACAAAACATTGATATTTTGGGTCCATGGCCAGGAAACTCCCCAGACCTTAATCCTATTGAGAACGTGTGTTCAATCCTCAAGAGGCAGGTGGACAAACAAAAACCCACAAATTCTGACAAACTCCAAGCATTGGTTATGCAAGAATGGGCTGCCATCAGTCAGGATGTGGCCCAGAAGTTAATTGGCAGCATGCCAGGGCGGATTGCAGAGGTCTTGAAAAAGAAGGGTCAACACTGCAAGTATTGACTCTTTGCATCAACTTCATGTAATTGTCAATAAAAGCCTTTGACACTTATGAAATGCTTGAAATTGTACTTCAGTATTCCATAGTAACATCTGACAAAAATATCTAAAGACACTGAAGCAACAAACTTTGTGAAAATTAATATTTGTGTCATTCTCAAAACTTTTGGCCACGACTGTACATGCTAAAATCGCTACTGGCCCTTACTAATGGTTATCCCATACTTCCCTACTAGCTGCGCAGGTGACGTTTATTGGGATGAATCTTGTCCTGGAGGCAGAGCTAAACGATTTCCACTAGATTGGCCAGTGGCAAAGTAAAAAATTGTCTTTATATACTAAAAATTAATGAAAACAAAAATTTGATTTTTGGTCTTAATTCAAGATCAGTGTTAGGCATAATGTTATCAGCGTGGTTAGGTTTCAAATCAGATTGTATGACTGTGCCAGCTATTGACTACCCTGCAGACCTTCCTCCAGTACATGAGTCATCCCAACAAATGCCCACCTGTATTAGCGCAGCAAAGAAATTCGGTCCGTGTTATAACAGAATCCTTGGGATGTCCCACCAACCAGGTTTCAATAGGCGACAAGATATTAATGTATCATGACAGGAGTGTGGATATTTGACCTGTGGAAGCGTTTTAATCCGTTGACTGAATGGGAGCTGAAAATTATGCGATTTTTACTCTGCTGGTCTCGGGAAGAAATAACGAGTCCTCACTGTTCGAGACCGAGTCAAGACCGAGTTAAAAACCAAGACAAGACCGATACACTCAATATGTGGTCTCGAGACCCACAACCCTGGTATACAGAAGGATATTTTCCATGTTCAGTCTATCTATAATAATGGAGAATTACTGCACATAACATAGCTCATCCGATCAGATCTCTCAATTACCCCGGGGAAAAGGTTATTCATTAGGTGATACTAAGACATACATAAACAATTGTACATAGTGTACCTAAGTTAATTCAATGTAATATTCCTTACCTTTAGGAACAGCCAGTACTTGTGTAGGTAGTGCTGTGGGAGCTAAACCTTCCTTCATCACTTTGATTGGGACATGCCATGTATAACTAATGAAAGAGATAAATTCATAAAAAATCAATGGCATACTATTATGACCTACAGCCATTGATATTTACATATGCGAATAGAATGCTTCAATGTAGGCCTAATTCATTACAATGTAATCCAATTGAAAGGATAATAATATAGTAACGTCTTATTTGAAATATACATGAGAACAGCGTCATAATATTGTCATAAACATGTCATAACTCAATGTTAAGGCAGTGTCATTTTGCATGTATTAGAAACAGTTATGACAGGTGTTTGACATATGTTGATTTAAAAAAAATACAATTTAAGATACAATTTTTCAAGTTACACAACATAAACTAAGCATCTAATTCTACATGGAGGAGATGGTCGTTGATTCAGGAAACCTCTTCCATTTGTTTTCTCTCTCTGTGGTGTTTCTTGGCCTTACTTGTAGTCAGATGGTTGAATTAGGAGGAAATGTTCTTGAGAAACGTCCCCAGTGGTGGTGTTGATGGTGATGACTGGGTAGCCCATTTGCATTGTCCAAGTTGCCATGACTTCAGCAACTTTAATGTGGCTGCCGTCGTTGTCCACCGCCTAGAAAGTTCTTGTCATTAGCATTTTAGACCATGTATTCATACCGCTAAAGTATTCTATACTTTTTACATGCTTGAAAACACAGAAATACATATATATGAGTTTTGTGTTAATAGCCCTGGTAAAACTACTGTATCATCTTTTACCTTCTGTAAATATTCCCACAGGTCCTTGTGTACAGCATTACTATACTGGAAAGCCTGAAGGTATTTCTGAAACAATTTGAAGCAATATTATTTACACACACTCTTAAGAATTGGATACAAAAATGTAATTGATTATTGAGCCACAAAAGGTTCCCATTAGTTTTGATACATCCATATGCAAAATTTAAAAAAAAACAAATATACCACATAGATGTTCCACACACTGACAATAAGTCATTCTACACCTTTAATGGACAGAGACATATTTTGACTTACTTTTAGACCATCCATAAACACCTTATCCTTCAGATAATCTGAAAGCATTCTCAGCACAGCTGCCCCCTGAAGAGTGGAAAGATATATTCATATTCATAGAGTACATGAACTCATTGCATCACTATATAGAACATTCCTGTACAATGTTAAAAAATATTTTTTTGATATCGTCTCTGTTCCCCCATTGGGCTTGGTCGTATCCAGACCTTGCTGTAGGTGATGGAATCAAAAAGCTCAGCGATGTCACTAGGAGTTTGAACATCGTCCTCATTAGAGCTTAGAGGATGGGATGAGGCCAACGAATCCACTTGAAATACAGTCTGGATGTCATTTAGAACAATCAGATCTTTCTGGAAAAACAAAACATTTGAAACCTCTTCAGTGTGACCACAATTTGCAATCTTATGCAATAGATGCAGAACAAATATACTGAGAATGGGAAGTCATTATTAAATGTTGATGGGGACATACCATGTTCCATTTTGGCTCAATGTGATCCACTCCCATATAGGATATATATGTTGCAAATCCCTCATTCAGCCACAGGTCATTCCACCATTCCATTGTCACCAGGTTTCCAAACCACTGAACAAAAACAAACAAAAAAAAAAAATAGGTGGTGTTACAGTAAATGCCACTACATTACAATATCATGTTTTAATGAAATGTAGTTAACTTTACATTATACATCTTTTACTACATTTTGACATACAGTAATTATGAGTTTTCATACCTGATGGGCAAGCTCATGTGCAATAACTGTAGCAATCCACTCTTTGTCTGATGTGGAAGACACCCCTTCCTCATATAGCAGAGCTGTCTCACGATATGTTACCAAGCCCCAATTCTCCATGGCACCTGCACTGAAGTCTGGTAGAGCAATCTGATCTAAAGTAGATATGAAAGAGGTTATTTTATATTGCATTAGTTGTACATAACCGTATGCTGTTTGAATACATTTCAGCTGATGATTTAATAGAATTTCACAAAATGATCAGTGTTCTTCTTACAATGTTTTAGACAGGTAATTTATGGAGTAAAGAATTCAATTGATTAGATGAATTTGATCAAAATGTATTGTTGAATAGTGCTTATCTTAGATTGTTATGGTGCAATAGTGCACATACCTAGCTTGCTCAAAGGATAAATCATGCCAAATACTTCTTTACTCTCATAGAACGCCAGTATATTTCCAGTGATATCTGCAGCATATTTTGCATGTCCAGCTTTTATGGCCTCCGGTCTAGCATATGTCTTTAACAAACCGAACAGAGAATAAAAAAGTGAGTTTTAGTATCATATCAATATGATATGGTGAGTAAACACATCTCTTCCATGAAAATCAACAGTGTAGTCTAAACTGAATACATATAAATAGTATGGTGGTTTGCCTGAAATCTAACTGGAATTGCCATTCATTTTTCATTTACTACAGTATCAACTTTCTTTGACATGGCCATTGAAATTACAAACCCTTTCACATGGTCCTTGTTATACCTATGTTACAAAATACAAGTCATTTTGTTGATATCATATAATACACTATTACAGCTATGATTCAGTAACTATACATACCTTAATGTCAACTCTTTCATGTTTAGAAACTATGGAATCAAAATCAGATACTGTGAAAGCTAAGAGGTATGTTGACATTTTCTTAGTTGTTTGAAAGCGAGTGACTTCCCAGTTCTCTCCATCGATATCCACAAGGGTTGTACCTAAAAGTAATTTTAAAAATACGTATTGATTACTGTGAAAGTAAGAAAGAAAACAGCTTTTTTTTTTACACAATCTACAGCAAATTTGCTTACTCAATGTAAGCAACAAGAATAGGAACAGTATATGCATGCATTAGCCTCATAATTTGTGAATTTATAGCTACAGACACATTTTCATGGGAATATCAATCAGCATTCTAAAACGCACATTTTCCCACCAGTGGCGTTTCCACCAAATGGACTTGTTGCGGATAAAAGATACTCAGTGATGACATAGCACACACAAACTGTACTTTTCCGCTTTAGTTTTCATGTGCCGAATAAAAATCTAAAGTTCAATGTGTCTCCAACGCATTTTAAAAAGTCTAACGATAGCGTTATTTATGTCACAAAAACTGTGCCTACTCTGGAACGTGCGCTCGAGCCAAAAGCTCGCGGATACAGTGCGGGTAGGCTGTGCTGGTAGGCTAGTCTACATGATGGGATTATTATGGACAAGAGCAAAACGTTTTTATTTGTCAAATGGTAGTCGATCAATATGTTACCAGAATTAGAAAAGAGCATCAATATCACTGTGCACTTTCACCACCCTGTGAAGTTCACAAGTTATTTCATCTGTAGCGTAATAAACTGTGGAGTCGTAGTGGGAGGACCACACAAGGCATGACTCCCAAGTTTACTTCGATAGGATGGTTATTATATCAACATTTGCGGTTAATAGCTTTCCACCACTATTTCTCGCATAATACATTTTAACGGCACAAAAAGATCCCATCTTGTCTAAAGTATTTCGTTTTGTCAACGTTTGTAAAAGTGTACACAAAACTGTGCTGTTTCCATCAGGCCTGTCGTGGGATTTTTCATAAGGTTCATAAGGTTGAATGGAAACCTTGTTATAGTTTACAAAGTCATGCATATAAAATGATTAATTTATTGACAAGTCATAAGTGTATGTCTATATTATTGAATATACAGTATAGCCTACACCTTTTGGCCTTGTATGACAATAGAATGAAATGTGCTTCTCACCTGTGGCTTTCTCATTTGCTAGTGCGTGCGTACCAAACCTATGAATGATAGTGACTTTAAATTCAGCCTTCATGGCTGGCTCATCGAAACAAGGAAATACTTTCCTGGCATCTGTTGGCTGCATTTGGCTAGTAGCAATGAATCTGTGTGGAAAGTATTTGTTGAAAAATAGGATAAATAATACACCTAGAATTGAACAACAGCAATACAAAACAGAAAATCGTTGCTTGTTAGTTCATTTTGATTCGATTAGCTTTTCAGTTATTAAAGTATACAAGCTTCCAATGTCTACAGTATGAACTGAGATACATGACATTTATCGTGATACAGTACTGTAATTGTAAAGCGATGAGGAAGTAACAATTTGTGTCAAATGACTGTCCTGATCTATTCAAGGAATGAGAAGCAAAGCTGTTGCTGGAGTGAACAGAGGAAAAATGTGCAACATTCTCTCAGGGGGTCTTTTTACGGAGCATATACTGTAAATACGAGCCAGGACTAACAACTGCTGGGTGATTTGATATGTCAAGAAATAAGGAAATATATTCCCATTTCTAGGGACATTTTGTATTACCTTAGAAAACATGACACCTTCACACACAATAATATGTGATCGTTACCATGCTGTAAATCAGTGACCTGCTAGTTTACAGACTAGCCATGTTTTTTAGAGAAACGAGAGTACAATAGAATACAAATCATGAGAAACTTTGTGTCCGCTCTCTGTTCAAGCACTGTGATCTGTAAACTAGCAGGTCGCTGATTTACAGCATGGTAATGATCACATATTAATGTGTGTCAAGGTGTAATGACCAAGTGGTTTCAGAACCATTAATTCATTGAGGAAGCACTGCATATTAAAAGAGTAAGCTACTGCCTTACCTAACCTGTCAGGACTTAAGAGACAGAAACAGAATAATCTTTCATACTATAGACTCCTAAATGTAACCATAGAACAGCCTTCGCCAAAAGAGGTCTGGATCTAATGACACAGTGGGTCAAAAGGTCTGGACATTTTACAGGTTCAGGAGTTAAGTGTGCTTCTCTTATAATCAGAGTCGCTGGACAACTAATACCTGTAAATTGCCCATATGATCATGCCTTTATCATACTGAAAGTTCTATCCAACCAGAGCACTGTTTAGGGTGGCGGTTGGCGATCAATCCAGTTATGTAATATAATTGATGTAAACATATATTAAATCAGATTTGTACAAGTCTTACCTTTCGTCAAGGTCGACAATAGTTTCATTCCCGACCAACCTGTAAATGGGTTTTCATATAAAAGTCTAATTTATTTTCCATCTCACAGCATTCTTTTCATATGTCTGACAATAAATAATTGATATTTTTCATTTTTCAGCAGTTATCAAAGAAACACTTACGTTTTAGTGTCATCCTTTGTGCTTGGTTCTTTTTTGTATGAACTCATGTAAAAACCAGCCAGATCATCAAGGAGCTCTCCCTCAAATGCAGTGAAGAGACTGTAGTTCCCGTCTTCCTCCAAAACACCTTCCAGTCGAATCTCTAAGAAGTTGCTTTCATTATTATACAGTATGGTGTTCTTAACGTTGATGGTCTTTTTATTGTCAAGATCTTTCACTGTTACATCAGTCACATTCTGTTTACTGTGAAGGAAAATAGTTTTGGTTTTCTCCACACATCTAAAATACACAGTGGAGTTTCCAGTGAAGATGAGAGATTGGTTGGTAGCGTTGTTTATAAAGGTGTAGAGGCGAGGCTGTAGGACGAGTTCATATCTCTCTGGAATGAGGTTTCCAGGGAGTCTCAGGTTGGGTGGTGGTCCAGTTGGATACAGAATAGTGGCGTTAGGTGTTGGTGGTGGTGTAGGATTTATCTTGATTCTTTCGGTCTCATACACAATCATCATTGTAATTATTCCTCCAATAGATGAGACGGTCATTACCACTGTGGCTATGGCCAGAACCTTTGAGATATATATTCCTATGGCCATGTCCAGTCCTTCTGGAAGAGCCTCCCACCTCCTGTTGTGTTGGTAAAGCTTGAAACTCAGAACTGAACTTGAAACAGAACTGAGCTGCTTTTAATTGGCTCTGTCTCCATCTGACCTCCCATAAACATGCACACGGCTATGGGCATGTTCTAACCAGTTATTGCTCATAGATTAAGCATTAACTTGCCATTGCAAGCAAAGAGTAATACTGAAGGAGGTCGATGTTCATTTAAATGAAATCAGTCAGATTGTTCTTCCACACATCTGGCATTGGTTATCCTCTCATACCACCAATCCTGTGTTAGGTGAACCTCAAAAGGGACCGCTTTGTCTCCCAACCATCCCAAGCCTCTCAATAAGTGCTGGGTACAAAAAGTGATACTTTATAACGTGTAAGCTCCTCTCAAAAGAAAAATGGCATTTAAGAGCAAGAAAAAAAGCATGTTGATTCTCACGGTTCTAAGTAATGATAGAACCAGCTGTGTGGGACAGCAGCAAGAGCTGCAGCCCTCTAAGTCCTCAAGAGTTCCCTACCAGTCTTCCAAACAACTTCGGAGTGTCCCACCAGCACTGGATTACTATGTATTCAGGGAAAATTAGGAGCATGTGTTTGCGCAAGGAGCGTGAGTTATGGGGGAAGGGATTTTAGCATATTATTATTTGGAATACCCCTCCCCTTCACCACAAATTCTTTACCTCAAGAGAAAAAAATTGAAGAAAACAAAACATTATGGGAAATTAGGTCTGTGACAAATAGAATTACACTGTAGGAAATCTATTTGCGTGGTAAACCAAGATTCTACAAAAAGACGCATAGGCCTACTGTAAATAAAGTTTATAGATTGAAGTACCTGTAGATGTTTTTATGATAGCAAATCAAAGAAATCTTGTAAACCCTCAGACTATTTAGAATATTGTTGATATAAACTACTTTGTATCAATACTTGAGATTGTTTTCCTCCTTTACCTGACCAAATAAATCCAAGCATGACAATACCTTGCCAGACATTATGGTACGTGTTTACAATGGTTTCCAGTAGTAATTCATTTGTATCTAGTCATGGTAGAAAGTTTAATGTGCTTGATTCAGAGAATTGAAACAACTTCCTGCTTTTTTTACAAGTTCATGATCATTGCATAGAATAAAACAAAGAAAGTGAAATGGTTCCCAAGTTTACCGTTAATATATTCTTTGCATTTTGCATTTTAAAAGTTAAAATACTGTATTTGTACACCCCCTTATTCAGTGTTGTCTTACTGTGAACAAGGTGTCTTATGTTAAGCTGTGAGAAATGTTGCCATTAGGTATTTTATTTCCCATGACAGGAAAGGCTCACTTTCAACTAACTAACCAACCGACCTAGCCAAGACTTTCGACTGTCAATCACGGTATTCTTATCGGCAGACTCAATAGCCTTGGTTTTTCTGACGACTGCCTCGCCTGGTTCACCAACTACTTTGCAGACAGAGTTCAGTGTGTCATATCGGAGAGCATGTTGTCCGGACCGCTGGCAGTCTCTATGGGGGTACCACAGGGTTCAATTCTCGGGCCGACTCTTTTCTCTGTATATATCAATGATGTCGCTCTTGCTGCGGGCGATTCCCTGATCCACCTCTACACAGACCATTCTGTATACTTCTGGCCCTTCGTTGGACACTGTGCTCATTTACCTCCAAACAAGCTTCAATGCCATACAACACTCCTTCCGTGGCCTCCAACTGCTCTTAGTAAAACCAAATGCATGCTTTTCAACTGTTCGCTGCCCGCACCTGCCCGCCCGACTAGCATCACCACCCTGGACGGTTCCAACCTAGAATATGTGGACTACTATAAATACCTAGGTGTCTGGCTAGACTGTAATGTCTCCTTCCAGACTCATATTAAACATCTCCAATCCAAAGTCAAATCTAGAATTGGCTTTCTATTTCGCAACAAAGCCTCCTTCACTCACACAGCCAAACTTACCCTCGTAAAACTGACTATCCTACCGATCCTCGACTTCAGCGATGTCATCTACAAAATAGCTTCCAACACTCTACTCAGCAAACTGGATGCAGTCTATCACGGTGCCATCCGTTTTGTTACCAAATCACCTTATACCACCCACCACTGCGACCTGTATGCTCTAGTCGTCAGACCCACTGGCTCCAGGTCATCTATAAGTCTATGCTAGGTAAAGCTCCACCTTATCCCAGTTCACTGGTCACGATAACAACACCCACCCTTAGCACACGTTCCAGCAGGTATATCTCACTGATCATCCCCAACGCCAACACCTAATTTGGCCACCTTTCCTTCCAGTTCTCTGCTGCCAGTGACTGGAACGAATTGCTAAAACCGCTGAAGTTGGAGAATTTTATTTCCCTCACCAACTTTAAACATCAACTATCTGAGCAGCTAACTGATCACTGCAGTTGTACATAGTCCATCTGTAAATAGCCCACCCAATCTACCTACCTCATCCCCATACTGTTTTTATTTGATTTACTTTTCTGCTCTTTTGCACACAGTATCTCTACTTGCACATCATCATCTGCTCATTTATCACTCCAGTGTTAATCTGCTAAATTGTAATTATTCGCTCCTATGGCCTATTTATTGCCTACCTCCTCATGCCTTTTGCACACACTGTATATAGACATTATTTTCTCTACTATGTCATTGACTTGTTTGTGTTATTGGCTTGTTTATTGTTTAGTCCATGTGTAACTCTGTGTTGTTGTCTGTGTCACACTGCTTTGCTTTATCTTGGCCAGGTCGCAGTTGCAAATGAGAACTTGTTGTCAACTAGCCTACCTGGTTAAATAAAGGTGAAATAAAATACACAGAGTATACAAAACATTAAGGACACCTGTTCCTTCCTTGACATAGAATGAGCAGGTGAATCCAGGTGAAAGCCATGATCCCTTATTGAGGTCACTTGTTAAATGCACTTCAATCAATGTAGATGGAAGGGGAGGAGACAGGTTAAATAAGGATTTTAAATAAGTATCAAAAATCAAATGCACAATAATTTTGTGCAATGGAATGGTGAGGGAATGAGCTAAAATGTTCCAGCTAACATTGGATTGGAGCCTGAGCATTTTGTTTACCAGAGTCAACTGTCCAGGTGTTGGAGGCAATAACAGGACTGCTGGAGGATAGATGATAGTTCTCTGGAACTCTGCTCTCTCCAATCAGGAAGCAGTCGCTCATTGTTGAGGGCCTGTAGCTTGGTGGTCCCCTCTCTTAGTACCTGGTACATACGCCACCTGCTCTGTATCCTAAGCCTGGTTTGACGTAAAGTAATGCCACGGGCAATATTTTTGGCCCTTAGCTCCCGTAATGCTGGCAGATTAAGACTTGAGAAGACTAGACCACGACTAGGTGATACATCCAGGAACTCTAGAGACATGGACTCCAGCATGTAAGATATGCAATGTCAGGGACTTAAGGTTGGGCAGTGACTTGGTCAGGATCTGCAAAGTGCCCTTTGAAGACCCAAAAGTACTTGAGTTCAAGGACACGGAGGTGCTGGAACTGAGTGAGGAGTGACACTGATGTCTCAGACCAGTCAAAATGCAGGCACATCTAGGTGATCCGAGGGCAGCTGTGGGACAGTTTGCCCAGTAGTACCTGAAAGTTAGTGAACTGGTCCATCGTGATCTTGGTAATGTTGTTGTGGTGGGAAATGGAGACAACCCGCAGGTCCAGTGGCTCCAGTAGTGTGAATGTCTAGTTCAATTCCAGTTGGCGGAGATCCCTGCAGTGGACATTTTTTAGAAGGTCAGAGAGAAGCTCCCCCCACTTGTTGCACTGGTCCCCCAGGTCAAAGCTGGCTTTTAGGGTGAGTAGGCTTGCACCACAGGATATGAGGTGGTGGGTGTAGTGGTGAAACCATGCCTTCCAAAGCTCAAAACTCTCTGTTGGACACCAGCAGTCCTTCCTGTCCAAGGTTGAGCACTCCATGGTGAGAAAAGTCTGCCAATCTCCAAAGCTTCCCTGGTCGCACAAGGCAACTCCAACTGAAGCATACAAGCGCAGAATTGCACTTGTCAACCTCAGGAAGGAAAGCACAGGGAGCTGGCATTCCACCGGCAGAAGATTGAAAGGGAAGAAGTCGTCCCCTGCTTTGGCCATTCTTCTTCTACTGACAGGGACAAGCTTCTTCCTTGGGGACATGGTGTTCACTGGTCGAGGTCAAAATCCCCACAAGTCTGATATAGCTAGCTATGCAAAAAATATTCTGGTCTGGTTCTTCTCAGAGCTAAGAAAGATAATCAAATGTTTGTCAGCAATCATCTATAGTATACTAACTATTGTAACTATAACATTAGTCTTAACTTAACAATTCAAATAAAATGTTATTTGTCACATCCACATGGTTAGCTGATGTTAATGCAAGTGTAGCGAAATGCTTGTGCTTCTAGTTCCGACAGTGCAGTAATATCTAACAATTCCCCAACAACTACCTAATACATACAAATCTAAAAGGGGTGAATGAGAATATGTATATGTAAGTATATTGAAGAGCGATGGCCGAGCGGCATAGGCAAGGTGCACTAGATGGTATAAAATACAGTATATACATGTGATATAAGTAATGTAAGATATGTAGACATGATTAAAGTGGTATTATTTAGAGTGGCATTGTGTAGAGTGACGAGTGAACCATTTATTAAAGTGTCCAGTGATTGGGTCTCAATGTAGGCAGCAGACTCTCTGAGTTAGTGATTGATGCTTATTAGTCTGATGGCCTTGAGATAGAAGCTGTTTTTCAGTCTCTTGGTCCCAGCTTTGATGCACCTGTACTGACCTCGCCTTCTGGATGGTAGAGGTGTGAACAGGCAGTGGCTCGGGTGGTTGATGTCCTTGATGATCTGTAGAAGTGTCTGGTTACTGTGTTCATGAAATAAAAGTCCTATTCCAGCGTTTGCGAAATAGTACAACCTAGCTAACCGGCAGCACGAGATTTTGTATAAAAGTAGTAAGTTAGCTAGCTTGCTTGAGAAAAACACCAACATAAATGCCTGAGGTTGTCATCAATGTGGCAATGAAAGAATGGAACAAATACGTTTTTACCTCCTCGAAATCTAACGTTATATAGCTAGCTAACAACTGGTGTTTTGTACTGCATGTTTACTAGCGTTATTTAATCATGTAACTTAGCTAGCCAGCTTGAAATGGAATGCAAAAAGAGACTTAGCTAACGTTAAAGAGCAACCTTGGTAGTTTTTCTTGGTAGCTAGTTAATTATATTAAATGACATAGGGTGCCGATATCAAATGTCTAAATCAAATCAAATCAAATTTATTTATATAGCCCTTCGTACATCAGCTGATATCTCAAAGAGCTGTACAGAAACCCAGCCTAAAACCCCAAACACCAAACAGCAGGTCTAATTATAAGACCAATTGGATAACAGTCAAACACAGTAGTTAGCTGATGGAAAACTGTGGATGAGTTGGGTCAGGGTTAAAAGGGATACCAATTTTGTAAAAGTTATGTCATAGTCCCGTTCACTACGAGACTGCGTCTCACACAGCGTCGAGTTCTACAGCAGACTGGACTTGATTTCCATTCGCACTTGCTGGCTAGCGGAACCACTGGGGAAAAGCTAGCTACAATTCGGCAATAAATATCATTCTACTGAGCATTACATGATGTAAATACAAACATGAATTTTGCTATCAGCTAGTAATGTTGCCCTCGTAGAACTTAAGAGGACAACTGCTAGAGATCCGTGTATGGAGGTTCTGAGTAGTGCTGTTTTTGTTCACAATTATTGCACCCACGTGGTGTCCCAGCTCTACGAGTTATTTATTTTCATATACTAACTGGCCACCAGACTACAGAAACTATAGCAATGGAACTGAAGTAATGGAATAGCAATAAGTATAATGTTATCAATGTGACTTTTTAATTTAATTAGGCAAGTCAGTTAAGAACAAATTATTATTACAATGATTGACCTAGCGGGGAAGAGTAGGTTAACTGCATTATAGCGGAACAACAGATTTTTACTTTGTCATTTCAGGGATTCAATCCAGCAACCTTTCGGTTACTAGCCCAACACTCTAACCACTAGGCTACCTGCTTCCACGAGATAGAAAAAAAGCTAATAAAGTCATTGGCTGCTTAGTTTCATTTTTATTTCACCCCCTTTAAAAACGACAAATAACTGGAAGTCTTTAAAAGAGTGGAACCCTCACTCTCCTAACATAAAGTCCTACCCTATCCACCCTTATTCTCTTCCCTCCCCTCTTTTGACTCACCACTCCTCTCCCCTAAATGTTCTCGCCTTTCTCACTCCTGAAAAGTAACAAATTGTGTGAGGATGGATATGTTAGAACTACCCCCTATGCACTTATGGAGATTTTTGCATATGTGTAAGTATTATGATAATGGTTGATACAACCCTAACCCTTGTTTGATTGGTTAGTGTGTAGTCCTAGATGTGTTTTATCTGCTATATGTAGAGTGGTGTTTTGTATGTTTGTATGTGTTATGTATATTTAGATGTGTGTGTTAACTCCCACTGAAGTTCATTTTTTATATATTATCCTTACCTTGTTTTACCTTGTTCTCAGCCTCTTGGTTTTGTGCTTTTCTCCCCGGCCTCCTGTTCTGAGACAAACCATACCGTGGCGGCAATGTAGCCTAGTGGTTAGAGTGTTGAACTAGTAACAGGAAGGTTACGAGTTCAAACCCCCGAGCTGACAAGGTACAAATCTGTCGTTCTGCCCCTGAAAAGGCAGTAAACACACTGTTCCTAGGCAGTCATTGAAAATAAGAATTTGTTCTTAACTGACTTGCCTAGTTAAATAAAGGTTTTAAAAAAAAATACAATAGGATTTTGAGAGAGTTTTCTTTGTCAAAGGCCATATTGTAGAATGGAAATGTTAAATGTACCATAGAACAATCATAGAAAACAATCTTTATTTTGATAGTATTCTGGAATAATCTCATTGTCTAGACAATGGACTGGTTTCCCAGACTCAGATTACACCTAGTCCTAGACAAAAAAGCATGCTCAATATAAATTCAATATAAAATAGTTTGTGCCCAGGACTGGGCTTAGGGGAGGAGAGGACAGAAGAGGAGAGGAAGAGGGTGAGATGGAATACTCAGTATTTAGCTTAGGTACAAGCATGCTAGGGAGTGTGGGGAGGGGCTATGGGTAGGCATGCCCAGGGTCCTCAGCCACAGTCCAGGTAGGCTTCAGGTAGGCACAGTCCAGACACTTCCGGGAGTTATTAGATGTAGAAAAGGACAAAAGAAGGGGGTTAGTGGGAGCATGCTTAGATACATCAGATAAAGACAGTACAGTACACCAGATGAGACAAGCTGACCATGGCCCCATGGCAAATAAAAACTGAGTACAAAAAGCCAGGGACTCAGCGCATGTAATATAGTCAGTGGTATGGAATCCCAGTTGAGAGTCATTCAAATAGAGACAGCAAGGATGGTTCATCAGTCCAGTACCTTCGGACCTGATGCCTCTCTGTTTGGTTCTCAGCATTAATGAATTAGGGAACTAGCATCCTGTCCAGGGGGTATAGGCTACTTGTACCTCAAGCTGCCTTACATGACAGAAACAGGAAATAGGCTTCTGCCCATATGGGTCATTCATGCTCAGACAAGGATTATTTGACCAAGGCTTAGCTACAAGTTACTTACTTTAACTTACAAGACTGAAACCAAGTATGATTCTCTCAACATAAAAGAGGAGCTCTGTATCCATCTGTTTTCTTAGATATTGGGGGAACAAGGAGTCCTGCATCTTGTGGTTATCTTCTGTTTTCCCTTTCTAACACATACCCTTCTCAAACTCTACCTTCCTAACCGACATCGCCTCCTCCCAATATCAGTCAATCATAATCACCTTTATTGTGCATCTTTATAAACATTAGCCAATTTACCATTTCTGCTTCCCTCTTCTTATCACTCGCATGTTTATCCTCGCCCTGGTGGCAGGCGTAGGTTTTCCTCCCAACCACCAGGAAGGGGGTTCCGTCATGGGGAACATATTTTAGTTCCCAATGCAAGTTTTTTCATGATGCGAGATCTGAGAAGTTAAACAAATGACACAAGTTAGAATGGCAGTTAATCTCTATAGTCAGTTTGATGGATAATCTAACATCAATTAATGTTAATAAACACACGTCTCTCTACTCTCATCTACAAGACCCTGCTGGGTAAAGTCCCCCCTTATCTCAGCTCGCTGGTCACCATACCATCTCCCACCTGTAGCACACGCTCCAGCAGGTATATCTCTCTGGTCACCCCTAAAACCAATTCTTTCTTGAGCCACCTCTCCTTCCAGTTCTCTGCTGCCAATGACTGGAACGAACTACAAAATTCTCTGAAACTGGAAACACTTATCTCCCTCACTAGCTTTAAGCACCAGCTGTCAGAGCAGCTCACAGATTACTGCACCTGTACATAGCCCATCTATAATTTAGCCCAAACAACTACCTCTTTCCCTACTGTATTTATTTGATTTTATGTATTTAATTTGCTCCTTTGCACCCCATTATTTTTATTTCTACTTAGCACATTCTTCCACTGCAAATCTACCATTCCAGTGTTTTACTTGCTATATTGTATTTGCCTTTACCTCCTTATCTCATTTACTCACATCGTATATAGACTTGTTTCTACTGTATTATTATTGACTGTTTGTTTTACTCCATGTGTAACTCTGTGTTGTTGTATATGTCGAACTGCTTTGCTTTATCTTGGCCAGGTCGCAATTGTAAATGAGAACTGTTGATAAAAGGATATTAGAAGGATGAGCCGGTAAAGGATCGATTCAGACAAGGTGTTAAAATTGTACGACAAGCGACAGTTTATTCAGAGTGAGAATATCTGGTACACGTAAATACGGCTCTCCCATTCGCTCGCACAGAACAGCAGGAAAAGAGAAAGAGTGAACCGGTACAATACAATTTATACAAAACAGAAAGTACGTTGATTCTGGAAGTTCGATTCTTCGGATTGGTTCACACTGGAGGTAGTCTTCTTGCATTGGCTCAGCTGGGCCGTCCGTCACTCTAGAATCCCGCCGTCACACAATGTTCAGCTAAAGGGGGAAATTTGGTGTGTGCGCTGGCCTAGCAGTTATGGGTGTGTGTGCGTGAGTTATCCTGTAGAGGGCCCCACAGGCTTTACTGTGAGTTGTAGCCATGTATTTAGCAGTAGGCTGATCACTTGCATAAGAAAATAGCAATTCTTTACAGAACTTGTTCTCAACTTGCCTACCTGGTTAAATAAATAAATTAAATAAATCTAACTAACGTTACTAGTCAACGGAGTTTGCTAGCTTGCTATCTAGTTTACTAACGACCTAGATTCATATCGCTCCTTGATTAAATTCGAACTCACCCTTCTGTGCAGACGGTTTATCATTTTTATCATTTTTTTTACAACAAATGTGGTCCTTGTCTCCTGTTTATATTGGTTCAGACTGTCTTCTTGTAGACAAGTAAAATACTATACCTGATGCAACTCGATTGGCACAAACGGGACTGTTACGTCACGTTTACAAAATCGTATCCATTCTAGCAGTGACCGGTGATACGGTGTTACTGTTGACAACGTCATCAAATCGCGCGCCAAGGTTCTCTCAAATGTTCATGTGTTTCAAGTTTGAGTAAGCAGTGCGCAGGCTACTTCAATTTATAAAGCGTCGGCTACTGTGGTGTTATTATTATTTTTACAATTTAGTTAGCTAATACAACAGTTATTAAACTTCATGTACTCATGGATGAATCTATGAAACTGCCGTAACATCAAACACTGCCAATTGTATGTCCAGACATCTTTATTCCCATCTTCCCCTGACCGCCATCTTGAAATGTAAATGTTTGTTTCCTCTGATTGACGTTTTAACTAAAGGTAGCAATTTATATTTGTTCAGATCTCGTCGTGCATGATGGATCACATAGTAGTACAAACGCAGGAATAACAAAGTGAGTATTTTGGACTGTGTCTCATCAGCGACACTTTTTTTTAACGGGAGATTTCATGGCCTTTGTTTCGATGGAATAACGTTAGCAAGCTAGTTGTGGCATTGTTCGTTGTGATGTCTTGGCCCAAGCTTTAGCATTCGCTAGCTTTCATGTATATAGCTAACGTTAGCTAAGTGGGAAGCATATATTTTCAAAAGCAGAGTATGTACTAATAAGTACATGGAGCCAGCATGAAGCCCCAGCTAACTTGGTAACTAGAACGCGCATAGCATCTGCATCAGTCCTGAGGCATGTGGTGTTAGCATGCTAACGTTAGCCTAGATTTTTAATTCGACTGGGATCTTGCAATAGCTAGTTGAGTTGATTGTTGTGCCACGTTACACTGGCTAGGATGACCCGATGTGTGCAGGTGTAAAGTTGCCTGTCGAGAAAGACGAAATTAATAAATAGACCAGATGAAATAATATGATATGGAAACTCACGAAAGTTGACATGCAACCACAAGGTGTCAGCCTTTGATAAACCATTAGCTACCATCTGTTCAGAGTCTTTGTTAGGCCCCACTTTCTGCTTAGTTGATGCGCTTACAGTTTCCCCTTCAGGAGTAACTATCGATAACTCAAGGGGCTTACAGTTAAGCATTTCACTGTACTGTTTACAGCTGCTGTATCCTGCGTATGTGACCATAACATGTGAAACTTGTCTTAGGTTTTCAACTGATGGTATGGAGCAGGTGTTCCCATACGTTTTCACTCAGGCCTCCCTTCCTGAATTGGGGAACATCCCGCACCCCCCTTGTGCGCATCACGTCTATTTCTATGGGCATAAACACTGTTCATGACTGATTGTTCACACCCCTCTTGTTGGCGGAGAGCAAATGCTGCAGGTTTAAAGCTTATTCCCTGCAATTCTACACATGTCATGTAGTGCAGGTAATTTTTTGCTGTCTTAAAGCACATTTCTTTCTCCATGTGTAATGTGTATTTATGAGATATTTGAGTGACTCCAACATTACAACAAAATATATGGGCTAAAAACACACACACGTACGAAACGTTGAAATTTGGAAGTGCATCATCAGTTTTCCGCTTGTCATGTCAGTCATTGCATATCTTAGAGCTATTTCTAACTTGACAGTAACATAAGCAGCCCCTATTTGATCTTTGAAGTTCATTGCCTTCAAGTCTTTACTCTCAAACCATGATGTTTCTTTGTCTAGGTCCAGAATGCATAATACTCGATCCCTGTCAGTATCAAGATAAGATTCAACCACCCTGGCCTCCTAACCTCCCCTCATCCTCACTGCAGATCTTCAAGCACAGACTAGGGTAATGCTGCTGGATCTGGCGTAATGAGGTAGATGGGGGAATCCAAGAACATGGTGTTGAATGGCAGGCGGCATTGCAGCAGATTCTCCAGTGATCGATCCATAACCTCGGCCAGGTCCCTGCGACAGAGCAAGGGCTCCTTAAGAAGTAGGAGATGTAGTCAACGTAAGTGCTGTTCTCTGGCAATGCTCACCATAAATTACCCCTTTCAGCTTCATTAATAAATTACACTGGACTATTGGCAGATTTTTTGAATTGTACATTTTTTTTGGGGGGGGGGGCTCAATCATTTATTTTTCACCTCAGGTGTCATCAGTTCTACCCTTGAGGCAGAGAGACGTCATACCCCGTCGTCAGGTATGACTCCAAAGGAACTCTGTGAGAATGATGACTTGACTACAAGTCTTATTCTGGACCCCTACCTCGGCTTCCAGACCCATAAGATGAATAGCAGGTTTGTCTCTTTCTGGCTCACAATTGTCCACATTTGTCATAATAGCTTGTGCATAAGTCAGCAGCCAAAGTTTCACAACATCTGGGGAGGCGGTTTACTCGTATGCCTCAGACAAACTTGCCTATCACGATAGGCTATGTATGACTCGATGCACCAGCTGCATAACATTTGTATTGAGAATGGTTTGGAAAGTGGTTAAAAATGGACTGATGGTGTGCTTAGGTTTCGACCCATCAAGGACCGACAAGGACATTTGAAGGAGGTGCTAGAGTGCTTTAAAAAACATGATAACCTCGAGAAGGCCTTCCATGCCTTGACTGCTGGGGACTGGTCAAGACCCCACTTTCACCACAAGACGAAGGCTCAGGGCAAACTCTTCAAAGAGCATGTAAGTTATCTAGAAATATCTGTTGTTGTGCAAAAAGCATGAACCATCATCGAAACAAAAATATGTGGAAACTATTATTTTGTGTGTGTTTTGGCAGGTTTTTGTTTACCTACGAATGTTTGCAACTAACAGTGGGTTTGAAATACTTCCCTGCAATCGTTATTCCTCTGAGCAGAATGGAGCCAAAATTGTAGCAACAAAAGAGTGGTAAGGATATAATCATTTTAGTAGGATACATTTTGTTTAAAGAAAATGTTGTACTGTGTATATAGTCATTTTACAATCTCAAATATCACTCATTCATATTTTCCCAAGGAAAACTAATGATAAGATGGAATACCTGGTGGGCTGCATTGCTGAGCTATCACAGCATGAGGAAAGCATTTTACTGCGACATGGTGAAAATGACTTCAGTGTGATGTACTCCACCCGCAAGAACTGCGCTCAACTGTGGCTGGGACCTGCAGCCTTCATCAACCATGGTATACATCCCCATGCACTTCACAATAACTGTCTGCCTCATTCAACACACTTATGATATAATTCAAATACCTATATTAAGAGACTAAACATATGTTTGTTTTCCAGATTGCAGGCCAAATTGCAAGGCAAGTAATACCAATGCCTGCAAATCAAAAGTATTGTGTGAAATGAAGTGAATTGTACAAATGGCTAACATGTTTATGTATGTGTTATTCCAGTTTGTTTCCACTGGGCGAGATACAGCATGTGTCAAGGTTCTGAGGGATATTGAACCTGGGGAAGAAATCTCCTGTTATTATGGAGATGGCTTCTTTGGGGAAAATAATGAACTCTGTGAATGTTACACCTGTGAAAGGTATAATTTATTGATTTAATATAAAAATTGTAGTTACTGTATATGTATAATAATGAGTCCTACATTGGCTAGGATTTTGCTATTTCACATCTTCTGGTCCCTTCAGGCGCAGTGCTGGTGCTTTCAAACCGAAGACTGGGCAGTCTACGGCCACTCCTATTATCAACAGCATGTATGGCCTGAGAGAGACAGACAAACGGCTCCATCGACTTAAGAAATTAGAAGACAGCAAGTGCTCTGACAGTCAGTTGGACGGCTCTAATATGGATCCAGACTCTCAGGAAAATCGTGACACACATTCATGTAAGTGCACCTTTTGAGGTTGAGCAGGGATTGGCATTAAGGGTGGCATATTGTCTAGGCTAGGGCGAGTGAACTGAACCAGTCATGCAAGTTGAGCCTGCTCTGTGGTTGCCCCATTGAGCAGGTGATTTCAACAATAAAACTGAAAACAACCAAAATGCAAAGAATTCCAGTGGCCTTAAACTGAGCTTTTGGTTTCTCCCCATTGTTTAAGTGGAAGATGGACCATTTTTGGCTTTTATGGCTGTTAGGCAAGTTGTGTTTACTCTGTGGTTGCCCCAGGAAATTCAGGACATGGTTACTGATAAACAAAATACGATGATTTCTAATGGTGATCTTTCTGGTTCCTCCGCTATGTGTAGGAGAAAGGCAGGGTATATATGATATTTCTGCATGTAAAAAGCTCATTTACATTTTCAGGCAAGTGATCATAATCTTCGGGCAACTAAAAAATATTCCAGAGTCCTGATTTCCCCGATGGGCAAGTGATTTTCAGACCTTAGGGTCAATCCCTGGGTTGAGGATGTATAGCTGCTATTGGTCAATTATAAGATTTACTGGACACACATACTTGCATTAAGAACTATAACATGCTACATAATAATATTCTAATACATTGCAATTTTGCAATGATTGTCATTAGGTTTAGTAATGTTTGTCCAACTTTCTGATGACTGTTCTGCTGTTATTTCTTATTTTTCCGGTCCACATCTTAGTAGGGAGGACAGCCTGCTCCAGTGTGACCAGGCTCAGTGACGCACAAGCCCTAAGCAGGCACACTCTGTCCAAAATGCCTATGCCTACCTCATCATTCAATCAAAGACACTCAAAGAACTCCAACGTGCAAGAGAGACGAAACTCAAAGTCCGTAAAGCCTTTGCACAAGCTAGGAAGAAGGTGTCAGGTAACTGCTCACAGGTTCCCCATTGAGGTGGAAGCTATGGGTTTGTGCCTTAAGGACACCACAGAATTAGTCAGTAACAGGGTCTCGCGAAAGAGTGCGATGGATAAGCAAGGACCCATGCAAGTGGTGGGAACAAGGGGTTGTCTTGTGCACTACACTGTGAAGGAACACATTCAGAACCCAATGAAAGATGATAGTAGGTGCCCTGATGGTTTAGCTTGCACTCACAGAACTCGCAGTTCAACCAGAGCATCAGTTGGCACACAGGGGCCTGACAACATTAAACTTGAACCAAACTGTGGTGTGGTTAGTAAGACCAAGCCTACAGACCTCAGAGAGTATGTCACAGATGGTCACTGGATAATCAGCCCAAGCCTGGATATCAAGTGTCCAAGTGAGACCTGTCCCAGACAGAGGCAAATGATAAATCAGGAGGAGCAGCACTCTTTCAGACCAGCATCCCTTCTCCAGGAGGAGGTTCCAGGCCTGCACCATGCAGCCCGTACCCCAGACATAGCTGAATGCAGGAAAGAGTTGCAATGCCTGCCTGATGGTCGTGAGTACTACAACAATCTGTCTAAGGGAGACAAGCTTCTCCACCTTGGCAAGGGGAAGAAGAAACAGCAGATTACGCGCTATGATTCCCAGCTGATCCTAGCCAACAACAGCTCAGGCATTCCCAAATTAACCCTACGGAGACGAAGGGACAGCGGCAGCAGTAGGATTGAGCCTGGTGAGCCTGACCCTGTCAAGTCCTCCAGCTCCACAAAGACCAGCATGAAATTTGGGAAGAGCCATCACCATGCAAAGACCAAGAGGAGCTCTTATGCAGCCAGATGGAGTAATGGGACTTTCAGTCCTGTGGACCACATCCATTCCTCCAAACATGGCCTCAGTCCTGTGGAACACATTCATTCCTCCAAACATGGCCTCAGTCCTGTGGAACACATCCATTCCTCCAAACATGGCTTCAGTCCTGTGGACCACATCCGTTCCTCCAAACATGGCTTCAGTCCTGTGGAACACATCCGTTCCTCCAAACATGGCTTCAGTCCTGTGGACCACATCCATTCCTCCAAACATGGCCTCAGTCCTGTGGACCACATCCATTCCTCCAAACATGGCTTCAGTCCTGTGGACCACATCCATTCCTCCAAACATGGCTTCAGTCCTGTGGAACACATCCATTCCTCCAAACATGGCTTCAGTCCTGTGGAACACATTCGCTCCTCCAAACATGGCCTCAGTCCTGTGGAACACATTCGCTCCTCCAAACATGGCCTCAGTCCTGTGGAACACATTCGCTCCTCCAAACATGACTTCAGTCCTGTGGAACACATCCATTCCTCCAAACATGGCTTCAGTCCTGTGGACCACATCCATTCCTCCAAACATGGCTTCAGTCCTGTGGACCACATTCACTCTTCCAAACTGAAGATTCACCTGCAGCATGAGTGGGACAGCAGGAGGCTCAGCCAGTATTGCCATGGTAGTGGGCCCTTCACAGGTATAGTAGAGAGGGAGGCAGGGGAGGTCTTTGGGCCCACAGTAGCAACATTTGGAATGCACGATGACACAGAGGAAGACTCGTCCTCTTCAGAAGAAGAGGATGAAGATGCATCTGACCATGAAGAGTTTGACGATGATTTTATTCCACTTCCACCAACAAAACGCCTCCGGCTCATTGTTGGTAAAGACTCTATAGATATTGATATCGCATCAAGGAGACGTGAAAATCAGTCACGAACAGTCAATCAATGAGCTCTATGGGTCTTCATTTGTTAAGTCAATAAAAGTACAATCACATGCTGTTGTAAAATGTTAACTATTTTTGTACATGGTGGAACTTGGTTTGTTATTCATATTGTAGAATGTGTACATTTTACATGGCATACAATGTGTAGGCAATTATTTTTCTATCTTCAGCTTTATTTTGTACAATTGTTAATTATATTTAAAGCATTTTCTAGTTTGTGTTGGTAAACATGCTAAATGTTGCTCCACTGACATCGCAAGAATGGAACCTTTTGGGAACACACCGCAAACAAAATGTGCTTTTGTCAACATGGCAGCGTATACATGCATATAAAATAATATGCATTTTATATATTGTTTTGAGAGCATTTAAAAGGAACAGAATTCTTGTTTCTTGCTGGAGGTATGTGAAAATGTTTGACTTCCAGTGATTCCTGGGAGCTGGTCTCTGATGTTTTAGTCCCGTTGTAATCACTCATTCCTTAATCAAAATGTGTTGGTGCTTGCATAATGATTCTCTTTGGTAACTTTTTAGTTTGTGCAGATGTGGTTGTTTTGGATGTTATTTTATTTTTTGATCACATTTTTATTTTTCTATTCATTTCACTCAATTCTCGGAACTGTATAATTTCTCTGTCTTTATTTAACAATCACAAATTCAGAACTTACTTGGTCTGGCTTAGGTGGTGTAGATATTCAAACACTTTTCTCACTTTGTTATTTTGTTCACCATTTGATCATCAGTTCACCTGAATTACTTTGTCTGCTGTGTCTGAATGGTGTGGTGCATGTCTCAACTTTTTAAATTGCTCTTTATATACTGGACCAGTCAAGTTTGGACACACCTACTCATTCCAGGGTTTTTCTTTATTTTATTTTTAGCGGTTTATAAATGCTTCACAGAGTTCAAGTAACAGACACATCTCAACATCAACTGTTCAGAGGAGACTGCATGAATCAGGCTTTCATGGTCAAATTGCTGCAAAGAAACCATTACTAAAGAACACCAATAATAAGAAGGGACTTGCTTGGACCAAGAAACATGAGCAATGGACATTAAACCGGTGGAAATCTTTCCTTCGGTCTGATGTGTCCAAATTTGAGATTTGAATTCCAACCGCTGTGTCTTTGTGAGACGCAGAGTTTGTGAAGGGATGATCTCTGCATGTGTGGTTCCCACTGTGAAGCATGGAGGAGGTGGTGTGATGGCGTGGGGGTTCTTTGCTGGGGACACTGTCATTGATTTATTTAGAGTTCAAGGCACACTTAATCAGCATGGCTACTACAGCATTCTGCAATGATACGCCATCCCATCTGGTTTGCGCTTAGTAGGACTATAATTTGATTTTCAACAGGACAATGACCCAACACACCTCCAGGCTGTGTCAGCATATGTGGGAACTCCAAGACTTTTGGAAAATCATTCTATGTGAAGCTGGTTGAGAGAATGCCAATCATGTGCGAAGCTGTCATCAAGGCAAAGGGTGGCTACTTTGTAGAATCTAATTTTGAATGAACACTTTTGTTGTTACTACATAGTTCCATGTGTGTTATTTCCTAGTTTTGATGTCTTCACTATTATTCTACAATGTAGAAAACTTTTCCAAACTTTTGACTGGTACTGTATATTTTTATACTAGGTTGATTTAAAGTATGTTGTACAACTTTGGACCTGTCACTAATACTGTGTTCTGTCATATGTAGGCTACTGCCTGTAGTCTTGATTAAGCTACCTTTTTGAGTTGCTTGCATAATGTTGAGAATTACAGTTGAATTTGATAAAACATGGCTGTGTTTTCTATAACTTTGTTTTTCTTAACATTCATCTACTTTGGAAAAGAAAAACAATAGTAAACTTGTGCTTATTTCTGGTGAATGTAGTTTATTATGCAAATCACAAAATCTTGTTTTTATTTTACAGTTTGAGTAATCAAATTAAAGGTTTCTTCCAAATGTAATGTCTTCATGACCTGATGCACTTCGCTGCTCTTTAAGGAGACGTGGTCAAATCGAGGAACTTTCTGGAACCTTAGTTTCCATTCTTAATTGCTGCCCCCACGAAGATCATGTGAATTCCCTGAAATATAGAATATGTTTTTTAAATTTAACCTTTATTTAGCCAGGTAAGACCCATTGAGATTAAAAACCTATTTTGCGAGGATGACCTGGCAAGAAGGCCAAACCGATCTGGCTGCCCTACATTATTTGTAAACTGTAGGGGGTGTCTTCAAATACTTGAGAATGGGTAATGGGACAAATAGCATTTGAAGTCTACACTACTCCTTGGGTACACAGACTTGACCTCAGCTTTTGCCATATTAATTGACCCTTTTGTGCGCACAGATCAGCACAAACATTACATAGTCACAACATTTGTAGGAAATGCATTGTGAAAATATGAAATTCCCAGAAGTCTCCCGTTGAGGTGTAAACTGTTTTTTAGAAAGTCTTGTTGAATTAAATCTTGAATAACAAAAGCATAATTCATAGCATGGCATAAAGTCAGTTGTCTGCCCACCACTCTGGCAAACAGAATAATTGTTTTTGACGGATAAAAGCAATAGCAAGAGGACAATGGTTTGCTATCTATCATTTGCGAAATAACTACAAGGAGGCTTTCATTGTGCATGGGAAATGGTGCTGGGTTGGCTTTGTTTGCTCGTTAAAGGACGTGCCCGTGCCAACCAATGAGAGGAGAGAATGAGTGCGGTAGTATGACGTGTAGATGCAAATCCCCTCGATTTCAGCCTATTGCCTGACTCAACCAGCAAGTGTGTGTCTTCAGTCTTCATTCCTTGCCACGGAACGAACCTGTTTATTCTGCTGTCTGAATAAAACGGACGCGTGTTATTGTTTTGCTGGGGATTAAAGACACATTGCTTGAAAGCAAATCGTATATTTTTCTTCCTCAACCCAAGACCGCGTAATTATAAATTTACTTTAATCTAATTAATTCATAACTGTACGCTATTTAGTATTCATTTTAAGACAAAATGAAGACTAAATTTATCAACGGGGTGTCATCCTCCCCTTCTATGGCCTTGGGTTTGTTGGTCACTGAAAACGCACTTGAGGTCCAGCCAGACACTGAGGATGAATGCAAGGAAATCATCCGGCCGGATGAGCCCGACCAGGACACGAAGCGCAAGGCGTATTTATGGTGCAAAGATTTTCTCCACGGTGCGTGGAAAACGGTGACAGAAGAGGATTTTCAAATCAGCATAATAAGGTAGATATGTTCTTTGAGGACATTCACCATTATTTATCACTATTTATTTGTCATATAGCCTACTACACAGATAAACAGTTGCTGCGTTTGCAACTGCATATAGGCCACATTTTCTCGGCCTATAATTTAAATGAATGGTCATGATGGGGTTAATAAGCAGAGAATTTGATACTGGGTTACACCTAATGTTATTTCAAATTAAAATGGTAGCTTTGCCTATATGGGATTGGATTGTGTGTGTTTGTTTTCAAAGCATCACTTCTTATTTATGGGCTTTCTATCCTAGAATAAAACCGTAATTTAAGTCGCCACAGCCATTGGTCTAATGTGTACACGCTGGAGATAGGGAAATGTGAGGCTTTTATGAGCTTCATTTGTTTTTTTGTGACGTTGTGACAGGGGTGGCCTCAGCAACAAGCTCTTCCTCTGCGCCCTACCCGACATCCAAACCAGTGTAGGTGATGAACCCCGCAACGTCCTCTTGCGTCTGTATGGAGCTATTCTACAGGTGTGTATGACAACATACAATTCAATGTTGAGTGAGTCAGTCACATCTTACCTTTTTTCTCTTCAGTTTAATTAAAAACGTCCTGGTTCTGAATCTGAAAATGTAATCAATGTTCTTTAGGCTAAATGCGTAGCCTACCGAAAAGGTCCACACTTGGACCCTTGAAAGTACAACTTGATTTACTCAGATTTTCTGGTCATGCTTTAGAATATAATAGAATGTGATAATATAAAAGTTTAGGAAAATACATAGCTTACATGTATTCCCTGAGAGGTTCTGAACAGGCTGAAGGGGTCTTTGCTTTGCTGCTGGAATTTGGGGTTGGACAGAAGGGAAAGGAGATATATCTTCTTCCTCAAACATCTTTGAAAGGTCCTTTGGGGTAAATACCCACATGATGGCATGGTCTATGGTGGCTCAAGCTGTGTGTGTGTGTGTGTGTGTGTGTGTGTGTGTGTGTGTGTGTGTGTGTGTGTGTGTGTGTGTGTGTGTGTGTGTGTGTGTGTGTGTGTGTGTTTCTGTTGTTGTGGTGTGATGTACCACCATGGCTGTACATGCGTATGTTTTTTGCCGTAGGCCTTCCAAAAGGAGCGTGCCTTGAGCACACTTGTTTCCAGGTGATTCCACCATACCATACACGGTACAGTATGCGATCCCTGAAGTCTCAGTATTGTCCTCAGCAATGTTCACCCACATTGTTATGGAAGTCAGCTTGTGAAGTGATGCACTTGTGAAGATATGGGGGGAATGTTTTTTTTTACCTCTCCTATCCTTTTATTTTCATATTGGAAGTAAGTTGTTAAATACCATAGTGATACAAAGGAGAACTCCAGGTGTAAATCAATAGGAGCTCACCTGACAGCAATTAATATGTAAGTTGTTGCGCTGTATTTAAAAAAAAAAAAAACTTTATTTAACTAGGCAAGTCAGTTAAGAACAAATTCTTATTTTCAATGACGGCCTAGGAACAGTAACCGCCTGTTTTGGGGCAGAACAACAGATTTGTGTCTTGTCAGCTCGGGGATTTGACCTTGCAACCTTTTGGTTACTAGTCCAACGCTCTAACCACTAGGCTACTCTACCACCTCGTGATGATAATGATAATAACCAGTGATATATTTTAGTTTAGTGTGTGCATCATGAGCTACAGCCAAAGGACACAGGATGATATAATTCCTGATGATGTGTCAGTTGGTCCACACTACATTACTCATAGGTCACATGATGGTAGGCTAGTTAGGGCAACCCCAAGTTATCCTCCTGACTAAATTTAGATGACCAGAAAATCCAGGTCAAGATTCAGTCAAGCTGACAAAGAACTGGATGTTCATGTAGTTGGATGGGGATGACAAAAGCAACTGCTCTGCTCTAAAACAGTTCAGTGATAAATGATTGAAGTAACACTATGAAATAGAAAATAAAAGAGACATGCCACATTTCTAGTAAGAAGTAATACACGATTTTGAACTGGAGGGCCCATTAATTAAACATTTACAATAAGCCAGGAGATGTAAAGCACCCACGACTATTGTAAGAATCTAATAGAATGGAATATTAATATCTATTCATTATAGACTCAAGTAGTTTGAGTTTTTTAAATTGATAATACATGTGGTAAAGAGATCAATTGAACTTTACCAAAACAATGAAAATGCCATGGAAATGCATGGGGGAAAGAGCCCCGAATCTCCTCATCCAGCAAAATTAGCCTACATTTAGGCTATTGTTTATATGTCTATTTCACACTATGTTGAATAGTATAATGCTTGTATGGATTTCAACCCCAATACATGTTAATGTCAACTTCATTACAGTTAAAAATGACTGACTACCACCACCAAATTATGTATGCTAGCTATGATACCAGCTTATACAAAAGAGAGTTAGCATTTAGCAGTCACTTCTTCTAAACCTGTAAAGAGACCACTTCTAAATGTTATGCAGCAAAACGAGACGAATATCCAAATCAGACATTAGTAATCACATTTTGGGCCTGTTACAATGCATCAATCATGACAGATTTGACGAATATCCACTTTGTTAGATCAGATTTGTTGAATGCGCGGCAATCCGGCGTATGAGTGGTTACATGGTTACATGCACACAATAATGTGATTATTGTGGATAGTCAGATTAATATCATAGTTCGATTAAACCGTTTACATGCTTTGCAAAATAACGATTTCCCTAATAATCCTGTTTACATGGACACGTGAAATCAGGCAACCTGGTGGCACTCGGATAAATGCAGAACATTGGCAATCAAAATCAACCTTCTTCCACAGCGACAGTTATTTTTGGGAAGAATATTTGATTCTGAGTTGGGACATGTAAAGTTTATATGTGAAAATGATTTCTAAGACGCACGTATACATTCAGTTGTTCTGAACTACAGAGGGAGGCTCGCTAAGCTGGAGCTAGCACATGCACAGATAAAATACACTGCTGTCTTATCAAATACCTCATTTAATTAATAACTCAGAAATTCGTGGAGTAACCGAGTTTCCTCAGAGGAGAAAATATTAAAAGTGCTAGTTCATAGATAGGACAACAATGTCAATATCTGCATTTTAAACCAAAGCATACAGTCAGTGCCAGCTGCCTTGATCAGGAGATAATAGATGCCTTTCAGAGAGAGCGAGAGCTTGTTTCTGTTTCTACAACTTTACTTTCTCAACAAGGAGGTTGTTAAAGGCACTGAGAGTTTTCCTATTGCCTCTTTGGCCATCAGACTTGGGGACTATACTGTACTCTGTGAGAATGCTATGTAGCATGATGTGTCTTTTGAGAAAATACATGTACTCATGGTTAGTTTCTTGCTTTTTCTTTCATTGATAGATGTCCTGTAATAAGGGGGAGCCCAGACAGTCAAACAAAGAAAATCTCTTTCAAGTAAGTAACTAATGGCAAAGGTGATTTACCCAGACTATTAGTTAGATTTGCTATCTGATTGTGAAAATAACCCCACAGCATGTGTCATTGTTCTGGCCTCGATACTATGTTTTTGTATACATTTTCTGGAGTTTGTGATCAAATTAGTCTGTATAGTTTAGCATCAAAGGTTTTAGTAATTGCCAATGGACTTAGTGATCACTTTGAAAAATGTCAATCCCAGTCCTTTCTCCCAACTGGATGGTGTAAAATGGTGTAAAAAAATAGCACTGTTGAGTCATCTCTTTGGATTGAGGTGACCTCTGTTAGTCAGTTGATGATAGCAAGATAAAAAGAGGGTAAACATTAATATTCATGATGTCATTGCGTAAATCTGCAATTACTATCTTTTGCATGAGAGTCACATAGAGTTTGATCCCATAGAGGCTAATCCTAGCTTGGCTAGCCAGTCTGTCCCCTCGTAAACCTCACCGCTCCTTAGCCTTCATTTGCATGTTTATGGCCTTTTCCCTATATTGTCTTGAAATAAGTTCAAATTGACAACAAGATTGGCAATTAGGTTTTCAAAATACAGTTTGAGAACAACGTGGCATACTTCACTATAGACTCTCACCTTTATATGATGACTAATTCCAGTAATAGTGAACACACCACTCATAACCAATGTTCCCTCAACATATTTTCAGCACTGAGCAAATTTGAGATCTGCTGAGGGCAAATTTGAACGTTGTGAAAATTCTGTGCAACCTCCAGTGCGCGTTTACTGTGAACACTGAGGCTGTACCCACTTTAAGTCACAGTTTTAACAGTGGCCAAGCAGGCTACTGTGGCTATTTGATCATAATGTAGGCCCAAACCATTATTACAGAGAGTCAGACAAATGATGCTACCCTCTGCCTATTGGCTACTTAGCATATTCAAGCCTGTGTGAACATACAACACTGCCCCTTTAAGACAATAAAAGCTCTTTAACTGACTTGCTTTTCAAAGATGGCTAGACATGTAGCAATCACTCCCCTATAGCTGACTACAAATGATCTATAACTGGACTAATAACTCACTAACTACCAAAGGATATTAACAAAATGTGCACAAGTGGGTACATGCACCTCTCTTTAATCCCAAAACAAGCTTATCTACTCAGGACCGCTCATGCTGTAAATAGTCCAGTTCAAAGTAAATGTCATAGGACCATATATGGCAATGGTCTATTTGCATATAGACCTACTGCAGCTCTGATTGGTTATGCCGCACCGGTCTGTGTAGATAGTATGGGTAGTAACAGAATTCTACAAAATCTCTTGCATAGTTAGTTTTGCATACTAAGTCTTGCATACTAAGTCTTGCATAGTTCGTTTAGTTTCGGTATGTTACATTGAAAGTGGCGAATATTGCGTTGATTCGATCACAATTTCCACAATAAAGGGAAACGTTGATAGTGTTAACTAACGGGGAAAACTCTAGAAAGTCGAGTGAGGTTCAATCTTGTGCTTCTCTTGGTGGTTTGATATTTATTCTGCTTGAGCACAGTAATGAGGGAACATTGCTCATAACTGGAGCTTCAACTGGAAATTCCCCACAGCTGCTGTGCCTTGGTCATGTGACCGCAGCCATGGTACACAGGGGGTAGAAGGAGGGGAAGTGATATTCAGGGGATGGTACTGTGACATTGAACCTACTGTTAATGTGTTTTTAGCAGAATTTTCAAATTAGCATTGAAACTATTCATGCTTAATTTATATTACAGAAGGTGAGAGCGTTGTGAAACTAAGGAGTTCATTCACACATTTGTCAACAATTATTTTTTTTAAGGTGGTGGAATATGATCAATCTTATTTTCAGTCAATAGAGGTACTCATTACCCATGGCTATGGCTACTACTGATTGAGTTCATTATTGCTATCTGTCTTGTTATCCACATGCACAGATATCCAGGTCAGAGCTACAGGGAAACAAATCTAAGGCTAGAAAAGTGACATGATTTTCCAAATACATTATTTTGTCAACATTATGAAACATGGACCTCAGTAGTGTTTTTGAGGAAGTGTGATTTCCTTCCATTTCTCAGGATAGTAGTGTTAACATTAGGACAGGCCACAGTGGACTATGGCATCCTGCTAAAAGGAACACTTCATTGTTTCCCTTCCTGTTTCACAGAATAAATGTAATCAAGTTTTTCAATTTACAAATCATATATTGAGTTGCAACAAAGGAAGTGATAGCCATTCAAAAATTCACTTTTTCTTCTTTTCAATAATGAGGAAGGTTGGCGGAATGGAATGATGAACAATTTCACAACAATGTCAACAGACCAGTAGATTATTAACCTGGAAAGTAGGCTACTTAGCCAGTTTAATTTGACAACCTGTTAGGTTGCTGTCGACCAGTAGGTCATAGAAATAGGTTAAATAAAAGTAATTGGAAAACTGAGGCTGGCTGCTGACCCACTTTTAGAGGGACTTTCTGGACATAGAAATGCACTGAACACATAGACCTACATACAGGCTGCAAGGCCACGATGTGTGTCAGGATGATCATTATAACAGAGATAATACGTTGAGCAGATTTGCATTTGTCATTTATCCGCACTACAGAGCCCATCTGTAAATGTGCCAATGTATATGAATACTTGCAGAGTTTGGCTTAGTTTTTTTTTTTTACGTCTGCCAAACCAAGGGTCATTATGGTTTCATATACGTATATTGTCTATGGTTGATGGGTCTCACCCCTTTTAAGGCAAGACATCCACACAGTGGATATACTGTCCCTAAAGATGATCACAATATCTCTCTTTTGACTAGAGGGAAAGCTATCTTAGATGAGGACTATAGAATACCCCCATGCTGTCATTGATTATTGACTAATAATGTTTTTCCCATGTCTATAGTCATATGAGGTCGGTCCACAGTACATACAACAGGTCATAAGCAATGCACTACTATGATCTGTTTTCCTCCTATCTGGTTTCCGACAGGAAGCGCCAAGCCACTTTGAAGTGCACCACTTAGCACATTCCTTGGCCAACTGTCAGAGTCCACAGGTCACTGCCAGCTCATAGCAGGTTACACTAGACCTAGATAAGGGCACCATTTGGATTGCACCCAGTGCTATGGGTTATTATTAGAGTTGCTACTGTACAGTGTAACATTGGAAATAGTTATTAGTAATATTTTTTTATGTACTTTCATTAATAACTACACAGTAACAAGGACCCTGTATTTAGAAGTGCTAACATAGATGTATTTGTAAGTTAACATATTTTTTGTGGGCCTATCTTTTGAATGATAGCTATATCAGAGCTCTGGCCTCAGATAATTGCTCCTGCCACCATTTTTCCTCCCCAGTAGAAAAGCCCAGGTGTCTTCTTCGGTTAAGCAGCCACAATTACCGATTGATGCTGTTGGCAGGCTCTGCCTCTGTCAGTACAATTGGCCCCTTGTTTTATCATTCTCATCATGTGGAACGCAACTCAATTCTCCCGTCTGGTCCAAATCTGCTTTTAAACCTACCACCATGACGGATGAAAATACCTGCCAATTCACTGACAGAGTTGGGATTGTAATTTGTTTAATTGAGGTAGCCATTTTACATTTAACATGCCTCAAATATCTGGATCTGTGTATAGTTGATTTATCAATTGTGAATGCTAGATCCCTGGAATAAAAATACTCCCATCTCTTCCAGACTGCCGCAAGGTCATGTGCTCATCATCAGCTTCCTCTGTCTAAGATGTTCCTCATTTCATCCTATGGAATTGAATGAGTTTCTGTCCAACTGACCCCCACCAAATGGTGGTAGTTGCGGACAGTTTCAGCTAACAATGGACCACAGTTTGGCTGCAGTCATCCAGCTCATCCTATTAATTGTCCTCACGTCCGGTTGCCATGAAAGCATTAACCAATGACTAAGTCATTTAACCTCATAATTTCTAAGGACGGGGTTGATTGTGCAAGGCAGCAGTGATTGACAATCACAAGGTTTAATAGGAGAAGTCAACAACCACAACCTTCTCTCATTCAGCTATCTGTTTGTGTGCATGCTAATTCCTGTTCTCTGTGTCTGCAGGGTGCTGAGGCCATGGTGCTGGAGAGTGTGATGTTTGCCATTCTGGCTGAGCGGGAGCTTGGGCCCAAACTCTTTGGCATCTTCCCTCAGGGCAGACTGGAGCAGTTTGTCCCAGTAAGTTACTCTATGTGGAGTGATAATCATTGAAAAAATCATTAATGACTATGTGATTGCATGCTTGCTTGTGTGCATGCGTGCGTATAGGTGTCTGGATCTTTGCATGTGTCTGTGTGTGTTTTGTTCAATGATGTGTGTTTAATTGATAGAAAAGGGAATACATGAACCATGCTAAATATATTCCCTACTTAAAGTGGCAAAAATAGCTTGATGTTCTGTAATTTAACATTTTGTGCTAGCGAAAGTATTATTGGTCAATTTAATACACGCCCACGTTGCCCAGGCATTCTCCCATAGCGAGAGTTCTCTTGCTAAATTCAACCCACGCCTAGGCTAGACAGTTTGAATTTAAATCGGTATAGACCATCAGAATAGTCATGTTCTATCTGAATCACGGGTTTTGCTTGTATGATGTACAGATAACTGCCTAAATAAAATAAACACAAACCCGCGCACACACACACACACACACACACCCTGTAAATCCCCTATGCTCCTTTGAGAGTCACTGAGATTTCTTCTTCTAGCCATGGTAGCGTAAATAATGGGCAACTGGGAATTTTATACATGACCCTAAGCATGATGGGATGTTAATTGTTTAATTAACTCAGTGACCAACCGCTGTGTCTTTGTGAGACACAGAGTATGTGAACGGATGATCTCCGCATGTGTGGTTCCTACTGTGAAGCATGGAGGAAGAGGTGTGATGGTGTGAGGGTGCTTTGCTGGTGACACTATCTGTGATTTATTTAGAATTCATGGCACACTTTACCAGCATGGCTACCACCATATTCTGTAGCCATGTGCCATCTCATCTGGTTTGCGCTTAGTGGGACTATAATTGGATAATTTCAACAGGACAATGACCCAAAACACACCTTCAGGCTGTGTAAGAGCTATTTGACCAAGGAGACTGATGGAGTGCTGCATCAGATGACCTGGCCTCCACAATCCCCCGACCTCAACCCAATTGAGATGGTTTGGGATGAGTTGGACCGCAGAGTGAAGGAAAAGCAACCAACAAGTGCTCTGCATATGTGGGAACTCCTTCAAGACTCTTGGAAAAGCATTCCAGGTGAAGCTGGTTGAGATAATGCCAAGAGTGTGCAAAGCTGTCATCAAGGCAAAGGTTGGCTACTTGGGAAGAAGTTTTAATTCGTTTTGATTTGTTTAACACTTTTTTGGTTACTACATGATTCCATCTGTGTTATTTCATAGTGTTCATGTCTTCACTATTATTCTACAACTTAGAAAATAGTAAAAATAAAGAAAAACCCTTGAATGGGTAGGTGTGTCCAAACTTTTGACTGGTAATGTATAGCCTGTGATCTACCTTCTTCCTCTTCTCAGGTCAATGGTGCATGAAGATCCACACAGGGTTAATGAAATGGCCGGTATATTATTAATCATTTTTGAGAATAGCAGTAAAAATGAAACATTTGAGTTATTCACTAGTACTCAGAGACCAAGAATCCACAGAGGTCAAGCGTGTGGCCTTTAAACATCTTCCTCTTTGATAAGATCTTAAACTGTCAGGTTGACAGTGAGCAAATTAGAGGGCCTAAGGGCATTGGAACTGGTTATACCCTCCATTCTTTATGACAACACTGTCAGCAGTGTATTGGTAATGGTGTTTCTGCTTATTGTAGCACGTAAAGCTGTCAGCGTGAGGGGAATGAAGACAACCTGTATTCAGCTAAGACTTGTAGACCTTACTTCCTTGACCTCTTTGTGTTAATAGAGTCGTAAACTGGACACGGATGAGCTGAGCATGCCTAGCATATCTGCTGAAATAGCTGAGAAGATGGCCAAGTTCCATGGTATGAGGATGCCTTTCAACAAGGAGCCCAAATGGCTGTTTGGAACTATTGACAAGTGAGTTGGTATCTTATTAGAAACTGTAAACCCTCGTTGCCTAACTTGACCTCACACTCCAAACAAACATTAGCTGTCACAAATATCTCCTCTTACAAAATGGTTAGCTAGTTTGCTTTTGTTGGTTGATTCTCTAGTCACCTGGTTTGAGGATAACAGAGAGACAAATTATGTTTTCCTATGGCCTTTGTAGAGTAAAACTACACAGCAATAACAGTCTTGGTCAAAAAAAATTGCCCCCTCTGATGTGTTCTATGAATGTCTTCTTTGCTCTTTCTTCTCTGCTTACACTTAAGGCATTTAATTTGTTAAAGGGATTCACTTATCAGAGTGACCTTCGTCGTGGTCTGAGGATAGTTTCAGGTAAATCACAAGCGAAAGGTTGCTTGTCAGCAAAATAATGTGTGATTTGTACGAGTGCTGTGCATCGAAGTGCATCGCTGTGATAAAATAGTGATATCCGTCTTATCTATAAACTCTACAACGGCTTGTATCCCAGTGTTCCCATACATACAGTACCCTGACTGTCCTGATGTTTTCCCCCATCCACAGGTACCTGAACCAGGTGATGAGACTCACCTTCACCAGGGAGTCCCACTTGCTCAAGTTTGCCCGTCTGATGAGCTGTAACCTGCCCCAGGAGATGGAGAATCTCAAGTAAGGCCCACATCGCATCCACCCTGGTCCCTGCATAACGTACACAACAGTATTTACACTAAGCACACATGAACGGACATGATTACATGTATATGCAGTAATTCAGTTGTGTACTAGTCATATGGTGTTTTCCACTAAATTGGTGTGGAATCCAGTCAACAACAATAAACCAATAATTATATTAAAATATGGTTGAAATATGTTCTGGCATTTTGCATCCTGTTTTTGGGGGTAAACAGTGAATTAGGGGACTTATATCTCCTGCTTTTTACCTGCTTAAATATGGCTTGTTTGTCTCTGTAGGTCTTTGCTGGACTCCAGTCATTCCCCTGTGGTTTTCTGCCACAATGACTGTCAAGAAGGTAAGGGGTCTGAAGGATTCTGCATGCTTCGGTTTGGCTGGCACCTTGCCGAACCCGGCTAGGCGAACCGAACGAGTGTGCTTGCATACTCCCTTAAAAGACTGTCGCTTAAAAAACAAGGAAAAAGCGACAATAGTACTGTTTGTCCATATTGAGACTCTGTAGCCAGTATACACTTCCTGAAAATAGTCAGAAGGAATCTAAGATAACTCAAGAAATCTGTCATACATTTGTACATTTTTACAGAGGAGATCTTAGTCACAGAATTTTACATTTAAATAAGATGTTTGGTGAAGTATTTCTCAGGTGAAAAAAATGTATATGAAAACAAGTTGTCTATCGTTGAATGGCAACAAACACCTTATTGAAGAATCCCTACTGTTGACCAATGACTGACGAAGGGGTGTAGATTTTCGGCTTGCCTCGAGATAAAATGTTGTGTGGACAAACAGCCTTAAAAAACCTGGCCAAAGACCAAAACCAACAAAATTTTGTCATAATATATGCACTAACTGTTCTGATCTGTTTAGGATGGGAAGTGTGTACACAGGAGTGTGTACACTGGCATAGCACACACACCCAAAGGGGGGCCAACCCTATGACAGGAAATTAGCTTTAAAGCTACTGAATTTTCTCTCAGCCTCATGGCAAAATGTGTAGAATAGCATGAAATTAGCTATAAAACTGCCCCATGTTTTTGAGGGGGTTTGCCCTTGCTCCAACCTTACGGAGACCCCGTGAAACTGTGCTAGGCCACTGTTAGGCATAGTATTGCAGTTTGTATAAAGCTAGTGAAGAAAATCTTTGAAATCCCTTGCTAATGTGTTTTACTATGTGTGTGTGGTGTAATAATTATTCACTCATCATTTAGGAAATATCCTTCTCCTCAGTGGTTGTGAAGGCACTGACAGACAGAAGCTCATGCTGATTGACTTTGAATACAGCAGCTACAACTACAGGTGTGTTCATGCTCAGGGCACTCGTCAGTGTATACTGTAATCATCTCCTTTTCAACCGATTCAACTACTTTGGTCACAAATTGTAGTGAATGTACAACATTTTGGGTGTCTAAGAGCCAGGAAACATTGACCACACTGTACGATGTGGGAGGGCTGTGTCTATCCAAGTTGACACTGTCTCGGCAGATGGTAAATCATGGCCGATCCATTCTGACATTCTTTCACCCTTCTGAGTGTGTGTGAATCTCTGGAATCATGCAGACTGGGCTGGTGGAGCAGAGCCAGACAACCTGTTCAATCTAATCATCCAGCTAGCTTTATGCACAGAATCTAACAGTGGATTCCCAAAGCTCCCCTGACTGTTCTCCAACCATATTCCTTCACATTTATCATTCACAGCTTCTGCCTCATGAAATATTCATAGGAACACAGCTATTGATGGAAGGAATTTACCCTGGTATTTTGTATTTGTCATGGTTTAAAGACAAGAATGTAGCCACAGATTAATTTAAAATCTCAAATCTTTCAGCAGCAAGCTGTCTTCATCTGGGTTACTGAGTTTTATTTCAGAATCTAACTAAGCCATCCAGAACTTCCACACAATCTCTTACTGTAGGTTTTCCTGTACCACAGCCTTTTTTTGTAAAACATGGAATGCTTGAGTGCCCTATTTCTCAGAAAGGACCTTCACTGTTATTGGCCTAGTTAGTTCCGTCAAAACAGCCCACCCCCACTGTCCTGACCCTCAGGCTCCCTCGTAGTCATTGTACGTCACCACATGTGCTCGTCACTCTCAAGACGGATCAGGTTTCACCTTCTCCAAGCTTTGATATTTCCAGCCTGACTTTTACAGAAGTCCGTTGTATTGGTGTAGCCTTGACGGACCAGATGGGATTCATTCCCTCCCAAACCAAAATGAGAAACCAATGTTCTCTATGGTAGGGTAGAACAGGGCACCATTAGGAAGCTTGTAACAGTTTTGACTTGAGGTTATTATTTATAGGGGTGCCAGGTAGGTTGTGTCTACCAGAGAAAACATTGGTTTCTCCTTTTGGTTTGGAAGGGAATGAGTCCCATCTGGTCCGTCAAGTCTACACCAATACAAACAGACTTATGTAAAAGTCAGGATGGAAATAAAGTTTTCATAAACCCTTAAAACATTGGAAAGAACTTCAAAAACAACTGTATTTTGCGTGGGTTGTATTACCAACATAAATGATTACACACATAATAATATTTCACCTTTATTTAACCAGGTAGGCAAGTTGAGAACAAGTTCTAATACAATTGCGACATGGCCAAGATAAAGCAAAGCAGTTCGACACATACAACGACAGAGTTACACATGGAGTAAAACAAACACAGTCAATAATACAGTATAAACAAGTCTATATACGATGTGAGCAAATGAGGTGAGATAATGAAAGGCCATGTTGGCAAAGTAAATACAATATAGCAAGTAAAACACTGGAATGGTAGATTTGCAGTGGAAGAATGTGCAAAGTAGAGATAAAAATAATGGGGTGCAAAGGAGCAAAATAAATCAAATAAATACAGTAGGGAAAGAGGTAGTTGTTTGGGCTACATTATAGGAGGGCTATGCACAGGTGCAGTAATCTGCTCTGACAGCTGGTGCTTAAAGCTAGTGAGGGAGATAAGTGTTTCCAGTTTCAGAGATTTTTTAAAATAACACAATGAGTTCTGGTTCCTCCAGAAATGTCCTGTACCTCGGGCCTAAAAAGAGTCCAGCCCGGTAAAGGAGTTCAGTGACCTTTGTCACGTAATGTTTGTCAGTTCATTCAAGTGTAGCGTAAACCCAGTATTAACCATACAATCAATATATATATATATTTTTTTTTTTCTCTCCTTTATTTAACCAGGCAAGTCAGTTAAGAACATATTCTTATTTTCAATGACGGCCTGGTTAACTGCCTGTTCAGGGGCAGAACAACAGATTTGTACCTTGTCAGCTCGGGGGTTTGAACTCGCAACCTTCCGGTTACTAGTCCAACGCTCTAGGCTACGCTGCCGCCCCAAATATAACAATTATTTATTATTTTACCACAGATATTTAAAGCGTATCAACTCTTACTAAGTCCTCAACTACAACGAACTACATAAATCATCACAGTATACATCACATCAAAACAAATGAAATACCATGTACAAAAAGGTTGAGCGGTGTAGTCCACGGAGGCAAAGAGTGGATCCGATCCTGGGTAAAACTCTATTAGGCTACAAAACACACGGAATAGAGACGCTTCGGAACTTAGGGTTGACCACATCCTCATTTACGTCGTCTCCATCACAACCCCACTTTTGCGCAGTTGATGCTGGCTATTTAATTGGGAATTAAAGGGAAATCGCCCTATTGGAAGGAGAAGCACTGAGACGGTTCAGAAAAATTCATACCAAAAAAAATGGTTGTCACATGGACTTCTGTACACAATGAGAACAGTCCTAGGAGGCCCATGTCAAACTCACATCTTGTTTGTTTTCCCACTGTTTTCTTCCCAGTTGGTTTGCTTAGCAGCAGGTGTGGCTCGCTTGAAAGGGTTTGAACTGTACAGGTTTTCAGCACTAACCCATAATGCCGCAGCCAGGGGTAGAGAAATGTTAGGAAAGAGTTTATCCTCCAAGTTGTTCCTCTTGTCTGGTTTCCACAGCAGCAGCTGTGATTTCCTTCACAAAGAACTACCCATTTTCGTTCCCTTTGTGAGAAATCATCTCATATTTCTCTTCCTTTTGCTATGGTAACATTTTACTGCAGCCCTAGTTTTCATTTGGGCATACAAGGAAAAGAGCCCAAACAATCATAATCCTCAATCCATGTGGCAATGCAATGTACATTGCAAGAATGTTCAGTTCTGCAACATTGAAAATACGCTTATCAAATATCAGGTGTAACTGACAGGACTGCTGACCTGGCAAATGTGATATCATTGTTAAATGTTTTTTCTCTCCATATTTTGTGTTTTCAGGGGATTTGACATAGGAAACCACTTCTGTGAATGGATGTATGACTATACAAATGACAAGTTCCCATTTTTCCATGTCAACTCAAATAATTATCCCACTAAAGCCCAACAGGTGAGTAAGGATGACAGTATGAAGACTTTTTGTCCTCTGAATCTGAATGAGTGGCTCTCTAGGCAAAAGACAGCCAATAACATTGTGATGTTCCTCTTTTCAGCTACATTTCATTGGAAGCTACCTGTCAGAGACTGAGCAGGGATTTGTGAATCAGAGCGCTGAAGACCAGATGAAACTCAAAGAGGAGCTGTTTGTGGAAGCCAACAGGTGAGCACCACGTTGAAGTGGCCAAGGCTTTTTGCTGGAATGTGAATGAGGGGTGAAATTGCTCACGTGTCTCTGACACACCATATGAGTCATCATGACACATGAGGACAAGTTGACTTACTGTTTTTTTTTACAACTCTGAGGACACCTGTGGTTTAGTACTTAGAATGGCCTCCTGTTGAGAGAGCAGCAGTAAATCATAATAATAATAATAAACACCTCAGACTGGGCCTCTTGGTTACTGTAAAATGCTCCCTGGGAAATAAAACTCTGCAATCAGTCCAGTAGTGATGAAATAGCACATTTCCATGTGGCAGTTGCTATGGACCAAAGGTTTTCTCAGTTCACCCATATGTGTGTTTAATGGACCATACTGCCATTGTGCTTGTCCACAGTTTTATTGAAACATTTGTCTGTTGGTAATTACACAGGTTTGCTCTGGCTTCGCACTTCTTCTGGGGTCTGTGGTCGATGATCCAGGCGAGAATCTCCACCATTGAGTTTGGGTACATGGTGAGTGTTCATTATCTGGTTGCCATGCCTTTGTTTTACACATTTATATGTGTGATATAAAAAACCACAGCCATTCTCCCTCAAACAAAATAAATGAGAAGTGCATGTTGCATAAGACAGCACATGGAAGCATACAATGTATACCCAGACAATCAGAAAGCACTGTCAGTGTGTTCCTTGCTATGTTTGGTGTCATAGACTACTCTGAACTATACACAAATATTTTCCATGGTCAACCTGGTAAAGATTATCTCTGTTATATTTCCTTTCTTTGCTGAAATATATATAACTGACACACATACTGTGCGAGGCAGATTTTCAGTTGGATTCCTTTTCTCTCTCTCTTTATCCATTGTCTGAAATCCATTCTGTGCAAATGTTCCAATATTTTTCTTTCCTTTGTCTGTCCACAGGAGTATGCCATGGCCAGGTTTGATGCATACTTTGAGCAGAAACGGAGCTTGGGGGTCTAAGCGAGGGACCACATACTGTAACAAGGAGGTGGAGGATGAATGGATTAACAGCTCTTAATTGAAAATAATGCAGACAGGCAATCAGGGTGTAGGACCATGCTTTAATGGCAAACCTGTGCTTTGGGAATGAAACGCTCGCTATAGTTGGTATCGCATGGACCAAAGTGAAACCATGAATATCTGGTTTGGTGCCCCATGCATCGCTGCTCAGTGTTTGCACAATACTACGCTCCTTTATAAACACACGCTCACAGGGTCAAGATTGTTCTTGGCCTGTCTTTTCTTCAAAGAACATCAGGAAGATTAAGTCAGGGATACAAATCTTCATTCTGAACGGAGGTGTAAGTTACATCTGCAGGAAGTCTATTCCTGTTTGGAAATGTTCTGGCGTAGCTCAAAAGAACAGAAGTCTCAATGAGCCTTAAAAATCCTTGCTTATTGAAAACCCAGTAATCTCTTATCTGTGACCCAACGGCAATAGTACATTTTCTGTGACATAAGAGCAAGGTTCAGAACATACGTCAAATAACGAAACTCTCAGTTTCAATTGATTGTTAGTTTTTTTTGCATCCATGCTATACATGTCAGTTTTCCTTCATTCTTTATCAAAAATAATTCCTCTAAGATGACTTGCATATGGAAATATTTGGAGCCACCAATTAGATGGGTGCGTCTCTGGCTAACAGCATTCCCCACCTGCAGTACTGTAAATATAATCTGATAAATGTGACCTGAAAACACAGTGTACTCTTCGAAAAAAGGGTTCTTCAAAGAGTTATCCTATGCGGACAGCTGAAAACCCCTTTTAAGGTTCGAGATAGCACCTTTTGTTCTAAGAGTGTAGTAATGGTGACCTCACTACCCTACTCTGTACTTACAATAGCTGGGGATTGTGTAGAGTAAGACTATCAGCTCTGAATAGGTCATTGAAATGGTATTGGTATTCAAACAGATATATTCATTATGAAAATGCAGGTCCTTCTAAACCTGCATTGCTTGCCGTTTGGGGTTTTAGGCTGGGTTTCTGAACAGCACCTGGTGACATTAGCTGATGTAAGAAGGGCTTTATAAATACATTTCATTGATTGATTGAATATATCACATTGATTGATTGAAATGGCAAACAGGAACGCTCTCAGCTTTAACTCAAACAGACCAACAATAGAGATGCTTACTGTGCTATTCAGCTGGAGTAAACAGTTGCAGATGAAGTTGTGAGAAGAACTGTAAATAAGTTGTAAAAAGATCCTCATGTAGAGGTCTTTAATATGTATAATGATATATTTAGAATGTGTTTGGGGACTGGAAATATTTACTTTACTTTTTTTTGGTGAAAAAGTCATAACCAAACTGTGACAATTAGTGCTGTTTTAATATGAATTTATATTCTGTATTTCATCATTCTATTTGTTTTATGTAAACATGTTTATTTAATCTGGTTAATATAATATTGAAACAAATATGAGCCTTCACTTTGAAATTACATTGTTGCGTAGGCTACAATGTCAGTGGCACTTCAATCTCATTCACCAGACACTTCTTCCCAATGCTCATACGCTATTAGCCTGGGAGCGAGATGAGTGGCACTTTCCTGACCAGTTGCATTTTTAAGGATAACGTTTTAATTGTTTTCCTTAAATGGAATAAGTATTTTTCTTAATAAGAAAGTTGTTTCTTTCCTTGTTGAAACACATCTCACTCCTGTTTTCTCAACACCTGCTATATCATTAGTGTGATCAACCACATTCCATTTTCAGGTATATGTTGTGTATATTTGTATGTACATTACACCTCTCTTTCATGATATATTATTAGTTTGAGATAATAACATAAGAATTGATCCAAATGTATTCAAATGGAATTGTAATTGACAGTGTCACATAGTTTTCTGAGTATATCCTTGCTGTATTTCATGTTTTGCCATTCAATACAGAGATCAAATAACATGTGATTGATTATCCAAACATGAGGGAAGAAGGAGCTCCTCTACATTACACTGAATATTGTTGATTATGAATATTGTAATCTTATGGATAATTGAACTGAATGTCCAATTTGTATATGCTGTGAAAGGTTCCCAACTACTCTATTTTGTGAGTGCAAACGTTTAGCCTGGCTTACCTATAAAGATAGCTATGCAGATATACACTAAAATAAGAAAATATGTACCTTAGAAATTCTTCCCTTGTAAATAGCAAGGGTCAAGTCATTTGAAAATGTACCACTATGGCAAGTTCATTATATACATTTACTGTACCTTCTACTGCTTTGCACAAGTACTACAATAAAGATAAAGAAATAAAACGTGTATTCTTGCAAATCAGTCTGTATAACTGAGGGGGAAATATGATTCACTGTGACATTGTACCATAGATTTGCGCCAATCACATTGTTTAATCTCTGTCAAAAAAGACAAAGAAGGAGAGAACATAAGAAATACTGTAGTTCCTATCATAACTGTTGTTCTGCGTTGTGTGTGGCCAGCACCATCATGGTCAATGATGTATGATAATAAGTAGACAAAGTGCTGGATCAATGATAAGTGTATGAACAATTAGAGTTCCATTGGATGACTGGATAAGATGACTCAGAATGGGCTGACAGTCACATGTTATGTAATTCCTCGAAACCTTGCCTTCCTTCTACAAAAGCAGTTGTACATTCACTTCCAATGACACATCTTTCATCTTGTTGCGTTCATCAGTTTATGGCATATGCCACGTTGTCCTCGGCGATTATGTAACTACTGTGTTTTTTTGTGGTCATGTCACCATCTCCTCTCCCCTTCTTTGGCTTTTTTGCACATTGATCTCTCTGAGGTGACAAATGGGGTTAAAGGTATTATATTCTCCAGGACACAGAGGTTTGACTAATGACACTGATAAAGACCTTGATTTACGTTCAACCAGTTCAAACTAACGTTACAAAGGAAACATTTCACAGAGCTGCCAGAATATCGGTGGGAGAATGGCTCTAATCTTCAGCTGGGAGCAGAATAAAAAAAACATTTGCTCCAGGTGGTCCTTGTTGTTTTAAAATACAACCCCTGCCTGTTGACCTTCGCTAACATGCCAGCACCACATCTGATCTGGCCTTGTCTTTTCTTGTTGACCCCATCATGGTGTGACTACTGGCCACATGCAGGGATGAGCACAGAATCACATTCCTCAGCTAAAAACATGTATGTGTTATCATTTAAATGGGTGTAGTTTCACGATAGACACAGGGTCTCTAGAAACTTCAAAGAAAGGCAGAGCCTACTACTTTACGTGTAAACAGATGAAGGTTCATACTCCTGGCCTGAGGAATTGCAGTGTATTTATGAATACATTTTTACTCCAATCTATATTTCATCAAGTTTATCTGATGTACTTTACAGAGTATGTTACCAATGAGTTTCTTTGTGTTACATCTGGTGCTCTTCAAATGCCTTTTTCTCTGTCTTTTCTGCCAGGCTAATTGGACATGTATCTCTGGCCAATTGTAAGTTCTTCTATACAGTTGGAGGGACGTCTTAAGGGCAAGTGCTGTGCTGCAGTATCAGAAAATACTCATCAGGGAGAATACAAGGCACAGAAGTGAGCCAGAGACCTGTCCTTGACAAAGACAGCTTTTATTGTGGTGGAGATGGTTCTATGGCTCGTATTTAACTCTGCCTCAAAGATGGTAATGTGTGGGATTTGGAAAGTGTTCAACAGGGAGGATAAACAAGAGATAAGACAGAACAACACAGTGAGAATAAGGGACTGGTGTGTGATGTGTAGCCCTTAGAATAACTGGTCTGTCTGAGGTTTGTCTGCCAGGGGCTTCCTGATGGACCGGCCCCAGGTGTTGAGGGTAGGCAACAACTCATCCGCCAAGCTGACCCTCTACACACAGCTGCACCATTGAGAGCATCTTGACTGGCTGCATCACCGCTTGGTATGGCAACTGCTTGGCATCCGACCATAAGGCGCTACAGAGGGTAGTGAATACTGCTCAGTACAATGGGGCCGAGCTCCCTGCCATCCAGGACCTCTATACCAAACAGTATCAGAGGAAGCCCCCCCCCCCCAAAAATGATGCTGTTCTGCTCTTGAGCAAGGCAGTTAACTCCCAACAACAACTGCTCCCTGGGTGCTGATGACGTGGATGTCATTTAAGGTAGCACTCTGCAATGCTCTGATTCAGAGCGGTTGAGTTAAATGCAGAAGACAGGTTTCGGTTGAATTCATTTGAGCAATTGACTAGGTACCTCCCTTTACAAGCACACACATGCATGCTGACACCACATATTGTAACGGTTTTTCACTTGAGGTTATTATTTATAGGGGTGCCAGGTAGGTTGTGCCTACCAGAGAAAACATTGGTTTCTCCTTTTAGTTTGGGTGGGAATGAGTCCCATCTGGTCCACCAAGTCTACACCAATACAAAGGACTTATGTAAAAGTCAGGATGGAAATAAACTTTTCATAAACCCTTAAAACATTAGAAAGAACTTCAAAAACAACTATATTCTTTTGCGTGGGTTGTATTAACAACATCAATGATTACACACACATATAATAATATAACACAATGAGTTCTGGTTCCTCCAGAAATGTCCTGTACCTCGGGCCTAAAAAGAGTCCAGCCCGGTAAAGGAGTTCAGTGAACTCAAGTGACTTTTGTCATGCAATGTTTGTCCGTTCATTCAGTGTAGCGTAAACACAGTATTAAACATACCATCAATATAACAATTATTTTACCACAGAACTTAAAGCGTATATACTCTTACTAAGTCCTCAACTACAACTAACTACATAAATCATCACAGTATACCTCACATCAAAACAAATGAAATACCGTATACAAAAAGGTTGTAGTCAGTCGGTCAGTCAGACAATCCAATCCGCCAATAGATCGGAGAAAGGCCACAACGGAGAGTGGTATCCGATCCTGGGAGTGGAACTCTCTTAGGCTACAAAACACTTGTTTAACTGCAACAAAACAAACGGAATAGAGAAGCTTCAGAACTGAGGTACTTCCCTGATAGTTTCATGAACACATCCTCATTCACGTCTCCATCACAACCCCACTTTTGCGCAGCTGATGCTGGCTATTTAATTGGGAATTAAAGGGAAAGCGCCCGATTGGAAGGAGCTGCACTGAGACGGTTCAGAAAAATTCAGGGCCGTCACACACCCCTCCCTGGAAAAAGCCGACCATTGTCCTGGAAGGTACATCTTGGTCGGGAAACTGAGAAAGGTGTCCTCATCACTTTCCTCTACAAAAATATTCATTACTTTTTGGAGCTCACGCTCCTCAGCTGAGGGGTCACAGGCCTTAAGGTGTGAGACTTCTGGGTCTGGGAATCCGAGAAAATTCTCCTCACTTTCCTCTTCAAAGATGTTTTGTCTACCTAGAACTCTAACTCTACCTGGGCTGAGCGGGAACTGTACTTCCTCAGTGGTAGGGAGGCGAGCAGGCCAGAGGTGGATGAACGCAGTGCCCTTGTTTGGGTGTAGGGCCTGATCAGAGCCTGGAGGTACTGAGGTGCCGTTCCCCTCACAGCTCCGTCCAGGCAAGCACCATGGTCTTGTAGCGGATGCGAGCTTCAACTGGAAGCCAGTGGAGAGAGCGGAGGAGCGGGGTGACGTGAGAGAACTTGGGAAGGTTGAACACCAGACGGGCTGCGGCGTTCTGGATGAGTTGTAGGGGTTTAATGGCACAGGCAGGGAGCCCAGCCAACAGCGAGTTGCAGTAATCCAGACGGAGATGACAAGTGCCTGGATTAGGACCTGCGCCGCTTCCTGTGTGAGGCAGGGTCGTACTCTGCGGATGTTGTAGAGCATGAACCTACAGGAACGGGCCACCGCCTTGATGTTAGTTGAGAACGACAGGGTGTTGTCCAGGATCACGCCAAGGTTCTTAGCGCTCTGGGAGGAGGACACAATGGAGTTGTCAACCGTGATGGCGAGATCATGGAACGGGCAGTCCTTCCCCGGGAGGAAGAGCAGCTCCGTCTTGCCGAGGTTCAGCTTGAGGTGGTGATCCGTCATCCACACTGATATGTCTGCCAGACATGCAGAGATGCGATTCGCCACCTGGTCATCAGAAGGGGGAAAGGAGAAGATTAATTGTGTGTCATCTGCATAGCAATGATAGGAGAGACCATGTGAGGTTATGACAGAGCCAAGTGACTTGGTGTATAGCGAGAATAGGAGAGGGCCTAGAACAGAGCCCTGGGGACACCAGTGGTGAGAGCGCGTGGTGAGGAGACAGATTCTCGCCACGCCACCTGGTAGGAGCGACCTGTCAGGTAGGACGCAATCCAAGCGTGGGCCGCGCCGGAGATGCCCAACTCGGAGAGGGTGGAGAGGAGGATCTGATGGTTCACAGTATCGAAGGCAGCCGATAGGTCTAGAAGAATGAGAGCAGAGGAGAGAGAGTTAGCTTTAGCAGTGCGGAGCGCCTCCGTGATACAGAGAAGAGCAGTCTCAGTTGAATGACTAGGCAGAACTCTACCTCACTCCATCCAAGTGGTCGTCTAGCCTCACCATCAGCCAGCTAGAGTGGACCTTCTGTCCACGACATGTAGCCAAAAGGGACATTCTTCAGCTACATCTCCAACAGCACATGAGAGGGGTCTTGGCTGGAGACTCTGGCTGTTGTTGATGGTCTGTCTTGGGTAACTGTTTGGGTGTCTGTTTCTTTCTCTGGTCATATTGCTGTTGGCATTCTCTGTCCTTCTCAAACTGCTGTCCCAAGCGAACCAGTCCATCGACAGTGGTGACTCGTTCTCGGAGTTGACTGGCTAGTAGTGGGTTGATGTTCTTCAAGATCAATTTAATGACCTCTTCCTCCTCAATGCCAGGTTTCCACCTTCTGCACAGGGAGTGGTAACCATATGCAAAGTCACGGATACTCTCTTTCTCTCTTTGTATTCGATTTCTGACTCTGTCTGCCAATTCATCTGTGTAGTCCTCAGACAGAAATGCAGAGGAAAACTTTGCCTCAAAGTCAGCCCAGGAGATAGTGGTGAGACGTGCCACATCCCACCAGTCTCGAGCTGTCCCATGCAACACATTCCTCAATGTGGCAAGGAGTTCTCCGTCAGCCAGGGGATTGAGGGCAAGAAAGTCACGACATCTTTCTAGATACATTAGCGGATCAGGACTGTAATCTTTTTTTCCAAAGGTGGGAAATTCCAATTTAATGGGCATCGCCCCCACATGACGTCTACTCAAATCACCATGAACAAACGAGCTTGGAGGGATTGAGGAAGTAGAGGGGGAAGGCGTTATCGGACAATGAAAATGAACACCAGGATGCATGGTGGATTGCATCCTGCAAGGGGTGGCTGTAGCATGGCCTTGTCTTGGCTGTTCAGAGGTGCCAGCTTGGCCCTCAGTTGTCGTATACAAAAGTGGACACCAGAGAAACTCTGTGTAAGGAGTTGTGCCTAATGGAGGCCATGTCCACAGACACGTCATCCAACATTTTAACACAATTAGAGAGTTCTGTCTGCAAGTGGTCTACAGTGTTAACCATGGGAGAAAAAAACAGAATTAACGTCCTTGAGGACCTCAGTGTGGTGATGTTGCAGGCGCCATTGGAGAGTGGCAGTGAGTTGGTTTCGTTGGTAGTCAAACTGCCTGTCCATGGCACCAGTAATCTCCCGTCTTCCATTCTCACTGAGCTCTGTCAGCATGTGGGTTAGAGTGCTCAGTGAGTTTCTGAATTCCATGGCACTCTGTTGTTGCTCTTCCCTCAGACATTTGAATTTATGGTGGATAAGAGTTTGGAGATGTTGTTGAGTCCGACGAATATCAAGGATGTCACCTTGAAGTTGTAAGACTACAACCTCTGGAGATAAACCAGACAATGGAGGAAGGTTGGGTGTCAGAGGGAGGACTAGCTCAGTACCCTCCACACAGATCCATGTCAATAAGTGAGTAACTGGTTAGACCTCCTGTGGCCTGTGGTCCAGACCGAGCATTCAGATTCCTAGGGCTCTGGCCCAAATCAACTCCATTATCTCCATTCACATTATGATTTGTATCGTCAGCTTGATGGTCAGAATGGCCCTGTGTATTCCCATTGACAGTTATGACATGGATGAGCACATTATCTTGGGGTGAATCCATTGTTTTAATTCCACACAAAAGATTTGCTTTGGTTAGTTCTCAATGTTGAGCTGTCCCATCTGGGGTACCATTTTTTATGTAATGGTTTTGACTTGAGGTTATTATTTATAGGGGTGCCAGGTAGGTTGTGCCTACCAGAGAAAACATTGGTTTCTCCTTTTAGTTTGGGTGGGAATGAGTCCCATCTGGTCCGTCAAGTCTACACCAATACAAAGGACTTATGTAAAAGTCAGGATGGAAATAAACTTTTCATAAACCCTTAAAACATTAGAAAGAACTTCAAAAACAACTATATTCTTTTGCGTGGGTTGTATTAACAACATCAATGATTACACACACATATAATAATATAACACAATGAGTTCTGGTTCCTCCAGAAATGTCCTGTACCTCGGGCCTAAAAAAAGAGTCCAGCCCGGTAAAGGAGTTCAGTGAACTCAAGTGACTTTTGTCACGCAATGTTTGTCCGTTCATTCAGTGTAGCGTAAACACAGTATTAAACATACTGTAATGACCTGACTAGATCATAAATGAACAATTGTCCAGACAGAGGTTTGAGTTTACGAATTGACGGTTTATTACACCAACTTTACACAGGCTACTGTTTGGGCCGTAGCACACGCCAAATAGATGACAGATAACCCACAAGCCAATCGTGACCTTCTCTTGTGAAACCCAGACGTAAGAGAGAGAGAACAAAGGCTGAACCTGGTCTTAACTTCCAATGCTCCACCCCCCTGCCCAACCCCCCTCCACGCCACTCCGCCAACCACCAGGATGCCCGGCATCAGAACATTCCAGGCATTCCCGTGATTGGCAGATAGCAGGTTGATTGACATGTCAGACCCCGCGAACACCGGGTACTGGTCAGTACAACACAACCACCTCCTAGCCTAACACATAACACACAGCTGTCTGTGCGGGTCGCTACACAGCCCCCCCACCACAAAGTCCCTCGTCCCCGAGGGAACAAACAAAGTCTCTGAAGCGACCCGGAGGTCTCCTTTGCCTGCGTGGCCGTGATGGTCGCAGAGTGCCCTCTGGGACCCAGGGGATGAAGGCAGGGATATGGGTGACAAGGAAGCGGGAACGGGTAATACAGTCCGTGGCTCTGGGGAACCACGCGGTGACACAGGGGGAGACAGGGGAGTGGGCTGTCTGGAGCCTTGTCTGCGGCACCTGAGGGTGGGTGCCTGGAGAATGTCATTGCCAGAGAGGGGAATTGTGGGGGTTCCTGGGGTTTGGGGAGAAGAGGCCCCTCTGTATGGGGCTAACCTGTCCCGGTGCAGTGCCACCTTTCTCCCCCTGGGAGGAAGCTGCACCCGGTACACAACCTCCCTACCCTCTCCAGGACACTGCAGGGTCCCACCCAGTGACTGTCCAACTTGGGGCATCTGCCTTTTTTCCTTAGGGGGCTGTAGACCCAGACCAGCTCCCCAGCCACAAAGTGCCTTCCCCCGGTGTGCACGTCATAGTTCCTTTTCTGCCTCACACCTGCATTCACCAGCTGCTCTCTGGCGAAGGTGTGGGCTGTCTCCAGGCGGTCCTGGAGTCTCCGGGCATACTCCGGCCCCGGAGGAACATGAGGGCTATCCAGGGGCCGACCGAACGCCATCTCCGCAGGGGTGCGGATCTCTCTCCCCAGCATGAGGAGGGCAGGCGTGCAGGAAGTGGAGTCTTGGACAGCGGAGCGGCATGCCATGAGGACCATAGGCAGGTGCTTGTCCCAGTCACGCTGGTGTTTGGAAGAGACGATGGCCAGCTGCTGTCCAAGCGTTTTGTTGAAGCGCTCCACAAGGCCATCACTTTGAGGATGGAGAGGAGTAGTGCGGGTCTTGTGCATACCCAGCCTCTCACACATGGTGGCGAACACACGGGACTCAAAGTTTCTGCCTTGGTCGCTGTGGATGGACTCTGCAGCTCCAAACCTACTGAACATCCCCGCTGTCAGGGCGTCGACGATGGTCTCTGCCTCCTGGTCAGGCAGAGCATAGGCCTCGGGCCATTTTGTGGAATAGTCCATGGCCGTGAGCACCCAGCGGTTTCCACTGTCTGTGGTGGGGAACGGCCCAACTACATCCACTCCCACCCTCTCCATGGGAGCCCCCACTGGGAACTGTTGGAGCTGAGCATGAGAGCGGCCTGGGGGGCCCTTTCTCGCTGTGCAGTTGTCACAGCGGCGACAAAAGTCCTCCACATCCCTCTTGTGCTGCCCCCAGTAGAAGCCCTGACAGAGACGGCGCAGTGTTTTTGTGACCCCAAAGTGTCCAGTCCCCACCCCCCATGAGTACTCTGGAGCACAGCCTCCCGCAATGCTTTTGGGACCACCACCTGCCACCTCTCCTCTCCCGTAGCTGACTCCTTCCATGCCCGCTGTAGCACGCCATCAGCCAGCCGCAGTCTCTCAAACTTCGACCACAACCCTTTGGTCGCGAGTGAGAGCGCTGTCACCTCTTCCCATGGTGGCCTCACCTGCGCCTCTACCCACTGTAGCACTGGCTGTAGGTCTGTGTCCCGTCCCTGCTGCTGCCGCCATTCAGCCACGTCGACAGTCTGCAGCTCACAGCAGACAGGCCCGCTCGCCCGACACACTGTGGCACAGACACCCTCCTCTGCCCGCAGCTCTCTCTCCCGTCCCTCTCTCCGTTCACAGTGGCGGCAGCCGTCTGCAGTACAGGGCCGACGGGACATGGCGTCGGCGTTGGAGTGGCGTGCCCCTGCCCTGTGCACCACCGTGAAGTCATACGGCTGAAGCTCCTCCAACCAGCGTGCCACCTGCCCCTCTGGCTCTCTGAAAGACATGAGCCACTGGAGAGCAGAGTGGTCAGTCCTTACAGTAAAGGGCAGACCACCCAGGTAGTACTTGAAGTGTTTGACGGAAGCCACAACAGCCAAGAGCTCCCGCCGGGTGACACAGTAGCGGCGCTCATGTTTGTCAAATGTTTTGCTGAAGTACGCCACCACTCTCTCCCCCTCTGGCCCCACCTGGGCCAGCACCCCACCCATGCCCACATTGCTCGCGTCTGTGTCCAGGATAAAGGGCAAGGTGAGGTCAGGGGGCGAGCACGGGGCCTCGATCAGTGCACGTTTGAGGGTGTTGAACGCCTCCTCACACTCCACTGTCCAAGTGAAAGCCTTGTCCTTCGGCAGCAGGCGGTTCAGTGGAGCAGCAACGCTTGAGAAGCCCCGTACAAACCTCCTGTAGTACGAGGCCAGGCCCAGGAAGCTCTTCAGCTGACGCTGGTCGGTGGGGGTGGGCCAGTCTCTGACAGCCCCTACCTTGTCCTCCATGGTGCTGATCCCCTCCTTCCCCACTCGGTGGCCCAAGAAGGACACCTCTCTCCTCATGAAGTGGCACTTCTCGGGGTGGAGCTTCAGACCTGCGGCAGCCACCCTCTCCAGCACACGCCGTAGCGCCCCCAGGGCTGACTCGAAGGAGCTGCCATGGGCCAGGATGTCATCGAGGTATACCAGACACTGCTGTCGGGGGATGCCATCCAGAACCCTGTCCATCAAACGCTCAAAAGTAGCTGGAGCGTTGCACAGGCCAAAGCACAGGACCTTGAACTGCCAGTGTCCTCTGTTAGTGGAGAACGCAGTTTTGGCTCTGGCCTCTGGGGAGAGGGGCACCTGCCAGTAGCCACTGCGGAGGTCTAGTGAGGAGAACCAGGAGGACCCCCTAACCAGGTCCAGCGACTCATCGATACGTGGTATGGGGTATGAGTCCTTCCTGGTTACCTCATTCAGCCGCCTGTAGTCTGCACAGAACCTCAGCTTGCCCCCCTTCTTCGGAACCATGACGACTGGCGCCGCCCAGGGGCTGTCTGAGGGCTCAATGAAGTTTGCCCGCTGCATCTCCAACACAGCCTTGTCTGCCGCCTCCTGGCGTGCCAGCGGGATACGGCGGGGACGCATCTTGATGGGTCGAGCATCACCTGTGTCGATCTCATGCTGCACCAGATGAGTCTGACCCACCTCTTCCTCACTCAACGCAAAGCTGTCTCTGAATTCAAACAGCAACTGCCACAACCGTTCCTGCTGCTCAGGGTCAAGACCAACACAGTTCCTCCCCCATATCTCCCTCACTGCAGACAGTGTCCTCTCCTCTCCCATCTTGGGTAGCTGGGCTGGGGGGGTGCGGCCCGGGCTCACAGAGGGCTGTGTCATGGAGGTAGCTGGGGGAATGTAACACACCGCCGTAGGTGACAGAGGGACTGGGGAAAAGTCACACACAGCTGTGGGGGAGGGGGCGCAGCCATGAGTCTCTGCTGCTTTAACTGTTGGAGTAAAGGGTTTGTTGGGTTGAGTGAATGTGACATTAGGGGGGGCCATGGTGACTTCCGTCCCTCCCTGGAAGCTCAGTGTGCCCCTATTTAGGTCTAACTGGCAGCCTGTGCTCCTAAGAAAGTCCAACCCCAGGATACAAGGGTCCTGCACAGCCGCCACCCACACAGGATGACGCACAGTCCTGCCCCCTACTGTCAGAGTCATTATTCCCTTCCCTTTCATGGGTGCCAGCTCACCTGTGACTGTGCGGAGCTGCACAGTTGTAGGCTCACACTGAGTCCAACCTGGCACAATATCTGGCCTCACCAGGGTTACTGTGGACCCAGTGTCCACCAGGGCGGAGCAGGGCAGGGACATGACAAAAGTCCCCAACACAGGTCCGGCCCACCACAACAACAGGCTCCATCCGCTTGCCCTCGTCTGCTTCTGGGGGAAGTGGAGCCTTGCTTCCCCGTCTGTGCCGGTGGGCTCCTCCTGAAGATGATGGTGGTTGGGATAGAAAGCCAGGGGTCCGCACTACCCGGTCTATGCGGACCCCGAGCCGTTTCCCTGAGCTCTGGGGGACATGGGGCAATCTCGGCGCAGATGGCCTGGCTGGCCACAACCCCAGCAGACCCTGGGACCAGGGCGTGTGTTTCGTTCCGCCTGTAGCGACACAGCACGAATGAGTTTTGTCATTTCGGCCACCCAAGCAGGCTTTTCCGGCTCCGGGCTGCTCTGCCCCCAGCTCGCACAGAGGGTGTGTCTCCCTGCACCCCTCACCAAAGCCCCAGCTGAAGCCCCAGCCCACACCAGCTCCCTCTCCAAAGCCATCTCCAAGGCTGTCTGCAATGACTCAGGATGAGCCAGCTGGGTCTGTATGCGCAGCTCCGTAGGAGAGAGCGCCTGTATGAACTGGTCCCGTGCTAGCTCGCTCTGCACGGAGGGGGGCATGTGAGCATATGCCCGCGGAGAGAGGCTCTCAATGTCATTAGCTAGCACCCGTAGAGGCTCTCCAGGCTGCCTGCGTCAGTTACTCAGTTCGGAGCGCAGTAGCCCGGGCTGTACACACTGTCCATAGCGCCTCCTCAGTGCTCCCACTAGCCCCATAATCATGCCTGTCCTCGGGGCTAATCAATATCAAACAGGCCAGAGCTTCATCCGTGAGGCATAAAGCCAACTGCAGTGCCCTTTCTTCATCTGACCACCCCCTAAAATGAGCTAACAGTTCAAACTGAGCATGAAAAGCTTCCCAATCCGCCTTACCGGAATACTTCGGGGTCTTAACAGATACGGACGCAGCCGGGAACTGGGCGCCGCCATGTTTGTTTACATCCTGAGCCCCAGATTCCTCGTCACGCCGCGTCGACGTCACCACTTCGGTCCGCCCACCAGAATCCGCGCGAAATACATTCGACGAAGCACTCATGCCCGCTTCAGCCGCCATCGCTCTAACGTCCTCCCTCAAGCGGCCTCTGCGCTCCGACGCCCTGGCGATCTCCTCAGACAGAGCCCCCGACGTCCATTCACACGCACCTCCTTGGCCATAATCGTCCCCTACCTCCACCTTCACTTTCCGATTCCCTCGAAGCATTTTCAATCCCCGTTCTCACCTACGGTAGCTAGCCACATAAGTCAGCTAGCTAGCTGGCTAACTTGTATCAACGTTTTTACTTCTGACACCAATGTAATGACCTGACTAGATCATAAATGAACAATTGTCCAGACAGAGGTTTGAGTTTACGAATTGACGGTTTATTACACCAACTTTACACAGGCTACTGTTTGGGCCGTAGCACACGCCAAATAGATGACAGATAACCCACAAGCCAATCGTGACCTTCTCTTGTGAAACCCAGACGTAAGAGAGAGAGAGAACAAAGGCTGAACCTGGTCTTAACTTCCAATGCTCCACCCCCCTGCCCAATCCCCCTCCACGCCACTCCGCCAACCACCAGGATGCCCGGCATCAGAACATTCCAGGCATTCCCGTGATTGGCAGATAGCAGGTTGATTGACAGGTCGGACCCCGCGAACACCGGGTACTGGTCAGTACAACACAACCACCTCCTAGCCTAACACATAACACACAGCTGTCTGTGCGGGTCGCTACAATACCATCAATATAACAATTATTTTACCACAGAACTTATCAACTCTTACTAAGTCCTGAACTACAACTCACTACATAAATCATCACAGTATACCTCACATCAAAACAAATGAAATACCATATACAAAAAGGTTGTAGTCAGTCGGTCAGTCAGACAATCCAATCCGCCAATAGATTTCCAGCGGAGAAAGGCCACGAAGACGCAAAGAGTGGATCCGATCCTGGGTAAACTCTCTTAGGCTACAAAACACACGTTTAACGGCAACAAAACAAACGACATAGAGAAGCTTCGGAACTGAGGGTTGAACACATCCTCATTCACGTCTCCGTCACAACCCCACTTTTGCGCAGCTGATGCTGGCTATTTAATTGGGAATTAAAGGGAAAGCGCCCGATTGGAAGGAGCTGCACTGAGACGGTTCAGAAAAATTCAGGGCCGTTACAATATGCTACTGTCTATTAACTATCCTGTTGCCAAGTCACTTTACTCATACCTATATGTACTGTACATAGCTACCTCATACCCCTGCACATCGACTCTGTACTGGTACTACCTGTAAACAGCCATGTTATCTTTTACTGATTATTTGTATTAGTTATTCACTGTGTATTTATTCCTTGTGTCACTATTTCTATTTATTTTATTTATTTTATGATCTTCTCTTTAACTCTGCATTGTTGAAAATTACCTGTAAGGAACGATTTCAAATGTAGTTCCATCTGTTGTCTACAAAGCATTGATTAGGGCTTGGTAAAGTCTAGAAGTTTCTCCTTTCTGCCAGGGAGAACCTCTCCCCAAGGGACAATGTGGGAGAAGCAGAATGGAATGAGTCCATTTTTCAGCGGGGAGGGCTGACAGGCAGAAGGCCACAACACCAACTTCACACAACTCCAATAATGCCACACTAAAAGTAGATATTTGAGTATATTTTTGTTGTCTCTCAACATAGTAACGCTCATACCCCACCTCTGTTGAATCTTATGTTTGTTATTTTATCTTCAATTGAAACATTGTCCCAAAACTAAGAATGGATGATACTACATGCTAAAATCAAACAGTTTAACTCTAAAACTCAGGAAGAAAATGTAGTTCCACCCAGCCTTTTTCTGTGTATCCCTGATGTAACTCAACAACAAGGCCCCTCCAGAGGGGGGTTATAAGAGACAATTGACATACAGTAAGAACATGCACTGTCTGTACTGTCTGTACATCAAGTGTAAACCATATGGAATGTACATGCTTCTCTCAGACATATGGTTATGTTATGAAATCCTCAGTGGTGCCTGACAGATATCCTCAAGAGTCCTGTAAATCCGAAGTCCTGTAAAGTCCCGTATATCATGTTCTGCTGTAGCTTGCAGTAGCTCAGAAATAACACTGCATTGTTTTTGTTTCCAACCACGACACTCCACACTCACGTTTCAAAGCCAAGCTTTAAAATAAACATATACCATCTCTGACTATTAGCCTGTGCACTGGAGGAAAAGTACATTCTTCAACTTCATTCAACAACTGTGGTCCTTCTGTAGCACAGTTGGTAGAGCATGGCGCTTGTAACGCCAGGGTAGTGGGTTCGATTCCCAGGACCACCCATACGAAGAATGTATGCACACATGACTGTAAGTCGCTTTCGATAAAAGTGTCTGCTAAATGGCATATATTATTATATCAACTTTAAATTACATCCCGTCATGACATTTATTTATCATTGTTTTTATTGTTTTTTTTTTGTTATTCTACACTGACCAAAAATATAAATGTAACATGCAACAATCAGGTCAATCACGTACATATTACCTCAATTACCCCAACTAACCTTTACTCCGCACATTGACTCAGTACATGTACCCCCTGTATATAGCCTCGTTATTGTTATTTTTTACGGTAAAATACCTATTGTATTTGGCACATGTTACAAATAACATTTGATTTGATAAACTGTCTGGGTGACTGGTCTCAGATGATCCCGCAGGTGAAGAAGCTGGATGTTGAGGTCTTGGGCGGTTGTGAGGCCGGTTGGAGGTATTGCCAAATTTGGTTGGACATAATGCCAAATTCTCTAAAACGACATTGGAGGAAGCTTATGGTAGAGAAATTAGCATTAAATTCTCTGGCAACATCTCTGGTGGACATTCCTGCAGTCATCATGCCAAATGCGTGCTCCCTCAAAACTTGAGACATTTGTGGCATTGTGTTGTGTGACAAAACTACACATTATAGAGTGACCTTTTATTGTCCCCAGTACAAGGTGTGTAACAGTACAACATGTGTAATGATCATGCTGTTTAATCAGCTTCCTGATATGCCACACCTGTCAGGTGGATGGATTATCTTGGCAAAGGAAAAACGCTCACTAACAGGGATGTGAAGAAATTTGTGCAGCAAATTTAAGATAAATAAGTGCATATGGAAAATGTGGGGGATTTTTATTTTCAGCTCATGAATTATGGGACCAACATGGGTTTATATTTTTGTTCAGTGTCATTTTCTTGGTTATGAAGGAGTTGTTATACAGCAACACTAACTAAAGAATGTTGTCTCGCTATAGGAGGGAGGGCCACATTTTCTGAGCAAAATAAATAAATAAATAGTATTTTTAGGGGATGTAAACAAATTTGTGCACAGAATTTGTGAGAAATAGATTTTTTGTGTGTATGGGACATTGCTGGGATATTTTATTTCAGCTCATGAAACATGAGCGTTTATATTTTTGTTCAGTATAAAGAAAAAATAAATTTCTATTGAAAATGAAAGAGGAGGCCACAGGTGAAGCGAAGTCCTCAACTGTATTCACAGTGTTGGCAATCCAACAAGGAAAGCGGTTAACAGCAGTGACTAAATATTTACTTCTAATTTCACGCGGAGCAATTAACAAAATGTCAGAGCAGCTGATTACAATGACATAACATAATTATGTTTACTATTCACAGTCTGAATCAATCAACATTATAATGAGAGTAACTTTTCATTGTTCCTAGAGAAGGGAACTATGAAATGTAGAGCTGAAATGTAGAGCTGCAGGTCCACATAAAACCTATTTGATTTAAAGTCCCCTGTTTAGGGGACCTGCATGGTTCTGGTAACAGTTCCGACCGATCTGTGGACACCGTTGATTGAAATGGCTTGCATAGAGCAGTAGCCCTTATTCTAATGGACACAGGAGTGTCGTTACTGACTGAATGAAGCAGGATGTGAAATCTGACACCACTGGAAGATGGGATGAATAACACATATGTTTGGAATCAGCAGTAGGAGAGAGTGGTTTTGTTGGTGAAGCACATTCAGAGATTGATTTATAGCTAGTAGGCTAATCTAAAAATAATTCATAGATTTAAAGCAAATAACACTTTCTGTTTGTCATAGAGAAATGAGTTCAGGAAGCTAAGCTAGAGCTCTGTGAGACAATCACAGAGATGGGGGCAGACGTTTTGATCAAGAGAGACCTTTAGAAAATATGCACATTTTCTCTAACACTAAATATTCAAATATGTGTTCTACAGTTACAAGGAAGGTGAAATCTTATAGTTGTATTATAAAAAATGTTAGTCCTTTCAAGCCTTACTCATTTTACCTTTATTTAACTAGGCAAGTCAGTTAAGAACAAATTCTTATTTTCAATGACAGCCTAGGGTTAACTGCCTTGTTCAGGGGCAGAATGACAGATTTGTACTTTGTCAGCTCGGGGGTTTGAACTTGCAACCTTCCGGTTACTAGTCCAACGCTCTAACCACTAGGCTACCCTGCATACCCTGCTGCTCCTATTCATACAGTTTTGTTGAATAGGAAATACATCATATAATACATTATATATACAAATCAAATCAAATCAAATTGTATTTGTCACATGTGCCGAATACAACAGGTGTAGTGTAGACCTTACAGTGAAATGCTTACTTACAAGCGCTTAACCAACAATGCAGTTCAAGAAATAGAGTTAAGAAAATATTTACTAAACAAACTAAAGTAAAAAATTAAATAAAAAGTAACACACTAAATTAACAATACAGAGGCTATATATACGGGGTACCAGTACCGAGTCAATGTGCGGGGGTACAATTTAGTCAAGGTCATTTGTACATGTACAGTGGGGAGAACAAGTATTTGATACACTGCCGATTTTGCAGGTTTTCCAACTTACAAAGCATGTAGAGGTCTGTAATTTTTATCATAGGTACACTTCAACTGTGAGAGACGGAATCTAAAACAAATATCCAGAAAATCACATTGTATGATTTTTAAGTAATTAATTAGCATTTTCTTGCATGATTGATCACCTACCAACTAGTAAGAATTTTGGCTCTCACATACCTGTTCGTTTTTCTTTAAGAAGCCATCCTGTTCTCCACTCATTACCTGTATCAACTGCACCTGTTTGAACTAGTTACCTGTATAAAAGACACCTGTCCAAACACTCAATCAAACAGACTCGAATCTCTCCACAATGGCCAAGACCAGAGAGCTGTGTAAGGACATCAGGGTTAAATTGTAGACCTGCACAAGGCTGGGATGGGCTACAGGACAATAGGCAAGCAGCTTGGTGAGAAGGCAACAACTGTTGGTGCAATTATTAGAAAATGGAAGAAGTTCAAGATGACGACGGTCAATCACCCTCGGTCTGGGGCTCCATGCAAGATCTCACCTCGTGAACTACACAGCAGGACCTGGTCAATGACCTGAAGAGAGCTGGGAACACAGTCTCAAAGAAAACCATTAGTAACACACTACGCCGTCATGGATTAAAATCCTGCAGCGTACGCAAGGTCCCCCTGCTGAAGCCAGCGCATGTCCAGGCCCGTCTGAAGTTTGCCAATTACCACCTGGATGATCCAGAGGAGGAATGGGAGAAGGTCATGTGGTCTGATGAGACAAAAATAGAGCTTTTTGGTCTAAACTCCACTCCGTGTTTGGAGGAAGTAGAAGGATGAGTACAACCCCAAGAACCCCATCCCAACTGTGAAGCATGGAGGTGGAAACATCATTCTTTGGGGATGCTTTTCTGCAAAGGGGACAGGACAACTGCACCGTATTGAGGGGAGGATGGATGGGGCCATGTATCGCGAGATCTTGGCCAACAACCTCCTTCCCTCAGTAAGAGCATTGAAGATGGGTCGTGGCTGGGTCTTCCAGCATGACAACGACCCAAAACACACAGCCAGGGCAACTAAGGAGTGGCTCCGTAAGAAGCATCTCAAGGTCCTGGAGTGGCCTAGCCAGTCTCCAGACCTGAACCCAATAGAAAATCTTTGTAGGGAGCTGAAAGTCCATATTGCCCAGCGACAGCCCTGAAATCTGAAGGATCTGGAGAAGGTCTTTATAGAGGAGTGGGCCAAAATCCCTGCTGCAGTGTGTGAAAACCTGGTCAAGAACTACAGGAAACGTATGATCTCTGTAATTGCAAACAAAGGTTTCTGTACCAAATATTAAGTTCTGCTTTTCTGATCTATCAAATACTTATGTCCTGCAATAAAATGCAAATTAATTACAAAAAAATCTAAACGTGATTTTCTGGATTTTTCTTTTAGATTCCGTCTCACAGTTGAAGTGTACCTATGATAATAATGACAGACATCTACATGCTTTGTAAGTTGGAAAACCTGCAAAATCGGCAGTGTATCAAATACTTGTTCTCCCCACTGTAGGTAGGTGTAAAGTGACTATGCATAATAAACACAAGTAGCAGCAGTGTAAAATTAAAGGGGGGATGCCGAGCAGTTGCCATACCAGGCGGTGATACAGCCGGTCAGGATGCTCTCGATGGTGAAGCTGTAGAACTTTTTGAGGATCTGGGGACCCATGCCAAATCTTTTCAGTCTCCTGAGGGGGAGAATGTGTTGTTGTGCCCTCTCCACGACTGTCTTGGTATGTTTGGACCATGATAGTTTGTAGATGATGTGGACACCAAGGATCTTGAAACTCTCGACCCGCTCCACTACAGCCCCGTCAATGTGAATGGGCATGTTCGGCCCTCCTTTTCATATTTTCCTTATATTTGTACTATGTACTTGAGCTTGTGTCCTCAAAAGTGACTAAATCTCAGCAATTTATAAAAAATAATTTTAACCTTTCTTGGAGTATGCAGCTTACTAGTTGTTTAGTTATTGTTTATGTCCCTCTCATGATAAATAATTCATTTTGGGGATTACGTAGATTACACTTTTACATTTAGTTACATTTAAGAGGTTTTAAAAAGCCTTATGGCTGTGTGTATATTGTGCTGTGCAAAACCCTTAGTAGAATGGACAGAATCCTCCCACTGTGGCAGGTCACTGACCTGCATTACCCCTGAGAGCTGTACATCATTAGGAGTGTGGACACTGGACAGTAATTGCCTGTAGACTGCAGCCCCTCTAAAGGCACGGCAGAAGGTCCCTTCCATCTCAAGGTCTCTAAGTTTATTTTCTCAGGCCTCTGCTTGTTCACATTAGGAGGTAGTAGGTAGGGGGGTGGCAGCTAGCAAGAGCTAACAGCACATTGGCCTGGAAAAGGGGTGGGCACCGCCTGAGAATGGCCTTGAGAGGGTGAGATGCAAGTTGACCACGAATCTCACATCAACAGCTCACAGTGTTGGGAGAGATTTTGTAGTTTCATTTTGTGATTGGGGAAGCACATGTTTTGGGGTTGCGGTCTGAACTCAGACAATCCTTCTGTTCTTGCATTTTTCAAACACCTGAGAATTTTGCATTTTTCTAACACGTCAAACATGCCTAATTCTAATGTAATTTTTTTGTTCTTTTTTTCTGCATTGTTTATCTGAACTAAGATAGTTAGACAAGCTACTCTAACTTGATTGATAGCTTGAAATTGCTTGGTAGCTAGTTATGACGTTGGGAGATTGGGAACCTATCTAGCTGGATATCTAAAGCCAACTTCATCAAATTGTTAGGTGGCTAGTATTACAGAGAAACAAAACAGTTTTGTTTTATTTATTCATCATGAAGGCTCCGTAAGAAGCATAGGTTTCATAGCTTGAACAAATTAATTTACAAACATACTTCCTGCCCATCACCGGCAGATAAAATCAAATCAAACGTGTGTCACTCTACTCTCTCTCCACTGGGCACACACTGGGGGAATCAACGTTGTTTCAACGTCATTTCAATGAAATAACATTGAATCAACGTGGAATAGACGTTGAATTGACGTCTATGCCCAGTGAGTCTCCCCTCCACTGATGATACTGCACGCACTATCTAGCATCCAGCCTAGGCATCTTTTTGCTCCGTGCACCTTGGAAGGAACCACTTACCAGGGAGAATGGGGGATGGGGGCTATTCTTTGCCTGGTCCAGTCAGTATGTTCCCTCCACAAAATACAGCTGACAGATCTTTTTATAAATAATTATGATAAAATGTGGGCTTGAAATGTAGTTTAGAAATTAATTTAACATCTTAAAAAAACAAAATGCCCCCTATGAGGGTACGCCACTGTCTGCACCAATTTTCTAGAAGAAATTGAAGTACCTTGGAAGTGCCTAAACTGCTCGTGGGAGTCCGACTTCAGAGCCGAGATTGTATAAATATGTGAATGTTTTTACTCAACCTCTTTGCCTATAGATTTCTTCAAGAAATGAACTACTGAGTAAGAGTGCCCTCTAGTGTTCCTAAAAAAAGGGGAGGGGGGGTGCAGCGCAACGTTCAATACTTAGCCTACTGGTAATACTTCTATGATTCACAGGTGATCAGGCACTGCTCATATCAGGTGAGCAGCTGGAATGTATTATTTATCCACACAATTTCAATATAGTAGTCTATATTTCATAGATAGAGGTGATATCAGTTGTGAGAAATAGCTTGAAAAACTAAATGTCAGTGTAAATCCCCTGTAATGCTGATCCTTCACACATTTCCAATATGCTGTGCATCACAAGAACATAGTCAAAGTAGGTAGTCTGGCCTGGCTAGCCTCAGATTAAGAGCTGATGCCACTTTGCTATTGGCTGACGAATTGATCACATCATCAAACTCCAGTGTTCATCCTCTGAGCTCTTTCCCTTTCCAAAGGTGACCTGGCCAACCAGGCGTTTGGATGACTTCTTGGCTGCAGGGATCTCGTACACAGAGACCACAATGCAGCACTCCCTGATCTGTGGGTCTGGCAATGTGAACATCATGACTTCGTTGAAGACGGTCACTTCCCTCCAGGTCTTCACAGTGGACTTCTGGTGCCCCAGCTTGAACTGGTTGCAGAGGACACTGATCTTGCCATACAGTGCTGTGAACAGAGTCAACAGAACCTTCATCTACAATGCAACAGTATGCAACTTCAGCTCAATAATGAGTTTATCACACAAGAAAAGTGGCATTTACCTTGATTTTTTTTACTTGGCTGAGGTGGTGCCCTGATTTTCAGCAGACCAACCTCTAGCCTCTGGAGATACTTCATAAAGAGAAGCACCTCTCCAACCAGGTCCTGGAAATTATAATAATGTATTACTGAAGTCAAGACAGTTCACAGACAGGATTGATATAATTTTTTACACATAGATCCAGATAGACTGTATCACCCACCTTCTGTGGTGCCTGTAGGTCCTTGATGACTTCAAGAGGGTATGAGATTTCCATATCGCACAGATGAACTCTGACCTCTCCCAGGATCCTATGCCTGGAGAATTTATCAAAGTCTTTAACCTGTGGAAAAGAGAAAAATATGTTGTAATCTGATCTAATTAGCTTGTCAATGTCATTAAAATAATTCTCTCAGTTCTGTACCTCAAACCTGATGGTGATGTGAGGGACATCCTCCTCCTCCAGAGAGCAGGAGAACTGGTCCCCAAACGTTGGGCTGCTGTTGTCCTTCACCATATGGGATTGCCACTCATGGAGCACACACTGCAGCGAAGGAGAGGACTGCTCCTCTTTCTCCTTCTCCTGCCCGGCCCATAGCAGCCGGACCCTCACAAAGGGGTCCACACTGCGACTTAAGTCCCTCACCGGCAGACCCCAGGCTTCCAGAAGGGTGACCACCAGTCTGGACTGCAGCTGGTCATAGTAGAGGGAAAAAAGCAGGGAGCCCTGCACCACCACCTCTTCCTGCTGGTCCTCCAGGCTGAGCAACTCCACATGGCTGCCCATGGACAGGCAATTGCTCAACCTCCGCGCCTCTTCATGGAGCTTCTCCACCTGGGGAACAGATATGGTCCTAATATCTGTTTCAGTGTGTTTAAGAGTGTGTTTTTGAGATGTAAATGCATTGAATTCATTTGTTGTTGTAGGCTGTAGGGTTATTTGACAAAAACGCTACAGTCCCAATCTAATTCACAATGACTAACCCTAGTTTGTGAACTCTAACTCTCACTGTATATTACAATGTGTGAAAACTGACTATGGTAGGCAACATTGAGAGAACACTGTGCCAGCAGCATACCACCCTGCATACCACTGCTGGTTTGCTTCTGAAGCTAAGCAGGGTTGGTCCTGGTCAGTTCCTGGATGGGAGACCAGATGCTGCTGGAAGTGGTGTTGGAGGGGCAGTAGGAGGCACTCTTTCCTCTGGTCTAAAGAAATATCCCACTTCCCTGTGTAGGGTGCTGTCTTTCGGCTGAGACGTTAAATGGGTGTCCTGACTCTCCGAGGTCATTAAAGATTCCATGGCACTTATCATAAGAGTAGGGGTGTTAACCCTGGTGTCCTGGCTAAATTCCCAATCTGGCCCTCAAACCATCACGGTCACCTAATAATCCCCAGTTTACAGTTGGCTCATTCATCCCTCACCCCTGTAACTATTCCCCAGGTCATTGCTGCAAATGAGAATGTGTTCTCAGTCAACTTACCTGGTAAAATAACAGATAAATAAAATCCAAGAACAATATGGGTGGAAAGATATTAGTAGAAGCTTGTTGTTCAATGTGTCAGTGATAGCAATGTAGACAAATTAAATGGAGAGTTTTCTTTGTGAGAAATGAATGAATGGTTACAAGTAATAGAGAGCTCTTACCTTAAAATTAGGCCTCTGGGTTTCTGTGCGGAAGACTCCAGTCTTTGCTGGCTTGCCATCAGAAAGTAACTCATCAACTGCAGTGAATAGAAATATAGCAGCATGAGCCAAAGTCTTATCCCAAAAATGTAGAAGTTTACTGTACAGAATGTTCAGTACTTCAATTTTTACTCGATTTAATTCTACTGTATATTGGTGTTTGACCTATATGGTTTGACAAAAACCCAACTGATAACTTAGATTAGTTTTAGTTAACTTACGAGGTTTCCTTGGAGCATATGAGCGGTATCGTTATAATTGCCACACCAGAATGCTCAGAGCAATCAGGAAGAGGGCTGCAGAGATTCCCAGGATACAGTACTTGACCTCTTCAGTGAAGAGCATACGTAGGTCCCCAATGGACAGGTCCGTGGTGGAAAGGAAATTCATGTCTCTCAGCCATGTGAAGTCCTGTATAGCAGGACTCCATATAATTTCAACACTTCTAATGCTCTATTCAAATCACATATTCACTCTCGTATCCTATATGCAAAATGAGTGCAATTCTCAATGGTTAAACAACTTCGGTAGGAACCAGTATCAACCTTTCGGCTAGTCTCCTTCTGGAAATGAAACTAAAATCTCACCTATGGAAAACATTGCTACTTGAACATCGTCCTTGTCTCCCATATGTCGTTCATATTATTAATGGACATTTAACCTTATAGAGCAGGGATCATCAATTAGATTCAGCTGCAGGCCGATTTTTTCTTGCGTGGTCAGGGGGCCGGAACATAATTACATCTAATTTGTAGACTGTAAATTGACGGCAAGAAGCCCAAGCAGATATAATACTTGACTAAAACATTATCATTTCAAACCTTGCTTACATTTGTATACGATCACATGTATCTCTCTATTATGCGTGGGAATACTTGGGCACAGACTTCCAAAATTAGAATCACTTGGAGCTGATTCCCTGGTGTTTTCAGTCTTTTATGGCCAGCAATGAACATTTAAAAAAATACAATTTCTTTATTTATTTTGCTCAGAAAATTTGGACCTCCCTGCTATAGCGAGACAACATTATTTAGTTAGTGTTGCTGTATAACAACTCCTTCATAACCAAGGAAATTACACTGAACAAAAATATAAACGCATGTTGGTCCCATAATTCATGAGCTGAAAAGAAAAATCCCCTACATTTTCCATACAGCACAAAAAGCTTATTTATCTTAAATTTGCTGCACAAATTTGTTCACATCCCTGTTAGTGAGCAATTCTCCTTTGCCAAGATAATCCATCCACCTGACAGGTGTGGAATATCCCCCACCTTGTGCTGGGGACAATAAAAAGCCACTTTAAATTGTGCAGTTTAGTCACACAACACAATGCCACAGATGCCTAAAATGTTGAGGGAGCGTGTAATTGGCATGCTGACTGCAGGAATGTCCACCAAAGCTGTTGCCAGAGAATTTAATGTTCATTTCTCTGCCATAAGCTGCCTCCAACGTTGTTTTAGAAAATGTGGCATTGTGTCCAACCAGCTTCACAACTGCAGACCACGTGTAACCACGCCAGTCCAGGACCTCCCCATCAGGCTTCCTCACCGGCAGGAATCATCTGGCAGGAATCACTCATGCCCAATCGTGTGAACGGCATAGATTAGGGCCTAATGAATGTATCTCAATTGACTGCTTTATATGAACTGTAACTCAGTAACTTCTTTGAAATTGCTGCATGTTGTATTTATATTTTTGTTCAGTATATATTAGAGAAGTAAGCTAAAGATATATTTCAAAGCAAGTGGCTCCCCAATAACATGTTATTACACATTATTTACAAGCGTATAACAATGAAGTCACCCATATCCATATTCCTTATTCACTGTATTCTGTCCATTCGTTACAATTGCCAGATAGAAATACAGTGACACACTCTGGCAAACACAATCTGTGAGATTTACAATTATAAAAGACTAAACGAAATGTTATATTTGTGAAATAATAATGAATACCTTATGACACAGTCTGTCTGTCCCTCTCCTCCATTCACTGTCATTTGTGTGTTTACATTACCATACATTCGTTCTCTGGCGGACTGACTCACTGATCATTACAGCACCTGACTATCTACCACCTAGTTTAAACAGGTCTGATTAGTTTCTAATGACAGTCCAAGACTGGCTTGTCTTATTCATTTACTCCAAAAGCAGCCTTGACATTTGAAGCTATTCCTCTCTGGCTCATTGTTCCACCAGCACGATTTGCAAAGCAACTGCTAGGTGAGGTTTATCACATGTAGTACCCAAATAGCCACCAGATGAATAAGATAGTATGCACATAAAACTGGGTTGAATTGTTTCAGCAGTCATCTAGTAGTGTTTGGATGTTTAAGTGATCATATACAATTGACTTCTGAATTGAAAATGTCTTGTGCAGAGACATGCAGCTCTCTGAGATAACTAGAGCAAAGCAAAAGTATTCCTAACATTTAGAAGAGAAGGTTTTTAAAATATCCACCCACTTCCTTGTTCCTCATTTCTCAACACTTGGGTGCATAACTTTTATTTCAGCTAACATCAGACAAACTCCTACTATGCGTCATAGGGGAAATAACAGAGGATAAATGTTATTTTCCAGGATACTGTATGTTACTATATTTCTAAAGACACAAATAAATCATCTTCATAATACTCTTCAAATACTCTTATCCTAAGCTGAAAGAACAAATTCCTTCAAAGACAAACAAAAGACTGTCCACTGTTTGCTTCCTTGACACTTCAACCTGTTACACATAGGCCTACAGAATAATTAACTTGCCTCGTTTTAATAACATAGGCTAGGCATACAGTGTCATTACATGATGCATTTTTTTCATGCAAAACTGCTATCTAGGTAGTACATTCAACTTTGCATAGTCAAAGCATAAACATGTGCAAACCAACAACTTATAAAATCATTCATGGTGATATTCCAATCACCAGGGTAGTGGCTCCCCGGTGTAGTGTAGAAATGACCCATGATCCTTTTCAGTCAATCCACCAATTACTGACAACACAGAAGATATGCTCTCCTCTGGACTCAAAGGTGCCTGGAGGCAAAGGGGAAATTCTAAAGATTATTCATTATCAATGATTCCCTAAAAAAAGACTATTTATTCTCATGGGGCTATTACTAAAATAAACAAGTACGGATGTAGGGACAGATATTGTGATGCAGTGTGCATTATGTTCTCTCTGTTGAGAAGAGAATAGAGGCCTACCTCTGGTCCGCCCATGTCAGTGCGTACCCAGCCAGGGTGGAGGCCCATGCACAGGATGCCATCAGCCTCCAGATCCACTGCCATGCATCGGGTCACCATGTTCAGAGCACTCTGTCAATACAGAACAACTTGTTGTCAGAGCCATGTCACTTATGTTAGTCAGGCTTATATCTGCTTGACACCTGTCCACATTTATCAGGTTGTCAAATGACCAATGATACACATACCTTGGATGTTCTGTAAGGATACCACTTGAAGTTCTTGGCCCGGTCACCCCAGTTGAGCTCGACTGACCCTAACAAGGAAGTCATGTTGATGACCGCAGCTCTATGGATGCCCATGCCCGTGCCTTTGGCAGCTGCCCTCTTCAGCAGGGGTAGGAGAGCCTGGCAGAGATACAGAATGTGAGAACATTTCTATTTTTCTCATGCAGGTGGACTATCATGTATTTTTGTTTATGTAAAGATAAAAATTAACAAATGAAACCTTAGTGATCATAAGGGGGGCCACAGAGTTGGTGTGGAAGTTCTCCAACATCTTCTCAGCCGTGACTGTCTCAAAATTGGCGACAACATTGATTCCAGCATTGTTGATTAGACAATTGAGGCCCAGCTCCTGAACAAGCAGGTCAACGTCTTGTGCAGCTTTCTCTATGCTCTCCTGACTGACAACATCTGGAGAGGAGGCAAAGTCAGTAAGAAAACAATATGATTTTTTATATAGCATTATATCATCCATACAAAAGTTATTGATTTAATTATTCTTACCAAGTGTTATTATATGGATATTTGGATATATTTCAGCTAGTTTCTGGAGTTCCTGCAAAACACAGAGAATTACTTCACACAACTACATTGCACATGACAGATCGGCATTCACCAGTGATATAGACTAGACATGAAATAGTAAATCCGGGACACTCAAATTAGTATGAAATGTTACGTTTGGTATAGTTACATAAGACAGAAGGTTACTTAAGGAAAAAACACAGAAGGGTGGATGGGTAGGGTGTATAAGATTGTCTAGCAACCCAAAGTTTGCTTGTTTGAATCTCATCACAGACCACTTTAGCTACTTTGCAACTACTTAGCATGTTAGCTAACCATTCCCCTCTAACCGTACTTAGTATGTTAGTTAACCCTTCCCTAACCTTAACCCTTTAACCTTAACCCTAGGTGGCTAACGTTGGCTAGGCTCGAGGTTAGGGGTTAAGGTTATGGTTAGGAGTTAAGGCAAAGGCTTAGGGGAAGGGTTAGCTAACATGCTGAGTAGGTCCAAAGTAGATACAAAGTAGTAAGTAGTTAGCTCAAATGCAAAAGTAGTCTGTGATAAGATTCGAACATGCAACCTTTGGGTTGCAAGACATTTGCATGACTTTAAGCCTAACCATAACCCCTAGCATAGCTAACATTAGCCACAACAAATTGGAATTGGTAACATATCATACATTTGGTAAATTTGTAACATATTATACGAATACAAAATTGGTCTGTTTGAGAAGGTATGAGCAAATGTTAGCCTACATCAACATGTAAAAAAATATTGAGAATATGCAAATGACCTATATGATAGACCTTACGTTACATGACATACCCTCATAAAACTGACCATCCTACCGATCCTCAACTTCGGCGATGTAATTTACAAAATAGACTCCAACACTCTACTCAACAAATTGGATGCAGTCTATCACAGTGCCATCCGTTTTGTCATCAAAGCCCCATATACTACCCACCACTGCGACCTGTATGCGCTCGTTGGCTCGCCCTCACTTAATATTGGTTGCCAAACCCACTGGCTCCAGGTCATCTATAAGTCTTTGCTAGGTAAAGCCCCGCCTTATCTCAGCTCACTGGTCACCATAGCAACACCCATCAGTAGCACGGCTCCAGCAGGTGTATCTCACTTGTCACCCCCAAAGCCAATTCTTCCTTTGGCAGCCTCTCCTTCCAGTTCTCTGTTGCCAATGACTGGAACGAACTGCAAAAATCTCTGAAGCTGGAGACTCTTATCTCCCTCACTAGCTTTAAGCACCAGCTGTCAGAAAGGCTAACATATCACTGTACCTGTACATAGCTCATCTGTAAATAGCCCATCCAATCTACCACATCCCCATACTGTATTTATTTATTTATCTTACTCCTTTGCACCCCAGTATCTCTACTTGCACATTCATCTTCTACACATCCTACCATTCCAGTGTTTAATTGCTATATTGTAATTACTTCGCCACCATGGCCTATTTATTGCCTTATCTCCCTTAACCCACCTCATTTTCACATGCTGTATAAAGATTTTTCTACTGTATTATTGATTGTATGTTTGTTTATTCCATGTGTAACTCTGTGTTGTTGTATGTGTCGAACGCTTTGTTTATCTTGGCCAGGTCGCAGTTGCAAATGAGAACTTGTTCTCAACTAGCCTACCTGGTTAAATAAAGGTGAAATAAAAAAATAAAAAACATCCACCATCCACCAACCCCAATAAAGAATACTGTAATGAATACTGTAATGAAACAGGCAGAACCCTCGAACTTCCAGGCCGAAGTCCATCGCGCTATCGACTGTGCCGCAAAAGCATCTTCGTGCGGTAAAGTCGATTTCCGCGCTTATAAACCCAGCGTCGTTACATTACTCCCTCCTTTCATAGTCCTCGCGCTAGCTTGCGACTCTACATTTTACAGGAATACTGTAGCCTAGGATACGCTCAAAACAAGACGTATAACATTTCCGCATGTGTTTATTTACCTGGGCCCCGCTCGGGTTTCTGGCCGTGGCAATAATAATATTGTCCGGATCAGAGTTCCCTGCCACCAGACTTTCCACAACTCGCAGACCGAGGCCTCGGCTGGCTCCTGTCACCATTACCGTTCGGCAATTTTTAAAAGCACTACTCATGGTTATTATGAGAAATTTGGATTTGTTGTGGGCTATTTCTTCGTATCTAATGTAGTGAGTAATCATACCATGACTTACTAAAGTGGCTTAGCCTAGTCACATGATTTAAAGGCACAGTGCAGTTATACACGTAATTTCCAAGGAACACCTATGTGAGAATGATATTCATTGACTACAGCTCAGCATTCCACACCATAGTGCCCTCAAAGCTCATCAATAAACTAAGGACCCTGGGACTAAACACTTCCCTCTGCAACTGGATCCTGGACTTCCTGACGGGCCGCCGCCAGGTGATAAGGGTAGGTAACAACACATCCACCACGCTGATCCTCAACACAGGGGCCCCTCAGGGGTGCGTGCTCAGTCCCCTCCTGTACTCCCTGTTCACTCATGACTGCACAGCCAGGCACCACTCCAACAACATCATTAAATTTGCTGATGACACAACTGATCACTGACAATGACGAGACAGTCTATAGGGAGGAGGTCAGAGACCTGGCCGTGTGGTGCCAGGACAACAACCTCTCTCCCAACGTGATCAAGACAAAGGAGATGATTGTGGACTACAGGAAAAGGAGGACAGAGAACGCCCCCATTCTAATCGACGGGGCTGTAGCGGTGCAGGTTGAGGACTTCAATTTCCTTGGTGTCCACATCACCAAAAACTAACATGGTCCAAGCACACCAAGACAGTTATGAAGAGGGCATGACAAAACCTATTCCCCCTCAGGAGACTGAAAATATTTGGCATGGGTCCTCAGATCCTCAAAAGGTTCTACTGCTGCACCACTGATTGCATCACTGCCTGATATGGCAACTGCTCAGCCTCTGACCGCAAGTCACTACAGTAGGTAGTGCGTACGGCCCAGTACATCACTGGGGCCAAGCTTTCTGCCATCCAGGACCTTTATACCAGGCGGTGTCAGAGGAAGGCTCAATTTTTTTCTCTCCAGACACCCTAGTCATAGACTGTTCTCTCTGCTACCACACGGCAAGCGGTACCGGAGTGCCAAGTCTAGGAACCAAGATGCTTCTAAACAGCTTTTAACCACAAGCCATAAGACTCCTGAACATCTTATCAAATGGCTACTCAGACTATTTGCATTGCCCCCCACCCTTTTACACCTCTGCTACTCTCTGTTATTATCTATACATAGTCAATTTAATAACTCTACTTACATGTACATATTACCTCGACTAACCGGTGCCCCTGCACATTGACTCTGTACCGGTACCCCCTGTATATAGTCTCGCTATTCTGATTTTACTGCTTTAACTACTTGTTACTTTTATTTCTTATTCATATTTTTTAAACGGCATTGTTGGTTAGGGGCTTGTAAGTAAGCATTTCACTGTAAGGTCTAGGTATTCAGCACATGTGACAAATATAATTTAATTGGATTTCAAATTGTTTTCTAGAGCTCCGAGACCGCTACTATCTCCAAGCAATAAGACTGAGTAGCTAATCATTGGCTGCCCACCCACAAACTATCTGCACTGAGTCTATGCACACTCACACACATTCACCACTTACTCTGCTGCTACTATTTATTATTTGTATTTATTCTGCTGCCCAGGCACTTTTACCCCTCCTACAAGTACATATTTACCTCAACTACCACTATATCCCTGCACATTGATATGGTACTGGTACTGACCTTGTACATAGTGTATATTCTTAGTATTGATTCCGTATTTTTTAAATTAAAGGTCCTATTCTGGATGTTTTAATGACTAAAATTGATATTGAGCACTGCATCATTGATGTCAGCATTTTTGTTGTACTATTATTTTTTTAAACGAATTCTGCACCTCTTCAACTATTGACTTTTTCACAACTGCTACCAGTTTAGCACCAAAACATTTACAATAAAGACAAGATATAGCTAGTAAAATAAATACAAGTGTGTAAAAAATACAAGGGGTCATGTCATGCTGAAACCCTTTACAGCTTGGCCAATTCTATTTTTAAATCACCTTATTTAATGATTTGATCTATAACAATGCCACACCGTAAACTTAGATAAGGCATTATTGTGTCTGTCCCATTATGGCATCTGCGCAGCGCTGAAGATATGTATAACTAACCCAAGATTGTTAATCTATCGTTTACACTGGGAGCAAATTAAGTATAGTCGGCAGTACCAGCAAGTAGGTTGGCAAAACCAAGCACGAGCTAGTGAGATCCCATTGGCGTGTTGTAGCAAGTATTTGCTTATTTCCGTTACGTAATGCCTCCTCTGTTCTCCTCAATTTTACCTTGCACCCCTTAACAGAAAAAAAAATGAGAAAACATTGTAAATGGATGCTTCAGCTTTATAGCATCTGTGACTTGTCTGTGTTTCCCCTTCTGTCTGTGGCGGCGCCATTGAGCCCTCCATTTTTAAGTAGTATATTTTCTTCTACAACTTCTGAGTTGGCAAACAAACTGAAAGGGTGCACACTGCCATCTAGTGTGTTGTTTGAACAGGTATAAAGCGAAGTTTGCCGATTTACTGCCACCTGCAGTCATAGAATGTTTCCTCATGAGTATAATTAATTTGCTGATCAGTATGCAATTATGTGAGCCTTAACGCATAGGAAGTCCCACCCAGTTTACTACATCAAAATGGTTAAAGTCCTCAATGGCGCTGCCCATTATAAAATAAGCTTTTGGGCACTAGAGTTGTCTATTGGCCACAGTGGGCCAGATATAATGATAATATGAACGATCCAAAAAGGCCACCAGATCTCATGATACATTGCATAAAATTCTGGTAGTTTACTAGTAAACTTTGAAAGTTACCAGTAAAATACCCTACCTTTTGCAACCCTACTCAAGGTATTTCTACCCAACATTTCCAGTGCTCTGCAAGCACTGAAGAGGAGAGTGTCCGTATGTCGTTAAGTTGTGGGCCTTTCTTGAATTAAAACCATTTTTTGCACTTTATCCTTTCCCTGCTGCCTTACCAATCTTTTTAATAATACACAGTTGACATTTTTAGTGCTTGAGTCATTGCTCAAAACTAAGAAACGGACATTTACAAACTGTGCAACCAGGTTTATTTTAGTGACAATAACACTGGTCAGACATAAATAATGAAATGAAGCTGACTCAAATCTGAGAAACTCAGAACATTATAGTACACATAAATCATGATCAGATTATTTCAGAGAATTGAGTACCATTCAAAAGAACATCAGATTAATTTGAATAGTGACATTGGGCAGAAAAAGATGACCATTCCAGTAGTTAAAAATCAGTGTCTAATTAGAACAAGCAGATGCCTCCACCAAAAGAAAGGAGTTCCAACTCCTGGGACCACATGGGGCCAGAGATCTGCAACTTCAACAGAGCAGGTGACTGAAAGGGTAAAACTTCTGACATGCTTTAGAATGTTTGGGGCCCTGCAGCCCCATAATCTACAAGGTGGAACCCACCAGTAATCTTTCACAACACAAAGTAAAAGCCATAAGTCAGTGATTAGGCTTGAGGGCAAGTCTGTGTTAGAGGTTGGCTGGACTCTGCTTTCCATGGCCCATCAGAAATGTACACCACTCAAAGTCAGAGGGCAATCTTAAGGTGCATTACATTTGACTTTCAATGAAGGTGAAGCACATGAGGGGGCATGTGTACAAGGCAATGTGCAAGTAGCAAAACTCCCTTCATGCTCCTGAAATTGAGTCAAAAAAGTTCAGACAGTATACTGTGTACAGCCCATAGATAAACATAGTTCAATTAAATGGTACATCATTAGTGGGAGATGTGGCAGTTGATTGGCAGATGGTGGTCATCTGTTACAATAAATTACAACAGCAGAATAACATCCTTAGCACACATTGTGGCCAGTTGATAATCACAATCGATGACTCCATGCAGCACATATCATCCCTCATAAAACAAGTGCCATGACTCCACTAGAATTACCTAGGCAGGTTCCACTGACAAAAGTTTTTCAGCACCTGATATCTTTTGGAAAGAAACTTTGTAAGATAATCATTAATAATTCAGAGACGCATATTTCAATACAATTACCTGAAATAATTGTCTTAATACTTATTACTTTGGTGTCCATGTTACAACCAACAGTTGAGCACAGTGCTTTTAGAAACAGGGTGTGTTCAAACTAAGTGAGAGGACATGCTGCAATATAGACACGATTCTAAACTTGTGCTTTCATTGGGAAGTGTGATCTAGAAGATATTTTGATGTCTGAGGGGGGATCAAAAAGATTCAAGAGTTCCTTGATCCCCCAGGGAACCCACAATTTTTCCAGGGGACTCACAATTAAAAGCCTAGTTAGATAGTACAACATACAATATCTAGACAATGCCAACAGAAAATGACAACAGAAATAACCATATGGTATCTTTACTTGAGTATTTCCCTAAAGGAAAGCTGAGGAGAGAGTTACTTTTCATAAGGACGTATTTTTCGTCTGACTCTACCGCCCCTCTGTCCTGATGGTGACTATGGTGTGTGACTCCTGGTCGACCATCTCACTTGGTCACTGCATGGATACCTTGTGCAAGGTAACCCACATTGCCAGAGGTGACACCAGCCATGGAGATACGCCCATCCTTCGTCATGTAGATGGAGAACTCCTTCGTAAGACGCTCCACCTGCACAAGTTGAAATACAGTTATACTCATGACTCATCTGATACTTATAGTATAGTCAATGTTTCATTTGATGACTCCTTTACAAGTAGGTGACCCGATGCTATAGTATAAGACCGTGTAGAGACAGTTACAATACCTGTTCAGGCTTCAGCCCTGTAAAGCAGAACATGCCAATCTGGTCAATGACGTGCTTCCAGTTCCGAGTGGAGCCCTCCTTCTTCAGGTTGGCCACCAGTAGCTCCCTCATTGTGATGATGCGGTTGGCCATACCATGCACCTCCCCAAGCCTAGAGAGAACAGTCGTGACTCAACTGGGCCCATATTTATTGCTGCAAGACAATTGAAGCATGACACTGGATGACTGTTACTCACCACTCCTTGTACAAGTCTGGTGTATTGAGGATGCTGGCAGCAATGCGTGCCCCATTCATGGGAGGGTTGGAGTAGATGGGCCGAATGAGGATCTTCAGCTGGGACTCCACACGCTTGGCCTCCTCAGCATCCTTACACACAACAGTGAAGCCCCCAACACGCTCACCTGAGGACATGACACACCACCACACAAGGTATGTTGCTTAGCTTAAATAAACACAAAATAATTTGGTCCCCCCCCCAACATTATACTCAAACATGACCAGTCTGATTATCATTACTCACCATAGAGACCCATGTTCTTAGCAAAAGACTGAGAAAGCACAATGTTGTGGCCTTGTTCAATAAAATAACGCACAGCCCAGGCATCACGGTCAATATCACCACTGGCAAAGCCCTGGTAGGCCATGTCAAAGAACACCAGGAGGTTCCTTTTCTGGAATAAAGAAAATTACAAGAGAACATGTTATATATTTTGGTTGCCGGATCGAATGAGGTGTCAGAGGGCTACCGAGAACTTTATATTCAGCTGTGTTAACCTTCACTAGGTCAGCAATCTCCTTCCACTGCTCTGGCCGAGGGTCCACTCCTGTGGGGTTGTGGGCACAGGCATGAAGCATTATGACACTCTTCTCAGGGATTTTCTGAATAAGAGGAAACAATAACACTTGAAAAAAAGATCTATAATACATATACATACAATTATCTAGTAGTTTATTGTACTTTCTGTACACATTGACAGGGGGAGATTAGGCTTCTGTGCCATGACTTACAGAGATGTCATTCAGGGCTCCCTGGAAGTCAAAGCCACAGGTCTTTGGGTCATAGTAGGTGTATGCCTTCAGTTGCATCCCAGCGTCTCTGAAGATGGGTGTATGGTTCCCCCAGGAGGGTTTGGGCAGGTACACGTCCCTGGCTTCTGTATGGAAACGGGACTGAGACGGGTGGAAGAATGAAGAAAGTAGGGAAAAGAGACGTTCATTAATAAGCCTGTGCCGATGCAAAGTTTGCGCCGTCATTCTGTTCCCACAAACGATCATTCTGTTACCAAACTTAGCATCTGCAATGTTCTGTGGAAACAATGTTCTGTGGAAAGTATTTATTGTGCATAGAGTTGTATGGTTTGTTTAAGTGTACAATCTGAGTCTCAGCATCACTGTTACCATGCAAATACCCATATGTAAAAAGGCAAAAGGATCAGGGCTCTTACCAGGAAGTTGGCTCCGATTCTCAAAGACCCAGTTCCAGAAATAGTTTGGACAGTGATGTTCTGTGAACAGGGAATAAACAACAAACGGTATAAAATAAGGCTTCTAAATCTGTGCTATGGAATCAGGATGTCTGAGGTTTCAGGAAAGACTTGACTTACCCTGCCACTCTTGATAACCTCATTGTCGTCACCCAAAGCCAGCTTGGCGCATGCCTTGGTAAAGTCCCCCAGACCGCCAATAGCCAGGTATTCTTTGTCCAGCTTCTTTGCAGCAATCTGAGCTTCAGCCTTAGTATACACAGGGTCAAAGTCAGGCCAAGGTGTTTAGTTAAGTCTGTTCTCAGTGTCAAGGTGATTATAGACAGCTAGGCTAATGTCTGTTTAACTTCTAATCTCTTGTGAAAGTTGGGAGTTTCTCGTGTTATGATGGATATGATGAGATTATTTATCATAAACATTAAGCAGTGATTGAACACACCTTGCGAACACAGCTGAGGACATATGGCTTTCCCTGGTCATCACGGTATGCTCCTACACCCAGGTTAATCTTCTTGGGGTTGGTGTCCCGCTTGTAGGCCTCCGACACCCCCAGGATGGGGTCAGGGGGACCCATCTGCACCTCAGACCACCATGAGCTGAAACAGTCAGGGAGGGAGATTGAGACATCCAGTAGAAGATAGAGACAGTAAATCACAGACTTGCATCAACTCGATTTACACCCAATTACGTTGTCTGATACCTTTGCACTAAGGAGGATTCAATCCAAATTAGGTGGTGGTAATCCCCTAATAATCTCAATTTCATTAGGCTGAAATCTGCTTCCACACACAGAAATACTCATACTGGACAGTGTGTGTGGCAGCATCAACAACCAACCACTAATGTTGCAAGGATGACATTCAGTAATCCTGCAATATTTCTGCCCATAGGTTTACAACATTTAATTAAACGTAATTTCACGGGCCTAGCTAGCTAGCATCTTTCAGTGGGCAGCCAGTCACCAGCAGTACAGTAATGAAGCATGCTTGACCAGTCATGTGGAGGGTGAACATCACTAGCTAGGAAGGCCAGCCAACTAGTTTCTAGTGTTTTGTGATTTTAGCACAGTCATATACATCTTTGTGTGTAGAAAGCTAACAAGGCTGTTTCAACTCATCCAAGTTCTTGCTCTTTTGCCAGCTCTACTATAATCATAAGAAATAATATGAAGTATTGACACTTCATGTATGGCGATCAGCTAACCACTTTACGTTACCTGCTAAAACACATCACTGGATCCTAGTTACCTTGACATCGTTACCTTTACATTTATCCAGTCACTGAACAACCTTGGTTTGTTGTGAGGTTGCAAATAGCCAACCAGCCTCACAAGGCATAATGAAATCCGCTATAACATTGGCAAGGTAGATGGCTAGACTAACATGATAACTACATGAACATGGCTGTGAAAACTAGCTAGCTAGCTAACATGCTAGCAGTTCATATGTCTTGAGTTGGCCAGCTACAGCAGCCTGCTCCTTTTGAGGGGAAAGTCAAAGGGTCGTCTGCTAGCTAGCTAGAACTAGTATGCTTGCTAGCTCTGCACTAGTTGTCTATTGTTGTCAGCCTAGCTGGCCAGCTGACTAGTCAATAAAACAACAATAAAGCAGTAACGTTACTCTAAGAGCAAATTATTTACCTGGCACGAATGGAGAGGACACCCAATGGAGGGTGAAGTCCGACGGTAGAAATGATCTTGCTAGATTTCAACAGGGCCATTGCTGATATTCGAGACGACACGCACGGAAAGTTGTCTCCTGAGTTCTCCCACACTGGACTAGCTAGTTGAAGTAGCTGTCAAAACCCGCACACCCCCACATGCTCGGCAGCGCAGACTAGTCTCATAGACTAGACGTAATATAGTAAACGCACCCCCACATGCTCCGCAGCGCAGACTGGTCTCATAAACTAGACGTAATATAGTAAACGTACATCCGGGACCTTCAAATTAGACTGATATTGTATGTTACGTTTGGTATTGTTAAATAATACAATCCAGGATTCCATTGAACCTTTTTATGTGAATAAAGTACATGTCGGATAAAAGGTAAACTTGCGACAAAACAAAAATATTCTAAATAACGTGGGATCATTTTGTATCTGTAATATTAATTATGCGAGAAATGTTGGTGGAAATGTTTTATGTGCAAATAGTTATATAATAACCAGCATATCAAAGTAAACATGGAGTCATGTGATGTTGTGTGGTCCTCCGACTACGACTCATCTGGAAAGCATGCATTATGCCATGTTCAAAACAACTGGGAACTGTGAACCTGGATCTGGATAATCTCTGACTTCCAACTTCAGCGCATTCAAAACAACTGGAAACTCGATAAAAAAAAAACTCTGACAGATAAATTTGTTTTGAAAGGTCATCCAACTCGGAATTCAATGGCGGGATCTCATGCCTCTTTCTAGAGCTCTGGCTTTCTGACCTGAAGATTACTGACTTCATGATTCAACCAACATTTTTTCAGAGTTTCCAGTTGTTGAAAGCACCATTAGGCTACAGATTAAATAAAATATGATGAACTTCACAGGTGGTGAAAGTGCAAGGTGATGAGCCTGATGCTCCTTTACAATAAATATTGAGGGTCTTATTCTGGTGGCATGATAATCGATGCTTGACTGCTTTTTGAAAAATACAAATAATCTATCTCCTTTGTCCATAATAATCTCATCATGTAGGCTATACGTGTGCTCTAGCCAACAACATGCAGATAGTGCTGTTGGCTAGAGCACTCATGCCTAAACCAGAGTGGGCACACTATATAATGTATTATTTTTACGTGAGAAAACCATCAGTTGAAAATGTGATGGAAACTAATTTAATTAACTTGTGGTTTTTATTTGGTACATGAGTCAATTTGATGGAAACACATCACTGGTGGGAAAATGTTTTTATGCAGATTTTAGAATATTTGCATGAATATCTGTCACCAATTGGATGGAAACCTAGCAATAGAAGGTTACTGAAAGCAAAGACAAAAAATAAGGTGGCTGGTCGGGCTGGATAGGTGTGCGTATAATGTGAATGTCTAGCAATCCAAATATTTAATGTTGGAATTTTATCACAGACATCTTTAGCTACTTTGCAACTACTTAGCTTGTTAGCTAACCCTTCCCCTAATCCTAACCTTAAGCCTTTAACTAATTCCTAACCTTAACCCTAACCTTAACACCTAACCCTTAGTGCTAGCTAGCATTAGTGTTAGCCACAACAGTTTGGAATTCGTAACATATCATACGTTTTGTACATTCCTAACATATTGTACTTTTAGCAAATTAGTATCATATTTTATGAATTGAAATTCGTAACATATAATATAAAATGGATGATGGACATCAACAAATTAATACATAGCATATGAAATGTTCATGTCATACTAAATGGAGTGTCTAGAATTTACATGCAGAATAATACGAAATGCTCTGAGACCAAGGATGATGCACAAACACAAACATAATTTCAGCTGAATGCATGCAGTTTTGCAACTGGCTAGGTATCTCCTTTCCCTTCTCTTCCCTAAAGGAGTGTCTCGGATTTACGTACAGAATAATACGAAATGCTGAGACCACGTTGCAGATGCAGCGCCTTGAAGAAGTGTTCAGTCTGAGTGCACTGCAGGTTTAGGAGTAACATGCAATATACAGTATTGGCCACTTGGAGGCAAAACAACATCATTGTACTTTATCAGAAGATTTCACAGTCAAATATATATATTTTTATGCTATTGTATTTATTATTTATCAGCCCATCATGTAGGCTATACATGTAATTACTTTAAATGTTGACATCTTAAATAAGTTGATAATCATCTCTTTATTGTCATTAAAGTTCACGTTCAAAGATTGAGTAGGCTATACAGAGCACAGCCCCACTGGAAATCAAGCACAGCCCCCCTGGAAATCAAGCACAGCCTTACCTGGAAATCAAGCACAGCCCCACTGGAAATCAAGCACAGCCCCACTGGAAATCAAGCACAGCCTTACCTGGAAATCAAGCACAGCCCCCCTGGAAATCAAGCACAGCCTTACCTGGAAATCAAGCACAGCCTTACCTGGAAATCAAGCACAGCCCCACTGGAAATCAAGCACAGCCCCACTGGAAATCAAGCACAGCCCCCCTGGAAATCAAGCACAGCCTTACCTGGAAATCAAGCACAGCCTTACCTGGAAATCAAGCACAGCCCCCCTGGAAATCAAGCACAGCCTTACCTGGAAATCAAGCACAGCCTTACCTGGAAATCAAGCACAGCCCCACTGGAAATCAAGCACAGCCCCACTGGAAATCAAGCACAGCCCCACTGGAAATCAAGCATAGCCCCACTGGAAATCAAGCATAGCCCCACTGGAAATCAAGCACAGCCCCACTGGAAATCAAGCACAGCCCCACTGGAAATCAAGCATAGCCCCACTGGAAATCAAGCACAGCCCCACTGGAAATCAAGCACAGCCCCACTGGAAATCAAGCACAGCCCCACTGGAAATCAAGCACAGCCCCACTGGAAATCAAGCATAGCCCCACTGGAAATCAAGCATAGCCCCACTGGAAATCAAGCATAGCCCCACTGGAAATCAAGCATAGCCCCACTGGAAATCAAGCATAGCCTTACCTGGAATGCTTTATTTGTTGGATGCATTCACTAAAAGTGTTACCATTGAAAATAAGTTTTCTACCAATGCATGGAAATTATTACTGTATCTTACCATGTCTGGTATTTGCACAGTGTCTTTTAGTGCTTTCTCACTCCATTTTACCAAAATAAATCCTTATGTTCAAGAATATTAGATGCAATATTAGTGCATAGTTTATAACTATGAAATAGTTTTGTGTGAATGTTTGTAAATGCAATAAATGTAAAGAGTCCCTCAATTCACGGAAGAGATGTTTGGAGGACATTTTTATGCCTGAGCGATGACATTGCAGATTCAATTTGCATGCAGAAAGGCATGCAAATTACAGGCAGGAAGTGCATTCTGCTGTGTATAGCAAAAGTGAGGTGTGAGTGTAGCAAGAGTGATTGTACCTCTTACTCTGAGAAGCCTTGCCCTTTCTTCTCCCATCCATAATTCTAGCTCACCATCACTCTCACAAATTCCTCTCCTGACTTCTCCCCTTCTTAGTCTGCTTCTCCTCACTGATTCAAACAGCAAATCTGTTGTAAAGGCTTGTAGGTCCCCTAGGACATGGACGCCATTTTAGTTTTGTCATCTATGATCTGTGTGGAAAATTAAATGGATCTTAGTAGGAATAGCCATGGAAAAGCCCTGATACCACAATGAATGTGTAAACATAATCTATGTTGAGAGAATATACTGGATGTGTTGACAGTGGTATAATTGGATTTCTTTATTGCCTTTGTTGGGCACTATTATTATTTGGGATGTTGTATCTCAACACACAAGCAGTTACATATACAGGATCTTAATTTGAACTGTATTGTCACAGCAAAATAATCCTGCAGCAACAGGATTTGAACGTTTAAACTAGGGCAATTGAACTCTACCCTAGGAGGTCCGGAGCCTGCTGGTGTTCTGTTCGACCTGATAATTAATTGTACCCACCTGGTGTCCCAGATTTAAATCAGTCCCAGGTTTTAGTTTGAGGGGTTTAAACCATAATATTTATTGAGCAGTGGTTAGGATATTAGCTGGCCAAAAGTAGGCTACATCAAAAGTGCAACACTGTTAATATAACCGTGTGCTATTGTGGGTTTTCAGTGAATTTATGTAAATCATGAAGCTCATCTGCATTTTCTGCACTGCAGGAAAATTCTCAGAAATGAAAGTTACCAAATTAAGATCCTACAATTGCATGTGTTGGGATGGCCTAAGTCTTCCTAACATATTGCATGACATTGCATTATGGGTATGTGGGAGGATAGTCCCTTAGGAAAAAGACTGGGTTTGCCTATGTGCATTCATTCATTCAAAGCTGCAGTGGGATGCTTAGAAATGCCTCTGTCATGTGCTGATGGCACGTTGGCAGTGTAAAAATAAAATGATTGACTTAATTTACAGTTTGTTAGTTGTCCTGTGTCGGTTCAGTGATTAAATGGGTCAGGCCTCAATCTTTTCCCAATATGGTTTTGTTTTAATTGGGCATTGCCTGCATCTGTCTACCAGCTTGCCTCTTCCCTCTACATCTGTAAATATTTCATTATTTTAAACCATCATGAAATGTAGCATTTCAAACTTGTTTGTATTTCTCACAGGGAGGGCCATCTACAGTGATGTGCAGAGAGAGATTATTATCTACTGTATTGTACAGTGAAAAGCTCATTTGTAAACAAGCTCAGTATTTATGTCTTAGTCACCAGTATGCATTGGTGTTTGTGTGTGTGGTGCTCAGTGGATGTACTGTAGGGAATTTAGGCAGGGACATCCATTCAATCACTATTTAATTCTCAATAACTATATTTAAAGAGTTCATTAATAAAATACCACACCTTTCATAAACTATACTGTATGCATACATCATGAGAGTCATCTTCATATATGAAGCTGTTCTCACTTGTTCTCCTCTGCATGTGGCTGACATCTTGTCATCATATCAGTTAGTATTTAAGATCAGGACGGTGATTGCAGATTCAATGAAGCTAAAACATGTCTATTTGAATCTTAATGCTATTTTAACATAATAGCATACAATAATATGTATCATAAAGTATTACTTTTGGTCCCTCTTTTCATTGACATCCCCACATGTGAAAACTATATGAAGATAAACTTGGTCATCATGAATTTGGAATACCTCTTTGCAAAGGAGACCTTGATGGGAGGTGCACATGCAGACAGTAAACTGAGGCAGCACTCTGACTAAATATAGACTAATATGGTTAGGGAGTGAGGGATTTGTATCTCACGCACGTTTCTCTATTTGCAACAAGTCTTTGTTAATATGCATCTTATAGAAATTACTACAACATAACACAAATGCTCATCTCTATGCATTGCACAATGGATGAAAAAGCCAGTCTTTTCTTGCAAAAAAACCTAAACATGGAAATAGTAATGATTAATTGATAAAAATTTCTACAAGTTTGGCTGTGCGAGAGGGAAGTTTGACTGCTGAATTATTGAGCTCGTTTTAAAAGAATCTGCACATAATTAGAGGGGATTTTCCTGGAAATATGTCCGACTTCAGAAATACCTATACAGGGAATTTAGGACTTGATGGAGGTATTCTCTTATAATGAAAAAAATGTTTAAGTGTTTCTGTGTGTGGTCGCAGTACCGTGCACTGTTATCTGGTTTGACAGTAGGGCTCTCCTTATTTTATACCCACTCTCCACCCACTTCATCTCTATAAATACTAATTGATACTAACATAAAACAGAGGGCATCTTAAAGTGTTTTCCCAAGACACTTTCTTTCAAAGCAGCATGTCAATATTCAATTGAATGGATTATAAATTCTAAGCACAAGGAGGGGTAGCAAACGAGGTGAACACAATGTGAAAGTCAAAATGAGAAAATCTTAATCGTAAGATATCTTTAATTAATGCGTTTGATAATATCCTCATTATAACAGTATCAGCCAGAAAACCCAACATCAAAAATCTAAATGTAACAGGATAATAATTTAACTATGAAACACCAGATCAAACAGAGAAAAAAGAGAGGAGAAAAGTCAAACCAAGCATTCAGAATAAATAATCCTATTATATTCATTTTCATTCCTCTCCTGTTCACATTGCAATCATAATTATCAGAAGTACCTTTATCATCTTTATTCATTTTGTTAAATGTAGAATTTGAGGGGCAACGTAATAGCTGGGTCAGTCTGCAGGGACGAGTGGGGACAGAGGTTCTGAGGGAGAGCTGGTTTGTGCTTCTCAGTTGCACATTCATTCAAAACTCATGAAGGGAGTGACCGGCACATGCACCAGGTTACAGTCGTCAAGCAGCTGGAGGTGGGTGTGATCTGGGGATGGGCAGATAGGGTCATGGAGGTCAAAAAACAGACAGCGATGGTTGTCAGGGTTCACAGCATGGGCTCCCTGCAGAGCACAATCTCCAGCTCGGAGCGGTACAACTTCCCTCCGTCCGACAGGGCCATGATGCTCTTCTTGTAGTCAATCAGGTTTTTGGTGTCCACCTCCTGAGAGAAGATTAGAGAAGACAAGACACCAGTAACTATACAGGTGCTTCTGTAATGACACATTAAAATGATAAATTCAGCATTATGTGGGAATGAGAGTTAAGCTTCAAACCTTCCATATTATCTCACCTTTTTGTTCTTTTCATAGAGGTCACGCAACAGAGCATCGAGCTCCTGCTCATCAATGTAGCCATTTCCATCCTGTAAGAAAGAGGGGTAAAATGTATCATATACCTGCATTAGAATTGTTCTCAATTCCATACTTTCAATGGAAGTTTTAAAAACTACACTTCCCTTGACATTTCACTTATGAATAAAATATATGTACGGTATATGGCTGCTTTAGAGCAAAAGCTTTACATGTATAAGGAGATATGGGGGGAGCATGGTACTGAAGTTACAATGGTGGGGTGTTTCTTTGAGAAGGCAGGGAAACAGACTGTCTTGGTTGCGTGCTGTCAAACATTTTGTATTTTTCAAAGCTATGCACATTTTAATTTTGGCACTGTGAGCAATGTTAGTGTTCAGTTGACCTGCTCTTTCCATTATTTTTACCCATAATTCCATAGCAGTGACAGCAGCTGCCAGTGATTCAGCTGCAGGGTGGAGGTTGAAACAAACGCTGAAATAATTATGCACGTAAATGTTAGCATTTGACACACATCATGTGTACATGGACTGCGTTTCATTTATAATTGAGTGTCTGCCCCAGTCCTCTCAGCAAGCATCTAGTCCAGACATAGGCACGCAAAAAGCCCTCTGCTCTGCTGAAGCATTTCAATTTTACTCTCCATCCTCACTTTCATTTCAGTCCACATTCCAAAACTTTCAGCATATTTTTTCAACTTAAGTCACAGGCTCTAACTTGTCACTCAGAGAGTCTGTGAGCTATTTGGATCCCTGCTAATAGTTGTGGATTGTAAGTACAATATTGTGAAACTGTAGTACATGTAACCCTCAATAGAGAATAATGCATGCTATTTTTGGAAAATGGAGCAACATACTTTAATTCAATAGAAAATAATGTATATTTAATGAAATATGTATCACAATGCTGACATGTAGACTACAAAGCAATGGCTACAAGAAATTAGCTGAGATACAGTGCCGGTTTTGAATTAGGCCAAATCAAATAGTCCATACATCACAATCAATTCTAGGCGTGTCAACAACACACACGTGATACGAGTTGGCGTTTTACTTGTTTGAAGTCAGCTCCCTATCCACTACATGTTAAGCCAGATGTAATGCTATTAGCCTAAGACATTACTACATTCTACAACAGCAGTTTGATCCTGAAATCTGACATCACCTGTCCACAAATAATGGAATACATGTTCAACCAACACTCAAACAAGAATAGCAGGTGTACCAATCAAGCTTATTTACCTACCCGGATGAGCGGAAAGACCACTGATTTGCAGAGAGTGAAATCAGTCATAACAACAACTCAGAGTCATCCACCAAACCTGATTGAAAGTTAAATACTGTACCTACAGCCAGTGGAGTCCCACATTTTTAGCCTTTTTTGTTTTATTGAGTAAGGCAGCTCCAAAATGCAGATGTTTCAGCCTCGCTCAGTGCTTTCTGTGGTAGTGGAGCAAGCCAGCAGAAAAAAAGGAGCATTGCGCCGTGATTGGCTCAGTATTCTGTCACTCATGGGGACATTACGCAAATGCCTAGCTTCAGTCCTTAAGTAAGGGTAGACATTCAAAATGTCAGCCCTTTGGGTCCTACATAGAGTTCTATTACATGTGAGGCTCAAGGTCATTGGCCACAGAACTTATGTCAAATCACGTTATATATGTACAGTAGCTTTGATTGGGCTGATCATGTCACCATCATACTTTCACAATCTTAGCTAGCAGTCATCATTGTGAATCAAGTCTACTGGCAAATCCTTTTTAATCCTTGTCAAATGAAGATAAATAATGCAGATAAAATATAGATAAATCCTATTGGTGCTCATCGGCCATTGGACATAAACATTAGACAACAAGTTGGAAATCAACAATGAGTTGTTTGGAAGGAATTGGTGATAATGGCTAACCGCAAGCATTGCAACTGGGAAGTCAGACTGGGAAAATACATTTTGAATGGTCTTCCAACTCGGAATTGAAAATCATTTTCTTTGATGAAAAAATTTGCCAACGAAGGACCACCGTGCACAACAAGATGAGTCCAAAAACTTCTTATATGCTGCTGCATAAATTATGTAATATACCAGGGAGATATGCAGCCATATCAGCAATGTTTTTAAAAAAGGCAGTAAACGAGGCTGAATGAACTGTTTCGCTGCCAGACAAGGCTCTGCTGAAAGCCAGGTATAGCGATGGTAAGGATTCACTTCATGATGCTGGAAAGGAAGCTCTGATGTTGAGGCAGCTTTATGTAGGACCTAAACATTTGTGGGCACCGCTTGTCACCGTTATAGTGCAATTAATGTATTGTTTAGTGTTGTGTTGTGTAGTGGCATTGCTGGCATGCAACTACAAATATTTGGGGGGGGGGGAGTTTGCCCCACCAAGATTTACATGCTAAAATCGCCACTGCCTACAGTATATAGCAAACTTTTACAATATCCAATCACATATCTAAATGTACCTTGTCGTAGAATGCAAAGATAGCATTGAACTGCTCAGAGGTCAGTTTGATACCCTGTGAAAACACATTTGGAAATAAAAACATATTATAACAGAGCAGCATGATGTTACTTAGTTAGATTGTGCAAATTAATGATTTTGTTCTGAAATATCAAATGATCACATTGCTGTTTTTTTTTCAGCCAAAATTACTGTGGAAAAGGGATTTGTTTGAAGGAACTGTCAGTTCCACTTGCACACTCCTCACCTGGAACTTCAGTAAGAAATTTTCCTTAACTGGGAGAAGCCTTAGAAGAGAAGAACAGAGAACAGAGAATCATTTCCATGAAACACTTGTTAGGAGTGTCGGATGCTGAAGGCACACATGAAATAGAAACATTTCTTCTCAGTTGCTGACAGTCACCTCGCCATTTCTGACAGGCCCAGCTTCCCATCTCCGTTTAGATCAAACATCTTGAGCTACAGAGAGAGAGCGAGAGAGAAAGACAGGGAGAGAGGGAGGGAGAGATAGATAGAGACATTAAAGCAAGGGGCCTTCACCAGTTGTGACAACAACATGTATTATTTTTTATTCAGAATGCTACTCTGTTGTCAATCCGTTGTACATAGAAGTTGCTACTCAACACTAAGACTAAACAATACTGATTGGTTTTCTCCCAAGAGTATTTCAGGTCAAGCTTTAGGCCTTGAGGTTCCTACAGATGTTTGAACATCTGCTGTTGGAACACAACCCGTAGGACATCATGAGTCCCACTCCCAACCACATGGCTGCCACCAGCATGATGGGACAAGGGATACATAGCTCCCTTGTTCACATATAAAGTATATTATACAAAACCCACAGACAATGACTACAGATGTAGGATTTTCATTTTATCACTCTTTTGTTGCTGACAATTTTCCTGCACCGCAGGAAATGCAGATGAGAATCATGATTTACATAAAGTCACTGAAAACCTGCACTAATACATGGATATATATGAACAGTTTTCCACTTTTCATTTGGCCTCATTTTGACCAGCTAAAATCCTAACCACCAATCAAGCAACAGTTTGCTCTATTCTGTGAAGGGTGTCGTACACAGTGTTGTACAAGATCTTCAGTTTCTTGGCAATTTCTTGCATGGAATAGCCTTCATTTCTCAGAACAAGAATAGACTGCCAAGTTTCAGAAGAAAGTTCTTTGTTCTGGCCATTTTGAGCCTGTAATCGAGCCCACAAATGCTGATGCTCCAGATACTCAACTAGTCTAAATAAGGCCCGTTTTATTGCTTCTTTAATCAGAACAATAGTTTTCAGCTGTGCTAACATAATTGCAAAAGGGTTTTCTAATGATCAATTAGCCTTTTAAAATTATAAACTTGGATTAGCTAACACAACGTGCCATTGGAACACAGGAGTGATGGTTGCTGATAATGGGTCTCTGTACACCTATGTAGATATTCCATAACAAATCGTCCGTTTCTACAATAGTCATTTACAACATTGACAACATCTACACTGTATTTCTGATCAAATTGATGTTATTTAATGGACAAAAAATGTGCTTTTCTTTCAAAAACAAGGACATTTCTAAGTGACCCCCAAACTTTTGAACGGTAGTGTACATGCGAGGATGTGGTCCATGTGGATCAATATACTCTAGAAGTGTTGTTATTCCCCTCATAGTTTTACATGACTTTTACCTTGTGATTCTATATAGTTATATTAAATTGTTTTTCAACATACTTTGGATGTGATGGTGCTGGTTATTTCTCAGATAGGTCTGTGAGGAAGGCGTAGCCAAGGGAATTAGTTTGGGGTTGGAGGTGCAGGGACTGGGGAGATCATTTTTTTTGCCTGGGCTGAAGAAGTCTATATCGGTCCGCTAATACAAGACTATTAATGGCCCAGTGCACTACTTTTGTGGAAAACATGGAACTACATTTATTTGAGTGTTTACCAGCATTTGTATCTGAGCATCTGATCATTATCTGTACAAAACAGATAATCTGATAATACTTGTGAAATATAAAAATACTTGCTTGATATGTTTTCCAGTTTCTTGAAATACTGGAATGGTGTTTTCATTCCTTTTCAGTGAGTGCATATATTGTCATACTTTTTTGCACTAGTCGGCTGCGGGAATAGAGCCCACAACCACAGCATTGCAAGCGCCATGCCCTACTAACTGAGTCGCATCATCACAACCCACTTGATGTCTCAATGTACTCAATTACTGTATTGTGGATTGTTTTTCTTCAGTCTACAGGTACAAACCTAGATTACCAGCCTATGTACAATACAGTAATGTACATTTACAATAAGTGGTTTATAAGGATGGTAAATTAATACTGCACAAAAAGGGGTTGTTTTCCATGTTATTTCATCAAGAAAAAATATTGAATTTGATGTGACTGTTTTGTATCTTTGCCCATAACTTTGTACCTTTTGATGTAAATGTTTGAGGACAGGGTTTTATTATTTCTGGATTCCATTAGAATGACAATCGCAGAGAAAGGGACAGAGCAACAACTCTTACAATTCCAACTATTGAATCCTGCAAGATACTGTTCTTAATTATACAACAACCTTTTTTTGCCAAAGCAGAGTTGCTGAAAATGTTTTGTGCCTACAGCCATCTATATTAGTCTGCTAATACTAGTAACGGCCCAGTGCGCTACTTTTGTGAATAAAACAATTAATATATATACTTTTACATGGATGAAGGGTTTGGGAATGGTACAGGAAGTGATTCATTTAGACTGAAAAGACTCACTATTGTCTGTGTGTACTCATGAAGCTTCTGGTCATCGTAGTGTCTGTTAGCTTTCTTCAGCAGGTCTGAGAGGAATCCCTGTGGAGATGAGAAAGTTGAGTAAACTATAATCCCCTAATAGGTCAACAAAAATCCTATGATCTTAGAGAGTCTGGCTCGTCTATACTTTAGCGCTGAGGCCCCAGTTATTGGTTTTCGTCAGTCATATAAGTATTGGCTTACGCAGAGTTGGAAGTGTCACATACATTCTCAGATCCTTCATTGACAGAAAGGACCATTCTATCTATCACTACCAGCCTGTGTTACAGTAACACCTGCAGTTCCCTGCAGATAAGACAGCAGAAAACGCGTTTAGAAATGAATCAGTGTCAGACAACCGCCTAATGGATGGTATTACAAGTCAGGATTTGTATAGTGTCCTTGTCTGACAGCCGTTGAGACGAGAGAAATTTGCATCGTCCCTCACTGTATCAACACAACAACTATATCTGCAAATCTTTGGGTGTTGGTTTCTAAACCTTCATTTACATTGTAAAGTATAATAATGCATCTCCTTGCCATCTTATATCGAATGACAAGAAGAGTTAGGAGACATTGGTTGGAGCTTTAGCATAGTTTGTACAAAATACACACTGTAAACATGTCTTACATTGATGGTTAACAAGTGAGAAATCATACCTTCAGTTCATTAGCTTCAATGTACCCACTGCGATCTGTATCGTATCGTCGCCAAGCCTATATATGCAAACACAAAGTCACACACATTAGAAATGAAAAAAATAGACATACAGCCAATCACTTGCTCCCACAGTAGTACCATTCACTTTGTAAAGGAGTCCTCTCATTCCTCCACTCACACTCAAACACCCCCATATCCAATGTCCTTTAACACCGAAGCAATCAAACTGCATTATATTAATGGGATTGCATGTGACATTCATGAATTACTCTCTGGAGGGGCAGAGATCACTTTCAAAAGGAGAGGAAGAGCACACAAAAAAATCATATCCAATTTATGTGGCTGGTAATTGTTAGTTTTTTCTTCCCGTAATCACACTAGGGTTTTCATTATACTTTCCAGATTTCTAAATCCTATCTCCCACACAATGTGAGAGGGCAAGGAGAGAGAAATGCATTTTAATTAATGTTTTAATCTAGCAGCTGTCCCTGTTTCCAGAAAGGGCTCTTATCAAAGATAGATGCCCTCCCTCTCCAGGTCTGTTGAGAATTACAGCCGCACATCTATAATATATGATTCTGAAAATAGAAGTTTGTACTTCCTCATTCAATCCCTTTAAATGTCTTCGCTACCACACCGGGTGATTAAAAAGCCTCATTTTCTCTTTCTCGTGTAATTCTTCCTGCCCTTGACATAACAGGAGTGCAGTGGGTGACTGGATGGTCCCTCCTGGTATCACTGATAATCAAACTCTCTCCATTTACACTGTATGAGAACTAATCTGACAGAGCTGTCAAGTGTCTCTGAAATGTAATCTCCTTTACCAGTGAGTGATTGTGGTTTTTCTCTTGGCAGAGGACACACATGACAGAGAAAAATAACCTGTGAGTAGGATACTTTTTTTTTTAAATAGACTTTTCTCTCAAATGATGTATTACTTATTGGTTTTTATTATTATTCTACCTTATTACAGTATCTCTGTATTTCCAATCCCACCAACACACATTATAAACAGCCGGTACGAGTCTTCACATTCTTACTCAAACTAAATTAATTCTCAAACCATCTATTTTCACCACTTACCGCCATGAACTCAGAACTGGATCCAACAAACTCTCTGAAGCAAAGCAGGAAGTTCTCCTCCGTGGGCAAAATCTGAGCCAGCTGGAGAAGGAGAGAAAGAGAGAAATGAATTAGGGGAAAAAAAGATAACCTTTGTTTCTCTGTGTTTGATTGTGTGAAAAATACTGTTTAATAATAGAATCGTATCTTTTCGACGAAGATTACTCGAATGAAGCATAGATCATCGAGTCAATCAACAGTTTCAGAACACATCTACCAGTGTCTGATTATTTCTGCATTGATATGCAAACTGTCTGAGATCATTGGTAATAATTCTCACTAGCATAATCAAATCCTCATTGATCTGAAAATGAAAAAATGTCAGCTCACCTCTGACATCTCAATTCTCCCATCTGCGTTCTTGTCAAACTTCTGCATAAACTCCTTCATCTTCTCTCTGAAAGTGGAGTTTGATGGGTCCTATAACACATGCACAAATACACGCAAATATATGTTTGTCATGACACAAATATCAGTAAAGATCTGTTGTTATTTTTTTAAACGCAAACCGTCCTCTCGTGTTATAGGACTGTGGTCACACACATTGTTGTGAAAGAGCTTGTTTTTTATGTTAGGGGTTGTTACACTGGGCAGACAGAGAGAATGTCTCTCTAAAACAGACAAGCATCTTCTACTCAGCTAAAGGGCTCATCATCTTCTAGTCACAGACTTTATGCAGCTACAGGGAGATGATATGTAACATGATTACTGATGCTCTCTGATTCCTGTGTTCTACACACACGAGATGTGGTGACACAAAGATTATTGCACTGACTCCTCCCAAGAAAGAGGATATCTTCCATCTGTGGGAGAACTCTCTGGAGAAATGTGTTGTTTTGATGTTGCTTAAATAATTCATTAGATCTTGATTGGACAAATCAGTCGCATTTTAATTACTGCCAGTCCTAGATGGACTGGACAGCTTAGAGACATGAGTTCATATCTATAGGGCTTGTTCCGGAACTCAATGAACCACCTACCAGAAAAGGTCACAACCTTGATTAGTGAGAAGATGCCAACATATGACTGTTGGATTAAAGAACAAACAAAATACTACCTTTACCATTGTCAGTCAAATTTGGAAAGTTGGTGGTAGAATTACTTTGTACCTTTGCCTGTTAGCCTGTTAAAGGAAACTCATGTTACACCAATTACTATGTCCAATATGTGTTTGCATGAGGTTGTACTCCTTTGGTTTCACCTAATAAAACCCAAAACATATTTACTGTTGTATTTAATGACCAGAGCCATGACACTTTCATTGAAAGTGGTCAGTCAATCCAGCATTACAGGAAATAATGTTACAAAATGGTATTGGATTCAGTACTGTGAAACATTCCACATAGACCCATCAGAGACAGAATAGGCCTGTGACATACACTACGTAATGTATGTGGGCAGTAGTTATGTAAACATAGATACTGTATAAACATTGCTATGACATGTTTGATTGAATTGAGCCCTAGTCAAGGCCCAGGGATTATTCCCTTACCACTCCGGCCCCTCTCCGTGCAATCTCCAACTCCCTGAAGAAGTTCTCCAGTTCCTTGCCCTCAATGTAGCCATTGCCTGCAGCAGAGGAAACAGGGATTTGACAAATCAGCCCAAGACTATCTATCATACAGGCAGTGACTGTGAAGCATCAAAGATCCCCATGTAATGCATAGTAGTACCATTGTGAATGTGTGACTCTTGAGAAGTGAGATTGTACAAATTTGACAGCAAATTAGGGCAATGCTTCCCTGTTTTACAATAATACTCCAGAACTAAGTTTGTCTGGCTTGCTTGCTGGCTGATTGGATGGCTGGCTCAATGACTGACATAATAACTAACTCGTTTTTTGTCCAGATGGTTAGCATGCTGCAAGGCTGGCTCTGGCTGACGTGATTTGCGAGATAGCTTGCACTCAAACGTTGGAACCTGCTTAATTAAATCCCTTGAAGGGGTCTCCCAGTCTTGAAATGCACTGCTACTCTCTCTTTCTCTCTCTCTCCCTCTAATTGAGGCCTCCAAGGCCTTTTAAGTCCAGTTATTTGAAAAGACAATGGGGAAATTTCTGCCTGGCATGACAGTGTAAGAAATCGATGCAGGAATCCCAACTTCAAATAAATGTGTCTAATTGCACCCTTGCCAGGATTATTTGGATGTCTATAAATAATGGTGAAGGAAACGCTAGAGCTTTAATCTTAATGTTGCTCAATCAAGGGAGACTCGTGAGATGATTATTATAGTGGCTTTTGACAAATACCAACAATTCCTTTCCTATCAGCTTCACGATTTAAATGTCTTTCAATTGCCTATGTATTAATTTGCCTGTGGATCCTAGTGACATTTGCACGGACCTGAGTACCGGAAGTCTCTGGGGAAGCACTCAGTTTGATATTTACCAGACAAACAAGTACATATCATTATGGGAAAAGCACATTTGCGTTTGATTACACAGAAAACATAACTTGCTCTATATAGAGCGGATGTTATTCTAGCAAAATCCTCATGATGCAATTGTATTTTATTATCTCTTTATTGTATTGACATATAGGTTTGTATAATAGCTTTACATATGATTTAGTTTATCATTCATTACATGTTAGTATGACCAATATGATCCAGTGGTTTTATATGCTCGTTGTCTATGAACTTTGTATGAACTTTGTGTATGTGTTAATAAATCAAAAACAAGTTGTAGGTGTGCATGTATACTGCAGAGTATGCTGTGTATGATGATGTGACATATACACTAGCCCACAGTAGCTTATGTACTGCAGTCTCCAATTGTTTTTCAATTATCTACTCATTTACTTTTTTTCTACTTGATTGGAGAATTGCAAATAACAAATGACACCTGCTTGTTATCTAAACAGTTGTGGCAATAGAATGTGGCCTACTGTGTTAGTTTATGTCACATTTGTGGTCACAGACAATAGCCATCTCCAATATGATCTGACATAAGCTACCTATTTGTTATTAAATGTAAAGGTATCCCTCAGAAGGCCACAACTTAAGAGTAGCATATTGTCAGCATACTGTCATACAATCAGAATGCATTATGTGACTTGTTTTAAGCACATTTGACCTCTATGACTTATCATATTATGATCTTGAGTTAGCCTATACCATCAGCCATTTTGAGTTAGCCTATATCATCAGCCATTTTGAGTTAGCCTATACCATCAGCCATTTTGAGTCGTTTTTGACACATAATTAGGCTTATGTGAATAACAAATCCTGATAAACATTGGCAATCATTATGATGTTATTTATCTCATACCCCAAAAAATGTATGAACTGTGAAAACAAATACCAGCTGATTGATAACCTATTCCCCACAAGACAGGGAAAAGCTACAATACTAGAAAACATTATCAAGGGACAACAACATGATCATGCCAAGTCTTTCAATGCATTATAACGGCATCATAAATTATGCATTACTGAAATGTCAATATCAGACAGACATTAGTCAGGTATCTCTCTGTGTTCTCTATAGAAAAATGTTCATCAACATCGTTGATTCGTCTAATAATTTCAGCACCATGGTCAGCGGCAAAATTGGTAGGTCAATCTCATGATCTGATGTTCTGGCACAGCCTATTTGCACAAGAGCAGCAATTCACTGTGAACCATGTTCACATCCCTATGTCATGTTGTCTTTGCAGAAAATGCTTAATCCATAGAGACAGCGCAGTATAGGCCCTATTGGGTGGACCAACAGCACCAATCTCTGTTTGTGCTCAGAGAACTAAACACCCAGAGGGAACTAGTAGAGTAATCCGAGAGACTCTTCGCGCCTAGAGTATTATCATTCCGCTTCAACAAATGGCCGGGACGGAATGTGCAGTAACACTATCAATAGGGGAAACCAATTATGCCTAGAGGATGCCCAAGGACAATGCGTGTGGAGGGGCGTGGGCTCGTTCGCTCGAATTGAGCCGAGAACTCGTCATTTTATAGCATGTAATAGGCTACTGAAAGTAGATAGTTGTCTGTCCCCTCTGAGTTGGGGTTTCATCTGTATAGTGAATTACATTCATATAATACTGGAATTCGATTGACAAACTCCCTCCTTACATTTTAGACGCACCTTTTTAAAGCAGGATTCCAACCATCATTTATGATGCCTATGGAAACTCTTGAGTCTGTCCTGACATCATCCAGATGTGTTTATTTTTGTTTAATCGTGCTTTATAAAACAACACAGTGGAATAATATTATTACAATGTTTAAGTATTCAGTCAAGTTAGTGAATCTTACTTTTTTGATAGGCCTATACAAAAATGACGCTTATTGTGTGGTAAGGCTACATATACGTTTACAATGGACGACAGTGTGCCACACGGCCATCCCTCCATTAGGTCACTGAGGTATAACCTAGACTTCTGATGCCTTTTGATCGATAGACTGATCCACATTGTAATACTGATGTATTAATTGTATCTGAGTGGGTTCTTCTAGTAACTGAATAAAAGTCATGCATCCATACAACCAACCTTTTTAAATCAAATATTAAATGGATCAATTAATACACAAGTAGCCCATTCGAACCTTTCTGAAGATACATTACTTAGTGCCCACAATTAATTACATTAAAAAATTATCCAGAGTTATCCAGTTGCTTTTCTAACTGCCAAGAAAGTAAATGCACTAGAACGCTTATCCAGCATTTTTTTGTCAAACACTTATTGTCTTGTCCAATCAAAATTCTAAGCATCCAGCAGTTTATAGCCCACGCCTTTCCCATCATGACCAAAGGTGAATTTCAGTTATGATATACAACACTTTTTAGACAAAGCTATCCCAATATCCAATCCGCATCTTTGAAAATAAAAAAACGAAAAGTATTGAAGGTCTGTGATATGTTCAATTTGTAAACTAAAATCTGTGATAGAGTATATGTAACCTAGTCTATTCGACATGTTAGCTTATATTTGTGTCTGCATTTGAAACAATGCCTCGTTCAAAAAAGTGCTGCGTTAAATTCAAGGTAACATTTTGGATAACTTTGTGCTCCGGTACTAACCGTCCGTATCGAAATGGTTCCAGATGTCAATGAACTGGGTGGCGCTCAATTCCGCCAGATGAAGGTGAGGAGGCTGCTGTGGTTTGTTTGCCATGTTCTCAACGACTTTTCCTCCTGTGCGCTAGAATATCTCCTGCGAACTTTTTATCTGTAGGACCACAATCCACACTGTAACCCCCCTGCGTGTTGCCAGAGCTTTTAAACCAAAGCAGAGACTGCAGTTCCCATGTAGCCACGCAGGTGGCGCAATGACACCAAGTTCAACGCCCTCGCACCTCCATTCGTCTGCATTCGCCTGCTGATGCGAGGAATCGCGCAATGCACAGGGACTCACTGTTCCATGCGGAGAGGGACGTTCAATAGTCGGAATGCAGCCAAGAACTTCAATGGACTGCACCGTCTGTTGCTGTTCAGGTGTGAGCTCTGCCATCAAGAACCAGATTTCTAGGCTATGTGGCTTGAATTATGTAAATCACAATGAGATGCGCAGGAATTGTCTAGCTCCATGAGCAAACCACTGCCAGTGTCATTTCCTTCCTTTATTTTCACTGTCAATTTGCATTCATGTAGAAGTAGAAGATGGAGATGGATTGGCATTGGATAGAGTGTTAATCCTTACTGTGTTTAAGTGTGTTCAATGGACTACATGGACACCTCTTAAATGTGTTTACAATCACAGTAAGAGACACTGGTCTCCAAGGAACTTCCCAAAGGCTTGGGTTAATTATCCTTTGGCGTTCATGCATTGAGACTAGCTCAGTAAGGAGAACCAGAGCCCAGGGAGGAGTCGTGCCCGTGCCCTGGGACTGAGGACGCACAGCAGTAATTACTGTAGTCCTGCTGCTGCACAGCCACTGCACTGCATGGAGCTGCTGCATGCGCAACTCACTCAGCTTTAATTAATGCCAATTACTCCGGCTTCAGTGAAATGATTCAACCAACGCCAGATTCATTAGAAATCCACACTCTAATCACATTTTATACAGCCCTAGAGTAATCTGTGATTAGGCTGCATTCTTTGAGGACCAGAACATCCAACCAACATTACAATTATGAAAAGGAATTTTCCTTGCAACTTGTAACATACACAACATGACCAAAAGTATGTGGACCCTTGGTCGTCGAACATCTCATTCCAAAATCATGGGCATTAATATGGAATTGGTCCCCCCTTTGCTGCTATAACAGACTCCCCTCTGCTGGGAAGGCTTTCCACTAGATGTTGGAACATTGCTGCAGGGACTTTCTACCATTAGTGAGGTTGGGCACTGAAGTTGGACAATTATGCCTGGCTCGCAGTTGACTTTCCAATTCATTCCAAAGGTGTTAGATGGGGTTGAGGTTAGGGCTCTGTGCAGACCAGTCAAATTTTTCCACACCGATCTGTATGGAGCTCGCTTTATGCACGGGGGCATTGCCATCCTGAAACAGGAAAGGGCCTTCCCCAAAATGTTGCCACAAAGTTGGAAGCACAAAATCATCCAGAATGTCATTGTATGCTGTAGCGTTAAGATTTCCCTTCACTGGAACTAAGAGGCCTAGTCCGAACAAAAAAACAGCCCCACACCTTTATTCCTTCTCCACTAAACTTTACAGTTGGCACTATGCATTGGAGCAGGTACTGTAGCGGTCTCCTGGCATCCGCCAAACTCACATTTATCTGTAGGGCTGCCAGATGGTGAAGCGTGATTCATCACTCCAGAGACCGTGTTTCCACTGCTCCAGAATCCAACTGCTGTGAGCTTTACACCACTCCAGCCGACGCTTGGCATTACACATGGTGATCTTAGGCTTTTGTGCGGCTGCTCGGCCATGGAAACCCATTTCATGAAACAATTTGTGTGCTGATGTTGCTTCCAGAGGCAGTTTGGAACTCGGTAGTTAGTGTTGCAAACGAGGACAGACAATTTTTTATGCACTATGCGCTTCAACACTCGGCGGTCACATTCTGTGAGCTTGTGTGGCCTACAACTTCACAGTTGAGCCGTTGTTGCTCCTAGACATTTCCACTTCACAATAACAACACTTACAGTTGACCGGGGAAGCTCTGACGAACTGACTCGTTAAAAAGGGGGCATCCTATGATGGTGCCACGTTGAAAGTCACTGAGATCTTCAGTAAGGCCATTCTATTGTAAGTGTTTGTCTATGGACATTGCATGGCTGTGTGCTTGATTTTATACATTTGCCAGCAACAGGTGTGGCTGAAACTCATTTGAAGGGGTGTCCACATACTTTTGTACATATAGTGTACTTGTTTGGTTCAGCATTTCTCTATTGGTTTATACAATCTTCTCAGTAATGCTCAACTCTCCTTGGACATTCAGATGGAGTTTCAATGGTCAATAATGTAACATTTTATTTGATTTAACTAGGCAAGTCAGTTAAGAACAAATTCTTATTTTCAATGACAGCCCAGTGGTTTAACTGCCTGTTCAGGGGCAGAACGACAGATTTGTACCTTGTCAGCTTGGGGATTTGAACTTGCAACCTTCGGGTTACTAGTCCAACGCTCTAACCACTAGGCTACCCTGCCGCCCCAATGATGAATGCCTTATCTGTAGGAATCTCAGAAATAAGGGCACACCGCCTCAATATAATCCTCTGGCGAGAACTGAAAATTGTAAATTCGCTCAGTTATTGAGGAAATATGTCTTGTAAATCATTGTATCCACAACCTGGCAGTGTCACACTTCCCCTTGTCTCCTCATGACATACTGCAGGTTGGGACTACACTGGCTCTGAGACTGGCTCTGTGTTCTGACCGTGACCAGAGCAACAGACATCTTTTGGATGTCATAAAGTGCTCAATAGCTCATACAACTTTTTTATGGAAAGTCAGCTAACATAATCTGAAATTAGCGGTCAGCTAATATGATCTGCAACAGACAGTCAGCCAATAAAATCTGAACAGTTGTCACCTGAATCTTGGCACAGTTCCATCCTCCTTCATATCCAATGCTGACAGGGCGGTTTGGGAACATTGAAAGCCTTTATTCAGCAGAGATGTCTCAGTCTATTTCCACCGCAGGTCTTTTCACCATGCAATCAATAGTCTCACTTCACATTTATTGGCAAGACAGGGACAGATAGATCAACATTCTGAGATGGGAGTTGTCACCCTGCAGAGTAGGAATAAAGCGTTCACCTTAAAACAATAGCAAATGCTTTCTAGTCCTTCACACCCTCCCTTTTTTCAGTTATCACTCTTGCTTTGTCTATTCAAGGAAGGTGGTTGTTTGTCCCCTTCATGAATATAGATTGATTGATGTACAACAGGGAATAGCAATTGTTAATATAAATATTAAAACCATCTCTGACTCATAATGTTGTATTCAGTTGTGGGTTTCCCACCTCCACTGCTCATAATATTTATTTTCATTCTTCCTTCCGCTCTACTAGTTTATGATTTTAATGAACAAATAAAGATAAACTTAAGCAAACTTTTAAAAGAGTGTGTGTTGTTCAACTGTGCACTGCTGTGTGCTGGTGGGAATCTCCCAAACTGCTTTCGGAAATGAATACTTTTAAATCCCTCTCTTATTATGGCACTCTCTCTTTACAGGCTTTCTCCCTCTGGTAGCTTAGAAGATTTGAGCCAAGTGAGTGGGGAAATAAAAAAAAAGCTTTCCATCAACAGTTGGATTGCACTGCACTGATTACACCAAAATGAAAAAGATAAAAAGAACAGGATGGAGGAGGGGAATGTGTGAGTAGTGTGTTGTTAAGAAATATCTGGGTAGAAGACAGGGAGAGCGTGCCTCTTGATCTAAAAATGAATATCGTTTAAAAAAATATATATATATATATATATTTTTTACTTCTGTGTGTGTTTATGTATAGTAGAAAAAACACACTCCAAACTAGTATCACATTCGTCAATCATTACCTTGATTTCTTGTGAGTGATTTACAAGTTTAGTGGCTCATATGGGTTTAGTCTTAACTGAAATCAGTCATCCACATAGAGACCTTGGAAAGCAGAGTGCCCCTGAAACAGGAAATATGGGGCCTGTGAGAACATTAACGCAAAGTGACATTAATTCGTAGTGAGCTAAAATGGAATTGGGATCTCTAGGATGATTTAGCAGTTGGTGTTTGAGCGATAGAGGGGACAAGCTGAAAAAAGGGAAGTAAAATTTGCCTGGAACAGAGAAAGAGGGAAAAGACAGGAGGAAACACAAAAACAATCTCTGACATCAGACCAAAGATGGAAGAAAGTGTACAATGCATGATTACCACAAGTTATCTAGCTAACTCACTGAGATAGCATGACATCGTGCAATGATGTACAGGTGTTGGATCTTAATTTGATCACCCCGTTGCAGGATAACTTTAACATTTGTAGTGTATCTGAGGTTTAAAAAGGCTTCTGAAGTTTGTAATTTCCACTTTGAAATTTCAGACTTGATTTTCCTTTAAGACAAAATGTATCAACCCTTACAAAAATGTCCATCAATTATAATCCACATAATAATTCACATTTCTTGCTGCTGCAGGATTATTTTCCTGCCGTAGCAAACTGGCTCAAAGTAAGATCCTACATCTGTACGCACAATGGCTCATAGCAATGCCAGGGTTGTCTTCACGTTCCCTTCAGAACACTGTTATTACACAGCACTGTTTTAGACAACTGTGTTTTTTAATCTGACCTTTGCGTGGTGATCAATAGATTTCACCCATCTGGATCATAGGAATTCAGTAGCCATTATGTTGCCTCCATGAAAATCATGTATTCCTTGCTAATGTCAGTTACATTTATCTTGGAGCATGTAGAGACAAATAACTACTTTGTAGAGCGACACCAATTGCATGAGAAAACAAAAAAGTAGTCACTTAAAACATGTATCACACACACACACTTGTTATTTTATTCAGTGTAGCACTGTTGTAATGAATACTCAGGAAGAAAAAGGTGTAGATTCACGCGCAGAGCGTGACAGGTGTTTATTTTGCAGAAGGCAGGAATCGTGGTCACATGCAGGCAATGGTCATACACAGGTAGGCAAACAGGCAGGTGATTCAATACTAGGACTGAAGGCTATAACTGGATCTCACAAACAAACTAGGAAAAGGCTTAGTAGAGTCAAAACGAACAATACCTCACAAAGGCACAAACAGAATGAACTGAACTAAATAAGGAGCTGATGAGACCAGGTGAGTAACTCACACAGGTGAAATCAATGAATAAAAATGAAAGACACGGCAACGTTCAAGAACACAACGAAACAGAACACAAGGTTGACTAAGAAAATAAACACAGAACCTTACAACTGAAATGCCCTCATGAATGTATCTTGGAGTGACTATTATCTTGTCTGTTAATAGAGAGTAACGGGGGCCCTAGCCTGTTCTCACTCCCTGGTGCTTATGCAGCTCACACAGGGCATTCGCTGATTCATTCATATTCCAGCACTGATTACAAGGGTGGTTGCAGTCTGCAGATACTGCTGGTGCTGCTAAGAGACAAAGGGAGAGCATCGTGTCATCAACTCCTGAATTATGTACTGATCCACATGACATTAGTAGATGGTATTTGAAACATTGATGAACATTAAGTTCATCATGATGGGTAACTCAATATCATATTTGATCAAGCATGAGAGTACAACAACGTGTACTCTCATGTGTAGTAACTGACAACATGCATCAGTAGAGTCTTCAATTGACATGTCACTATTGTTTCCCGCTCACTCAGGACAACACACTGTGTTTGACCTGAGCCATTTATAGACTGTGCATTTGACCATTCTACATTATGCACAACAATGAGCGATTATTATCGATATGGCATGAGCCAACAGCGTACTATGTATGACACATAATATTGTTCTTAAACCATTTGAGAAAGGTGTTTTTTCTGCACTGTCATTGTCTTCATTTTGTTGCATATTTGCAGTGGTACTGTATGCCATAGATGGAGAAATATCTCCAAAGGTGTTTCTATTTCTGGCGGCGGTCTGTTAGGCTCACCGTGTTAATATTTCATCTCAGCTCCACTTCTACAGTGTGTTGGCAGAACTGTTGAATTATGTAGTGGATAGGGGATGGGAAAGTTCCTTTTCATTCATCACATTTTGCAGCATATGTGTTTAGTTGTTGATGTGTTCATGTCTTGTGTTTAGGCATACAGTACTGTGACACAGGTCTCTCTAAATACTGCTTGGGAGGGACAGTTGAGATGGAGAGTGGAAGCGTATCCCCCTTCTATTTTTCTCTCATTTCAAAAGATTCCTCCTTTTATTAATCAAAGTCATTGATGACAATCAATTTCTTGCCTTTTTCAAGCAAAGCATAAAATTCCTTTACTTCTCTAGGAAGCATCTTAAAGATGGAATCCTCACTACGGGAAACAGTGCCTAGTGCCACGGCTGTTGTTGTTGTTTTTGTTTTGTTGACTAAGTAGAGCTGGGGAGCGTTGTGCATCCTGGTAAAAACAAATATTGCAGTACATATGCTGCTGTTCTATTGCACGTGCAATGATGTCAGAGGGACATCATTTGTTGTTTGTAGTAACTTCTTTTTTGTGGTGAACGGACGTGGCTGTTTCACCACGAAGGATTACATCTCTTCCCATATTGCTGGAGAGTCAATATGAATATAAACAATAGGAAATAAACCATTCCCTTCAAAGGCATTTCCCTACCTGTAATCTCACAAGGACATTGCTCCTGCACAAACACACTCATAGTACACAACTTTACAAGTGTAATTTGTTGGTTTTATAGTTATTAGTTATTATGCTTTTGTTTTTAGGACTACAATTACAGTAAAGAAGTTAATCTCCTACATACAGTGCATTACTACTCCTCAACTGTGACAAACATCTGAAGTCAACAAGCTCCTTTATATGACTACGAAAATAAGTGGGCCAAAAGCATTAAGTGTAAAAAAACATTAAGAATACGGCTCTAGACTGACCAGTTGAATCCAAGTGAAAGCTATGAGGCCTTATTGATGTCACTTGTTAAATCCACTTCAATCATTGTAGATGAAGGGGAGGATTAAATAAGGATTTTTAAGCCTTGAGTTAATTGAGACATGAATTGTGTATGTGTGCCATTCAGAGGGTGAATCGGCAAAACAAAAGATTTCAGTGCCTTTGAACAGGGTATGGTAGTAGGTGCCAGGCACATTAGTTTGTGTCAAGTACTACAACAATGCTGGGTTTTAAACACACGCAACAGTTTCCCGTGTGTATCATTAATGGTCAAGAAACACCCAAAGGACATCCAGCCAACATGACACTACTGTGGGAAGCATTGGAGTCAACATGGGCTGTTCTTATGGCAAAATGGGGTACAACTCAATATTAGAAAAGTGTTCGTAATGTTTTTCACACTCAGTGGCTTTTAAAAATGTTAGAATTTTTATTCTTATAACCATAACTTATAACCATGATTAGGTATGGTGATCTCTCCATCAAGGAGATATCTCCAATGAAAATACTTAACTCAGATTAAAATGGTGGAATTATAGGTCCACCAATGAATATATACATTGTTCATTATTACTAATGAGTAACACAACACAATGATTGTTGGTCCACATGACATACAGGCCATTGATTGGTCTTTCAGTGATTGATCCCTTGATCACAATGATAATGAGAATAATTTGTACCTAATAAAATGTCCATTTACAGTACCGAATTACAGTACATAGTGTAATACATTCATGTATATGTTATTGTCTGGGCACATTTCTTTCATGATGGAAAATATGACATTTCTATGCCACAGTTGATGGTTTAGATGTATTATGCTACTAAATATCTTATAGTTTGTTCAGTGTGATCGTTGATGCACTGTTATGCATCGGTATGCATTTTCAAGGTTTTTGTAAGTAAGAGGAATATATTATTCTCATGTCTGTACCATCTCCTATTTATTTATAATTAAGAGAACTGGTCATTACATTACTTTTATTAGCATAAGGACGACCTCTTTTCGAAGACGTGAGTTTGGTTAGAATCTCTCTTCGCAGTTTTCAGTCTAGAGATGAATACTGCACATGATTATACGATGAGGACAAATCACAGCCTATAAGGTGTCAAATCATACTGAGGTAGCAATACTAGAATTAGCCTCTGTGCTGAGTAATGTCAACAAATAATAAAATGCTAGCTAGCTTGCAATCAAATAACGTACAGTTGAAGTCGGAAGTTTACATACACCTTAGCCAAATACATTGAAACTCAGTTTTTCACAATTCCTGACATTCCCTGTTTTAGTTAGGATCACCACTTTATTTTAAGGATGTGAAATGTCAGAATAATTGTAGAGAGAATTATTTATTTCAGATTTGATTTCTTTCATCACATTCCCAGTGGGTTAGAAGTGTACATACACTAAATTAGTATTTGGTAGCATTACCTTTAAATTGTTTAACTTGGGTCAAACATTTCGGGTAGCCTTCCACAAGCTTCCCACAATAAGTTGGGTGAATTTTGGCCCATTCCTCCTGATAGAACCTGAGTCAGGTGTGTAGGCCTCCTTGCTCGCACACGCTTTTTCAGTTCTGCCCACAAATGTTCTATAGGATTGAGGTCAGGGCTTTGTGATGGCCACTCCAATACCTTGACTTTGTTGTCTTTAAGCCATTTTGCCACAACTTTGGAAGTATATTTGGGGTCATTGTCCATCAGAAGAACCATTTGTGACCAAGCTTTAACTTCCTGACTGATGTCTTGAGATGTTGCTTCAATATATCCACATAATTGTCCTGCCTCATGATGCCATCTATTTTCTGAAGTGCACCAGTCCCTCCTACAGTAAAGCACCACCACAACATGATGCTGCCACCCCCGTGCTTCATGGTTGGGATGGTGATCTTCAGCTTGCAAGCCTTCCCTTTTTCCTCCAAACATAATGATGGTCATTATGGCCAAACATTTCTATTTTTGTTTCATCAGACCAGAGGACATTTCTCCAAAATGTACGATCTTTGTCCCCATGTGCAGTTGCAAACTGTAGTCTGGCTTTTTTTATGGTGGTTTGGAGCAGTGGCTTCTTCCTTGCTGAGGGCCATTCAGATTATGTCAATATATGATTCATTTTACTGTGGATATAGATACTTTTGTACCTGTTTCCTCCAGCATCTACACAAGGTCCTTTGCTGTTGTCCTGGGATTGATTTGCACCTTTCACACAAAAGTACGTTCATCTCTAAGAGACAGAACGCGTCTTCTTCCTGAGTGGTATGACTGCTGCGTCGTCCCATGGTGTTTATACTTGCGTACTATTGTTTGTACAGATAAAAGTGGTACCTTCAGGCATTTGGAAATTCTCCCAAGGATGACCCAGACTTGTTGAGGTCTACAATTGTTTTTCTGAGGTCTTGGCTGATTTCTTTTGATTTCCCCATGATGTCAAGCAAAGAGGCACTGAGTTTGAAGGTAGGCCTTAAAATACATCTACAGGTACACCTCCAATTGACTCAAAAGATGTCAACTATCCGAAGCTTCTAAAGCCATGACATCAATTTCTTGATTTTTCCAAACAGTTTAAAGGCACAGTCAACTTAGTGTATGTAAACTTCTGATCCACTGGAATTGTTATACAGTGAATTATAAGTGAAATAATATGTCTAAATAATTGTTGGAAAAATGAGTTGTGTCATGCACAAAGTAGATGTCCTAACCGACTTGCCAAAACTATAGTTTGTTAACAAGAAATTTGTGGAGTGGTTGAAAAACAAGTTTTAATGTCTCCAACCTAAGTGTTTGTAAACTTCTGACTTCAACTGTACATCATATCATTGCAATGATCCATCTGTATTTCATGCTAGCTATTGACATCTCTCTAGTCTGGAATATATTCATCTGTACTTCCAATAACATCACCTTATGGTAACTATGTTCCTGGGCTGATTACACAGACAGACTGGGGCTGATCTACATCTTAGCGAGCAGGTTACTGACCATCCTCTGTAGGTCCTGAGTACGCATTCCTGTGGTCTCCAGTACCTCATCGTGGTTGGCCTTCTTCTGGCTATTGTAGTCTGTGACCACCTTGTTGGTGATGAGAGACAGGCCAAAGACACAGAGACCACAGTGACGGGCCACCACCACCTCGGGGACTGTACTCATGCCTACAGAGCACAGACAGAGGGTGAGAGAAGACAAGCATTGAGTTTGGTCATTTTCAACCTGACACTCGTACATTTTCTGTAGAAGAAATGGACATGGCTATTGAGAGACTTGAAGGCCATGGTCAAAACCCAATGAACCATACTTACCCACAGCATCTGCGCCTAGTTTCTGGAGGGCTCTGCATTCTGCGATGGTCTCAAAGGTGGGACCTGCCATCATGCAGTACACACCTTGCTGGATGAAGGAGGAACAGCCCTGCTCCTCAGCAGTCTCTTTGGCCAGACTAGAAAGGTCTTTGTCATAGGCGTCCGACATGCAGGGAAAACGGACTCCAAACCTGAAGCGATACATAAAGTCCTGTGTCATATCAGAGGCCCTCGATGTCAGGTAAAGGACAAAGTACAATCGAAGGACTCCACAAGGGTAAGACCCATGCCCTTTACTGTAAAGAAATGCCTGTAATCAGGCTCCATGTATGGGAAAATGTGGGAGGAGACCTTTGGGGAGCCTTTTCCACAGCAGAAAGAGAAGCCCATCCTCTTCAGACAGAGGGAACATGCAACGCAACCCTTCCGAAGATCAAAAGACTGCTATTCTAACCTTTCATCGTTGTGACCACACAGTGGGTTGTGGCCTGCAAAGCCAGGCATGTTGATGTGATCCTTGATCAGCATGATGTCACCCACTTTAAAGTTGGGGTTCAGCCCCCCAGCAGCATTGGTAATGATTAAGGTCTCCACCCCCAGCAGGAAGAACACTCGGACTGGGTACGTCACCTGGAGAAAAAGAGGAACTAGAGAAAAGGGATCACGCAGTGCTGACATTTTTGAACAGAAAAACTACACTGTTATCATTATTACTAGGTGACAAGACTATCATCATTATAGAGGGTGGAATCATTTAAACAAAATAAAGTCAATTTAAACTTTTAAAGTCTTAAAAACCTCTTAAAGATCGGACACTTTTTTTCCAATTTTCGCCTAAAATGACATACCCACATCTAAATGCCTGTAGCTCAGGCCCTGAAGCAAGGATATGCATGTTCTTGATACCATTTTAAAATAAACACTTTGAAGTTTGTGGAAATGTGAAAATTACTGTAAGAGAACATAACACATTAGATCTGGTTAAAGATGTGGCCTTTCTCTTGAAATGCGAGAGAAAGGCCACAATGTATTATTGCAGTTTAGGTGCAATTAGACTCTCGCCACTAGATGGCAGCAGTGTATGTGTAAAGTTTATACTGATCCAATGAACCATTGCATTTCTGTTCAAAATGTTGTTTAATGACTGCCCAAATGTGCCTAATTTGGTTATTAATAACTTTTCATGTTCAAAATTGTGCACTCCCCTCAAACAATAGCATGGTATTCTTTCATTGTAATAGCTACTGTTTGAGGACAATACAGTGCCACCGACACGGCCTGCTACCAAAAACTGTGGGCTCTCCTTAACCGCAGCCAACGTGAGTAAGACATTTAAACTTGTCAACCCTCACAAGGCTGCCTGCCCAGACAGCATCCCTAGCCGCGTCCTCAGAGCATGCGCAGACCAGCTGGCTGGTGTGTTTATGGACATATTCAATCAATCCCTATCCCAGTCTGCTGTTCCCACATGCTTCAAGAGGGCCACCATTGTTTCTGTTCCCAAGAAAGATAAGGTAACTAAGCTAAACGACTATCGCCCTGTAGCACTCACTTCCGTCATCATGAAGTGCTTTCAGAGACTAGTCAACGAGACGGCCTACAGGTAGGAGGTGAGGGCCCTCGGAGTGTTGTGTCAGGAAAATAACCTCACACTGAACGTCAACAAAACAAAGGAGATGATCGTGGACTTCAGGAAACAGCAGAGGGAGCACCCCCCTATCCACATCGACGGGACAGTAGTGGAGAAGGTGGAAACTTTTAAGTTCCTCTGCGTACATATCACGGACAAACTGAAATGGTCCACCCACACAGAAAGTGTGGTGAAGAAGGCGCAACAGCACCTCAGGAGGCTGAAGAAATGTGGCTTGTCACCAAAAACACTCACACACTTTTACAGATGCGCAATCGAGAGCATCCTGTCGGGCTGTATCACCGCCTGGTACGGCAACTGCTCCGCCCACCAACCGTAAGGCTCTCCAGAAGGTAGTGAGGTCTGCACAACGCATCACTGGGGGCAAACTACCTGCCCTCCAGGACACCTACACCACCTGATGTCACAGGAAGGCCATACAGATCAACAAGGACAACAACCACCTGAGTCACTGCCTGTTCACACCATTATCATCCAGAAGGTGAGGTCAGTACAGGTGCATCAAAGCTGGGACCGAGAGACTCAACCGTCCCGTGGACAGGACAAAGATCCCGAAGAAGTTTTAATGTCTTAGTCTTAGGTCTCTCTTTATGTAGTGTTGTGTTGTGTTGTCTCTCTTGTTGTCTTAGGTCTCTCTTGTTGTCTTAGGTCTCTCTTTATGTAGTGTTGTCTCTCTTCTCGTGATGTACGTTTTGTCCTATATTTTTATTTAATTTATTTGTATTTTTAATCCCAGCCCCCGTCCCCGCAGGAGGCTTTTTGCCTTTTGGTAGGCCATCATTGTAAATAAGGATTTGTTCTTAACTGACTTGCCTAGTTAAATAAAGGTTAAATAAAAATAGATTTAAAAAATGCTTATAGTAGGTCAGGGTGCAGACAGATTGTGTTTTAAGAGGGTCCCAAGATTTAGATATGAAAATTCAACTAACACTGTCAAACGTTAACCCAAGTTGACTGCTATGCTACTTTCACAGAGGTCAAAGCTAACTAAAGACACCAACTGTGTTATTCTAACATAATGGGACTTCTTCATAAAAGTGCAAAGTGGTGAAATATCATTGAGGACCTCACTACTCATTTGAAAGAATATAGTAGCTGTATTTAAAAATACATATAATCCCATAAGGTGTCAGGTTTATCATGGGATATACAAGCATTCCAATACACTTTTTCATTAAATATTAATCCAATGTAATGAGGATATGGCTCTGGTGGGTGGAAAGAGTGGAGCTCACCATGGCAATGTCATAGCCCTCGTAGAAGTGGAAGCGGCCCTGCATGCAGACACACTGCTTCCCCTGCAGCTCCCCAAATACCAGCTGACTGACATGTCCTTGTACCGCAGTGGTACAACAAGAAAGACAGGAGGAGGATTTCAATAGAATTGCCGAATGTAAATATTTCAGTCAGGTCCCAAGGACAGGAAGCAGCAGCCACCATCGGGTGACGGTCTGGTTCTGGGTCACAGTGAAGGGCTGGTGTTCTTACTTCATCTTTCAAAACATCTACATAAACATTTCTTATCTGACATTAAATGATTAAATGCGTAAGTTATCAATGATCATTATAACATCTATTGAGCTGGATGATGTAATGGTGCATGTACAAACTGAAGACGGCAGGATGCTGTACAGTTTCAGGTGGTAGAGTGCAGGATAAGGATGGTGTCTGACCTGTGCTGTTGGGGAAGTGTGGGATGTCCTTGTAAGGAAACACAGTCTTGTTGTCCAGCAGGTCAGCAAGACCACCGAGGCCGGAACCACAGATGATGGCTATTTTAGGCCTCTGCTCAGTGTGAGACAGCAACCAATCAGCTGTCTCCCTGTAATCCTCATATTTGTAACTGAGGGAAGAAACAGATAGTAAGTTCATGCTATTCAGTATAATGTTACAATCTAAATCATCAATGATCATCTGTGTTTCTGCAGAGATGGACTGCTATACACCTTTCATCTGAACACAACCAATGGGAACATTTGTTTTTTGATTATGCAAAACCTGTCAATTACTGTCAAGTATCTTAGCAACTCCTTCAGCTACTAATAACAGAATCATAGACAAACACACCCCTTCTCACCCCGGGCTCCCGAGTGGCACAGCGGTCTAAGGCACTGCATCTCAGTGCTTGAGGCATCACTACAGACACCCGGGTACGAATCCAGGCTGTATCACAACCGTCTGTGATGGTGAGTCCCATAGGGCAGTGCACAATTGGCCCTGCGTTGTCTGGGTTCGGCCAGTGTAAGCCATCATTGTAAATAAGAATTTGTTCTTAACTGACTTGCCTAGTTAAATAAAGGCTCAATTTAAAAAGAAATGAATCTGCTCTCTTGGTACTGAATGTGTGTGTGGGGGAGGGAGAGAGAGGGAGAGAGAGAGAGAGAGTGGGAGAGCTTATCTAATTGAATTAAATTGAAAACAACAAAATGTAATTAACTTCTACACATTTAAACTCTACAAGCATATCAAGTTGTATTGGCATTCGAGACATTATGGTTGTTGGCATTCTCATTGGGTGGACATGGTGAATGATTGCAAGTCCTGTCATTAAAAAGTAGGCATACACAGATTTTATAAGTGACCATAAATCCAATGAGATCACTTGGTCTGGAGGCCAATCTAACCAACATTAGTGGCATAGAAAGCAGTTTGTTCTGTTGTTTTTAACTAAATAAAAAATATTCCTTAATGTTATTTTACTGTACAACAGATACTACTGTAAACATGTGAAGTGTACTGCATGATTATATGAAACAGGACATACAGGTGGGAACTGGAAATGATTATGTCTTATTTACGTTTTGAACCAATAGTTCGCACAGAATAAACAAAGTCCTGTTCAAAGCAAACAGTTGGTCTTCCTCTATTTTCTTTGGGGGGCAATAAAAGGTGTTCATTGTTAGCAATAAACGTTGTTAGCAATTGTCACCATAAACGTTCATATCAGGCATGTTTAATTTGAAGTATTGAATCTGTTTTGTATACTGGTAGTTTTCTGCTCGTTTTAGTAAATGGGTGGAGCTCACAGGGCAGGAGGGGAAGAGCCGCAGACGGATTGGCTGATTCCGTGAAAGCGCAGCGCTTCCATCACGGAGCTGTCCGTGGTGCTACTGGCCACTGTCGGATCAGGACTTTCCATTCAGCACGGTCCACCGGGCCGCGGGACTGCACACTCCCTGAACCAGGCGCTCAATGAACACGCACAATGGCCACTCATTGTATACTTACAACGCCGAGTCCCTTTCCTTTCAAATGAGTTGGCAAAAGTAGGGCTGCTTTCAATGCTTCAATCAAATCAAATCAAATGTTATTTGTTACATGCGCCGAATACAACAGGTGTAGACCCCACCGTGAAAGGCCTACTTACAAGCCCGTAACCAACAATGCAGTTTTAAGAAAAATAAGAGTTGAGAAAATATTTACTAAATTAACTAAAGTAAAACAATAAAAATATAGAAGAGTAACAATACAATTTTGCATAGGGTTTTCATGAAAAGTAAGCTTGTCTGTTTAAGTGTTACTCAGGCCATCGTGTACCAACTTATTAGGATGTAGCCTAAACACTAAAAAAACTAATTAAAAAAGCTCAAATATTGTTCAATATTATTTACCTTATATTAGGAATAGAGATTTTCGATATGTAGGCCTAAATCAGCAATTTGTATTGATATCTATCAGATAAGTCCTTCTGTAGCTCAGTTGGTAGAGCATGGCGCTTGTAACGCCAGGGTAGTGGGTTCGATCCCCGGGACCACCCATACGTAGAATGTATGCACACATGACTGTGAGTCGCTTTGGATAAAAGCGTCAGCTAAATGGCATATATATATAAGTCAATTATACCAGAGAACCACGATAATCTCTTGCCATGAACATTTACAAATCTGCCCATTTCATGTAGCCAATGAATGACTGACTGAAGCTGGCATATTGGAAGTAGAATCAGGGCCCGGTTTCCCAAAAGAATCTTAAGACCAAGTTCGTTGTTATAAACTTCTTATGAGCATCGTTAAATCTCCGAGATTTTTCTCCAAACCATCGTTATCAGGGACAGCAGTGGAAACTTTTAAGTTCCTGGACGTACACATCACAGACAAACTGAAATTGTCCACCCACACAGACAGTGCGGTGAAGAAGGCGCAAAAGCACCTCTTCAACCTCGGGAGGCTGAAGAAATATGGCTTGTCACGCAAAACCTTGACAAACTTTTACAGATGCACAATCGAGAGCATCCTGTCGGGCTGTATCACAGCCTAGTACGGCAACTGCACAGCCCACAACCGTAAGGCTCTTCAGAGGGTAGTGAGATCTATACAACGCATCACCGGGGGCAAACTACCTGCCCTCCAGGACACCTACAGCATCCGATGTCACAGGATGGCCATAAAGATCATCAAGGACAACAACCACCTGAGCCACTGCCTGTTCACCCCGCTATCATCCAGAAGACGAGGTCAGTACAGGTGCATCAAAACTGAAAAACAGGCCATCAGACTGCTTAACAGCAACCACTAACTCAGAGAGGCTGCTGCCTACATTGAGACCCAACCACTGGACATTTTAATAAATGGATCACTCGTCACTTTAAACAATGCCACTCTAAATAATGCCACTTTAATAATGTTTACATATCTTTTATTACTCATATCACATGTCTATACTGTATTTTATACCATCTAGTGCACCTTGCTTATGTCGCTCAGCAATCGCTCATCTATATATTTATATGTACATATTCTCACTCACCACTTTAGATTTGTGTGTATTAGGTAGTTGTTGGGGAATTGTTAGATTACTTCTTATATTTGTGTGTATTAGGTAGTTGTTGGGAATTATTATATGACTTGTTAGATATTACTGCACTGCACTGTTTTTTTCACCCTCCCGCTTCACTTTGTACACAGAAGATCTCCGCTAAACATAGAATATCACGGTTTATCAGTCTCTCTGTGACCTCCGATAACTTCAGGACAAAGTTAAATACAAGTACAACGCTGCCAATGTCTTAACAATTGATACAAACAAGCGACATATACAAAGAAAACCGGGATGAGTGCATTAAATATAGCCTAAAAACAGTAGTCTATGTACATATTTAATTCATATTGAAATACATTTCATGTTCAATCAATTGATTTCTATTTTGCTACTTGTTTGCTACTGTCTGTAATTTGTCTCAATACATATTTCATGATGTGTAGCCTAACTTGTATGCAATGATGTGCTAAATCGGCGATTTAGTGCATTTGTTATTGGGTAAGCATTATAATAAGCCGCCTCAATATTTGCAGCCGTAGGTGGTAATATCTCTCTAGGAGCTGATCCGTCGTCAGTATTGTGAACTAATGTTAAAGAAATATTTGATAGGAGTAAACTGATCCTGGAGCAGCGGGCCCTTTCTTGCGATCCTTCAGTATCGACACATGCTCCAACGATGACCGTTCTTTTTGCGTCACGTTTTGGGAAAGCATCGCTAAATTCCATCGCTACCGGGAAACCAGGCCCAGAACATTCATGGGTTACTGTGCGCTTCCAACCCCTGACACAGACGAATTGATTAGCATATAACCGTTGCTAACTTGTTATAGGCTCTACTGTAGCCTACCACGAGGACAACATTTCACCCCGATATAGGCTACACCGATATGTTATCTTACCTGGATGGGTTCGAAGATGAAATGTTCATTGCTGTTTGTTCTTCAGCTACTGAGTTTTGCGACAAACGGTAATCGTAGGACGAGGTCACGGTTGCGACGGACAGATGTGATGAGAGGGTGGCGTGACGGAGGAGGAGTCGTTGGATTTTCGGTTCCTTTGATAGGGCTCGTTGTCCTAATCAACATTTCTAACAGACTGGGCCCGGTTTCCCAAAGCATATTAGAGCCAAATTCATCGTTAGAACCTTCGTAGGAACATCGACATCGTTACATTTCCGAGCTGTTTCCCTAAACCATCGTCAGTAAAGTTGCACTTGAAAACGCTTGTTATTTACAGACGCCTCTCAGACCATTCGTAAAACAACTAAGTGCGTTGTAAGATTATTTTTTGCCCTTCCGCGTTAATTTATACACAGAAGATTTATAAACATATAATCAAGCTGTCTCTGGGACCGCAGATAACTTGGGAACAAAGTTGACTTAAAATGCAAAGTTGACAATGTCTTTGCAAATGAACAAGCAAAGGATAAATATATGCTTAAAATTAAAACTGAGATGACTGCATTAAACAGGCCTATATATTTTAATCATATTGAAATAAATGTAATGTTCAGTCAATTGAGTTCTATTTGTAAGCTACACTGACGATTATTTGCTAAATATATTTCATGATTTGTAACAACATGTGCACAATGATGTGCCAAATTAATCTGTGATTGAGTCCATTATTATAGTGTAAGCATTAGAATAAGCCGCCTCAATATTCGCAGCCATTAGGTGATAATATCCCTCCCTCTACGAGCTGAATCGTCTTCAGTATTGTGGAATAATTCTAATGTTAACGTAAGATTTGGATGGAGAAACGTGATCAGAGAGCAGCGCTGACTTTCTTTCGATCCTATCAGTAGGTGTATTGAACAACTCACGTAATGAACGTTCTTTCTGCGTGGTGTTTTGGGAAACGCGTGTTACATCATCGGCAGTTGTAGGAAAGATACATCATTAAAACACCTGTAAGACTAAAGTTCCATGATTGAACTTCCACCTGCCAGTCGGAGCCTTGATGAATGATAATCAATCAAATGTATTTATAAACCCCTTCTTACATCAGCTGATGTCACAAAGTGCTGTACAGAAACCCAGCCTAAAACCCCAAACAGCAAGCAATGCAGGAGAAGCACGGTGGCTTGGAAAAACTCCCTAGAAAGGCCAGAACCTATGAAGAAACTTAGAGAGGAACCAGGCTCTGAGGGGTGGCCAGTCCTCATCTAGCTTTCCAGGGTGGAGATTATAACAGAACATGGCCAAGATGTTCAAATGTTCATAGATGACCAGCAGGGTCAAATAATAATAATCACAGTGGTTGTAGAGGGTGCAACAGGTCAGCACCTCAGGAGTAAATGTCAGTTGGCTTTTCATAGCCGATCATTCAGAGTATCTCTACCACTCCTGCTGTCTCCAGAGAGTTGAACTCGAGAGAGTTCCATAGCTGCAGGCAGAACAGTTGAAACTGGAGCAGCAGCACGACCAGGTGGACTGGGGACAGCAAGGAGTCATCAGGCCAGGTAGTCCTGAGGCATGGTCCTAGGGCTCAAGTCCTCAGAGAGAGAGAGAAAGAAGGAAAGAAAGAAAGAGAGAAAAAGAGAGAGATAATTAGAGAGAGCATACTTAAATTCACACTGGCCATCGGATAAGACAGGAGAAATACTCCAGATATAACAGACAGACCCTAGCCCCCGACACAATACTGGAGGCTGAGACAGGAAGGGTCGGGAGACACTGAGGTCCCGTCCGTCGATACCCCCGGACAAGGCCAAACAGGCAGGATATCATTGTTTTGTAATTCATTAGGCCTACATTACAACTTCACCACAAAAAAATGATTTACTGAAATAGTGAAAATGGATGAAGGGGAACATTTGATGTGTAATAGGTGTAGGCTACCTGAAACCATGCCCCCACACTGGAAATCCCCCATTTAAACGCCCCTTTCACACAGATCAGATGTGGCCACATGACAGGCTTTTGAATGTCTCTTTGTGGTCAAAGAGCCTGCACTGACATCAGGTGAAATGCATAATTACCCATGATGCCTGTCATTTGAGTGTGGTTAAATGTCAGGGTTTGATTTCATTTTGCCTTGTGAAGGCTTACATTGAGAGAGATCCTTTTTAATCATCCCCAACAGTCACTCTGTTTATGGTAGTGCTTGAAGGACTACTCAATTATTATTTTCTTCTGCATTTTAGAGCTCATGATTTGACCTTGTTGTTCCTGAGTTCCCAGTTGTTTTGAAACACCTTTGATGGCAATATTTGTCTACAAGAAGGACTGCCCCACCTTCCTGTTCAAGTGAGCACAGCACAACAACGGGGAGTCCAAACAACTTATTGTATGCTGCTTCATAAATTAGCTCATGTGCTTTTCTTCATGAGGAGGGGATACAGTGACAGTCAATTCCCATTCAAATATTTGTTTTCAACAAAAAGTTCAATAATTCCAGATGATATTACAAGGGTTGTTTTGTTTGCGGAATGCCTTGTCTGTGAGTTGGTATATTGTCTATAAAAGTGGATCCTCGTGATTGTATTTTTCTTCCTTTTTAGAACACATAGGCTGTAATAAAATACTTCAAATGCCAGGCTTTGGCCCTTGTCTTACTCTCCCCCTGTGGATTATGTTTCAAAGCATCTGAAGGCATTGTCTGGTAGTAGTTGAGACATGGCACTGCCTTGTCAGGTTCTTCTGTTCTCCAGAGGCGAAAGAAACGCACCCCAATTTAGGCGAGGTGCTGGCAAGCAGAGTAGAACACTTGAAACATGAAAGGGGAGCTGGACACTAGGATCTCAGATGCAATAATTTAATAACATAATATCCAACGTTTCAACAGACAAGCTGCCTTCATCAGGGTATATTGACAAACACTGTGGGGTGACAAGTTTATGTAGTGTCAAAGGACACACACAGGTGTCTGTAACCATGGCCGGTGGTGGCCTGATATCATTGGTTAATTCTCAGATATAAAAATAACATACCAAAGACATGAATGGATAGCATACGATCATAGATACAATTTGGCAACATAGGTCTATCCCTTAGTTTTAGGTCAGTGTGTGCGCAGACAAAAGACTTCGCTGAGTTCCACGAAGGAGCAGCTTTCATGCTGAAATATAATAAAAAATTAACGCAGTGAATGTCACCAAGTGAAATATAACTTGACTAAAAGTCTTAAAATATCTGGTACTAAATTAACTTTAGAACAGTGGTAGGAAAAATACTAAATTGTAAAAAGTACAATTAAATGCTATACATAAAATTCCTTATATTAAGCAAACAAGCACAATAAAATGTATTTATGATCAGATAGGGACACACTCCAACACTCAGACATAATTTACAAAAATACTATTTGAGTTAAGTGAGTCTGCCAGATAAGAGGCAGTAGGGATAACAACGTGTTATATTAATAGGTAGGTGAATTGGACCATTGCTATCCTGCCTGAGCATTCGAAATGTCATGAGTAGGCCTACTTTTGGGTGTCAGGGATAATGTATGGGAGTAAAAAGTACATATTTTCTTTAGGAATGTACTGGAGTAAAAGTTACCAAAAATATGAATAGTAAACAACAAAACAACAAAAACTACTTAAGTAGTATTTAAATGTTTTTTTTTTACTTCAGTACTTTACACCACCAAGCAAAAGTGTGAATAATGCACCATGTTTTTTTTATAGAAATAGCTAACTTCAACTCATTTCAATTCAGTACTTGGAGTTCCATTATTATTCATGCTTCTCATTTACAACAGACTCTTATAAAGTCATTCCTACTAACCAAGTTGGTTCCCACCAAGTTCCCAAATAAATAACTATCCCTTTTAGTGCTCTGTAGGTTTAGGTCATTGTTCGCAATCATCCCAATGTGTCTTGCAGAGGTTGTAGATGTTGGTATACTGTTTCACAATACAGTATGATCTTGAAAAGATATTCCAGATTACACACTGAACTCATATCGAAAGAGGCAGGCAGCATGTTATAAGAAATTGCAAATGTTTGTTCATGTCATCATTTACTGTAATCCCAAAGCTACTGTAGTGAATTCTCTTGATCACATCTACGCACCCACATTGGAAGTCTGACCATGAAGCTGCAGTTTTAATTGAGATGTCTGGTATTTCAGAGGCGGCCCATGCAGCCTTTGCACAAGGCGAGGGGGACGACGACTATGGAGGACGTGTCTCACAGGGAATGTAGAACTAGAACAGTAATGACAGAAGGGGAATTTGCTTTCCGTTTCATGCCTACAAATCCTATTAGTTTGATCCTTTTACAAATATGTCTGGCTCTGGCTGATTTTGTAGAGTTTTGTAAGTCTTGTTTCTCGAGTGGTGACTGTTTGGAGGTTCCTGGAGGTTCATTACGTTTTAACACTATTGTACAACAACTATATAACCAGCTATTATGTGCCCTCTGCTTATCCTCTGTCATAGGACTTTCTACTAAAGAACTGTGGAAAAAATTTTGTGTGCAACCCTTATGCATGTATTAGTTCAAAGGGTGGGAAATCTGACAGAAAAAAACGTCAGTTTTTCACTTTATGCCTGACATTTTACAGAGTTAGCAATTCTGCTCACTTTTTGAGCTGGCTTTCCAGATACACCTTTATGGTAGACAGTACACACTACCTAAAACTGAAACAGTGCTGCAAAGGGTTATCCTCTCCGGGATCGATGTCCCCCCCACGGGACGCTTGAGCTAACGCTAATGGGATGAGCAAGACGTTGTAAGTAACAAGATGTCACTCCCTGATCTGTTTCACCTGTTCTTGTGCTTGTCTCCACCCCCTCCAGGTGTCGCCCATTTTCCTCACTTATCCTCTGTGTACTTATACCTGTGTTTTCTATTTGTCTGTTGCCAGTTCGTCAATCTTACCAGCGTTTGTCCTTTCAGACCCTGTTTTTTCCCAGCCTCTCTTTTTCTCATCTCCTGGTTTTTGATCCTCCCCTGCTCGGCCACCGGGTTCTCGCCTTTCGAGTGTTCCCTGGGTTATCAGCCCCCACTCTTCCTGGAGGAAGAGGTTGGTATACCCCCGGCCCAGATGTTTGTCCGCCACAGTCGCCATACCTAGAAGAGAGCCCAGTCGGCTATTCTCAAGATTACCTCCAGGTATCGGCTACAAGTGACCGCCACCGGACCCCGGCATCGTCTCGGGCAGAGGGTATGGCTGGGTATGGCTCCACCCCACTCCAGGTGTTGCCCATCTTCCCCATTATCCCCAGTGTATTTATACCTGTGTTCTGTCTGTGGCCAGTTTGTTTTGTTCATTAAACCTACCCATGTTTTTCCCCTTGCTCCTGTCTTGTCTATAGTTCCTATTTTTCTGACCTTTCTGCCTGCCCTGATGCTGAGCCTGCCTGCCTTACTGTACCTTTGCCCCACTACTCTGGATTACTGACCTCAGTCTGACCTGACCCTGAGCCTACCTGCCGTCCTGTGACTTTGCCTGACCATGTTCGATTTATTAAACATTGTTATTTCACACATTCTGCACTTTGTCTTACCTGAAACCTGATACAAGAATATTTCCCAGGACATAGACATGTCTGATACGGGCAGAAAGATTAACAAGAATTTAAGCTAACTGCACTGTCCAATTTACCGTAGCTATTACAGTGAAAGATTACCATGGTATTGTTTGAATAGAGTGCACAGTTACAGTTGAAGTCGGAGGTTTACATACACCTTTGCCAAATACATTGAAACTCAGTTTTTCACAATTCCTGACATTTAATCATAGTAAAAATTCCCTGTCTTAGGTCAGTTAGGATCACCACTTTATTTTAAGAATGTGAAATGTCAGAATAATAGCAGAGAATTATTTATTTCAGCTTTTATTTCTTTCATCACATTCCCAGTGGGTCAGAAGTTTACATACACTCAATTAGTATTTGGTAGCATTGCCTTTAAATTGTTCAACTTGGGCCAAATGTTCCGGTTAGCCTTCCACAAGCTTCCCACAATAAGTTGGGGGAATTTTGGCCCATTCATCCTGACAGAGATGGTATAACTGAGTCAGGTTTGTAGGCCTCCTTGCTCGCATAAGGTTTTTCAGATCTGCCAACAAATTATCTATGGAATTGAGGTCAGGGCTTTGTGTTGGCCACTCCAATACCTTGACTTTGTTGTCCTTAAGCCATTTTGCCACAGCTTTGGGAATATGCTTGGGGTCGTTGTCCATTTGGAAGACACATCTGCGACCAAACTTTAACTTCCTGACTGATGTCTTGAGATGTTGCTTCAATATATCCACATAACTTTCCTGCCTCATGATGCCGTCTATTTTGTGAAGTGCACCAGTCCCCCCTGCAGCAAAGCACCAGCACAACATGGTGCTGCCACCCCCGTGCTTTATGGTTGAGAAGGTGTTCTTCGGCTTTGGTCATTATGGCCAAAAAGTTCTATATTTGTTTCATCAGACCAAAGGACATTTTTCCAAAAAGTACAATCTTTGTCCCCATGTGCAGTTGCAAACCATAGTCAGGCTTTTTTTATGGCGGTTTGGAGCAGTGTCTCCTTCCTTGCTGAGCGGCCTTTCAGGTTTTGTAAATATAAGACTCGTTTTACTGTGGATATTGATACTTTTGTACCTGTTTCCTCCAGCATCTTCACAAGGTCCTTTGCTGTTGTTCTGGGATTGATTTGCACTTTTCGTACCAAAGTACGTTAATCTATAGGATACAGAACGTGTCTCCTTCCTGAGTGGTATGATGGCTGCGTGGTCCCATGGTGTTTATACTTGCGTACTATTATTTGTACAGATGAACATGGTACCTTCAGGCATTTGGAAATTGCTCCCAAGGATGAACCAGATTTGTGGAGGTCTACTATTTTTTTCTGAGGTCTTAGCTGATTTCTTTTGATTTTCCCATTATGTCAAGCAAAGAGGCACTGAGTTTGAAGGTAAGCCTTGAAATACATCCACAAGTACACCTCCAATTGATTAAAATGATGTCAATTAGCCTGAAGCTTCTAAAACCATGACATCATTTTATGGAATTTTCCAAGCTGTTTAAAGGCACAGTCAAGTGTGTAAACTTCTGACCCAATGGAATTGTAATACAGTGAATTATAAGTGAAATAATCTGTCTGTAAACAATTGTTGGAAAAATGACTTGTCATACACAAAGTAGATGTCCTAACCGACTTGCCAAAACTATAGTTTTTTAACAAGACATTTGTGGCATGGTTGAAAAACGAGTTTCAATGACTCCAAACTAAGTGTATGTAAACAATGTATCAATAAACCAATTATGCACATTTGGACAGACTTGACACAACATTTTTGAACAGGAATGCAATGGTTCATTGGATCAGTCTTAAACGCTGCGCATACACTACACTATAAAATCTAAATTGCAATAATACATTGTGGCCTTTCTCTTGCATTTCAAGAGAAAGGCCACATCTTTTACCACATCTTATGTGTTATATTCTCTTACATGAATTTCACATTTCCACAAATTTCAAAGTGTTTCCTTTCAAATGGTATCAAGAATATTCATATCCTTACTTCAGGTCCTGAGCTACAGGCAGTTAGATTTGGGTATGTCATTTTAGGCAAAAAAATTGAAAGATAGGGTCCTATCCTTAAGAGGTTTTTAAGGTATCTTTACTTTTACTGAAGCATGACAATTGAGTAATTTTTCCACCACTACTTTTGCTGTAGTCAATCCTCTACTTTGTAATGTTGTAACTCATCCTGACATAAGATATCTTATCAATGAATGTGGGGTCAGGGATTTAGGCCTAGACCCAGACGTATAATTTTTTATACAGAATAAGCATGTATTTTCCCTGCTATCACGATCTTCTTCAGGACAGGTCTGCTGTTCTATTATTCATTCTCCTCCACACATTCTACTATGTATTGTGTACACATGCATACATCTCTACTGCAATAGATAAAATAACTGTTAAAGAAATAAAACACTGTGTTTTTGATGGCAAACAGTATAAATATGCTTGCATCATATTTTCTAGATTCATATCCCACATTTACTGAACATATTGTCTCCAGCAAGACTTTAGAACTTATTTCACTTGTAGTTTGAGTGCTTTGCTGAAACATCAGAAATTAATGCATGCATATCTTAGCACATGTTTTCTATCTAGAACTTAAATGGTTCTTCGGCCGGCCCCATTGGGGAACCCTTTGAAGAACAGTGTTTTGTTCCAACTGGAACCGTTCTAGTTCAAAGTAGAACCCTATTGGGTTCCAATTGGGTTCCCTTCCCCCATGAAACCCAAAAGAGTTCAACCTGGAACCAAAAACAACTCTACCTGGAACCAAAAAGGATCCTCTTATAGGGACAGCCAAATAACCCTTTTTTCTAAAAGTGTAGCCGACTATTTAAGCCTAGTGAGATAGATCTAAAATGTATCATATATAGATACCCACATACAACGATTTAATCAGATCATCTATTTAATTCAATTATTTACTTAATTGGCTACATACTGTATTACAGTGCATTCAGAAAGTATTCAGACCCCTTGACTTTTTTCACATTTTGTTATGTTACAGCCTTAAAAAAAATTGATTAAATATGTTTTCCTCTCACCCACATACACACAATACCCCATAATGACAAAGCAAAAACAGTTTTTTAGATTTTTTTGCAAATGTATAAAAAACAACAGAAATATCACATTTACATAAGTATTACTCAGTACTTTGTTGAAGCACCTTTGGCAGAGATTACAGCTTCGAGTCTTCTTGAGTATGAAGCTACAAATTTCGACACCAATCAAGTTGTAAAAACATCTCAAGGATGATCAATGGAAACAGGGTGCACCTGAGCTCAATTTCGAACTCATAGCTAAGGGTCTGTAAAAATATTATTTCTTTCAAATTTGAGTACAACTGTCTTCACATCCCCATTAATGATACTCGATCCACCTAACAGGTGACAGTAAATAACAGTAAATAATGTATTTCTGATTTTTAAAATAAATTTGCAAACATTTCTAAATAACAGTTTTTGCATTGTCATTATGGGGCATTGTGTGGAGAGTGATGAGGGGAAAAAACAATTGAATCAATCTTATAATCTTATAAGATTATTATTTGACCATATACAATGTTATTTCACTGTGAATAGAAGGGCACTCCACATGTACGGCACTGACACAAATGACTGAAAATTATAATAAGAATATTGTGGGAACTGTATTGTTAGACTTCAGTGCTGCCTTTGATATTATTGACCATCATCTGTTATTGGCTAAACGTATGCTTAGCTGTCTTATCGTTAGCTGTCTTATTGGCTGCTGTCTGAATAGGTCTATCGGACAATTGTTCTATAACTATATCTATTTTGCCAATTGGATTGATCCCCTCAACCACACGAAACCCCACTAATCTACCGACGGAAACGCACGAGGTGGCTAAAAACAAACCTCCATCCTCTGCTAGCTTCCTACCGATGGCCTGGCTAGCTGTCTGAATCGCCATGACCCCAACCAATCTCACTACTCACTGGACCCTTATGATCACTCGACTAAGTATGCCTCTCCTTAATGTCAATATGCCTTGTCCATTGCTGTTCTGGTTAGTGTTTCTTGGCTTATTTCACTGTAGAGCCTCTAGCCCTGCTCATTATACCGTATCCAACCTTTCAGTTCCACCACCCACACATGCGCTGACATCACCTGGTTTCAATGATGTTTCTAGAGACAATAGCTCTCTCATCATCACTCAATGCCTAGGTTTACCTCCACTGTATTCACATCCTACCATCGCTTTATCTGTACATTATACCTTGAAGCTATTTTATCGCCTCCAGAAACCTCCTTTTACTCTCTGTTCCAGCTTAGCTTTTAGCTGTACCCTTATCCTACTCCTCCTCTTTTCCTCTGGTGATGTAGAGGTGAATCCAGGCCCTGCAGTGCCTAGCTCCACTCCTATTCCCTAGGCGCTCTCTTTTGATGACTTCTGTAACCGTAATAGCCTTGGTTTCAAGCATGTTAACATGAGAAACCTCCTCCTTATGTTTGTTTTATTCACTGCTTTAGCACACTCTGCCAACCCGGATGTTCTAGCCGTGTCTGAATCCTGGCTTAGGATTTCAAAATCCTCAAAAATTCTGAAATTTTCATCCCTAACTACAACATTTTCAGACAAGATAGAATGGCCAAAGGGGGCGGTGATGCAATCTATGGCAAAGATAGCCTGAAGAGTTCTGTCCTACTATCCAGGTCTGTACCCAAACAATTTGAACATCTACTTTTAGAAATCCACCTCTCGCGGCCTCCCGTGTGGCGTAGTGGTCTAGGACACTGTGCCACCAAAGACTGGGTTCGCGACCAGAGGTCTATGGGGCGACGCACAATTGGCCTAGCGCCGTTAGGGAGGGTTTGGTAGGGATATCCTTGTCTCATCGCGCACCAGCGACTCCTGTGGCAGGCCGGGCTCAGTGCACACTGACCAGGTCACCAGGTGCACGGTGTTTCCTGCGGCTGGCTTCCGAATTGGATGTGCGCTGTGTAAAAAAGCAGTGCGGCTTGGTTGGGTTGTGTTTTGGACACATGGCTTTCGACCTTCGTCTCTCCCGAGCCCGTACGGGAGTTGTAGCGATGAGACAAGATAGTAACTACTAACAATTGGATACCACGAAATTGGGGAGAAAAGGGGGTAAAATAAATAATAAAATAAAAATCCACCTCTCTAAAAACAAGTCTCTCACCGTTGCCGCCTGCTATAGACCACCCTCTGCCCCCAGCTGTGCTCTGGACACCATATGTGAACTGATTGCCCCACATCTATCTTCAGAGCTCGTGCTGCTAGGCAACCTAAACTGGAACATGCTTAACACCCCAACCATCCTACAATCTAAGCTTGATGTCCTCAATCTCACACAAATTATCAATGAACCTACCAGGTACCACCCCAAAGCCGTAAACACGGGCACCCTCATAGATATCATCCTAACCAACTTGCTCTCTAAATACACCTCTGCTGTTTTCAACCAAGATCTCAGCGATCACTGCCTCATTGCCTGCATCCGTAATGGGTCAGTGGTCAAACGACCTCCAATCATCACTGTCAAACGCTCCCTGAAACACTTCAGCGAGCAGGCTTTTCTTATTGACCTGGCCGGGGTATCCTGGAAGGATATTGATCTCACCCCGTCAGTAGAGGATGCCTGGTTATTTTTTAAATGCCTTCCTCACCATCTTAAATAAGCATGCCCCATTCAAGAAATATAGAACTAGGAACATATATATCCCTTGGTTCTCTCCAGACCTGACTGCCCTTAACCAACACAAAACATCCTATGGCGTTCTGCATTAGCATCGAACAGCCCCCGTGATATGCAAATGTTCAGAAATCAATATACACAGGCAGTTAGAAAAGCCAAGGCTAGCTTTTTCAAGCATAAATTTGCAACACAATCTCAAAAAAGTTCTGGGACACTGTAAAGTCCATGGAGAATAAGAACACCTCCTCCCAGCTGTCCACTGCACTGAAGATATGAAACACCGTCACCACCGATAAATCTACTATAATTGAGAATTTCAATAAGCATTTTTCTACGGCTGGCCATGGTTTCCACCTGGCTACCCCTACCCGGTCAACAGCACTGCACCCCCCACAGCAACTCGCCCAAGCCTTCCCATTTCTCCTTCTCCCAAATCCAGTCAGCTGATGTTCTGAAAGAGCTGCAAAATCTGGACCCCTACAAATAAGTCGGGCTAGACAATCTGGACCCAGGTCATCTACAAGACCCTGCTAGGTAAAGTCCCCCCTTATCTCAGCTCGCTGGTCACCATAGCAGCACCCACCTGTAGCACGCGCTCCAGCAGGTATATCTCTCTGGTCACCTCCAAAACCAATTCTTCCTTTGGCCGCCTCTCCTTCCAGTTCTCTGCTGCCAATGACTGGAACAAACTACAAAAATCTCTGAAACTGGAAACACTTATCTCCCTCACTAGCTTTAAGCACAGCTGTCAGAGCAGCTCACAGATTACTGCACCTGTACATAGCCTATCTATAATTTAGCCCAAACAACTACCTCTTTCCCTACTGTATTTATTTATTTTGCTCCTTTGCACCTAATTATTTCTATCTCTACTTTACACATTTTTCCACTGTAAATCAGTTTTACTTGCTATATTGTATTTACTTCGCCACCATGGCCTTTTTTGCCTTTAACTCCCTTATCTCACCTCACTTGCTCACATTGTATATAGACTTATTTTTCTGCTGTATTATTGACTGTATGTTTGTTTTACTCCATGTGTAACTATGTGTCGAACTGCTTCGCTTTATCTTGACCAGGTTACAATTGTAAATGAGAACTTGTTCTCAACTTGCCTACCTGGATAAATAAAGGTGGAATAAAACAAATTTAAAAAATGTAAAAATATATTTTTATCATCTGCATATCATTGGTTGACAGCTATCTATCCAAAAGAACACATATGGTTTTCTTTAATGGAAGCTTCTCTAAAGTAAAACATGTACAGTGTGATATTCCACAAGGCAGCTCTCTTGGCCCTTTACTGTTCTCTATCTTTACTAATGATATACCACTGGTATTAAACAAAACCTGTGTGTCAGTGTACACTGATGATTCAACATTATACATGTCAGCAACTATGGCTAGTGAAATTACTGCAACCTAAACAAAAAGATGCAGTCACTTTTAGAATGGGTGGCTAGTAAGAAACTAGCCCTGAACATATCTAACACTAAAAGCATTTTATTTGGTACAAATCATTCCCTTAGTTCTTGACACGGAACCACGCACGCCTGTCCCCTATTCCCACTGATTAGTATTTGTATATATGTGCCCTTTGGTTTCCATGGTCTTGTTGGTTATTGTTACAATGTCCGTTGGTGCGTGTGAGTACCTGTGCTGTGTGTTTTGGGCTTTCGTGCCATTGTTGATTGTGCAGATGATTATGGATCTCGTCTCGTGTGATAATCATTGTCCATTTGTGTTATTTTATCGAGGTACTCCTCACTCTTTTGTTTGGATTTCAACCCTGTGTTTTGTGTATATGTTTGTTTGGTCTTCGTCCCCGTGCCTTTACACGGCACAGCATAATTCTGGGTGTAATAAAAAACCCTATTACACATTTCTGTGCTCGTCTCCCGAATCATTGTTCCCATCATGACAGAATAATCAACCATTATTGGAGATAGCGGGAATGGCGCGTCCGACGACTGGTCTGTCCGGCGCCGCCGCAACTTCGGCAGCTGCAACTGGCCCGTTCGACGCAGCCACAACCGGTCCGCCCGACACCACTGCAACTGGCCCGTTCGATGCAGCCACAACCGGTCCGCCCGACACCACTGCAACTGGCCTATCCAACACTGCGTTCCTGTGATCGTCCTCCAAGCCGGTGTTGTTGCACTGTTGGTGCAGCACATCGGATCCCACCGGAACATTCATCACGCACACGTGTCCCCTATTCCCACTGATTAGTGCTTGTATATATGTTCCCTTTGTTCACCATGGTGCTGTCGATTATTGTTCCAATGTCCGTTGGTGCATGTGAGTACCTGTGTTGTGTGTTTTTGGCTTTCTTGCCCTTGTGGATTGCGCAGATGATTAATGGTCTTGTGCGCGTGTGTTATTTATTCAAGGTACTCCTCGCTCTTTTGTTTGGGTTTCAACCCTGTTTTTGTTACGTGTTTGATTGGTCTTTACAGGGCAAGCCGTAATTTGGGGCTGAATTTGAAAAAACTGTTACGCATCCCTGCGCCTGTCTCCCAATCCCTCATGCCAACGTGACAGTTCTAGACCTCAGCTGAATCTGGTAATGAATGATGTGACTCTTGAGCAAGTTGAGGAGACTAAACTTCTTGTTGTCGCCTTAGACTGTACATTGTCATGGTCAAGGCATATTGATTCAATTGTTGTAAAGATGGGGAGAAGTCTGCTGGTGATAAAGAGATGCTCAGCATCGCCTCAGATACTGTAGGTCTCTTTGGATACATTTTTTGCTGAGGTTGGCTCACCGAAAATCAAACAAATTCTATCCACATGGCCATTGTAGCTGACACCATCTGCTGTTTTTTAAAATATTTTTTTACATGAGATGTCCCAATCTACACAGAAGAACCTGGCTAACACACATCCACAACACATTTTAGAGCTGCTTGACATGAGTGAGATCACTCACCAGAAGGTAAAGTATGTGCAAATGCAGTGTATACACAAAATCAATCTTAGGATAAGTATTAACACTTAAACTGTTTCTGTTGCCTTGGAGAACAATGCATTTATAAATATTAGGCTACTGATAATACAGTGGCCAAAAGCTTGTATCAAACAAGAAAACAACTAGGCTATTTATCCCAACCTGATTGATGTTAGAAGTGTATGGCTTCAACATATTGCTCAGCTTTTACACCATAAAATGGCCCTGGATGGGATTCATGTCACTTTTAGCTTTATTTTTAGCAACATGCATGAAGCGTGCCTCTGTAAATAGGACTGTGCATCCACCCCTTCTTCCTTCCCTAGAACATAAACTGGATTAGATTGGATTGATTATAGAGGAAAATCATTTCATTTACTGTGGGAATGTGAAAGAACAGACAGACATTTTTCTCATCTTATAAAGCATCTGACCTCTGATCCTCTCGCTCTCTCTCTCTCCCTCTCTTCCCCCTCGCCCTCTCTCTCTCTCTCTCTCTCTCCCTTACTCTCTCTCCCTTACTCTCTCTCTCTCTCTCTCTCTCTCTCTCTCTCTCTCTCTCTCTCTCCCTCCCTCTCTCTCTCTCTCTCTCTTCTCTTGCTCTCTCTCCCCCCCTCTCTCCCTCTCTCTCTTTCTCTCTCTCCATTCTCTCTCTCTCTCTCTGTTTCTCTCTCTCTCCCCCTCTCTCTCTTTCTCTCTCTCTCTCTTGCTCTCTTTCTACCTCTGTAACAGGGGCGTTTTATTGTCTCTGTAACACTAATGTTAGTTAACATCAGGGCTTTTGTACATTAGCAGAAAAAAATGCAGCTTAATAAATCAAAGCTGATAAAAAGGAAGTCAAACAGGAGTAAAGGGTCTCAAATCAAGTGATCCTCTGTTTGACTTAGAAGCTGACCAATTTGTTGGAGTCCATTTGAACAACGTCAGTGGTTTAAGTCAGTTCATCACACAGCATGCGTCATCATTATGAGATGGTAATTTTGATATAGGCTAATTAAGTTCAGTTTATGAACCTCACTTGGAAGCAGCTTTCCCTTAGTCAGCAGTGACCTAATAGTTATAGAGGCCATTTAATGTGACTTTAAGGATTTACATTATTATGTAATTTTATTTTGTGACATTTTTGTTACTAAATGTGCAATGTGGCTTGATCAGAAAAGCGATGATGGGAAATCTTTTATTGTTCCTTCCTACCCTTTTGAACTGTTTCTCTGTGCTGTTCTCAGTTCTCCACTGTAGATGTGAACAAAGGCCATGTTCCAACCATAACCCTCAGAGATTGTGTTCCAGAATGATATGCCTTGAGACCTATGAGACCTATGAGATTCTCCGTAACAATGACAAGGTAGGGCAGGGTGGGTTTCGGTGCCAGAGATGCGTGGAGGGTTGATGTGGACATTATATTTCAAGACCAACCTGAGTGAGCAGCAATCTTTTTAAGTTCTACATTTTATTTATTCGCACCAAAGAAAAGAAGTGAAAGACACAACAGTACAGATGAAACAACTGGTAAAAACGGTGTGCAGGTGAGGTTGGAAGCCCAAAAGGGCTGATATTAAAAACACAACACACAAATAAGTACAACAAAAATCTGTTAAATCAGTTTAATCAGTTAAACAAAGCATATGAATTATAACTGTACATGATACACTCAGTATACAAGACATGTGAAGAGTGGGTAGATCTGGAGAGTTGCTTGATCCGGCTTGACATCCCAGTGATAATTGTACAGCAGAGGTTATAAGGACACAATGCCCACATGTCATTAATTATAGCTCCACATGTGCCACAGCAATACGTGATCCATTAAAAAGTGCCCCAGAACAAACACTACATTTACTGTAATTAATCAGATGAAAGGGCTGAATCATGAGTAGATCCATCATTTAAATGGGCTCAATTACAGTTAGAAAATATGTATCTCCTAAAACCCAGTTATGGGGTAAGAGGTAGGTCAAGGGAATCTATTGTAAGGCCTAGCTTCTAGATTTAATGCATAGGGTACCTAGACCTTAGCGGAAAGTGTGAATACCCAACCCCATATATCTGACTGACATATTGTGTACATTTTAAATGAGATTGTAACTGTCACATCATTATTCAAATGTGAAAGTGTTCTGCGCATGAAGTGTATGAAATCTGGAGAATGTCCGTTTTTGACACTTGAAATGGCCTGACAATCTTTACGCTGCAATGCTTGTTATCTTTTTCATTAGCCTCTCTCAGTTGTGGGCACCACTCATCAACGAGGAATGGTGTTTCTGGAGCAGACCACAGACTGTTTTATAGTAACACCTACAGTACATCCTCTCCTCTTTCACATGAGGTGAAGTAGGCCAACTATGAAATGAACTTAGTTCTCTGAGACAGCATGATGCATACGGAAAACAATAGGCTTCTTATAACTCTACACTTGAAGAACACAATTATATCTTCTTATGTGGATATGAGAAAAGAGGTAGCGTAAAATCATTAGAACATGGAGATGAATGTTGATAATGCATTGTGGAAGTCACAGACATTAGGAGAGCAGGTAAAATTACTATGAAATGCAACATCGATTCCCAACATAATAAAACCTCTGGACTTGCCCAGATGATGTGCATTGTGAATTATTACCCCTTTGCTAGCCCCATTAAAGAACAACTATGAGTGCATTAGTTACCAGATATGCATCTGTTGGTCACAGATACCTTAAAAATAAAGGTAGGGGCATGGATCAGAAAACTAGTCAGTATCTGGTGTGACCTCCATTTGCGCCATGCAGCGAAATACATCTCCTTCACATAGAGTTGATCAGGCTGTTGATTGTGGCCTGTGGAATGTTGTCCCACTCCTCTTCATTGGCTGTGTGAAGCAGGATATTGGTGGGAACTGGAACACACTGTCGTACACGTTGATCCAGAGCATCCCAAATGTGTTAAATCGGGGTGGTGTCTGGTGAGTACGCAGGCCATGGAGGAACTGGGACATTATAAGCTTCCAGGAATTGTGTACAGATCCTTGCGACATAGAGCAATGCATTATCATGCTGAAACATGAGGTGATGGCGGCGGATGAATGGAACGACAGTATCTCTGTGCATTCAAATTGCCATAGATAAAATGCAATTGTGTTCATTGTCCATAGCTTATGCCTGCCCATACCATAACCCCACGCCACCATGGTGCACTCTGTTCACAACGTTGACATCAGCAAACCACTCGCCCACACGACATCATACACACTGTCTGCCACCTGCCCGGTACAGTCGAAAAAGGGATCTATCTGTGAAGAGCACACTTCTCCAGCATGCCAGTGGCCATCGAAGGTGAGCATTTGCCCACTGAAGTCGATTACAACGCCGAACTGCATTCAGGTCAAGGTCCTGGTAAGGACGACGAGCACGCAGATGAGCTTCCCTGAGACGGGTACCATCACAGGTGATTTTATTTGGCCCCTTAAGTTTTCTGAGCAAAACAAATGTATAAATAATAGTTTTTGTTTTACTGTTGGACATAAAAGACTGCAAAACCACCAGTAAATCAGCTCCAATTTATTTTAATTTGGTAAATCTGTTGGTAAATCTGTTGTATAATAAGATGTATGATCATATACGTATATCATATTTTAAATGATTATGTTTGAGTCAAATATTCTATTTGTTTGTGCTAAGGTTAGGGGAGATGTAGAGAGACACATATTGTAATAATTATGGAAATATGAATATGAATTCCCTCTTTATTCAAAATCTTCATGAGCACATTGAAGCTGTACTGCGTAGTTACATTTAAGATGCAAGGAGAAAATATACAGTGCTTTAGAAAGTATTCACATCCCTTGGCTTCTTCCACATGTTGTTGTATTACAGCCTGAATTTAAAATGGATTAAATTTAGATTTTTGGTCAAAGGCCAACACACAATCCCCCATAATGGTAAAGTGGAATTATGTTTTTAGAAATCTGTACAAATTCATAAAAAATCAAAATCTGAAATGTCTTGAGCAAAAAGTAATCAACTCCTTTGATTAACAGGTCACATAATATGTTTTATGGATTCACTCTGTGTGCAATAATAGTGTTGAACATGAGTTTTGAATGACTACTTCATCTCTGTACCCAAAACATACAATTATCTGTAAGGTCCCTCAGTCGAGCAGTGAATTTCAAACACAGATTCAAACACAAAGACAAGGGAGGATTTCCAATACAGGAGTTGCTTACCAAGAAGACAGTGAACGTTCCTGAGAGGCCGAGTTACAGTTTTGACTTAAATCTATTTGAAAATATATGGCAAGAGCTGAAAATCTTTGTCTAGCAATAAACAACAACCAATTTGACAGAGCTTGAATAATTTTCAAAAGAATAATTGGCAAATGTTGCACAATCCAGGTGTATAAAGCTCTTAGAGACACCCAGAAAGACTCAAAGCTGTAATCGCTGCCATTTTACTTATGTAAAATAAATATTTCTGTACATGTTTTCACTTTGTCCTAATGGGGTATTGAATGTAGATGGGTGAGAGAAAAACATCTATGTAATCAATTTTGACTTCAGGCTGTAACACAACAAAACCTGGAGTAAGTCAAGGGGTATGAATAGGCACTGTATGAAATATTAAGAAATGTCTCACTGCAGTCCCATGCCTAGAATAAAATATTGACTGTACAGTCAATTCCTTTCATTTACTAGTCACATAAATCCTGAATCTCTAAATTGGTCATTCTCAAGAAACTGACATTTGACACAAAAATTATTGTGGTATTTTTCAATAAATTTCCTCTTGGATCACTGAGATTAGGATCTGTAATTTCATAATTATTATATATTTTTAACAGATATTTAGCATTTTACCACAATTTACACAACTACCAATGCAAAAATCGAATTCATTACCACAACAGTTTTCAAAGTTCCCAAAATTATATTTTTTAACATTGCTCCTCTAATGAAAAGGCCTGAGATGAACATAATCCTGACAATTTTTTATTTAAAATTAAATTATACACATTTATTTCATAACTTATTTCATTATCGTAATGTATAACCTTAATTTTTTTTTGGTCATAATCATATATTTTTTTTATTTATGTACACATATCTGGAAAGAACAAAAGTCACAATATTAGATAAAAGAATTACCAAAATTGCTAAAGTGTAAATCAATGTATATCATCAAATTATATTTGGAGTTCTGATGGGGACCGACAGTTGAACTAAGCTCATGAGGCATTTATAAATTATATTCTTGAAGAATCAATGAGTAAAAAAATAAATAAATAGCAACTGTTGATTGCACCTTTAAGTACCTTACTGTAATAGATTTCCATTAAAATGGGCAAAAATAGCTTTTAAGCAAAAACCAATTTCTCAAGCAAAACATTTTTCTATGCCTGTGGGAGTGGTCTGAATGAGGAGGCGAACACTGAAAACTTTGGTCTGGAGTCCAAATTTCGCTGTGTCTTTGTGAGACGTTGTGTAGGTGAACGGATTATCTCCGCAGGTGTATTTCCCACCCCAAAGCATGGAGGAGGAGGTGTTATGGTGTGGGGGTGCTTTGCTGGTGATACTGTCAGTGATTTATTTAGAATTCAAGACATACTTAACCAGCACGGCTACCACAGCATTCTGCAGCCAAATGCCCTCCCATCTGGTTTGGGCTTAGTGGGACTATAATTTATTTTTCAACAGGACATTGACCCAACACACCTCCAGGCTGTGTAAGGGCTATTTTATCAAGAAGGAGAATGATGGAGTGCTGCATCAGATGACCTGGCCCCCACAATCCCCCGAACCCAAATCCAATTGAGATGTTTTGGGATGAGTTGGACCAAAGAGTGAAGGAAAAGCAGCCAACAAGTGCTCAGCATATGTGGGAACTCCTTCAATACTGCTGGAAAAGCATTCCATGTGAAGCTGTTTGAGAGAATGCCAAGAGTGTGCAAAGCTGTTCTCAAGGCAAAGGGTGGCTATTTGAAGAATCTCAAATGTTTAACACATTTTTTGGTTACGACATGATTCCGTATGTGTTATTTCATAGTTTCATGTTTCACTTTTATTCTTCAATGTAGAAAATAGTAAAAATAATGAAAAACCCTTGAATGAGTAGGTGTTCTAAAACTTTTGACCGGTAGTATGTGTGTGTGTGTGTGTGTGTGTGTGTATAGTCGTGTATGTGGATTTGTGTGTGTGTGTGTGCGTGCGTGCGTGTGTGTGTGTGTGTCTGGTCTCCTGAGTCCACGGCTGGTGAAGGTGGTGGAGGACGACTCCCTGGATTTCAAATTGGTCAGTCCAGTGGATGTATGTAAAAAAGTGGCACCAGGGATGGAGTCCACATTCAATGTCCTCTTTACACCTCAGGAGAACAAGGTACTGTCAACACAAAGACATTTTTTGAAATCATGGCAACACACTTAACAAACAGTTGGAACACTGTAATAAACCTTTATGTTTTATTTAAATGCTATGGATCAAATCAAAAGAGTTTCAAACTTTATTACAACTTAAGTCAATCGATTGATGCTCATAAAAAGTCCTCTGTCTGATTTCAAAGGAAAACCTGCTTTCTTATGTTCTGAAAATTCCTGAAAGAAATGTAGGCCTAGTTATGAAACCAGTCTCATTCATAACATTTGGTCTGAATGAAAGATTGCAATTCTTCAGATTTCCTATTCAGTAATGACAACCCGGTGAAACATTAATGACAAAGTTCATATTCCTTGTTAATGCGCCTCTGCACTGTAATTCTATCAGAGAGTGTGCTTTGATGAGCATGAGAGGAAATGTTTCCACTACCGCCTACCCTCTCTCCATTAGCTTCCATTCTCCAGGCTCTTATATGGCTTAGTAATCTGCTTTGCTTTGTTTGCACATGAATACAGAGTGCTGTAGCTATACTATAGCAGTGTGTGTGTGTGAGAGAGAGAGAGAGGCTCAGGGCCCTTGGCAACATAATCAGGCCTTGAAGCAACTCATCAGTATGGAGACAATAGTGAGCGATGAGGTCTGTTTGGATGACAGCTTCTCAAGGAAAAAGCATACTTTTCGTAATGTTATAATGATTTGAACAATTGGAGCAGCAGTGAACCTTCAGTTATGCATGTGTTATATAGTAACTAGATGTTCCCGATCAGGACATGTCCTTCATGCACCACTTGAGGCGCAAGCCATTAAACAGGAAGTACATAAGAAACTGATCAAAGTTGAATCTGAAGTCTACCTCCGTTGTCCTTGTGAAATTTTAAAGTAACCTCTCTAGGATGGCGTGGACCATTCTAGACTTCCCTTACCAGCTGCACTTCTCTCTGTGCCCTGTGAAGGGCTCCTCACTGCCGACCCTGCTAGTGCGCAACATTGTGCAAAAGTGAGGCCCAGTTCCAGCTTAGCACACACAGGTGAGATATGATCTATGCTAGGAGTCTATTCCAGCCTCTAGTCTGTTCTAATCTAACCTATGCTAAACCAACCAATCCTGTCAAGCCCTTTCTCAGTGTAGCCCCCTCCATTGATGTTAGTGAGAGCATGCAGGTGAGGGTGGACTTCCTTCCCAAGACTGAAGGAGACCACAACGAGGACCTGCTGCTTCACTACCATACACATGCCAGACCATTACTCTAAAGCACCAGCTACGCCACACAGGTCTGGCTAGCAGAGATTCAGTATCTTCTGGAACTTTTCAAATGTTCAGGGAAACATTCAGCATTATACAGATGTTACCCACGCATCTATACTCTACAACCATCTACAAAATTCCCCCTACAAAGTACAAAACATACTCATTATACACCCCTCTCCAGAATCCCAACCGATAGACCAACTCACTTTGCAATAGACTAGCACACAAGTACTAGCTCTACAGTAAGTAAGTAGTAAGTTACTTTACAGAAACACATGAACGCACACGCTCATGTTACATAAGTATTTTTGCATAAAGATAATCAGCTACATCAAGTGTAGTGGAACTAAAAGGATGAATCTGTTTACCATACATTCGCTGTGAACACAATAATAAAATATCCCCTCCCTAATGACCCTGCAGCAGGAATGATAAAACAGTGCTAATCATTTCAGGAGCATTTATCCACACAGTCTTTAATCTCTGCTCTTTCACACAGGTTGCACCTAGAATAGAGGGAAAACACCCTCTATGCATATCCTATTAACAGATTTATGAGTGTGGATGGCTGGGGGTGAGGGTGTTATCTGTTCTTACAGCAGTGTGCTCAGCCCAGTTAGAACGGGCTTTATCAGCCCCTGGAGACACTTCTCTCTTGATTTCTTTGTGTGATTATACTAGTTAATGGTTTGAGATATTAATAGAACTGCTTTCTTTTCCAGCCGGACTGTAAATGGATGTACATTTTTTAAATTTTAATTAGAGCTCTTAAACTGTCCTATGTTTGTGATTGTGATGATGATGGGTGTGCTGGAGAAGTGACCATGTGGAATTCAGAGGTGATTGCAGTGTTAATACAATTTGAAAAAAAGTGTTTAGGCTATGGTGAAATCCAGGGTTGATGTAGGATTTAGAGCAGTCCGCTTTATCACTTAATCATTGTGACAAGTCTTTGGTAGAAATTAAATCCTTTGGTAGAAATGAAGTTGTTTGGGCCTCCCGAGTGGTGCAGCGGTCTAAGGCGCTGCATCGTAGTGCTTGAGGTGTCACTACAGACCCAGGTTCGATCCCGGGCTGTGTCGCAGCTGGACCGTGGCTGCGAGACCCATGAGGCAGTGCACAATTGGCCCTGCGTCATCCGGGTTAGTTGAGGGTTTAGCCGGCCGGAATGTCCTTGTCCCCTCGCACTGTGGCGGGCCTGGCGCATGCACGTTGACATAGTCGCCAGTTGGACGATCTTTCCTCCGACACATTGGTGCTGCTGGCTTCCGGTTTAAGCGAGCAGTGTGTCAAGAAGCAGTGTGGCTTGGCAAGGTTGTGTTTCGGAGGACGCATGTCTCTCGACCTCAGCCTCACCCCAGTCCGTAAGGGAGTTGCAGCGATGGAACAAGACTGTAACTACCAATTGGAGAGAAAAAGGGGTAAAATTAAAATTAAAAACAAACATTAAAGTTGCTAAAAGGTTAATGCAAGATGTGATGGAGAACTGTATCTGTGTGAGATACAGTAAACCAATAACAGACAAAGGAGTACTTGATTGGTGTGAGTGTGCATGTGTGAGTGTGTGCAGGTCTTGGCATTCAAGTCAACTTGACAATTGCACACCCCCGGGCATTTTCCACAGTTTGTTATGTTACAGTTTTATTAAAAAATGTATTAAATCGTTTTTCCCCTCATCAATCTCGACACAATATCCCATAATAACAAAGTAAAACCAGGATTTAGACATTTACATAAGTATTCAGACCCTTTACTCAGTACCTTGTTGAAGCACCAGTGATTACTGCCTCAATTCTTCTTGGGTTTGACGTTACAAGCTTGGCACACCTGTATTTGGGGAGTTTCTCCCATTCTTCTGTGCAGATCCTCTCAAGCTCTATCAGGTTGAATGGGGAGCGTCACTGCATAGCTATTTTCAGATCTCTCCAGAGATGCTTGGTCAGGTTCAAGACTGATGTTTTTATACCTGGTTTGCATACCCATTCTTGCCTTAGCATTTACTGATATATATCATCATTTGGAACATTCAAACTAGGCTATAGGCTATGTGTGCAGCATGCATGTGATAGGGATGAAGGGCCACTGACAGGGATGATGGGCCACTGACGGGGATGAAGGGCCACTGACGGGGATAATGGGCCACTGACGGGGATGATGGGCCACTAACAGGGATGATGGGCCACTGACAGGGATGACGGGCGACTGATGAGGATGATGGGCCACTAACGGGGATGATGGGCCACTGACGGGGATAATGGGCCACTGACGGGGCTGATGGGCCACTGACGGGGATGAAGGGCCACTGACGGGGATAATGGGCCACTGACGGGGATGATGGGCCACTAACGGGGATGATGGGCCACTAACGGGGATGATGGGCCACTGACGGGGATGATGGGCCACTGACAGGGATGATGGGCCACTAACGGGAATGATGGGCCACTGACAGGGATGACGGGCAACTGACGGGGATGATGGGCCACTGACGGGGATGAAGGGCCACTGACGGGGCTGATGGGCCACTGACGGGGATGATGGGCTACTGACGGGGATGATGGGCCACTGACGGGGATGAAGGGCCACTGACGGGGATGAAGGGCCACTGACGGGGATGAAGGGCCACTGACGGGGATGATGGGCCACTGACGGGGATAATGGGCCACTGACGGGGCTGATGGGCCACTGACGGGGATGAAGGGCCACTGACGGGGCTGATGGGCCACTGACGGGGATGAAGGGCCACTGACGGGGATGAAGGGCCACTGACGGGGATGATGGGCCACTGACGGGAATGATGGGCCACTAACGGGGATGATGGGCCACTGACAGGGATGAAGGGCAACTGACGGGGATGATGGGCCACTGACAGGGATGAAGGGCAACTGACGGGGATGATGGGCCACTGACGGGGCTGATGGGCCACTGACCGGGATGATGGGCGACTGACCGGGATGATGGGCCACTGACGGGGATGATGGGCCACTGACGGGGATGATGGGCCACTGACAGGAATGATGGGCCACTGACGGGGATGATGGGCCACTGACCGGGATGATGGGCGACTGACCGGGATGATGGGCCACTGATGGGGATGATGGGCCACTGACAGGAATGATGGGCCACTGACGGGGATGATCAACTGGCCAGGGGGGTTCCAAAACCTCTGTGGGCCAGTGGGCAGCCCTGAATGTCAAGCCCTAGTGTGTGCGTGTGTGTGTGTGTGTTTGCCTCAGGTGGTGCTTGGTGCTCTGCTGTCTCACTGCATAAACATCCAGGTCTACTGAAGGGCAGCAGCATTAACGTTTTATAAAGTGCTCTGCTCTAAAAGACCACTTTAGGCCCATCAGTTGAATATCATTTTTAATTTAGCACCTTTCCCTGTCTCCTTCTCATCTATGTTTCAGATTAAGCTGATCTGGAGGTTACGCTCTGGAGTCAGTGAATGGAGCCTGCCAGAGAGCAGCCTTACTGCAGGCTTTCACTCTCATATTGGGACTTCAAACTTACATTTCTGGGCAGAAAGTCATAAGTATCTTGTCAAGAAGTACCGGACAAGTAGTACATGTTTCACCCATGAACATATCATTTTAACCATGGTAAAATTTTGGCAGTGGTGGGATGCATTTATCTCTCTGATGTTACTGTACATACAGTGTCCATCTATTCTAATCAATCGATCTATTGATTTATTATTTTGCCCTCGAGAAACCCTCATCTTGAACACCTTTACATATTGTACATTTTATTGAACTGTAGCTGATGCGTCACAAATTAGCCTCCTTTGCTCAAGGGTGTGACTGCTAGTTACTGAGATTCAATATGATAACCATCTCGTTAGATATGAATCCAGCTCCCCAGTCACTGCTATGTCATTTTCCTAAAATCAACACAATAATGAAAACAGGGGTCAGGTTGCTACCTTTGCTCCTGCCTGAATACTTGGATGCTAGGTGACAGGAGACAAGAAATGGTACTCTCTCCTGTTCTTTTGATGTGCTAGATAAAAACCAGCAACAATATTCACACAGGAAAAAAAACTCTAAGTCAATTCTGGTGAGAAATGCTGTCATTGGGTTCAAGACAGGCTACCTTTGCTATTGGAATGAATGAATTAGTTATAGTCTTATCGCTGCTCATATTTACTTTTTTTGTGTGTTTATTTAGGAACAAAGAGACAGTTCCTTGATGAGTTTAGCCCAGACTCTTTTAGGAAAGCACAGGAGCTGTCACGACTCCGACCGAAGGACACTCCCCTTCCCGTTCGGGTGGCGCTCGGCGGTCGTCGTCGCCCGGCCTACTAGCTGCCACTGATTATTTCCTCCCCCTCCTTATGTGTTTATTGAATGCACCTGTTTTGAGTTGGGTATAATTAGTGAGGCTTTATTAGTCAGCCGGCCCGCCTGGTTCCTTCTGCGGGATTAATTATTGTGACTTTCTGTTTTGTGTAAACTTGTGTGCACGTCTATGGGTTACGTGTTTTCCCATTTCGTGGGTTTTGCTGGACAGTTTAAGTCCCCCTGTTTGGGGCGTTTGTTGTATTATACGCCCTGTGTTTTCCTGGGGTTGGCTTATGTTTGCCGTTTATTGTGCATTAAAGTAGCACTCCCCCGAACTCTCTGCTTCCTGCGCCTGACTTCTCAACCATCACACTCAGAACGTTACAGGAGCTCTCTCTCTCTCTCTCTCTCTCTCACACACACACACACACACACACACACACACACACACACACACACACACACACAGTCTATTGTGAAATGCAGCATGGGCAATCAAATGGAGAACTTTCAGCAGTAGTATCAGCTGAGGTTAAAATATCCTCTGCATAGCCTGGAAACTGATGGCTGTGCAGAATTAATCTCTTGAGAAAATGAGATGATGAAAGCATGAGATTGGCTTGAGCAGTGTGGGAGAGAGGCTAATGTTCCTTGCCTGTCAACAGTTGTCATAGCATCAGGATGTCAGCGATAATTATGGTGCCTTCATTTCCCCCTCTTTTCTATTCTCTTTCTTTGTAGGACATACAAGTATATCACAGCTTTATTGCACCTGACATATGATAATGTAAAAATATAATATCAATTCTATAGGCTTCAGGCATGTTTGTCATTATGCACTGAGTGTACAAAACATTTAAGAACACCCCTCCCCCTCCTCTTTTGCCCTCAAAAGAGCCTTCATTTTGCCGGGGCATAGACTTTAAGTGTCGAAAGTGTTCCACAGGGATGCTGGCCCATGTTGACTCCAATGCTTCCCACAGTTGTGTCAAGTTGGCTGGATGTCCTTAATAATAATAATAATAATATATGCCATTTAGCAGACGCTTTTATCCAAAGCGACTTACAGTCATGTGTGCATACATTCTACGTATGGGTGGTCCCGGGAATCGAACCCACTACCCTGGCGTTACAAGCGCCATGCTCTACCAACTGAGCTACAGGGACCTGGGTGGTGGACCATTCTTGATACACACGTGAAACTGTTGAGCGTGAAAAACCTAGCAGTGTTGCAGTTCTTGACACAAACCTGTGCCCCTGAAACCTACTACCATACCCCGTTCAAAGGCACTGTTACGGATACAGTTATCCTGTGTGTGTGTATCCTGTGTGTGTTTCTTTTCTCTCCTTCTCCCCTCACAGGTGAAAATCATCACTCCCCAATCAGTCAACAATCAATCATCAATCAGAAGACACACCTCCTCCTATTTCCTAACCTATCACAGTTCCTTCCCCATGGTTTAAAAACCCCATCATTTGTTTGTTCTAGAGCTCAATCTCTCTTTAAATGCCATGTTTGTAGGTCTCTGTGTTTCACTCTCGCTTTGTGTCTTAACCTCTCTTTTGTTTAAGCACCTCATAGCACTTTGTCATCACCTGTGAATATTGTTTTTGGTTATGGTGTTTGTTTGTTGCTGGTGGGAAAAGGGGGAAACCAAGACAAATCGCCCGTGGGCATACACTACCCGTAGGTGAACTTTGTTAAATACACTAGTTAGAACTGGGTGGACCACCCACTGTATTTTTGGTTAGTTAGCTGTTGTTAAAGTAGGCTAGTCTAGCTTAGGGGTGTTTTTGAATACTTATTGTTTCTTTCCTTGGGTCCAGCTCAGCCCCTTTTCCTGCTCCCCCCATTACCGTGTGTTTATAAATAAACCTGGAGTTTGACGGTAGATTTCTGTTGTCGTGGTTATTTCGTTCACACTTTTACTTTGTCACAATAATAATTTGCATGAGTTATGTTACGGGTCTCATTACCATCCCCCCTAGACTGTCGGGCCAAAAGGGATTCGTAACAGGCACGTAAGTATTTTGTCTTGACCAGTGACCCTCTGAATGGCACATATACACAATCCATGTCTCAATTGTCTCGGCTTAAAAATCCTTCTAAAACCTGTCTCCTCCCCTTCATTTACACTGATTGAAGTGGATTTAACAAGTGACATCAATAAGGGATCATAGATTTCACCTGGATTCACCTGTTCAGTCTATGTCATGGAAAGAGCAGTGTTCATAGTGTTTTGTACACTTAGTGTACATGCTGGTTTTAAGTGTATATTTGCTCTAGAGATGCTATTAACCATCCATGGTTCCTCCTGAGACAACATTGAGTTATTTATCTGGGCAGCAACTATAGTAGCTACCTTGCTTACCCACCTTGCATTGTCCCTGCGTCCCAACAGAGTGCTTTCACTGAATTCTCACAGTCTATCCACTGTAACACGTCTACTTCGGTGTTCAACAGGAGAACTTGGTGGATCAAATACAAAGTGGATAGATTTATGAGGTTGTGACATTGATACGAATGTCTTAATGAAAAAGCTTCTTATCCCTGGATGTTGTCCTTCATCTGACTTGATCTGAGACACCTATTTCAGAGACAAACTGTCAAGCCAATCCTTCATAGTAAGTTCTTTGAAGATATTTTTTAATTAGATCATTTTACTGTACTGTATGGCCTAATGTGCATCCCTCATTTTGCAGATAAAAGATGCATGGTTACAGGAGGTGTATATAATGGCTTAAGTACATGTATCGTTCTTTGACTAATATTTCAAGGGGTAGAGTACTGTAGAGTACTGTAGGCTTTACATCATTTTTTATACAGATGGACTGTTTTCCAGCAATGGATTTAGGTATACTGTAGTCTCAGGCTTCTTATTGGAAAACAAAGCATAAATTGCTTGTTATTTCAATTTCACTACCTGAAGTATTTACTCACATTTGTGGAATAAGGGCAAGGGAATCCACAGGGACAGTTTACTTGACTACAGACTGGTCCCACTGGGTGGACTACTAATTACTAATGAGCCTGTTGTGGAACTATCTTAAAAGACACAACAACATGTTTTTTACTACACAATTCAAGTGTGAGTCTTTCTAGCCTGTCTTTCTAGCCTGTCTGTCTAGCCTGTCTGTCTAGTCTGTCTGTCTGCCTTGTCTGACTGCCTTGTCTGTCTATCTAGCCTGTCTGGCTGCCTTGTCTATCTATCTAGCCTGTCTGGCCTGCCTGTCTAGCCCGTCTGTCTAGCCCGTCTGTCTAGCCCGTCTGTCTAGCCCGTCTGTCTTTCTAGCCCGTCTGTCTGTCTAGCCCGTCTGTCTGTCTAGCCCGTCTGTCTGTCTAGCCCGTCTGTCTGTCTGTCTGTCTAGCCCGTCTAGCCCGTCTAGCCCGTCTGTCTGTCTAGCCCGTCTGTCTGTCTAGCCCGTCTAGCCCGTCTAGCCCATCTGTCTGTCTAGCCCGTCTGTCTGTCTGTCTAGCCCGTCTAGCCCGTCTAGCCCGTCTGTCTGTCTAGCCCGTCTAGCCCGTCTGTCTGTCTAGCCCGTCTAGCCCGTCTGTCTGTCTAGCCCGTCTAGCCCGTCTGTCATTGATGCAATGGTAAAGACTGTTCATGTGCACTTTCAGTATGTGTTTATTCAGTGCATTCTCCAAGGAACAAGGACTCAGATGCCCCCCTCCTCCTCCTCCCTCTCTTGCTCTGCGGAGCCGAGGGACATTTCATTTGTTTGTAAATCTGCAGTAGGGCTTCTCTGTTACAGGTTTATTGTTATTGATGGATTTAGCTCATTTGGCCTTGAAGAAAATATGAATAATGTTAAATGTGACTATACCGTTGTGGATAAATTGTAGTAAGAATAATAATAATAAAGCCTATTAGATAATCATCCACATCATCACATTGGGTTTAATTGTATTGTATTCCTTGAATCTAACACAAAACTCATTTTGGCTAAATAAAGTTTGATGGCTGCCTAGTGCTTCCTGCTTGTTTAAATCCATGATGCAATTTGAATACCAGTCTATTTAATTTGGGGTTCAATTGTGTCCTGGTTCACTCGTTAGGGTCAGATTGGGATCTCTGCTAAAGCACCATGGTTCTGTTTTGAATGTATCCAAACTAGCCAAACAAAACAAAATGCTCAAAGTATTTACATATTCCACAGGCTGATTTTTGCATTGTTTTTCTGTTTTCATTCTGTAAGCTGACTGCTCCGGTGGGAACCATGTGTTTTGTGTCACTTGGTCCAAGAGAGACTCTGTAATTGTTGTGGATGGCTCAGACAGAGTATAGCCTACCTGTCATGCTAATCCAACAGCGCCATCTCCATGACCAATTATGAAGCACCGACCAACAGTAGCCCACTGGCTAGACCAGGGTTTCTGAAACTATAGGCCCTGGTGGACCCTGGGCATGTGAGAGGTGGGTTGCAGTTATGAGAATCTATCATCACACAGTATTTTTTTCTTAATTTGGGTCTTTGGATGACGATTTGGGTCATGGGAGGATGGTTAATTACTCATTTAGAAAAGGTTTAAGAAACACTAGACTACTGGGCTAGACTATAGCATCACATTTGTGGCTTTGCCATAAAGTCCTGACAGATAAGGAACTGTTTAGAAAATAGGGCTGTGAATTGACAGGGACCTCACGACACTAAATGATCACAATATTTTGGTTCCGATACACTATGTATTGCAATTCGATACTGTCATTTTATTGCAGCATATCACCCTGTTTTCCACTGCTGGCTTGCTTCTGAAGCTAAGCAGGGTTGGTCCTGGTTGGTCCCTAGATGGGAGACCAGCGGCTGCTGGAAGTGGTGTTGGAGGTCCAGTAGGAGGCACACTTTCCTCTGGTTTAAAAAAATGCCCCATGGCAGTGATTGGGGACATTGCCCTGTGTAGTGTGCTGTCTTTTGGATGGGATGTTAAACATGTATCCTGACTCTGTGGTCGCTAAAGATCCCATTGTACTTACACTTACAGTATCGTAAGAGTGTCCTGGCTAAATTCCCAATCTGGCCCTCGTACCATCACCGTCACCTAATTACACAGAGAGACAAGAGAGAGCCATGAGAAAACAAGCTTTCATCAGTCATGGAAATAAAGTGCTGTTAACAAATTTGCTCCCAATTTAAAAAGAACATGGTGAAAAAACTATAAAGGAAAAATACTGGAGTTTTGGTACAGGTACAGCTAAACCAAAACTCAAAAATAATATCCCGAAATGTAACTGTATCAATTTTCCCCCCCATTACTAATAGAAAAGGCCTGTATTTTAGAATCTACCCACATGTACTTTTGACGTTCTACATACAGTGTATGTACATTGCCCAGCTACAGTACTCTTAATGAGTTGTTAGATAATCCAGTAGCTGTGTGTGTCTGTTGTTTCTCCTCCGGGGAGGATGTTTACATCAGTCTGTGTGGAGTGTCAACAGACGTGAATGTGAGGCTGGCTAGGAACTCTGTCATAGTGGAGACAACCTACATTTCCATGGACAACCAAAGCTCAGTCTCCATAGTGAACAGGAGTGATACTATAGTCCACTATCAGTGGAAGAGATGTGCCACTGAACAGGAGGAGGAGCAGCAGAAGCTAAGGTGGGATGTCCGTTCATGTTCATCTCCATGATGTACATCCCAATGTAACCGTGATCAACACATCAACATACATTGATTTACTGTAAAACAAATATCTAAAGTGACCCTTAGCTAATGGATCATCAGAAAAGCTTGATGGTCGATCCAGATCAACGCCTTTGTATGTAGCCTGTTTAGATGCTCCTCTGTCTTCATCCCCTACTCACTCTCTCTCGCTGTGGATCTCTCTGCTCTGCAGTGAATCTAGGTTCTGTTCCGAGCTGCAGCGGGAAGAGGAGGATGAGATGGATCAGTTCCTGACAGAGTGTGACGCAGACCCCACTCCGCCTGTCCATGCTCTCACGCACCTTCCAAGACCGACGCAGGCAGCTGAAGGAGAAACGGCTGTCCTTCTCAGACAACTACATCATAGTGGAACCTCTGGTGTGCTATGTAGAGACGGGATGGAGGGAGGATGGGGGCATTTTACTGTGAGCTGATAGCAAATGTTCTCTTATAGGGAGTCCAATGGTTTATGGTACAGTAGCTTTGGTGCCCATGCCCATTGACCAACAGTCTAAACAAACGTAATGTGTTTGTCTTAGCTTATGGTCTAATGCAGGCTATGCTACAGTACACAGTATCACCAAGGCTGAATTACATGATACCTAATCCCCCTCTGGGATTATAGACTTTACTCAGTATGTGAGTCACAAAGTGCATGCAAAGTGCATTTAAGGGATAGTTTTCTCAAATGCCATCATGTTTTTTTACACAGCAGTAGCTAGGCCAACTTGCATACCAAAATCCTCCCATAGTATCCTCATGCTTATTTCGTTTGCCCTGTAATCCCTAAGGAAAGGGATGCACTTTATCGCATTATACCCTGTACCAGCATTCTGTACCAACCCCTATAACTCAGTGTGGTGTCTGCAGTGGTTGGGCGTAGGCCTTTGTTTTCCCGTTGCCTGGTTCACACCTCCAGCCTCTGGTGACAGTGACACATCTGTCTCCGTGGAGTACTCAGCTGTGGTAGAAGACAAACTTTAGCACTTTGATGAAATAACTCCAACCTTTAAAAACACATTTAAAACTCTCTCTGCATATCATTTTGCCATGCAGCTAGCAGTGAGTCACTGCTCCACAGCAGCTATAAAAGTCCCCTGGATATTCCTATATTCAATTTCATATTTTTCATCCCAATTTGTGTTGAATTTTTTTGTGTGGCAGTGTGTGTGAGCACTTATGAGTAGCCATATGTTCAGCATTCACAAACACAGAGGGAGACTGTCCTTGCTGAGTCAGAGGCGTGGCCACTTGGATCAGTTCAGCCTCTAACCTGAGCTCACCTGCTGTCTCGGAGTCTGACCGTTGGACTGAGATGCCCCTGGGGAGACAGCCACTCATTCTCTCATCCATCCTGACACCCAACTCTCCCCAGGCATTTGTTAAGCACACTATGTCCTCAGGGAAGTCTCGCCAACATTTGCCCTTGATGTCTCACTCTCCTGTCTGGTCATGTGGTTTTGTGTCAGAGAGTTGGAAAGGAAGAGTGGAAAACAAACACAGACACCCTCCAAATAAAGCCAAGCCTCCCAAAGACAAACTCTGCACCCAAGTATTCTGTATAGCACCTTGAAGAGGTGTGCTCTGTCAGCACAGAGTGAGGCCAGAACCCCACTGTTACCCTAAGGCAAACTTGTCCTTCTGCTCTCCAGAGGTCTGCTGATTATGATTACATTAGTGTCTTTCTAAGTACTACATTAACACCCAGCTGCTTTTCTTTTCCACTGGATGACTTGATCTATTTGATAAAGACACTATCATTTGGACAGAAGCTTTATCTTTCAGCAGACATAAGTTGTCTTTGATGATGAAGAATAATACTTGGATTATGGGAGTATTATAATATATAATTTTATATGACACGGAATACAAATATAAACTCAACATGTAAAGTGTTGATCCCATGTTTCATGAGCTGAAATAAAATATCCCAGAAATGTTCTATACGCACAAAAAGCTTATTTCTCTCACATTTTGGGCACATATTTGTATCCCTGTTAGTGAGCATTTCTTCTATGCCAAGATAATCCATCCACCTGACAGGTGTGGTATATCAAGAAGCTTATTACTTATTATTATTATTATTATTATTACTCTCTGCCTCCTTCTTTCCACTCCTCTCCTCTTTTGACCTCACCCTCTCACCTTCCCCCCCTACTCACAAGGCAGGCAATACGCTCGACCTCATCTTTACTAGATGCTGTTCTTCCACTAACCTCATTGCAACTCCCCTCCAAGTCTCCGACCACTACCTTGTATCCTTTTCCCTCTCGCTCTCATCCAACACTTCCCACACTGCCCCTACTCGGATGGTATCGCGCCGTCCCAACCTTCGCTCTCTCTCCCCCGCTACTCTCTCCTCTTCCATCCTATCATCTCTTCCCTCTGCTCAAACCTTCTCCAACCTATTTCCTGATTCTGCCTCCTCAACCCTCCTCTCCTCCCTTTCTGCATCCTTTGACTCTCTATGCCCCCTATCCTCCAGGCCGGCTCGGTCCTCCCCTCCCGCTCCGTGGCTCGACGACTCATTGCGAGCTCACAGAACAGGGCTCCGGGCAGCCGAGCGAAAATGGAGGAAAACTCGCCTCCCTGCGGACCTGGCATCCTTTCGCTCCCTCCTCTCTACATTTTCCTCTTCTGTCTCTGCTGCTAAAGCCACTTTCTACCACTCTAAATTCCAAGCTTCTGCCTCTAACCCTAGGAAGCTCTTTGCCACCTTCTCCTCCCTCCTGAATCCCCCCTCCCTCCTCCCTCTCTGCAGATGACTTCGTCAACCAAAAAAGAAGGTCGACGACATCCGATCCTCGTTTGCTAAGTCAAACGACACCGCTGGTTCTGCTCACACTGCCCTACCCTGTGCTCTGACCTCTTTCTCCCCTCTCTCCAGATGAAATCTCACGTCATGTGACGGCCGGCCGCCCAACAACCTGCCCGCTTGACCCTATCCCCTCCTCTCTTCTCCAGACCATTTCCGGAGACCTTCTCCCTTACCTCACCTCGCTCATCAACTCATCCCTGACCGCTGGCTACGTCCCTTCCGTCTTCAAGAGAGCGAGAGTTGCACCCCTTCTGAAAAAACCTACACTCGATCCCTCCGATGTCAACAACTACAGACCAGTATCCCTTCTTTCTTTTCTCTCCAAAACTCTTGAACGTGCCGTCCTTGGCCAGCTCTCCCGCTATCTCTCTCAGAATGACCTTCTTGATCCAAATCAGTCAGGTTTCAAGACTAGTCATTCAACTGAGACTGCTCTTCTCTGTATCACGGAGGCGCTCCGCACCGCTAAAGCTAACTCTCTCTCCTCTGCTCTCATCCTTCTAGACCTATCGGCTGCCTTCGATACTGTGAACCATCAGATCCTCCTCTCCACCCTCTCCGAGTTGGGCATCTCCGGCGTGGCCCACGCTTGGATTGCGTCCTACCTGACAGGTCGCTCCTACCAGGTGGCGTGGCGAGAATCTGTCTCCTCACCACGCGCTCTCACCACTGGTGTCCCCCAGGGCTCTGTTCTAGGCCCTCTCCTATTCTCGCTATACACCAAGTCACTTGGCTCTGTCATAACCTCACATGGTCTCTCCTATCATTGCTATGCAGACGACACACAATTAATCTTCTCCTTTCCCCCTTCTGATGACCAGGTGGCGAATCGCATCTCTGCATGTCTGGCAGACATATCAGTGTGGATGACGGATCACCACCTCAAGCTGAACCTCGGCAAGACGGAGCTGCTCTTCCTCCCGGGAAGGACTGCCCGTTCCATGATCTCGCCATCACGGTTGACAACTCCATTGTGTCCTCCTCCCAGAGCGCTAAGAACCTTGGCGTGATCCTGGACAACACCCTGTCGTTCTCAACTAACATCAAGGCGGTGGCCCGTTCCTGTAGGTTCATGCTCTACAACATCCGCAGAGTACGACCCTGCCTCACACAGGAAGCGGCGCAGGTCCTAATCCAGGCACTTGTCATCTCCCGTCTGGATTACTGCAACTCGCTGTAGGCTGGGCTCTCTGCCTGTGCCATTAAACCCCTACAACTCATCCAGAACGCCGCAGCCCGTCTGGTGTTCAACCTTCCCAAGATCTCTCACGTTTCCCCGCTCCTCCGCTCTCTCCACTGGCTTCCAGTTGAAGCTCGCATCCGCTACAAGACCATGGTGCTTGCCTACGGAGCTGTGAGGGGAACGGCACCTCAGTACCTCCAGGCTCTGATCAGGCCCTACACCCAAACAAGGGCACTGCGTTCATCCACCTCTGGCCTGCTCGCCTCCCTACCACTGAGGAAGTACAGTTCCCGCTCAGCCCAGTCAAAACTGTTCGCTGCTCTGGCCCCCCAATGGTGGAACAAACTCCCTCACGACGCCAGGACAGCGGAGTCAATCACCACCTCCCGGAGACACCTGAAACCCCACCTCTTTAAGGAAGACCTAGGATAGGATAAAGTAATCCTTCTTATCCCCCCCCTTAAAAGATTTAGATGCACTATTGTAAAGTGGCTGTTCCACTGGATGTCATAAGGTGAATGCACCAATTTGTAAGTCGCTCTGGATAAGAGCGTCTGCTAAATGACTTAAATGTAATGTAAATGTTATTAAACAGCACGATCATTACACAGGTGCACCTTGTGCTGGGGGCAATAAAAGGCAGCTCTAAAATGTGCAGTTCTGTCAGATAACACAATGACACAGATGTCTCAAGTTTTGAGGGAGTGTGCAATTGGCATGCTGATTGCAAGAATGTCCACCAGAGCTATAGCCAGATAATTGGATGTTCATTTCTCTACCATAAACCTTCACCAATGTCGTTTTAGAGAATTTGGCAGTGAGACCAGCCACCTGGACAGCTGATGAAACTGTGGGTTTGCACAACCAAATAATTTCTGCATAAACTGTCAGATACTGTCCTCACCAGGGTCTTGAACTGACTACAGTTCGGCATTGTAACTGAATTTAGTGGGCAAAGCTCACCTTTGATGGCACACTGGAGAAGAGTGTTCTTCATGGATTTAATTTCAGTTTCAACTGTACCGGGCAGATGGCTGACAGTGTGCATGGCGTCATGTGGGTGAGCAATTTGCTGATGTCAATATTGTGAACAGAGTTCCCCATGCTGGCGGTGGGGTTATAGTATGGGCAGACATAAACTACGTACAATGAATACAATTGCATTTTATCCATACACACCAGACATGTCCCCGATTGAGCCTGTTTGGGATGCTCTGGATTCACGTGTACGACAGCGTGTTCTAGTTCCTGCCAATATCCAGCAACTTTGCACAGCCATTAAGAGGATTGGGACAACAGTTCAAAGGACACAATCAACAGCCTAATCAACTCTATGTAAAGGACAGTTGTCGAGTTGCATGAGGCAAATGGTGGTTACACCAGAAACACACTGGTTTTCTGATCCACGCCCCTACCTATTTTAAAGGTATCTGTGACCAAAAATGCTTATCTGTGTCCCGAGTCATGTGAAATCCATAGATTAGGGTCTAATTTATTTATTCCAATTGACTGATTTTCTTATATGAACTGTAACTCAGTAAAATCTTTGAAATTGTTGCATGTCGCATTTATATTTTTATTCAGTGTATAAACCAAGTAGTTTAGCTCCTGGATGCTGATTGGCTGAAAGCCATGGTATATCAGACAATATACCACAGATATGACGGAAAACTATATTTATGTTGGTAACCGGTTTATAATAGCAATAAGGCACCTTGCAGGTTTGTGGTATATGGCCAATATACCATACCTCAGGCCTTATTGCTGAAGTAGTGTATATCACCAGCATTATATCATTGAGCTACTCTACACTTGACAAATTAAAAATATACAACATCTTACTTACATGACAAAGACAAGCTATGCCAGTTTCTACACCAGCAGGATATCAGTAATCATGTTTGATACTGTAAGAGGCATAGTGTTTAAGGTAGCCTTTCTGTTGCCTGCAGGAGGAGGACATTTGGCCAAACACCACCTCAGATGTCAACATCATTTTCAAACCACAGGAAGCCAAGATCTATTAGCAGATGGTCTACTTTGACATTACAGGTGAAGAGTTTGATCAAATGTGATCAGATTTTGGTAGAGAATGCTCAGGGATTGACTACTTGCTGGAGCAATAACAGTGACTAATAATGTAGAATCCAATTCTAAAGAGGTCACAAGCAGAAAGTGTGATGAACAGCAATGAAATGAAACTTTGATGAGAAAGCCTCTTAGATTTCTATCCTCTCATACTAAGAGAGAAGTTGTTGGTTGTTTTGCATTTGGTATCCATCTGTATTTCCACTTCCGGAGGTCAGATTTCCATTAATTTCCATGTCTGACAGGGTTTAATGGGCATGTGGTGACCTCAATAACACATCATTGAGAGTAGATGTTTTCCCCTTATGGCAGTGTACAGTGTGTGTATGATTTTTTTATCTACACACCGGTGAGTGGCAGATGTGCTTGATTCATGCTCATCTGTTTGCACATTCAGTGTGTTTATTTAATGCGTCTTTGTGTTCTCTGTGCTCTTCATCATCTAGGCCGTGAGTCTCGCCTACCTCTATGAATAAAGGGGGAGGGCGTAGGCCCCAAATTGCAATTCAAATTTGACTTCCTTGACATGGGTAACATCTTTATTGCCTCCAAGCACAGCTATGAGACACTTAACCTGAGTTACACAAACAGCTAAGGCCAAAAACACTAAAAAATCGACACTTAAATACACTGAATAAGAATGACAGTGTTCTGCTATATACCGTGGATCCAGTTGTTCAGCTCACCACAACTGAGACTCATAACATACAGAGTCTCAGCTGTTATAAAGATGTAATACAAGAGCAGCTGTGAGAGGATCTCCTGTAATAAGACGTGGCTCACATCAAAATAAATCACACTACTGCTGCCGCTAGTCAGCAGATGCTTAATCATTGAATAATTGAAGTATAATTGTGATAACTGTTAGTCCTACAATAGAACAGCACCTGGCAGGCGCTGTTTGAATTCACTGCTAGGTGAATTATTTAAAGTCTGCCTGTCCAGTCAGCCCCTTTAGTTCTGAGGGCATATGTGGCAATCTTACTGTAATAACCCAACCCCCTGTGAAGACTGTTGGGTCATGTATTGCCAGATAATGTGTTTTACAGAATCTATCTTTTCAGTGGCAGCAAACAACTGTAGATAAAACCATGCAATATACACACATTTCTACTGCAGTGCACTTACAGTAGGCTAAATGGGAATTCTGATTTGATCAAATCTTGTGCATTAGATAGAAAACAAATGGTACTTGGTTAATCATTCTTACATTTACAGTAGATTTCACTACAGGTATTCTCTCCCTGGTTCTCAGGTGCTGCTTCTATCCAATAAGGGTCTCATTGAGAGCGTGGCAGGCCCCAAGGCCCCCTTTAACCTGGTTCCTCCCGGCTCAGCGTTTGTCCAGTGTTTCTCCTTCAGCCCCACTAAGAGGATGGCTCTCCCTCAATCAATCAATCAAATATATTTTTAAAGCCCTTTTTACATCAGCCGATGTCACAAAGTGGTATACAGAAACCCAGCCTGAAACCCCAAACAGCAAGCAATGCAGATGTAAGCACAGTGGCTTGGAAAAACTCCCGAGAAAGGCAGGAACCTAGGAAGAAACCTAGAGAGGAACCAGGCTCTGAGGGGTGGCCAATCCTCTTCTGGCAGTGCCGAATTGAGAATATAACAGAACATGGCCAAGATGTTAGATGACGAGCATAGATGACCAGCAGGGTCAAATAATAATAATATTCACAGTGGTTGTAGAGAGTGCAACAGGTCAGCACCTCAGGAGTAAATGTCAGTTAGATTTTCATAGCCATCCATTCAGAGTTAGAGACAGCAGGTGCGGTAGAGAGACAGAGTTGAAAACAGCAGGTCCGGGTCAAGGTAGTATGTCCGGTGAACAGATCAGGGTTCCACAGACGCAGGCAGAACAGTTGAAACTGGAGCAGCATCATGACCAGGTGGACTGGGTACAGCAAGGAGTCATCAGGCCAGGTAGTCCTGGTGCATGGTCCCAGGGCTCAGATCCTCCTGTCACGCCTTGGTCGAAGTATTTTGTGTTTTTCTTCATGTATTTGGTCAGGCCAGGGTGTGACATGGGTTTTTGTATGTGGTGTGTAGCTTAGTGGGATTGTAGCTTAGTGGGGTGTTCTAGGAAAGTCTATGGCTGTCTGAAGTGGTTCTCAATCAGAGGCAGGTGTTAATCGTTGTCTCTGATTGGGAACGATATTTAGGCAGCCATATTCTTTGGTTGTATTGTGGGTGATTGTCCTGAGTGTCTTGATGTCCTTGTTCGACGTATGTTGACACAAGTATAGGCTGTTTTTGGTTTTGTTTATTGTTTTGTAGTGTTTGTGTTTAGTCGTGTTTACGTTTGTTTAAATAAACATGGATCGCAATCGACACGCTGCAGTTTGGTCCGACTCTTCTTCACCATATGAAAACCGTGACACCTCCTGGAGGGGAGGGGAGGGAGAGGGAGAGAGAGAGAGAATTAGAGGGATCATACTTAAATTAACGCAAGACACTGGATAAGGCAGGAGAAATACTCCAGATATAACAGACTGACCCTAGCCCCCCCGACACATAAACTATTGCAGCATAAATACTGGAGGCTGAGACAGGAGGGATCGGGAGACACAGTGGCCCCGTCTGACGATACCCCGGACAGGGCCAACCAGGCAGGATTAAGGGATTTTTTCCAAACCACCAATTTACTACCCTGAGACAAGGCTGAGTATAGCCCATGAAGATCTCCCCCACGGCACGAACCCAAGGGGGGCACCAAACCCGGACAGGAAGATCACGTCAGTGACTCAACCCACTCAAGTGACGCACCCCTCCCTGGGGCCTGTCACACTCTGGAGGTCTGCTTCTCCTCCAGCACCCTGGGGGTCTTCACTGAGGAGTTACTCTTCACCGTGGGGGATACCCTCCCTCACCCCATCACCTCGCTCATCCATCTCAGCACAATCCTTTACCTCTCCATCATTGTCTTATTAGGGTCAGTACAGTATATCCCCACCTTGGTAGATAAAACATTGGTGGGCATGTCCAGACACATCTATCACCCCAAACCCCAGCAGCTAGACTTTTCTAAAATGTAAATGTAGCAATGTAGAAAACACATGACCTATATTAATCAACCGAATGCTTCATCTCCTGAATTCTTACTCTCCCTGACTTGCCCATTTGATGAACACATTTTATACTCTAGGTTTGAGTAAATTATTCCCTAAAGGTTGTGTTTAAATTGTACAAAGCAGAACAGTGGTGAAAATCCTTTTGTTTCCATAGCACACCTGCCAGTCTTGGCTCCTCTCCCTGATTAAGATGTATGACTGCTGAGGAGTGCTGAGTGTAAGGATTACAGAATTACCCTTTCACACTGTCATCCAAGAAATTGACTGATCTTGTTTTGTTCTTCAGTTGTTTTATACTTGCCCAGCCCTGTGTTTTCCTTTAATTATTATGCATTGTCCAGTGACCTTCACATTTGCTAGTCAGCACAGATGTATTCTGTATTTCCTGGCACTTTTATTTATTTTAGGGGTTGTATAATGGGCCCCACGTTTCACTTCAACGTCTCGGAGCTCAACTTTGAGGATGTGTCCTTCGGTGAGTTTTTCATTCATCCTCATCAATGCTGCCTGTTACTCATCGTTAGATGCTTGTGTAAGGCTTGGCGGCAGATTTATCAAACAGTGCATACCTACTGCTTTGTGGTACTATTTACAGTATAAAGCACACACACATCAATGAGAGACAGATGCAAATAAGCAACCATTACCACAAGTCAATGAAATACATAGCCCACAATATATAATTAGCTATGTGTATTGTCTTGCAATAATAGTCCCTTAAAAAACTGTTTTGGTGCACTTCTTGCAACATTTGCACACATTTTCTCACACTCCTCAATGCAAAATTTTGCCTTTGGAGCTCTTAAAATACACACTATTCAACTATTGACTGGAACGAACTGCAAAAATCACTGAAGCTGGAGACTCATGTCTCCCTCACTAGCTTTAAGCGCCAGCTGTCAGAGCAGCTCACAGATCACTGCATCTGTAAATAGCCCATCCAACTACCTCATCCCCATACAGTATTTATTTATTTACCTTGCTCCTTTCCACCCCAGTATCTCTACTTGCACATTCATCTTCTGCACATCAATCACTCCAGTGTTTAATTGGTATATTGTAATTACTTCACCACTATTGGCCTATTTATTGCCTTACCTCTCTCATCTAACCTCATTTGCACACACTGTAAATAGATGTTTATCTACTGTATTATTGACTGTATGTTTGTTTATTCCATGTGTAACTCTGTTGTTGTATGTGTCAAACTGCTTTGCTTTATTCTTGGCCAGGTCAAAGTTTTAAATGAGAACTTGTTCTCAACTAGCCTACCTTAACTAAAGATGAAATATATATATATATATTTGAAATATACAACCCTCCCAACAATTGTCCAGGTTGATACATTTTCTGTGAAGATATTTTGAGTAGGCCTTTATCTATCTCCAATATGACTTGTGTATGGCTTATTGTGGAATAATACTAAACAGGGAATCAACTAGGATAGAATGCACGTTTCTCTTGTGATCAATAACAGCAAAGTTCTTTGCAGACAGATAATAAGTATGCTATGACACCTTTTTCATCTCACTGTTTATTTCCCTTACACAAACCAGCCCTTTTTAAAGAAGACAGACAAATCAACCTCTTTAGAATGAATTTCCCTCTGGCATTGTAGCTCTATGTCAGTTAACACTGTTTGGAGTTTCTTTTGCCCTAATCTTTAGAACCGTAACATTGGTTGCTCTATGTTTCATTCCTTATTCCTCCTCACCTCCAGGTTTCCCTCACACACTGACCTGCAGTCTGAATGACACGTCGCTATGACCTTTGGGCTGAGGGTTCCAGGGGATGGCAGTGGACCTTCCAGCATCACCAGTACCTCCTAGGTTTCAGACCTCAGTTTGACAGAACCGGCCCACTGTGTTCACCCTGACACCCACCTCAGGAACCATGCGTCCTCAGGGACTTGTTGACATCCAGGTGTGTGAAATTAGCGGGGAGCATGACCAGGAAGTTACCTCCATTTTCTACTTGTTATAGATATTAAGCATTATCTGAAAACATACCGTATGTGAACATTATTCCAATGAAAAAGTGCTTATGTGCTCACTGTAGAAGATTATCATTTAACTCCGCTATTAATTGTGGACTGGTGGATCATGATGAGTCAGTTTGTTTTCCAATTTAGTGCTATATTGTGTGTTGTAGGTTTTTAATTTGAGATTTTGAATAACCTAATCATTAAATTAATTCCCTCTAATCACAACGGCTTCAATCATTGATTGGCACTGAAGGGGCCAGACCTTAATTGTATTCAGTAGTGGAGTTGAATATTGAAAGAATCTGTTGCAGATAAATGCCTAGGAAAATGCCTTTCTCCCTGTGGCTCTGCAGAGCTTAGATTATTACATCAGCTTGCTCTGGCTGCCTCTGGTTACTAAGTGTATCTGTCATATGCTGGTCTTTTCCTATCAATGGGAGACTGTTTGGTCTTTTCCCATCACTGAGAGCTGTCAGGCGCTGCGGCGGGCAGATCAGGGGAATCTGTGCAGCTGTCTTGGACCCTTTGTATAGGGTGTCTCATGTCTGCTGCCTTCCTTTGGCTGTCTGGAAAACTCTGCTTCGCTCTCCAGCCCAATGACCGCACAGCGGCACTCCCGGGCTCTAATGAGTTCTCTTACAAGAGCAGAATATATAGAAGAGGTCAGAGGGAGTCAAATATGCTGGAGGGAGGTAAGCTCTCACTTAGCAGAGGAAATGGGCTTTGGCTAACCTTTCACAGTATTGGAAGTTATTCATGGGTGGTGCAGAAATCTCCCCAGATACAGACACCGTGGAACATGCAGTGTACTCTCAGTGTAGTGTCTTCCTCTGATGACAGCCTTGACAGGTGTTAGAAGGTAGCGTAGTAGGCTTCTTCTGTATGTAATACAGAAAGTGTAAAGAAGACCAAAATGGAAGCATGATTGGAAAATGTTGTGATTTGATAACTAGGCAAAAGTCTGTGAATCAGTGTGAACTGGGAATATATTTGCCAAACGGACTTCTTCACAGAGATGCCAATGCCGTGTCTATGCTTGTCTGTCTATATATGCTGTGTACCTCTATCTGCAGGTGACCCTGTGCTCCAACAGTGTGCAGCGCTACAGCCTGGCTCTAGTGTTGGATGCACAAGGAGTGGGAGAGGAGGTGCTGGCCCTACCCATCAATGCCAGATTAGAGATCTACACCCAGGGTCAAAATACACCTCTTACAGTAAATGTCCTGATTTATGGTCAGAGGGCACTCATTTTAAAGCACCTCATTCAGAGCAGATGATCCCCTAGAGTCGATGTCAGCGCCCACCAGGAAATCGAATTAGCATAATACAAAAGTCTCCACCAAAATCCATCTGTTTAAAATAGTGATGTTTGTTTGAAATAGAGATGTCTGTTTGAAATAGAGATATCTGTTTTTTGTTGTTGTATGGGCTGCATCTCCATGACATCTGCCAATTGCAGACTGCCCGAGCTACAGAGGTGTTTGTCAGAACATGAGACATCCTAAAAATTCTCATGAAAATGTCTGTAGTGTCAGAACGATTTGGCCAACAAACTAATATGACCACTCCATGGAAAAGATGATTCTAACGAACATGATGATGTTCTCTGTTTTGCTCTACGAAACCCACAATCATTACGGGACTCGTCTGAAGTCGGTACAGCCGATCTTCCAACTCCTGTCTGTGCACACTAATATGACACCTCTATTGAAAGGCGAGATGCCCACAAGTCTCACAAGACTCGTCTGAAGGTAGCCCGGTACCAGTTTTAAAAAATTACGGAAGTACTGTATATATATGGAAATAGTTGAGTGACAATTTTTTGTTTGTTAAATATGGGTCTTTCTTATATCTCCTAGATGTAGGATAGACACTGCTACTAGCAGTATGTGTGTGTAGCCTTGCATTTATATCCCTGGTCCATCTAAAGTCTTCTAATTCCATAGAACCTGCTCCTGTCCTGCATTGGGGAGGGTGCAGTTGTCCATGTGATGGCCACAGAGGTGGACTTTGGCAGCATACCGGTTCTGACCGATGTCTCCAGAACATCGCAGCTCTCAAACCAGTCCCTGATACCAGCCTGCTTTGTGGCACAAATGGTGGGTCAAACTCTCTCTCTTTCTTCCAAGGGTAAACTATCTCTTCAACCTTTAGCTCTGTTTCCCTGCATACTCATTTTCTGTCTACATGCTGCCTCTGATTAATGTCTAACCTAATTGAGTGTGCAATTAATTAGTTAATTTGTTGAATGCTTTGTTAGCTTTCTAGATATCAGGCTGCCAGTGCAATCCAATCCCCAGTAACAGCTCATCAGACCTTTATGTTTGCTCCATGGCCCTTCTTATATTACCATGCTCCATCTGTCCTCCTACATTTTCAGTCTTGACCAATAGGCACAAATTAGAAGCATGACAATAATCATTTCATCATCTTCAATTATCTAACTATGCACAATTTTCGCTAAAGATGGGGCTTTGTTTACTATGCCTGAGCCTCCAGTATTTTAGATAGTGTGTACTAACAGAGTAAAAGTGAGTTTATTCTATTAGACATGTACAATGTACATTGTGTTTAAGTGATAATGTCCGAGTAGCCGTTGTTTGGAGTATATATTGGCAAGGGTGCCAATATTAGGGTTAGGGTAACTGTAGCATGGCAAACCATGCCAATATATCCTCCAAACACCGGCTTCGAAGGCATTATCACTTTTATACGGGTTACCAACATATTCAAATAATGATTGACATATTTTCATTAAAAATGTTATTTTGATTAATTTATTCATACTATTTCATCATTCCACAAGATATATTCCTGACACAAATCTAGGGTTGCTACTCAAGCTGGTTGGTCATTTGTTCTGTTTGTTCTGACCCAGTCGTTCATACTAAATGTTCCATTGCCATACCGACTGGCAACATCCTTATTCCTTGCTTGCTAGTTAGCCAACTACATCTAACTTACAGTCACATCAAATGTCAAAAAGAATAGCAACAGTAGCTGCATTTGCATTTGTTTAAGCTGTTTTCTAGTGACGTTTATTTGGATACATCCATAACAATGAGCTAATGAGGCACGATTTCGCCTGGCATAGAAAATGTGCTCTCGTCAGGTCACTGTTGTTCAGAGGAGCTAGCCAACAACACCGCTAACACAATCACTTCAAATACTGAAGCTGTAAAGACTGCAAACTAGCTGCTTTGTTTTGTTTTACCTTTTTTCAATTGACATTTCTTTGTATATATACATAAAAATTATGCCCGCTGATTCATGATTTCGGCTGGCTGAGAAATGCTGCCTGCCTCGTTCTGACTCCCGACCCCTACACGTTCATTACTATGGGACAGCTGGAGATCGAATTTGAATATTGAAACAATGTTGCAAATGTCGGAGAGACAGACAACAAGGTTTATACAAATCTAAATGTTAGTCTAAAAGAAATGGAAGATAATATCTAGATGCTTTTCATAGTGGAGATCAAGTTTATAAATTGCCTGGCTGGGCAGATGAGACAGTGGATTGCGTAGTCAGATGGAACAGAGTAAATAGGCATTTTAAAGTCATCGATTTAGCCAGTGGTATCTTGTGGAATAGACACCGGCTAGAATGTGCTTTTAACCAATCAGCATTCAGGATTAGACGCACCCGTTGTATAATATTAATTAATGCACTGTGCATAGTGTTCTTCCCTCTGTTTCTATTTCATGCCACTCACATTAACCAGCGCTGCCTTGAATCCCTTTGATGCAAAACAACCTAGTGATTGGTACCCTGCTATGCTGGGACCTTGAAATACTGCAGTCTACAGACAAACGCAAAGACACACGTACACGTACACTCACACGCACACACACACACACACACACACACACACACACACACACACACACACACACACACACACACACACACACACACACACACACACACACACACACACACACACACACACACACACACACACACACACACACACACACACACACACACACACAGTCTTGTATTGCACTTAAATCTTTAAAGTGAAGTGCTGAGGAAATACTTCTGACACTCTTTTCACCTCTAAGGCTAAAGAGCTGTGCGTTGATAAGGCAGGATTTTTACTAAGCATTTTCAAGCATCAATCGATGGTCATTCTTCTAGAATGACAGAGTCGCTCGAAACTTGATGGCAAAAGAATGTAAAACATTTAAAAACAAAGCATACTTTCAATTTATATTTTACCATTAGTATATTCTTGCCCAATGTTTTGAGCTGCTGCACTCCGGAAGGAGATTAACGGTCGCACTGTTCAGTAAGAATAAGAGCATGTTTCACTCCATCGGCCATCGGGCTACTGAACAGTTGGACAGGAGGCCGCAGAGACTTTCAATTTGTGGAGATGTAAATTTGTGACGTGTGTACGAACTTTGCATTTTTCCGTACTGCATGTAATATATTGTGTTGTGTTTGTGCATTTGTATGCTGACGTCACAGAATGAGTTTGCATGTAAATGGACAATAAAGTACACTGCTCAAAAAAATAAAGGGAACACTATTTATTTATTAACCTGGCAAGTCAGTTAAGAACAAATGTTTATTTTCAATGACGGCCTAGGAATAGTGGGTTAACTGCCTGTTCAGGGGCAGAACAACAGATTTGTACCTTGACAGCTCGGGGGTTTGAACTTGCAACCTTCCGGTTACTAGTCCAACACTCTAACCACTAGGCTACTCTGCCGCCACTTTTTTCTTTACATAGTTGAATGTGCTGACAACAAAATCACACAAAAATTATCAATGGAAATCAAATTTATCAACCCATGGAGGTCTGGATTTGGAGTCACACTCAAAATTTAAGTGGAAAACCACACTACAAGCTAATCCCTCCGATGTCAACAACTACAGACCAGTATCCCTTCTTTCTTTTCTCTCCAAAACTCTTGAACGTGCCGTCCTTGGTCAGCTCTCCCGCTATCTCTCTCAGAATGACCTTCTTGATCCAAATCAGTCAGGTTTCAAGACTAGTCATTCAACTGAGACTGCTCTTCTCTGTATCACGGAGGCGCTCCGCACTGCTAAAGCTAACTCTCTCTCCTCTGCTCTCATCCTTCTAGACCTATCGGCTGCCTTCGATACTGTGAACCATCAGATCCTCCTCTCCACCCTCTCCGAGTTGGGCATCTCCGGCGCGGCCCACGCTTGGATTGCGTCCTACCTGACAGGTCGCTCCTACCAGGTGGCGTGGCGAGAATCTGTCTCCTCACCACGCGCTCTCACCACTGGTGTCCCCCAGGGCTCTGTTCTAGGCCCTCTCCTATTCTCGCTATACACCAAGTCACTTGGCTCTGTCATAACCTCACATGGTCTCTCCTATCATTGCTATGCAGACGACACACAATTAATCTTCTCCTTTCCCCCTTCTGATGACCAGGTGGCGAATCGCATCTCTGCATGTCTGGCAGACATATCAGTGTGGATGACGGATCACCACCTCAAGCTGAACCTCGGCAAGACGGAGCTGCTCTTCCTCCCGGGAAGGACTGCCCGTTCCATGATCTCGCCATCACGGTTGACAACTCCATTGTGTCCTCCTCCCAGAGCGCTAAGAACCTTGGCGTGATCCTGGACAACACCCTGTCGTTCTCAACTAACATCAAGGCGGTGGCCCGTTCCTGTAGGTTCATGCTCTACAACATCCGCAGAGTACGACCCTGCCTCACACAGGAAGCGGCGCAGGTCCTAATCCAGGCACTTGTCATCTCCCGTCTGGATTACTGCAACTCGCTGTTGGCTGGGCTCCCTGCCTGTGCCATTAAACCCCTACAACTCATCCAGAACGCCGCAGCCCGTCTGGTGTTCAACCTTCCCAAGTTCTCTCACGTTTCACCCCGCTCCTCCGCTCTCTCCACTGGCTTCCAGTTGAAGCTCGCATCCGCTACAAGACCATGGTGCTTGCCTACGGAGCTGTGAGGGGAACGGCACCTCAGTTCCTCCAGGCTCTGATCAGGCCCTACACCCAAACAAGGGCACTGCGTTCATCCACCTCTGGCCTGCTCGCCTCCCTACCACTGAGGAAGTACAGTTCCCGCTCAGCCCAGTCAAAACTGTTCGCTGCTCTGGCTCCCCAATGGTGGAACAAACTCCCTCACGACGCCAGGACAGCGGAGTCAATCACCACCTTCCGGAGACACCTGAAACCCCACCTCTTTAAGGAATACCTAGGATAGGATAAAGTAATCCTTCTCATCCCCCCCCTTAAAAGATTTAGATGCACTATTGTAAAGTGGCTGTTCCACTGGATGTAATAAGGTGAATGCACCAATTTGTAAGTCGCTCTGGATAAGAGCGTCTGCTAAATGACTTAAATGTAAATGTAAATGTAATCCAACTTTGATGTAATGTCCTTAAAACAAGTCAAAATGAGGCTCAGTAGTGTGTGTGGACTCCACGTGCCTGTATGACCTCCCTACAACGTCTGGGCATGCTCCTGATGAGGTGGTGGATGGTCTCCTGAGGGATCTCCTCCCAGACCTGGACTAAAGCATCCGCCAACTCCTGGACAGTCTGTGGTGCAACGTGGCATTGGTGGATGGAGCGAGACATGATGTCCCAGATGTGCTCAATTGGATTTAGGTCTGGGGAAAGGGCGGGCCAGTCCATAGCATCAATGCCTTCCTCTTGCAGGATCTGCTGATACACTCCAGCCACATGAGGTCTAGCATTGTCTTGCATTAGGAGGAACCCAGGGCCAACCGCACCAGCATATGGTCTCACAAGGGGTCTGAGGATCTCATCTCGGTACCTAATGGCAGTCAGGCTAGCAGATGGAGGGTTGTGCGCCCCCCCCAAAGAAATGCCACCCCACACCATGACTGACCCACCGCCAAACCGGTCATGCTGGAGGATGTTGCAGGCAGCAGAACGTTCTCTACGGCGTCTCCAGACTCTGTCACGTCTGTCACATGTGCTCAGTGTGAACCTGCTTTCATCTGTGAAGAGCACAGGGTGCCAGTAGCGAATTTGCCAATCTTGTTGTTCTCTGGCAAATGCCAAACGTCCTGCATGATGTTGGGCTGTAAGCACAACCCCCACCTGTGGACGTCGGGCCCTCATACCACCCTCATGGAGTCTGTTTCTGACCGTTTGAGCAGACACATGCACATTTGTGGCCTGCTGGAGGTCATTTTGCAGGGCTCTGGCAGTGCTCCTCCCGCTCCTCCTTGCACAAAGGCGGAGATAGCGGTCCTGCTCCTTCGGCCTCCTCCACGTCTCCTGATGTACTGGCCTGTCTCCTGGTAGTGCCTCCATGCTCTGGACACTACGCTGACAGACACAGCAAACCTTCTTGCCACAGCTTGCATTGATGTCCCATCCTGGATGCCACTTGTGTGGCTTGTAGACTCCGTCTCATGCTACCACTGGAGTAAAAGCACCGCCAGCATTCAAAAGTGACCAAAACATCAGCTAAAACATCATAGGAACTGAGAAGTGGTCTGTGGTCTCCACCTGCAGAACCACTCCTTTATTGGGGGTGTCTTGCTAATTGCCTATAATTTCCACCTGTTGTCTATTCCATTTGCACAACAGCATGTGAAATGTATTGTCAATCAGTGTTGCTTCCTAAGTGGACAGTTTGATTTCACAGAAGTGTGATTGACTTGGAGTTACATTGTGTTGTTTAAGTGTTCCCTTTATTTTTTTTGGAGCAGTGTATATTGTATTGTATGATGGCCCTATCAAATCTACTATTTGGGGTCTTAGCTACTGAGTTCTACAGTGGTTTTCATTTTAAACCTCCTTGACATGCCATGGTTCAAAGCAATACATTTTATTAAACCTCTGTAATGCAAGTCTGATCTGATTATTGACATTTCAGCTGGCTTGTTCTTCATACCCCTCCATGATCACCTTTGTATCGACCAGCAGCTTAGCTCTCAACAGAGATGGCACATAAAGCCTAAGAAAGTGATCTATGACTCTCAGATGAATCCCAAAGTCACACACTGCTCACATGGATGGTTACCGTGTGTCTTTTATGTGCGGTGTAGTGGCTGAATGCCTCAATTGCCGTTTACTCCCCTTTCTCTGCAAGGCCTCCTGTAATGAGCTGACATCCCACTTTGATCTACATGTGAGAATGAAGTACACTGTACAGAGTCTATATTAGAATATATGAAATGTGACTACACATGTTCCTTTGACTAGACATAGAAATCTGCCCTATTTCTGTCTCACAGGGTAGCAGAATATACTTATATCTTCAAGTTAATGTACAGATGAACAAGATATCGATATCCAACAGACTTTGGGGCCTATGATTAATCCCTCTAAAGTATCAGATTATGCATTTATGGAGAGTAAAGAAGTCTGTGTGACTCAGTAACTTCCAGTAGCCATAAAGTTCAGCCAGTGATAATGTTGTTGATGGTGATTAATCAGGAGCTATGATCCATGATTGGTTGGTTCTACATGACTGCTTGTAACATCAAGAGCATCTCCTGTCGCCAGCAGACCATGCTCTGTTCAATAAGGTCCCCTCCACACTCGAACACACACTGAAACTCCAATTAAATCCAACTCATTGCATAGCCATTGTCAGCGCAAGGAAGTTGTAAAAAATGGAGTCTTTCTGCCCTTGCAGACTAGAGAGTTTGTTACAGAAGTGTAGTGCCTGTGCCTCTCTGCCATCACCTTTCCTCTACATACACGGAGCTCATTAATGTCTTTGGTTGGTTGTGGTTCTGAAGAAGACATGATGGCAGTCAAATGTGATGATTATGCTTACTCCATGGAAGCATCCAGGTAGTTGGATGAGCCCTCCAGTGTGGTGGTGAGAAAATAAAGTATTATCAATCAGAGAGCCTACTCCAGTGTGGTGGTGAGAAAATAAAGTATTATCAATCAGAGAGCCTACTCCAGTGTGGTGGTGAGAAAATAAAGTATTATCAATCAGAGAGCCTACTCCAGTGTTGTGGTGAGAAAATAAAGTATTATCAATCAGAGAGCCTACTCCAGTGTTGTGGTGAGAAAATAAAGTATTATCAGAGAGCCTACTCCAGTGTGGTGGTGAGAAAATAAAGTATTATCAATCAGAGAGCCTACTCCAGTGTGGTGGTGAGAAAATAAAGTATTGTCAATCAGAGAGCCTACTCCAGTGTCACAGCGCTGGATTCAATCTGAAAATCCCCATTAAAACTTTATGTGCAACAAATCAATCAGGAAGCTGCTGCATGGAAAATTGATTTTAAATCCTCTTTCAGCTAATAGTTAAGATATATTGAGAGCTACTGGTGCACTTTGGTCTTATCTGCTGATGTGAACAAGGCTGAAGATGTAGTGGTAGAGAAGATGAATGTCTGTTTCCCTTTTAGATTATTTCCTTGTTGAATCTAAATAAATCAGACATCTAGAATGGAGTAGTATAGAATGGGGAATTCTTCTTCTTTTTTTCTTTAGAGGAAGATTCTGTTTTCAAGCTGAATTAAATTGTACAGTACATCTAATAGGGCGAAAGCAGGCTGAATCCTCTGTATCAATCCTGGTATCTATAGCAACACAGCTTTTGGGCCCTGGATCTGATAAAACCCCAGCCTGTCTGTGATTGCTTCAATTAGCAGCTTCACACTCTCTGTAAAACTTATAGACGAGTAGTGAGCTTCCCCACTGCAGCCTTCCTCTGCCTCCACCAGGCTCCCAAAAGGCCCACAGAAAAGACAATATTAGTAGGGAAGAGACTGGAGGGAGCTCGGACCTGATATCACAACACTATCTCTCATTATTAAACAGTGCTTGGTCCAAGAGACAGATAAGCTTCTGATAAAGGAGTCAAATTGCTTTGTGTGTGGTGCCCTTATTTTATTTCTTGGTTAATCGAAAGCACTCAGACCCTCTGTAAGAATGGCCCAAACACAGAATTTTATAGAACATATGATCTACATGGGCCCAAACATAAAAGGATTCACTGCCTGTTGTTACCTTTGGCCAACCTCCTGGATGTTTGACTAACTTGAGAATGTTTATTGAACATCACAGACATACTCTTACAAAGCCCTCAATGAATCTATCATACATTATACAAGTAGATTGAATTTGGTCCCATGTGGCTCAGTTTGAAGAGCTTGGCACTTGCAATGCCAGGGTTGTCGGTTCGATTCACACTGGGAGCCAGTATGAACATGTATGCACTCATTACTAAGTCACTCTGGATAAGAGCGTCTGCTAAATTGTATTATGTTTTTTGTCTTACGGTATTATACAGTATGGTTAAACTGGCAGTACTATACCTATTACGTAGTGATTCTATGTCTTTTACTACATCAGATGTAAACACCTATGTAACAGAAGGCCACTGTTTTTTTCCAGGTTCGCAGCAGGTGGCGGGTGGAGCCCAGTGAGGGAGAGGTTCCACCCCAGGGGAAGCTGGAGCTGAGGCTGGTCCCTCACCTAGATGACAATCAATCAAATGCATTTATAAAGCCCTTTTTGCATCAGCAGATGTCACAAAGTGCTATACAGAAACCCGGCCTAAAACCCAAAACGGCAAGCAATGCAGATGTAGAAGCACGGTGGCTAAGAGAAACTCCCTAGAAAAGGCATGAACCTAGGAAGAAACCTAGAGAGGAACCAGGCTCTGAGGGGTGGCCAGTCTTCTTCTTCTCTTCTGTGCCTGGTGGAGATTTTAAGAGTATATGAGCATTTAAGGCCAGATTGTTCTTCAACATTTTTAAACGTTAGATAACCAGCAGGGTCAAATAATAACCTTAGTGGTTGTAGAGGGTGCACTTCCAGGACAAGCTGTACCTCTCCATCCAGGATAATGAAACACACCACCCTTCTCTCTGCCAATGGCAAGGGCACTACCATTGTCACCAACCGTCCTTTTGTCCCCAGTCTGGACCTGGGGGCACATTTCAGGTACAGGCAGGGAGTGTGTACATATGTGCATACTTTACATATTCAATCAAATCAGTCATTCAAATCCCATTCAAATCCACCAGTCATTCAATTATTTCCCTGAAAGCTTGTTTTCTGTCCTCTGCTCCCCAGCTCTGGTCCATATCAGTACTGTTTTAGAGTGACCAACTGAGGTCAGCCCTCCCACCAGCTATACTGGAACACAGAGGGGTACCTCCAGAGGCCCCCCCGCCCACCAACACAACCAGGGAGGAAAAGAGTTGCAACTCCCTGGTTCCCCCAGCTGTAGATGGGCCGTTCTTCAGACTGCATCCCATACGCATGGAGCTCGCCACGAGACACACTGCTGACATGTTGCTGGAGGGCTTCTTTGACTCTCCCAAGGTGGGAACATGTGACAATGGTGGCAAACAGTCCTCTGTCAGACACAACTTAGATAGTAAGTTGAGATCTAGAAACATAGAATCATGAGAGCACCAGCTGTTCCGGACGACTGGGTTATCATGCTCTCCATAGCCAATGTGAGCAAGACCTTTTAAACAGGTTAACATTCACAAGGCTTCGGGCCAGACGGATTAACAGGATGTGTACTTAGAGCATGCGCGGACCAACTGGCAAGTGTTTTCACTGACATTTCAAACTGTAATAGCAACATGTTTCAAGCAGACCAACATAGTCCCTGTGCCCAAGAAAGCAAAGGTAACCTGCCTAAATGACTACGCCCCATAACACACTTCAAAAGGCTGGTTATGGCTCACAACACCATCACCCCGGAAACTCTAGACCCATTCCAATTCGCATACCGTTCCAACAGATCCACAGATGACGCAATCGCAATTGCACTTAATACTGCCCTTTCCCACCTGGACAAAAGGAACACCTACGTGAGAATGCTTTTCATTGACTACAGCTCAGTGTTCAACACCATAGTACCCACAAAGCTCATCAATAAGCTAAGGACCATGGGATTAAACACTTCCCTCTGCAACTGGATCCTGAACTTCCTGACAGGCTGCACCCCCAGGTGGTGAGGGTAGGCAACAGATCTGCCACGCTGATCCTCGACACGGGGGCCCCTCAGGCGTGCGTACTTAGTCCCCTCTTGTACTCCCCGCTCATCCACTAATAAGTGGCCAAGCACGACTCCAACACCATCATTAAGTTTGCTGACGACACAGCGATGAGAGCCTATAGGGAGGAGGTCAGAGACCTGGCAGTGTGGTGCCAGGAAAACAACCTCTCCCTCAATGTGAGCAACATAAAGGAGATGATCGTGGACTACAGGAAAAGGAGGGCCGAACACACCCCCATTCACATCGACGGGGCTCTAGTGGAGTTGATCGAGAGTTTCAAATTACAAACTGTCATGGTCAAAACACACCAAGAAAATTGTGAAGAGGGCACGACAATGCCTTTTCCCCCTCAGGAGACTGAAAAGATTTGGCATGGGTCCCCAGATCCTCAAAATGTTCTACAGCTGCAACATTGAGAGCATCCTGACCGGTTGCATCACGACCTGGTATTACAACTGCTCGGCATCCAACCGTAAGGCACTACAGAAGGTAGTGCGAACAGCCCAGTACATCACTGGGGCCAAGATTCCTGCCATCCAGGACCTATATACTAGACGGTGTCAGAGGAAGGCCCCAAAAAAAACGGTCAAAGACTCCAGTCATAGACTGTTCTCTCTGCTAACGCATGGCAAGCGGTATCGGAGCGCAAGGTCTAGGTCTAAAAGGCTCTTCAACAGCTTCTACCCCCAAGCCATACAACTGCTGAACAATTAATCAAATGGCAACCCGGACTATTTGCATTGACACCCCCACCCCTTTGTTTTTACACATGCTGCTACTCGCTGTTTATTATTAATGCATAGTCACTTTACCCCTACCAACATGTAGAAATTACCTTGACTAATCTGCACTCGGTACCAGTACTTGCAGTCTATACAAAATGTAGCCTCATTATTGTTATTTTATTGTGTTACTTTTTCATTTATTTTTTTATTTTAGTATATATTTTCTTAACTCTATTTTCTTAAAACGGAATTGTTGGTTAAGGGCTTGTAAGTAAGCATTTCACGGTAAGGTCTACATGTTGTATTCGGTGCATGTGACAAATAACATTTGATTTGATACACTCCCTCAAGCAACAGATATGGCTGCCTTTACACAGCCAGACCAATTCTGATATTTTTTCAACGTATTGGTCTTCTGACCAATCACATCTTTTCAAATATTTTTCAGAGCTGATCTGACTGGTCAGAAGACCAAATAGTGAAAAAAAGATCAGAAATGGGCTGCCTGTGTTACCAGTCTTTGTCTGTGCATTTTGGATAAGTTATTGTGTTACGAGGGAAAAAAATGTCAACACTGACTGCATTAGTCTTCGTCAGCACCCACAGTTGTTGGACTTTGAATAAATTATTCCATTTCATTCGCAAAACGAATCGTGTATGTTTCACCTCATTGGACTAACTTCATGGATTCGTTTTTATGTTCAGCCAAACCAGTTCATTTTAGTGTACCATTACCAGTGTTTAATAATAGTATTCACAACTGGTTATTGATATTCGCTAACATTTGGACAAACATGTGAATTACAGTGCACTCTTAGCTAGCATTTCAGATAATGACACAGGGGGCTCAAGGTTGAATACTACAGAGATAAAGGTGTTTAAAGCCCCCTTCATCTGACCATAGTCACACTGCACAGGACTGGGTATTGACTTCCTCTCTGGGGTATTACTGGGATGCATTTCTCCTTGAGTCCTTATTGATTGAATGGTGAACAGGAGAAGGAAAGAAGCGAGAACCAGAGGTAAGCCCAGAGGTAAGCCCAGAGGTAAGCCCAGAGGTAAGCCCAGAGGTAAGCCCATGCCACTGCAGCCTCTGCTGATCCCCTATATCTTTGGATGGCATGGCTGTATCTCAGAAAAGCTTTGGCAGGGCAGGACAGGGCTGTATTTCTGTTGGGTAGTTATAGGAAACTGTCACATTTATACCTACACAAGGTCAAAATCTGAGCTTCAGTGCCGAATTGCATATAACAGTATAAATGTTGTCTTGAGCTAACTGAATGTGTGTACTGAATACCTGTGTTTCTATCCCAGGTGGTGTTGAGAGAGGCTGGTGTGTCACGCCATGCTAGGTCACCAGAGTGGGAAGGAGCTCATCACCTGTCTTGGACATCTCCTCCCAGCAGCTCAGCTTCTTAGTGGAGAAGGTACAGTATGCAACACCAATCACCCACAGCCTAAAACTTACTGCCTCTCTGCTCACACCTTACATAACAGAAACAAGCATCGGTGCAAGTTCATGGAAGCCTTAGTGCATGGAAATCATCTCATAAGTTTCTACAATCATGGTGCAGCAATCCATGCCCAATGACACACATTCATAGTGCTTGAAAAATTAGACCTCACATCAGTCATTTGTTCATTGAAGGCATTCATTGTGCAGCAGATCAGTGGCTGGGTTGAGACATTGTGTTTTTTCAATGTTCTACAGCTCCAGTGTCAGAAGTGCTTTGCATGCTCTGTGAAGTTGGATCTCAGTGATTATCTCCTACCTCCTAAGCAAATTACACTGTACACTTCTGCACCAGTTTGTTCCTGATTTATGATGTGGAGATGGCAATGGTTCTGGCAGAGCACAAAAGCTTTGCCCCAGATTCTAGTAACCAATAATCAGTGTTGATTTTTAGCATGTAAATCTTGGTGGGGCAAACAAAAAAAATGTGGGATGTATGTGTAACAGTTTAGCTTCCGTCCCTCTCCTCGCCCCTACCTGGGCTCAAACCAGGGACCCTCTGCACACATCAACAACCGCCTCCCACAAAGCATCGCTACTGTTACGCACGCCTCTATGAAGAGGGAACGCAACACCCTGCTACAACTAAACTCTCCGTGAAGTGAAAAAGGTATGGACTGTAGGTGCAAGTATGAATGACAACAGGCAGAATGTGGTACCGTTTACAAGGACTTTATTCCTTCACACGGTAATATGGGGAAAATGGGCTGGACGGAACCAAAGCAAAGAAAGTAAATCTCAAAGCCCCCCCCTCTCCTATCTTACCTGCCTACCCACTACTTACCTAATTTAGCGCCACCTGGTGCCCTAACCAAAATACAAGGGGGTGGTCCGCCCAGGTCTTACCTAGTGTGCATAGACAGCAAATATGCTACGGGTATATGTATGCTAGTGGGCCTCTTGCCTAAGCACTCCCTAGGTGCATTCCCCTTCCCCCCTGGGAACAAATGAAACAGAATATTAAACAATTTTCACAAACAAACTAAGAAACTAAGGACATCAAATAAGCTCTATCTGAGCAACAAACTCACAAAACATACCAACTCTCAGCAATGACATCCCAGCAAATCTCTCTAGCAAAATCTCTGCAATGACCTCCCAGCAAATCTCTCCCTCCTGAACAGAACACTGGCATTTATATAGTTTCAGAATGAATGGGTAATTGGAGACAGCTGCATCTTGACGAGGGGGCGGGGTCAGCTCTCCAATTAGCCATGGAGTCGACCAATCAGCTGCTTGAGGGATTTCAGGAAGCCATTTCCTGAAATAAACACATGCAAATACACAAACTACGACACATAAACTGGGGAACGTAACAGCTACCCATCGCTCCACAAAAGCCACGGCCCTTGCAGAGCAAGGGGAACAACTACTTCAAGGTCTCAGAGCGAGTGACGTCACCGATTGAAACGCTATTAGCGCAAACCCCGCTAACCATTTCACATTGGTTACACTCACCCCCCTTTTGACCTCCTCCTTTTCCGCAGCAACCAGTGATCCGGGTCAACAGCATCAATGTAACAGTTTAGCTTCCGTCCCTCTCCTCGCCCCTACCTGGGCTCGAACCAGGGACCCTCTGCACACACCAACAACTGACACCCACAAAGCATCGTTACCCATCGCTCCACAAAAGCCACAGCCCTTGCAGAGCAAGGGGAATAACTACTTCAAGGCCTCAGAGCGAGTGACGTCACCGATTGAAACGCTATTAGCGCAAACCCCGCTAACCATATCACATCGGTTACACATGCCAGCAAGCCACTACAAACAACACTAAACAATACATTATTTGCACTTTAACGGTGACAAACGATGTCTACAAACTGTTAGCGCCTACATAAATCGAATCGTATTAGTCACATGCACCGAATCCAACAGTGAAATGCTTACTTACAAGCCCCTAACCAACAATGCAGTTATATATATACAGTGCCTTGCGAAAGTATTCGGCCCCCTTGAACTTTGCGACCTTTTGCCACATTTCAGGCTTCAAACAGAAAGATATAAAACTGTATGTTTTTGTGAAGAATCAACAACAAGTGGGACACAATCATGAAGTGGAACGACATTTATTGGATATTTCCAACTTTTTTAACAAATCAAAAACTGAAAAATTGGGCGTGCAAAATTATTCAGCCCCTTTAATTTCAGTGCAGCAAACTCTCTCCAGAAGTTCAGTGAGGATCTCTGAATGATCCAATGTTGACCTAAATGACTAATGATGATAAATACAATCCACCTGTGTGTAATCAAGTCTCTGTATAAATGCACCTGCACTGTGATAGTCTCAGAGGTCCATTGAAAGCGCAGAGAGCATCATGAAGAACAAGGAACACACCAGGCAGGTCCGAGATACTAATAATAATATATGCCATTTAGCAGACGCTTTTATCCAAAGCAACTTACAGTCATGTGTGCATACATTCTACGTATGGGTGGTCCCGGGAATCGAACCCACTACCCTGGCGTTACAAGCGCCATGCTCTACCAACTGAGCTACAGAAGCATACTGTTGTGAAGAAGTTTAAAGACGGATTTGGATACAAAAATATTTCCCAAGCTTTAAACATCCCAAGGAGCACTGTGCAAGCGATAATATTGAAATGGAAGGAGTATCAGACCACTGCAAATCTACCAAGACCTGGCCGTCCCTCTAAACTTTCAGCTCATACAAGGAGAAGACTGATCAGAGATGCAGCCAAGAGGCCCACGATCACTCTGGATGAACTGCAGAGATCTACAGCTGAGGTGGGAGACTCTGTCCATAGGACAACAATCAGTCGTATTTTGCACAAATCTGGCCTTTTTGGAAGAGTGGCAAGAAGAAAGCCATTTCTTAAAGATATCCATAAAAAGTGTTGTTTAAAGTTTGCCACAAGCCACCTGGGAGACACACCAAACATGTGGAAGAAGGTGCTCTGGTCAGATGAAACCGTTTGGCAACAATGCAAAACGTTATGTTTGGCGTAAAAGCAACACAGCTCATCACCCTGAACACACCATCCCCACTGTCAAACATGGTGGTGGCAGCATCATGGTCCTTCTGTAGCTCCTTCAGTGGTCCTTCTGTAGCTCAGTTGGTAGAGCATGGCGCTTGTAATGCCAGGGTAGTGGGTTAAACCCCCGGACCACCCATACGTAGAATGTATGCACACATGACTGTAAGTAGCTTTGGATAAAAGCGTCTGCTAAATGGCATATATAACACGTCAAATAACACAATTCTATGAATTTGCACATGCAAGCCAAGCACCACCATTACTATCAGTAGCACTGTCAAAGCAGCATACAATACATTTTTGGACTCACCTTGTGAAGGTGGCGCAGTAGTCCTTTGTGGGCAAATTTCATCACCAAACTTTCATCAAAGTCTGGCATTTTCTGGATTTATGGTGAGAACTCTGGAGAAAAAAAAACACATTGAAAAGCAGGCTAACTTTCGAGGTTTCTTTGCAACGCTTGCAGTTAGTCACTGATTCCTTCCAAGTGACTCATTGTTGAATTTGCGATTTCCAAATTGTGTAATCTTCATGTACAACGGCCAATGAGCACCGATATGTTTTATCTATAATTTCTCTTCATATGACAATGATTAAAAAGGATTTGCCAGTAGATTGTCGACAACTGATGATGACTGCTTGCTAAGACTTTGAAAGTAAGATATTGACATGATAAGTCCAATCAAAGCTACTCTACAGTAGATAGATATAACGTGATTTGATGTCATTCTATCTGTGGCCAATGACCTTGAGCCTTCTTGGATCGGCACTTCTAATATAACTATGGCAGAACCCAAGGGGCTAACGTTTTCGAGCTCTAAACTCAGAAATAGGGACAACGTACTGTCCCATGAGTCACAAAACTGAGACAATCATGACAGAAAACTAAGCCAATCAGGCACAACGTTCTGTATTTTCTGCTGGCTAGCCCCACCACCACAGAAAGCACTGAGCTAGGCTGAAACACCTGCATTTTGGAGCTGCCTTACTCAAGAAAGCATAAAAGAGACCATGTTTGTATGCGGCTTTATTAACTCAATGACTATTACATTTTTTTACATTTTACATATTAATGCCAAAATAAAAGTGTGGTGCTCAAAACAGGTGGTGCTCTGCCCTACCTGCCCTGAATGACGCGTCGCCACTGCCAATAATACATATATGCATGAGCCCAGTGGACAGGAGAGGAAGCTGTTGACTAGAGGGGTTCTGGCTCAAGTCCAACATTTTAAGTTGACATAATTATGGAATTGTTTTAAGATGGTCATTCTATGGATCATTTAGCTATTTGATTTTGAACTTTAGGACCCTTTTAGGTATCAAAAATGTAATTTGGCCTTTACTACTATAGCCCAGAGTAATGCATTGAATAACACATTCAGAAATGGCTGAAATACAACCACAAAAGAAAGGTTTCGAAGTGTTTTTCCTGTATCTGTATCTTCCTGTACAAGAAAGCTCAGGAAATATGTTATTATAATTTTTGACACATATTTAACCCCTTTTTGGGTAAGCACAAAACTAACTTCATACTTCCATTCATTTATTTTTTTCCGGTACTGGTTACCTTGAGACGAGTACCGTGACACTTGTGGGATCTATAAAGCAAAATGAACACCATAATGTTCATGGGAATCTCCCCTTTCCATAGAGTGGTCGCATTAGTGTCCCTTTTCCATACAGTGGTCATAATAGTTTGCAGGTAAAACCGTTCGGACACTACAGACGTTTTCGTGAGAAGACAGGCTTGCGGGATGTCTCCTGGTCTGTCTCCTGGTCCTGGTCTCCTGGGATGTCTCCTGGTCTGTCTCCTGGTCCTGGTCTCCTGGGATGTCTCCTGGTCTGACAAACATCGCTCTAGTTTTGTCACCTTTCACCTTTCACCTATACACAATGTATATAGACTCTCTTTTTTTCTACTGTGTTATTGACTTGCTAATTGTTTACTCCATGTGTAACTCTGTGTTGTCTGTTCACACTGCTATGCTTTATCTTGGCCAGGTCGCAGTTGCAAATGAGAACTTGTTCTCAACTAGCCTATCTGGTTAAATAACAGTGAAATAAAAAAATACAATAAAAAAAGATGTGGAAGTGTGACATTGGCGGATGCGGTGGAATAAAAAAACGAATATTTCTAGCTTTAACCTGAATACACATTATGCCTATTGTTACAAAACCTTGGGTAATTTATTGAAGGATTTTGTGGGGATAGCAAAAAGCACTCTCTATCTCATATCATCAGAATGATTTCATTCTGAATGAGAGGAAGAATGAGGAGTCACCACTATCATCATAATGATTTTCTGTCCCTCCTATTTCACTTTCATTATCACAAGCACAAACTCTAGCTCAATGTTTGTATTATCGCCCCTTTCATGCTGAACCTGTGCATATTTTTTTTTTACACACATCTCACATCTCCTGGCAGCTGCTTTCAGGTCCTGTTGCTGATCAGCCTTTTAGAACTGAAAATGATAATTTCTCAGTGGCATTCTTTTATCTGACTCTGTCCCATTCATCTATGTGTTGACAGTCTTGCCTCTTGATTTACAGGCTGCTTGTGCAGAGGAGCTCTCCGGGATAAAGCAATTAGAGAGAGGGAAAGGGGATGGGGAGAGGGAAAGGGGATAGGGAGGGAGGGAGGGAGGGAGAGAGGAAGGGGTAAGGAAAGACAGCAAGAAAGAAAAGGATAAGAAATGCAGTAGAGTTGAGAAGAGGGAGAGAGGCTGAGAATGAATTGCCCATCTATAAGGCCTGCTGTAAATTGTGCTGCCCACACAAGAGAGGGATAGATGGAGATTATAGATTGGGTATTTTTTGCTTTGCTTAACCTTTAAGAAGTTATTAATGACGACAAGGCAGCTTTTATATGGGCATTATAATCAATTGACATGCTCCCAGCCTCTAGAGTTTACAGTATTGAATACCTGTAGTTACTCTAACTTACTTCATCTTCACAATCAGTCTTGTCTTTTCAAATGTGTTGATGTATGAATCTAACACAAACTGCCTATCCTCGAACAACTAGTATTTGTACAATGCATTACAGGGATAATAGCCTCGGTTCAGACTTAATATAATGTAACATTTGTAGGTGACTATTCATGCTTAGTATTGAGTTGCGGGAACCATATCCCTATGTCTGTGTGTCTGTAGACCCGGGTGCTGACTGTAGGAGTGCAGACAGAGCTGTGGGTGCTCTTTGACCCCTCGTACCACCAGATGAGTGGCCGAGGAGGTTCTGGAAGTGCGCTCCGCAGACCATCCTTAGCAGGACACAGTGGGCCTGAAGAGAGAGGTCCACTTCCCCACCCTCCACTTCTAAAACGTACGAATTAAGCAGAGAATATCCCTAACCTTTGCGTGTGTGTGCTCCTAAACCTTTCCTCACCTTCCCTGTATCGGGTGGCTTATTGTTATAAATGTTGTGGATATTGTTTATTGTGGTTCCACGGTTTATTTGAGATTCTATTGAGGCACACAGGAGGGCTCCAGTTTTCATGTAGTTCCGAAGGGGACAGATGGTGTAGAAGCAGCTGGTATAGCCGAGGAATGGAACTTCTCCTTATTAAGACTGCATTTAGTCAAGCTGTTCATTTCGCCCTCAATTGAAAAAATGCAGAGCATCAGACTGCTCATCAAACCGCTTTCCTTTCTCCTAAGAGGCTGATAACAAATTCCACTCCTGTTAACTGTGGGTGTAAGAATTTCTAATGAGGAGTGTCGACAACATCCGGTGAAATTGGAGAGCGCGCAATTCAAATAAATAATCATAATATTAAACATTTATGAACATACAAGTATATTATATAATTTAAAAGCTTAACCTGTTGCGACGAGCAATCCCGTATCCGGGAGCGTAATTATAGCCTCAAGCTCATTACCATAACGCAACGTTAACTATTCATGAAAATCGCAAATTAAATGAAATAAATATATTGGCTCACAAGCTTAGCCTTTTGTTAACAACACTGTCATCTCAGATTTTCAAAAAATGCTTTTCAACCATAGCTACACAAGCATTTGTGTAAGAGTATTGATAGCCAGCATAGCATTAAGCCTCGCATTCAGCAGGCAACATTTTCACAAAAACAAGAAAAGCATTCAAATAAAATCATTTACCATTGAAGAACTTTGGATGCTTTCAATGAGGAGACTCTCAGTTAGATTGCAAATGTTCAGTTTTTCCAAAAATATTATTTGTGTAGGAGAAATCGCACCGTTTTGTTCATCACAGTTTGGCTAAGAAAAAAACCCGAAAATTCAGTCATTACAACGGCGAACTTTTTTCCAAATTAACTCCATAATATCGACAGAAACATGGCAAACGTTGTTTAGAATCAATCCTCAAGGTGTTTTTCACATATCTATTCGATGATAAATCACTCGTGGCAGTTTGGTTTCTCCTCTGAACAAAATGGAAAAATGCACGCACCTGGAGATTACGCAATAGTTTCGACGGAGGACACCGAGCGGACACCTGGTAAATGTAGTCTCTTATGGTCAATTTTCCAATGATATGCCTACAAATACGTCACAATGCTGCAGACACCTTGGGGAAATGACAGAAAGTGTAGGCTCATTCCTTGCGCATTCACAGCCATATAAGGAGACATTGGAACACAGCGCATTCAAAATCTGTCTCACTTCCTGTATGAAATGTAATCTTGGTTTCGCCTGTAGCATTAGTTCTGTGGCACTCACAGACAATATCTTTGCAGTTTTGGAAACGTCAGAGTGTTTCCTTTCCAAAGCTGTCAATTATATGCATAGTCGAGCATCTTTTCGTGACAAAATATCTTGTTTAAAACTGGAACGTTTTTCATCCAAAAATGAAATACTGCCCCCAGAGGTTCAAGAGGTTAAATTATTGTTAATCAAACTGCATTGTCCTATTTACAATAGGCTTTACAGCGAAAGCATACCATGTGATTGTTTGAGAATGGCGCACCACATCAACATATTTTTCAACCAGCACAGGCTTCATAAAATCAGAAGTAATCACTTACTTTTGAAAATCTTCCTCTGTTTGCAATCCCAAGGGTCCCAGCTACAACATGAATGGTCGTTTTGTTAGATAAAATCCTTCTTTATATCCCAAAAAGTCTGTTAAGTTTGCGCCATCGATTTCAGTAATCCACTCATTCAACATGCAGACAAAGGAATCCAAAAAAGCTACCGCTAAACTTTGTTCAAACAAGTCAAACTACATTTCTATTTAATCCTCAGGTACCCTAAAATGTAAATAAACTATAATATTTCATACAGAAAGTAGTATGTTCAATAGAAAAGTTAAATTAGCAGGCGCACGTCCTCTTTGTCGCATGGGAACAAACTGATGTTCCACTGAGACTCTTTGTACCGAAACTCCAAATTCTTCCTCGTTTTGGAAGAAACAAGCCTGAAACCTTGAACAGAGACTGTTGATATCTAGTGGAAGCAATAGGAATTGCAATCTGAGTGCTAGAATTGCATAGGACCCATAGCTTTCATTAAATATAAGCCTGGGACATCAGTTGGTTTTCTGTAGATTTTAGTCTACCATAAAAATTGTGTTATAGTCTCATACATTATTTTAACATTTCTACAAACTTCAAAATGTTTTCTATCCAATGGTACCAATTATATGCATATCCTGACTTCTGGGCCTGAGTAACAGTTAGTTTACTTTGGGCACGTCAGTCAGGTGGAAATTCAGGAAAATAGACCCTTGCCCTAAGAATGAAAGATTAACTAAACAGGACACATACACTGGGTGTACAAAACAATCGACACACCTCCCTAATATTGAGTCGCACCCCCCGTAGCCCCCAAAACAGCCTCAATTCGTCACGGCATGGACTCTATAAGGTGTCGTAAGTGTTCCACAGGGATACTGGCCCATGTGGACTCCAATGCTTCCCACAGTTGTTTCAAGTTGGCTGGATGTCTTTGAGCATGAAAACCCAGCAGCATTGCAGTTCTTGACACATTCAAATCGGTGCGCCCTGGCACCTACTAACCAACCCTTAAAGGCACATAAATATTTTGTCTTGCCTATTCACCCTCTGAATGGCACACATACACAATCCATGTGTCAATTGTCTCAAGGTTTAAAAATCCTTCTTTATCCCTAATCTACACTGATTGAAGTGGATTTAACAAGTGACATCAATAAGGGATCATAGATTTCACCTGGATTCACCTGTTCAGTCTATGTCATGGAAAGAGCAGGTGTTCCTAATGTTTTGTACACTCAGTGTATGTGTGTAAGCACACACTGTACTGTACTGGAGTGCCCACATCTGGGATTATGGATTTAAAGTTTTCTGAAGTGGCAAAAGCAAGCCAAATCCAGCTATTATCGAAGGAAACACCCAGGAAGAAATATCTGAGACACTTCAAGAAAAAGTGCACACATATACACTAGCTGACTTACCATTAGGCAGAAGAGGCAATTGCCTCAGGCCTCACATCATCAAAGGGCCTCATGAGCTGGTCAAATTATAATAATTTATCCGCTTGAGGCCCCCACATGCTCCACTCAAGACATACTAAATAAATAAAATAAAAACATCCCCATAAAAATCCATCTAGAGATATGTTTGGTTTTTGCACAGGCTGCTTCTCAATCCACAGCACCTGCAATGGACGGTGGCCGGGCAACAGAAGTTTTTGTCAGATCAGCAGACATCCTAAAAACCAGTCTTGGTACCGGGCTGAAAAATTAATGGAAGTGAATATAAATAGAAGGTATACGGGTAATTCCTATATCTCTCAGATTTAGGACAGACACTTCAAAACATACTCACTTTTGAGTAAATGTTTGACTAGCTGTTTTCCATGTATGAATCTGTTATGCAAATCAAATCAAATTTTATTGGTCACATACACATGGTTAGTAGATGTTAATGCGAGTGTAGCGAAATGCTTGTGCTTCTAGTTCTGACTTTTCAGTAATATCTAACAAGTGATCAAACAATTTCACAACCCTTGTAACGGCTTTCTTCGTTTGTCGAAAGAAAGTCGGACCGAAATGCAACGTGGTGGTTACTCATGTCTTTAATGAATGAAAAGCGATACATGAAATAACTTAAACTAAAGCAAAACAACAAACGGAACGCGAAAACCTAATTACAGCCTATCTGGTGAAACTACACAGAGACAGGAACAATCACCCACAAAATACAAAGTGAAACCCAGGCTACCTAAATACGGTTCCCCATCAGAGACAACAAGAACCACCTGACTCTGTTTGAGAACCGCCTCAGGCAGCCAAGCCTATACTAGACACACCCCTAATCAACCACAATCCCAATGCCTACAAAAACCCCAATAAGACAATACAATAACCCCATGTCACACCCTGGCCTGAACAAATAATTAAAGAAAACACAAAATACTAAGACCAAGGCTTGACAACCCTCTTATACACACACACACACAAGTGTAAAGGAATGAATATGGCATAGGTAAGATGCAGTAGATGGTATCGAGTACAGTATATACAGTGGGGCAAAAAAGTATTTAGTCAGCCACCAATTGTACAAGTTCTCCCACTTAAAAAGATGAGAGAGGCCTGTAATTTTCATCATAGGTACACTTCAACTATGACAGACAAAATGAGAAAAAAAATCCAGAAAATCACATTGTAGGATTTTTTATGAATTTATTTTCAAATTATGGTGGAAAATATGGGCTATATGGGCTAATAGCAGTAAGGCCAAATTCAATGTTTCAAAAAAAATATATATATATTCTACCTACAGGATTCCTAAAATAAAAAATGAAATAGCTAAATGATCCTTGGTATGACCATCTTAAAACAATTCCATATGTTAGCTTAGTAGAAACCCAGCCCCGGGCCCTTAGACTCGAAGGGGAATCAATACATATTTCTATAAAAAGACATGTGCTGCTGATAATATTGCCATTATCGTCGAGGCAGAGGACATGTATATGTAGCCCATGTATCTGATGCTGACTGGCCAGAAAGATTGTGGCATGGGCTACATAAACTGTAGAAAGACAGAGGGGTGCTGTTTAGCTCGCTATGATGCTTTCTCTGGTGACATTGTTTCACCCACTTGCAAATTGACGGAAAGTTGGCGGGTGCACGGTGCACTGTTCGGCACTGTTATTTTGGATGAACGTGCAAACGCAAACTACTTTTTGAAGTGATTTGTTTGACAATCAGATGAAAACATCATGACATGTCTTTACTATAAATCCCATTAAAAAAAATGGAATGGGGGGGTCTCAAACTGGCCTCTGCCTGGGCCTCCAAAGCACAAAGTCTACCCCGGCACATATATTGCTTTTTTCATACATAGTTAGTTCAACCTTGGCAGCCGTTCCTTGGATCCAGCTTGAGAACACAAAGTAAACCAGTCCAAAAGCCTGTCTTTGGCTGTGACTACATACCACCACGCTCCCTTAATCTACTCACACCAGTCAAGAAAGGATCCAATCTGCTACACTATAACTATTTGGCTACCATTTCAAGCTATCTATTTTGAGGAAATATGAACCCCAAGCAGCTTTACAATATACCATGTCCTTCAGTAGATATCAGTTCATCGCGCACCAAGATCTATAGACTCCTGTCACATTGATTAATGATCGGAGGCGTAGGAATACGTAATAGGGGGGTTTATTTACTCCACCCAAAAATACAACATGTCATTAAAAAGCCCAAAACAAACACGTATATAAAATACACAGGGATGTAACCCAAACAAAAGAGCATGGTTTAAACCTCTATTAATTACACGGGACGAGACCTGTAATAACACTACACGGGACGAGACCCGTAATAACACTACACGGGACGAAACCCGTAATCTACACGGGACTAGACCCGTAATCTACACGGGACGAGACCCGTAATAACACTACACGGGACGAGACCCATAATAACACTACACGGGACGAGACCTGTAATAACACTACACGGGACGAGACCCGTAATAACACTACACGGGACGAGACCCGTAATAACACTACACGGGACGAGACCTGTAATAACACTACACGGGACGAGACCCGTAATAACACTACACGGGACGAGACCCGTAATAACACTACACGGGACGAGACCCGTAATAACACTACACGGGACGAGACCCGTAATAACACTACACGGGACGAGACCCGTAATAACACTACACGGGACGAGACCTGTAATAACACTACACGGGACGAGACCTGTAATAACACTACACGGGACGAGACCCGTAATAACACTACACGGGACGAAACCCGTAATCTACACGGGACTAGACCCGTAATCTACACGGGACGAGACCCGTAATAACACTACACGGGACGAGACCCATAATAACACTACACGGGACGAGACCAGTAATAACACTACACGGGACGAGACCCGTAATAACACTACACGGGATGAGACCCGTAATAACACTACACGGGACGAGACCTGTAATAACACTACACGGGACGAGACCCGTAATAACACTACACGGGACGAGCCCCGTAATAATACTACACGGGACGAGACCTGTAATAACACTACACGGGACGAGACCTGTAATAACACTACACGGGACGAGACCCGTAATAACACTACACGGGACGAGACCCGTAATAACACTACACGGGACGAGACCCGTAATAACACTACACGGGACGAGCCCCGTAATAATATTACACGGGACGAGACCTGTAATAACACTACACGGGACGAGACCCGTAATAACACTACACGGGACGAGACCTGTAATAACACTACACGGGACGAGACCTGTAATAACACTACACGGGACGAGACCCGTAATAACACTACACGGGACGAGACCCGTACACTTACACGGGACGAGACCCTAATAACACACGGGACGAGACCCGTAATAACACTACACGGGACGAGACCCGTAATAACACTACACGGGACGAGACCCGTAATAACACTACACGGGACGAGACCCGTAATAACACTACACGGGACGAGACCAGAAATAACAATACACGGGACTCGACCGAAATAGTGCACAATACACGCAACACGAAAGCCGAAACAACAAAGCACAGGTACTCACTCACAAGACCAACAGACAAGGGAACAATAACCGCCCAGGCCAATGGGGAACAGAGGGCACATGATAGCAGAAATCATGGCAAAGTGAAGTAGAAAATAAAACAAATGCAACACTAAGCATTCCTATGCTGGCTCTGTTGGAAATCTCTGCTGTCAATATAGTCCCAATTTCTGGTGGTGTAGGATTTAGTTTTTATAGTTTTTAATTGTTCTAAAGCTGCTGCCATGCCTTGCCTCAGATAAATCAATAGTGCTGTCTCTCTGTGTGACTAAAGTGCATGCCAGTGAAGATGAATCACTCAACCTCTTGCTTTCACTTCTCCAGACCCATCCTCTTGGAAGTGGATGACGCTTCCTATCAATATTTGCATGGTTCTCACAATGCACCAGCCACCCTGCTAATGAAATGCCTATCAGTAATTAAACCAGGTGCGATTCTGCTATTATTGCACCATTTTCATCTGCTTACCTAAACTCGTTTACGGTGTACATTGAGTGTATATACACTGAGGGTACAAAGCATTATGAACACCTTCTCTTTCCATGACAGAGTGACCTGGTGAATTCAAGTGAAAGCTATGATCCCTTATTGATGTCACTTGTTAAATCCACTTCAGTCAGTGTAGATGAATGGAAGGAGACAGGTTCAAGAAGGATTTGTATACCTTGAGACAATTGAGACATCGATTGTGGCAAGGAGTGGAACATAATACATAGACAGCTATGTCTACCATGGTTATAGCAGAGAATAGCCATAGTAAGCTTCTCCCAGGAGGGTCTCCACTTCAGACACTCTTTGAAAAGGCATTGAGCTTCGTGGACTACATTAACAATATATGAATCTCTACTTTCCTCTCTCTGCTGACAGTTTGGTGTTATTCAAATGTAATTTGTGAGGTGTCTGGGGATTAGTGTGATGGACACACACAGGCACACAGACACAGACACACACACACACACACACGCACGCACACACGCACGCACACACGCACGCACGCACGAACACACACACACACACACACACACACACACACACACACACACACACACACACACACACACACACACACACACACACACACACACACACACACACACACACACACACACACACACATACAAATGCTTACAAATGAAAATAGTGGGACAAGATAGAAAGCTTAAAATCCTCTATATTCTAGTGGGAGAAGATGGTGGTTCCGCCTGACAGTGGTCCTCTGGATTATAGTAATGATCTGTATTTAAGAATCTCAGCCGGTGGCCTGAACCGTCACAGGACTACGCCATAGAATTCCCCATACAATACTGCCCTCTGCTGTTATTCTCCAGAACACCTACTGTTACTATAGTCTGCAGGCTCTACCTGCATGGTCTCTTACATCACTATGTCTTCTTATATTTTGTCTCTCTGCAGTTGTGTGTTTCTCTGTCTCGCCGTGTCAGTATATTTCTGTTATTTTGCATGTCTGTCTTTATTATCTAGCAACATCTGTCCTGTTCCCTTTCTTGCAAAATAGGTGTCCAGTCCATTGGAGTAGTTATTTTATAATGTCTCTTAATTATGGAGCATGCTGTAATTAATTAACATCATGGATGCACCAACCGTGAAGCTACTGAGGAGGGGAGAGAGAGAGAGAGAGAGAGAGAGAGAGAGAGAGAGAGAGAGAGAGAGAGAGAGAGAGAGAGAGAGAGAGAGAGAGAGAAAGAGTGAGAGAGAGAGAGAAAGAGTGAGAGAAAGAGAAAGAGAGTGAGAGAGAGAGAGAGAGAGAGAGAGAGAGAGAGAGAGAGAGAGAGAGAGAGAGAGAGAGAGAGAGAGAGAGAGAGAGAGAGAGAGAGAGAGAGAGAGAGAGAGAGAGAGAGAGAGAGCACAACAAGCCCCCAGCAGCACAGTTGCCAGCCAGTGCTGATCAGAACACAGGCACAGCAAGCCGTATAACTAAAGAGCACCTCAGTGCTGGAGTGAAGGAGGTACAGTACAGTACACACTATCAGGTGGCCTGCTGATGAGATTTCCTCTCTGTCTCTATTGCTCAGACCTTAGGAACACCTTAACCGAGAACATTGTTGAATTGAATTACAGTATTGAATCTCTCTATCGACTATTCGTTTGTGCACCCTACCGTCTCTCACGATTGCTCTATCCATGTGTCATTGTTCTGACCTATAGTATACCTCCTTATGTGTCTCTCCTCCTCTAATCTTTGATATCCTACCTATTTACTGTATTGGCTTCTGCAGCCAGGTGAAAGCCAACAGGTATCCTTCGCCTTTTACGGTTAGGTTCTGGCTCTTTGTGAGGTCAAGGAGGGCCCCACGTAAGAGATCAAACTCAAAGGAGAGCCCTCACTGGTCACCTACAGCCTGTACAGAACAGAGATCGAATTTGGCCTTCATATATAGGATGATCATCCTGAAACTGTGTTAGTTGTGTCCGGTTTACTTGTGAAGGATGAAGGTATCTGTGTGAGCTTTATTTGCTTGTGTTTTTAATATGTCCCTGTTTAGGTGTGCAATGAATGCATCCAGGCAATTATCATTGATATTCAAACAAGGACTTTTTGATTTTTGATTTGTAAATGAGTGAATCAGCAGAATAATCTCCTCCTTGCCGGTTCTGCATCAATTTTGGGATCCATTCCCCCTCCTCTTCTCTTCTTTCTCTTCCAGTTGTTTGACCATCTGGCCGAGGTAAAAATCATCATGAGGAACACAGGGAAGGTGGGCTTTGAGTTCAGTGCTCTGTTGGGGGACCAGGATGAGTGTGAGCCAATTTGTTCAGTTTGTATACCAGACATGATACCTGGGTGATGTGTGGACAGATGTGTGTGACATTTATTTCTCTCTCACTGTGCTCAGCATGATTCCCTGCTGCAGATGGAGGTAGAGAGGCTCTTGGTGAAACAGAAGGCTATTGAGAAGAGACAAGTGGACCATAGGGACACGCCTTCGTCCACTAGAAAGTGGTGTAAGAAGCCTAGCAGGTTGGCTCACATGCAAGTACGTAATCACACCATGGCTATGCATATATTCAGCTCATTACTGAAAGTGGGATCTCATTAAGTCTCATGTTTAAGTTCCTCTTGATGGAGTACACAGTGGATTTTGGCTATGTGATCCAGGGTAGTGTTTCTACTCACATAGTTAGTCAAAGTGACAAACACTGGGCCCATGTCTGTTTCCTTCTGGGCTGACCGCCGATCGCTTACAGGCACAGGGGGCAGCATTTGGGCAGCATTTGGAATGAATGTAGATAGATAATGCTATATGTGGATGGTTTTGATCCAGAGCTGTCTCCTACCCTCAGGGTGAAGAACCTGCCCTATTGTAAGAATGAGACTTCTGAGGTGAAGTCTGAGCCTATCTGGATCTGAAGGAGATCAGCACTATCATGCCTATACAGGTACAGCAGGAAAACTGTTGCACAAATAGCCAACAGTAGTTCTCCACTTCAGTACATGGATTTTTTTATTACATTTTTTTTATTTAACCTTTTTTTTTTAACTAGGCAAGTCAGTTAAGAACAAATTCATATTTACAATGACAGCCAAACCCGGGCGACACTGGGCCAATTGTGCGCCGCTCTACCAACCATGGCCGGATGTGATATAGCCTGGATTTGAACCAGGGACTGCAGTAACACCTCTTGCACTGAGATGCAGTGCCTTAGACCGCTGTGCACTCTGGAGTATCCTCTGTGTACGTGCTGTTTTGTTGTTTTCCATCATATGTGGGAAATATTTCCACCCCTAGTTTTTAAAGGTCAAACAGGCTGAATGTGCCATGGTGCCGTTGTGGTGCCGTTGTACTGTGTGTTGTGATTGCCAGATAGTTGGGGGCCTTACAGTCCAGATCCGTCTGTGTGCCGTAGTCACCATATCCACCCTCTCAACCTCCACGGATATGCTGCAGTTTGACAGCCTCCAGTGTGGACTGTTTCAGGTGACCACTGTCCAGCTGTTCAACCATGAGCCTGTCCCCTGTGAGTGGAGCATCGCAGAAGAGCAACAGCCCAAGAAGAAGGTACACTACCCAGCATAAGCACTGGTATTCTATACCGCCTCATGGTTTATAAGGGGTTTGTTGAAGCTGAGGGATATTTTCACAAACAGCAGGCAGCAAAACTGTACAGAACAAAAGAACACACCCTTTAAACAGATGACTTGTCAGTGGGTTTAACCTAAATTATGTGCTTTTACCATTAAAGCAAATAGCTAATTAGGTGCATTTTTGTTCATTATCTTGTGTTTTATTATGGATTAAATATTTAAAAACAGGATATTAAGGGTATTAGCTGCAGGGCTTTGGCCCATTTTTCTTCTTGTCTTGTGTGTCTTCAGAGAATAATTATAAACCCCAGGGTCCACACTACGTCTACTGAGAGGTGAAGCTCATCTCATTTATATTTGGGCTTTATCTTTACCAATAGGACTGCATTGTATCACAGAGTAAACCAATATCAAGATACTATATTCACCAAGTCCTCTTCAGTAATGACATTATCCACATAGATATTAATTAGGCTATGGTATAGATATTGTATCTCTCTGTTATTGTTTAAATGTATTATACCATGGCATTGTTGAATACTCGTTTCTGATTGGCTTGAAGGGCATACATGCATTATTTCCCTATAATGCACAATATATTTGCACGGTAGAATTCAATGGATATAGTTCCTACATGTTCTATGTTTGAGCTGCCCTTCAAAGCAAAAGACGAATCGAAAACATTATTGGCATTATTTATTTTGATTTTCATAGTAGCCAGCTAGGATGATGGTTTGATTAGCTAAACTAGCAAGTCTGTTTGGTTACCAAGGGAACTGGTGGCGCTAGCTAGTAAACCTGCTGGCTACTTCAGTGGATGTTGAACACATTTCCACCTGCAAATGAACACAATTCTGCGTTAAATTATAGCCATGGTATAAAAGGGACAATCAAATCGGGGCTTGCGTTGTGGAACACACCATCCACGTTGTTCATTATTTTACAGAGAATGCATTGCCCCTCGTTGATTATCCCTTTCTTTACAGTTAATAATTGTTATTCATTCAAGTAATATGTGCCTATAGCCTGTGTTTAGATTGACAAGCATGTCCCCCTCACCTGAGATGGAAGGCCAGGTGTGTTTGAGATGCTTCCTTCAACAGGCGTGCTGTATCATGGAGACAGAGTCAACATCCAGGTCAAAGTCAGCCCAGCTGAGTGGGTAAGTAAGTCCAAAAGGCCCATTACAGTTTAATATATTTAAGCAGTCATGACTGCAGGGAACACGGCTCTCTCATAAATGACAGAAAAAGTTTGAACTTGTCTCTCTAGTCTGTTCTGTTAACATTGCATGTCGGAATTTTCTCAGTATTTCCAGAGCTCATCTTTCTCATGAATGATGGAATCAGGATGAACTGGTCACAGCCAGCTGGGGACAGAAATGAGCCCTGGCAGACACAGATAAGAGGACAGACTCACAGAGGGCCTTATCTCTCTCTGCCGCATTATGGACCTCCTCCATCACATACACACACACCAATGACAGTTCTGCTGCCTGGTGCTTTAGAGTCTTGATGGCTTTTTGTGGAGATTAGCTGAACCTAGCTAAAAGATTGGTGTAGCCTCTACAGTGTGTGTCTGGTTGGTGAAAGTAATGTTGAAGAGTCAGGGAGAGACAGAGACAACTAAGGGAATACTGGAATAGAGAGAGTGTTGGCTGGGCTGCTGTTCAGATAGTGTCTGGCTGCTTCCCTGGATGTGAATGGCTGTGTTGTTTCCATAGAGGGTGTACAGCCAGAGGCTGGTGGTGTCAGTGGCCCAAAGCACCCAGAAGATGCTGCTGCTGGCCAGGGGCAGGGACAGGAGCCGCAGCTGGAGTTATCCTCCTCTGTGCTGGAGCTGGGACCCACCCTCCCATTCAGTGCTGGAGAGGAGACTGACGTGCTCATATGGAACACTTGCCTCTTTCCCATCGAGTTCTAATCCCGGGAGTTTGACAAGAAATACCAGGAGGAAGAGAAGGTGAAATCATTTGACTGCCTCTAATGGTGGACCTTGGCAGACGTGGTTCTTATCAAAGAAAACATCAATTGTGTGTTGAATGATCTCCTATGTTCTGTTTAGGTTGTATTACCTTTCAAGTATGAAGTAATACTGTTTAAGAGCTTTGGAATATAATCACTCCCTCTCTCTTAAGATTCTGCGTATGATGAAGGGCTATGATGACCAGAATTTCCTGCTGATGCCCCCACGCGCCCCAGGAGAGTCACTAACTCCTGAGCTAATCGACTATTATAATGACCACAACTGTGAGGAGGACGGTAGGTCTGCTCTGCAGTGGAATCACACTTGCATTTTTATTCTGCTGTCAGACTGTCTGAACATCTCGTATCAGGATGGAAAAGCAGTACATTAATATTTACTGATATCTTACTGATTTAGAGGTCATGTATAATCCATAGGGGTGAGTTCTGGGACTTTCGGTATAAAAGGCCTAGTTTGATCTGCAGTGGAAGCTTTGATTTGACCTGGGATAATCTGTAGTGGAAGTTCTCACTGACTCAAAGCGTTGTCTGGTTCCCCAGACTCCAAGGCTGGCTCCTCTAAAGATGAGGAGGCGTCTGAAGCAGGGGAGAAGGGAGAGCAGGAGGAGGAGCTGGCCACCCCACCCTTTCCAGAACGACTCATGGAGGAAAAGAAATGAGACGTCATGTGGAGGTACTGAACAAGACCAAATACATAACACTATAACACTCCGAACAGTACAAATTACTTACCATTGCAGAAACAGATAGAACAGCTGAACATCATTCACACTGCTCACAGCATGCAACTTTGTCACAGAATACCACAGACATTATATGTGATGCTGGTATGAATGATTCGGGAGACAGGCACAGGAAGGCTAATAGTTTTTTTTATTTCACCCAAATTACAGCGTGCCATGTAAAGGCGCGGGGACAAAGACCAAACAAACACATGTATAACACACAGGGTTGAAACCCAAACAAAAGAGTGAGGTGTACCTCGAATAAATAACACAAGAGCACAATGATTATCACACAGGACGAGACCCGTAATCATCAGCGCAATCCACAATTGCACGAAAGCCAAAACACACAGCACAGGTACTCCCATGCACTAACGGACATAGTAACAATAATTGACAGCCTAATGGTGAAATGAAGGGCACATTTATACAAATACAATCAGTGGGAATGGGGACCAGGTGTGCGCAATGACACAGTTCGGACGGATCCGTGACACTATAATAGTCATAGAGAGCAAAAACAGCAGGTATCACGTTGCATTCTGTCCCTAGACCTAATCAAAGCCACAGTGGACTGCCAGTGTGGGGGACCTGGAGGTCAACCCAGTGTCCAGAGCTATCGCCCACCACATGGGCATTGACCTGTCACCTAAGGGCCAGGCCACACGAAACCGCCGAACATCGCAGTCATTGTGCATGGGGCTCCCCTCTCAGGAAAGCAGCAGCACATCGACCATTTGAAAAAGTAGCAGTGAGAAAAGCTTTTATCTGTGTGCAGATAAAACGGGCACAACAGTGACTCTTGACAAACACTAAGGTGCAGCATGTCTAAGCGTTGATCCTGTGGTGCTGGTTGCATTGTCCTCAGGATGACCTCTGCTAACCTGCAGGCCCACAAGCTGTGTGCCAAGGCTGCCATTGAGCATGCTCAGAAGATGGCCGGTGAGTCTCAGCTTGATGGATAGGTATTCACGGGGTGTCTCACTCTGTAGATAGCCAATGATAACTGTATCAAACAAATTGTGATGTATGGCATTAAAGCCGAACATTAAACTAACTTTGGATGAACGATATACTGTGTTTGTAGTTGTCTAACTGTAGGTGTGATGTGTGTTTGTGTCTATACAGCCCAGGCTGTGGTGGAGGTGATGGGGCCTGCTGGTCAGGGTGCTGGTACTCTGAGTGTGGAGGCTATAGCCAAACACCCTGCTGAGGGCAGTCAAGTCAACGACCCCCATCCATCTCTACCAGTAACAAGAACAGTGTTGTGGGTCGGATGAGGATTTAACAGGTCACCGCCCCCTCAATGGCACCCGCAGCTCATCACAGTAATGTGTATTACAATATCAAAGCTAGGAGTTTGTAATGCCTCTTATTAGTGCTTGCTTTCTGTGCAGGGTGGTGTTCCTATCCACCAGCAGCTGAGCATCAATGTGAGTGTGAGCCAGGTCGTAGAGCTGGGCCTGATGAACTGACTGCTACCAGACCAACTGCTGGTGTGCAACCTCTCAGAGAGACCACAGGTGACATACAGTACAGAGACACACAGAGCCTATGTGGGCCTCTCAGTCCTTGGTCTGGGATGTTTCAAGTTTTATTAGACATACAGTATGAACAGGATACACAAGGTATACACTATCCAACAAAAAGCTTACTTGCAGGTCCCTTCTCGACAATGCAACAACAATAATTTATAGTCCATGGACCCTGAATAAATCCCCCGTGTGATCCGAAGAGCGTGTAAATGATGCATGTGATGTATGTGTTGTCCCCTGGCAGCTGAGTGACTGTCACCGGGGTGTTGTGATGGACGGGATGGAGACGCTGTACTGCCACTACCCCAGCAGCATCCTATAGATCATCAAGGCTTCATCTACATGGTCAACCTCTCAATCAACTACTACGTCTTCAAAGCCAAGGAGAGGGCACAGAGAGAGGCAGAGGGTGAGGACAAACTGGTCCAAAGGAGACTGCACCCCATATAAACCTCTCTGTTATTGGGAGGGACTATCCTAGTGGAACAGAGACCCTGGAAAGCAACATACTTGAAGAGTCTCTTGAAGTCTCTTGAAGAGGTAAATACGTATTGACCTTTCTATGTATTTTTGCCCATGAATATATAATCATAATAATGATGATCTCTAATTGATGTCCCCTCTCTTCTCTGTTCCCCATGTGTTTGACGGTTTAGGGCTTGGACTCAAAAGCCCTCCTATCCCCTCCTCCACTAAGTCCTCTGTCATACTCTACACTAAGAACAGGCCTGTGCCCAGTGCACAGCAGATCACTAGTTGCTTCCCCTTCATGGTGCCCTCAGCCCCAAAGGAAGCTTAAGGCTCGGTCAAGGTATAAAGGTCCTCCATGAAAAATAGCATTACTTCACACATCAATCCACTATTGTCACCATATCCACTTGTTTATTTTGAACTTCTTGCTTACTCTGAAAAACATGATTGATGATACTGTATTAACATTATGTCTAGACTTATGCTCATTCCCTGGAACACTTGTTAACCTCATTAACAACGGTTTCTGAATGCCCTTTACATTTGTCCATTTAAATTGAATGATAAATTAATTAATGAAGCTATTAATTATAGCCAGGTCTAACTGAATGGGTCTTACAGGAAGAGGTGTTGACCTCTACTGAAGGACGGGGGAAGAAGGCAGACACGGGCAGAGAGAGTGAGAAAGACAAGAGACACACCCTAGCCAAAAAGGGGTCCAGGACCAATGACTCCCGCTCCCCTCCTCTAAAGGCTGTGACTCGCTTATTTGACACTGAGCAGTGCCAACAGGAGTCCCAACAGGAGTGGAAACGACATAAGAATACACAAGAATAAACACTGATGTGCATGAATGTGACTTAAAGGTTTTAGTTGTTTTCTATAGGCTCACCACATTCCACTGGAATGTCCCGCCCTATGGAGAGGCGATCCTGAAGATCTGGTTCCACTCCCAAGTCCCTGTCAAGTTTGACAAAACACTGAACTTTGAGTTGTTGGGTACCAAGATATGTTTCAAAATGTACTGTGGGGGAATCTGTACATATCTATCCATCAGCAGAAACACAAAGTGAGTATTGTTTGTTTCTAAAAGACATTTGTGTTTTTTTATTCCTTGTGAAATATAACCGATTGTTATAAATAGCTGAGTTTTGTCAGATCTCATACTTTTTTATAGGTTGAAATGTTTTATTATCGCTGTAAATGATGTGTTGAGTGTGTGTTGTTTGGTCTACCCCAGGATGGTATTTGCCCACAGGAAGAGAGTCCTTTGTTGAAGCGTTGCAGAAGAGCTACATCATCCGCTCTGGCCTCTATGAGTTTGGCCCACTGCTCTGTGGCAAGACCACCTATAGGTAAGGGGATTAACTTCCACTACCCTACTCTGTGAGTTGATTCACTGTAACTCCATAGAGGACAACATGTATGATGCATGCCTGTGTGTTACCTGTCTGTGCCATACGTATAAAGAGGAAGTATCCAGAGAACATGGAAAGGTTGGTGATACACAACAACACCCCACTGGATGCTGAGATTCACTTCTTCTTCCAGCATGACACCAAAGCTGCCACCGACCAACTGCACCCTCCCAACATGACCCTTAAACCCAACGAGAGACAAGAAGCCAATCAGAACTACTCATGACATCATAGAATGTAGTCTGAGATGTCGGATTAGTCAGAACCCTGACTGTGTGACACAAACTTACCTAGAAGTTATGACTGTTCACTGATATTATCAGTGAACATTCTCACGCCCATTTACTTTTGTTCTCGTTTTGAAACCCCTCAATCATCCATGGTTGTGCCCTGGCAGATAGAAGACAGTGTGGTGTATCAAAGAGAACCCAGAGCCAGCATTTCTGTCGCGGGGTCCATCCCGAGCTCGAACGCAAGCAGCTGCATTTTGAAAAGAATCTGCTGCACAGGTCTGAAATGAATTAATGCTGTAATTAACATTACCCAAAACTGCTGTATCGTTTTTAAACATGCTTCAGTAACAAAGTAGGAGATTTGTTTTTATCATGGTAGTTTTCTGTTGATTTTCCTTTCGCCACTCTACTACATTCTCCCTGTGCTGGTTGTGAACCTCAGGAAGAACACAAGGAGTCTGTACCTGTGTAACAACACGCTGCTGCCTGTAGCCTGGAGGCTAGAGGTGCTGGGGGATGTTCAGTGTGTCCCAGGACCAGGGCATCATACTTAGGGGTCCTTGGGGTGTCCCTACCCAAACCCCTAACCCTAAACCTAACCCCTACCCTTATTCAAACCATAACATTAACCATAACCCTGACCTAACCCTAACCTTAATTCTTACCTTGACCATTTTAAATTTCAACTTCAAAGGGATAGCATGGAACCTTGTCTCAAGCCAGATTGCGCGATTGCCGTCTGCACTGATCGGTTGAGGAACGAGCGTTGCGTAGGAGTGACGCCATCTGACATGAGACAATGGCCCATCAACCTAAAGAGAGCCATATGCCTCGAGGTACATTACTGGATGATGATTGATTTGATGTTTGGTATCGACTGTTGCATTATTCCTGTTTACCTCATATTGTTGTTGTGTGACTTTCTGTCTGTGTTGCCGTGTGTGTTATGTGCCTGATGTGAGGAACAGACAGCCCCCAGGTCTGCTTCTCTCCATAGGTGGTCCACCTCCATGTAGACTGTACCAAGGAGGTGACCGTGGCCTTCTGCTCAGAGCCGCCCGTAGTACTGACTGCCCAGCCTATCAAGTGTAAGCTGTGCAGGGTGGTGTTCTAGCAGGAGGTGGACCAGGTGCCAGACTGGGAAGACCGCCTCAGGACCATCATGTGGGTTGAGTCTGGGAAACAGGCGGGTAGTCAACAGTCTGCAAAGAAGAAGATAAAGTCACACAGGCTTCCTAAAAAGGCTACCTTTTTGTGACTGTATTTATTGTTTATCATCATGACCCATGCAGGGAGGATATTTGCTGACTACTCAGACTCCTTGCTCTGGTCAAATGCACCACGCCCACGGACATCAGTTTCTCCACAATCAGTCTGGATCTGAGTACCTCCCCAATGATTTCTGGAATGTAAACACATTCTATCTGTTCTGATTGGTCCCAGAAACCCATGGGTTGGGTCAGAGCCAGGGTAAAGCAGCGTTTTGAAAATGTGTCATTAGCTTTAATACTCTGATTGGTTAGAGATGATCCAATTGCTGATGACTGTTTTCTACAACACCCCTTATTTTGACGTTACCACAAATGACTTCAAGGGTGTGGCTGTCTCAGAATGAAATATGTTGCAAACAAATGGCGGAAGAATTCATTTTGAGTCGTCAGGCAAGGGATGAGAGGCCATTGTATTTTAATTACAGTAACTAGTGAAGTAAAGTGCTCTGTCTGTCCCCATCGGATTGAGACAGACACAGAGCTATGGTAGAGAACTCATTCAGAGTTATGGAACTATGCATCAGTGCTGTGTGTGATTATGCCAAGTTCTCCTTGAAGAGGTGACCATAGGAGAGACCATCCACTTCAAATGACACTCTGCTCTATCAGACCAGGCTCACCAACCAGTGTATCTGGTGAATAGGGAGAATCAGCCCTTCCAGTTTATCATTGAATAAATGTCTTGCCAATCAGAAGCCTTTCTGGACAGCCTGCAGCTGGAGCCTATGGAAGGGGTAGTGCCACCTGAAGACAGGTGTGTGACTCAACTCTCAGCTTATCAGTGGTACATCAACAAATCATCTAAATGTAATGTAACCGGATGGTGTAGCAGTCCATCTGTTGTTACAGTTAAGGCATTGTCAGTGACACAAAAGCATCCTCTCTCTCTTGGTGTCCTGCAGGTTTCCTGTGGTAGTGTCCTTCACCTCAACACAAGATGGAGGGGTGATCTTTAACCTGCTAGCTCAGGTGAAGGGGAAGGTCCAGCCCCTCACTATGAATGTCAAGACAAAGGGCGATAGCATGAACGCCTGTATGCAGTGTGAGAGCACCGAGGGAGGCGTCGCTGAGCTGTCCCCAGGCAACTCTCCTCATCAGGTGGACTTCAAACGGGGGAGAAATGTGGGCTTCAAAGCTTAAGACTCAGACAGAAAGGCTAATTATACACTTAACTCCTCATAATGCAAATTCACAGCTACCTTTTCACTCCTTTGCTTTGTCTGAAGTTTTATAATGACATCCCTTCTCCCTGCAGAAGTGTGTGCTCAAAGACATGGGCCTCAACATCAAGGTATCTCTGAGCAGAATCTTAGCAGAAATGAATCTCCCTCTTTCTCCCTCTACCATTTGTTCTGATTTGTGATTTTCTCTCTCTCTCTCTCTCTCTCTCTCTCTCTCTCTCTCTCAGATTAAGAATGGGCGTTCAGTTGTTCCATCCTGGACTCAGCTGGCCTGGATTTCTCCTTCCCCAAAGAAACCTTTGTAATTGGCTTCATCTACGATGCAGGGATGGTGCCAGCTACACAGACACTGATCATAAGCAACAACGGAGAGAGGGGCATCAGGTAACTGCTGACAAGTTGCCTTGCCCTCTGCCTTTGTTTGAGCGACAACTTTAAAACCGAAAAAAAAACCCAGCCTACATCCATTGACAGGCTCGCTGTTGGCCCTTTTCATTTCCTCTCACTTATACTTCCAAATGAAATGTAATGAATAGGACAGAGGGCCTCACTGCACTGGCAGGGAAAAGCAGAGGTAATATATATTAGTGACTCTCAATGAAAGAGCTGCCATAGCGTGTTATTCTCCTCTTCAGTCCAGATCAGGGATAATCAACTAGATTCAGCTGCGGGACATTTTTTTCCTGAGTGGATGTTCGGGGGGCCGGAACATAATTACTAATTAGTAGTAGGCTGCAAATTGACAGCAAGAAGCCCAAACAGATATAATATTTGACTAAAACATAATCATTTCAAACCTTGCTCAGTATGCGATCACGTCGTGTCTCTCTATTATGCGTGGAAATACTTGGGAATGGATGTTTTATTTTTTTTGTTGCTCAGAAATAAATTAAACCACCTGCGGGCCGCCAGTTGGGGAACCCTGGTGTAGATTGTCAGTTCTCTAACACCCCGTTTTTGGAGGTGGGGTTCCAGACGGAAGTGCTGCCCCCTGGTGGGTCCATGGCGGTGCCCATCACCTTCTACACATAGGAGGCAGTGCAATACCATGAGCGAGTGGTCTTCGAGATCAATGACTGTGTCGAGCAGGTGATCGAGATCCTAGGTCAAGGAATTGAGATGAAGGTGAGGAGATGCCTGTGTGTATGTATGTGTGCATACGTGTGTGTGCTTGTGCATCTTTATGCATACGTTTCCTGTGCACTTCTTTCTCCCAGGTTGACTTTGAGGACCCCAGACACAAGGTGGTGAATCTGGGGGCTCTGCAGATTGGTCAGAAGATCAGGAGGGTGATTCCCCTGGTGAACAACAGCCCCTCCTCTCTGACCTCTCCCTTCTGCTCAGCTCCACTGTACACACTCTGCTTGACTCCAGGGTACTGTACGCCTCTCAGAACCACCTCAACATCACTGTCACTGTGTCCTCTCTCTGAAAGGCTAGCCATATGGCTACCTCGACCTGGCAAGTAGTACAGTAGCTACATTAATGGATGTTTTTCTCAGAATGTAGCTATAAAGAGAACACAGTTGAGAGTTGTCATATTAGTTTAGTTCTACCTGTGTGAGTGAGTGAGTGTGATGAGACATGTATTCCTCTCCTGTACCGTCGGTGCTGTCAGTGAACCCGCCAGGTGAGGTGACCCTGAAGACTTTTGGGGGCCTCTATCTGGTGGAGGTGCTATTCTCTCCCAGGTAACGCATGGCTCCCTTCACCTCAGAGCTGCAACTTGAGTATCTGGGCACGGTACCCCCGCTGTTGGTGCTGAATGGCAGCTGTCATGACATGGAGGTCAAGCTGGACCAGAACTTCCTGCCCTTTGGAGCTGTTGCTCAGCACTGCAAGGCCATAAATCGCATCATGCGGAACACTGGAGAAATTGGAGCCAGGTAGGTACTCTGACACACATACTGGTGCTCATGATACATTTTGATATTTTGCTAGCTCCAGTGGGATATGAAGAGGCTTGGCAGAGACTTCACCCCTGCAGAGGGCTACATCTGCCCTGGGATGGAGGTTCCCTTTGAGGTGGCCTTTGCCCCTGTGGAGCTGAGTCAGGACTTGAGATATGATGACCTGCCCTACACCGTAGAGAGAGCCATCAAATTCACCCTGGCAGGCTCCTGAATCATGCCCCCCATCATTGACCTTGTCCTACCTCACAAATCAGCGCTGGAAGCCTGTGATCGAGGGGGAACACTGGAGTGGCCCTCCTCCTTCATCATTGATCCCTACCAGCAGCACAAGGCTTATGAGATCACATACAAAACCATGGTCTTGACCCCAGATGGCAAGAAGCACCTGGTGAGAGACACTTTTACTGTAGTTCTGTGTTAGTAGTCTGGAAAACCAGACCCTAGGCACGCCGGGAAATGAAAACTTGTGGGAGGCAACGCGGATGTCTAGAGGGATTACTGTCTTAGCTCTAGAACAGACTGAGTGTGTCTGTAGTGTGAAGAGCCTTGGTTATGAGGACACATTCTTATTGTTGCTGACAATGAACGGCAAAGCCCTTTTAGATGACTTATGTTGGTTTTATCAAATAATACGTTTATATGACACAGTATATTATACCATTACGCACTGTAGATGCATCCTGTTATTCATCTCAGTTGCTTGACCACACTGTCTTACTCTCCTCTCCCTCTTCCAGGACTCTTTGTTCTTCTTCCCAGATGTGAAAGGCATACTCTACACTCTGCATGGCACTTCTGAGGCCCTCAAAGCTGTGGTCGTACATTGAGACAGGGCCTGTCCACAACTGGCACTCCAACCTTCAGCAGTACCACACTACTACTTTAACAGGATGCCTATCAGCTGTTTAACACCTTGTAATGCCACTGCTTCTACCTCTGTCACACTACACTACATCACCACAACTTTGTCAGCTGCCAGTACTAAAATGTTCTGTGTGCTGGTTCCTTGCTGTGGTGGAGATCATCAAGCACAGTGTCCCTGAAGGGCCTGGACTATCTGGATGTACCAGCTCTGGCCAAGACGGACTACATGGTCTTCTTCTTCACCTACAAGGAGGGCCAATGCAATGCAAACGTCAGTGGAGAGAATCTGCTCATGTAGATGTACATTATAAATGCATACTGACCATCTTCAGGTACTTATAGATTCCAAAACCCAGATAATCACTTGCTACCTACCGATAGTTGAAGGCTGTAAATGCAGCTGTTTTCCAAGTTGATTTGTATTCAGTCATATGTGTCCTGTCCTCCTCTAATGAGTCTACAGGGGAGTACCTGTTCTCCTACCTGAACTACAAGGCCACAGAGACGGGTATCATCAGCACAATAGATATGGTGACTCCGGTGCGCCAGACAGCCTCTGCCTCTGTGAGAATGGAGAACCTCATTAGCCTGTACTTCAGTGCTGAGTGCCGCAGTCCAGATGTCAGTGTCTCCACAAATATTGTGCCTGCATTCTCCAAGGTGGGTCTGCATGCATCTAACGTAATGACAAGATTGTTATTTTTCTTGGCATACACTGTGTATCATTCAAATGCACATTGTGGTTGATACTATGTTTACTCCTCAATTATATAGTTTTAAACAAATGTCAAGCTAATAATTTTAGCACTGAAATAACTTGAAAAATTGTAATATGTTTAATATTTGCATATTTAGACTATATACAGCAGGCTCCAGTAATTACATTTGTTTACTGTATTTATTTTACAAATGTTAATTTATTTGTCTTTGTCCTATTTATAAAGCCTTAGGGTATTTATCCATTTTGAGATTAAAGAATAAATATATTTATAGCGGACATGGTCTATCTTATCAGCTCTGATGTTGGGTGTTATCTCTTCTCGTTTCTCTAGTCTAGATCCATGTGTTCTTCTCAGAGCCACTAGGGAGAGCACTTGCTCCTCTCCAAATAGCACTCATTTGGCATCAGCACCAGATACTGTACCTCCTGGGTTCATTTGTGGAAACAGGATGGGTGTTCAGAATGCATGAAATATATGTTTCCAATTAGCATAAACAGCAGTTCAATAGTGTGTTTGGTGAATAGTTGGAAGTGTGTGTGTGTGTGAGACAGAGAGCAAGCAGTGAGTGAGCAAAATGAGGGCCTGTGTTTTGGGAAAGGTAACTATTAAAATGTTCCGTCATTCTCTCACAAGTCAATGAGTTGTTAAATTCTTTCATATTTAAATATTGTGCAGGGGTTTGAAGTCTCCTGACAGAGCTTTTAATTTGGTGAGTAGGAAAGCTTTAAAGAACCTGTACAGTATTTCTATGAAGTATGATTCAAATTGAATTACAATATAGTCTAAATGAAATAGTTTTCATACCAAAGTTTTTGAATTAAGTATGTTTAAAGCAAGTTTGTTTTTTTAAGGTGTGGGCATAACCCAACAACAGAATGGTGTGGGTGTATACCGGTCATTAAAAATATTCACTCAAGTAGAACACTGATTGGCCAGGTCAGCCAATGAGCCAACATGACATAATGTTCTATGAGGAAAAACAATGACATATTCAATACCGCCTTGCACACTCTTGCCTGCATCAAGCTGATCTAGGGTGTAATCATTAGTCCAACAGCTGTAAATGAGTAGGTTCTATTGGCCAAATTTAGGTATATGTATCCTAGTTTTGTTCCATTTGCTTCTGTTTAAGAAATGTTTTCTGCTATGAAAGTGAAACACGGTTCACTTTCATAGCAGCCACATTGTATTCCCTCTCGCATCTATCCTCACACCCTTTCCCATCACTTGTGGACTTCAATACACAACACATCAGCTATATGTGACCAGGTGAAAAAACCTTTCCAAGCCAAACCATATCATAACCACTACACACAGCCTACATCGTTGTCACCATATTAGCTAAAGTAACGTCATAGTCAACATAGCTAATACAACTAACATGTTAGTAAAACCGCTACAGTCATGCAGTAAAGTTACAGTGCACAGTCAGTAAGCAGTTTAGCACTTTCAAAAACCAAAACCACTTAGCAAAACCAAAAGCTTACCTTGAAATGGAAGAGTTAGCGTTGTGTTGGATAGTCATAGCCAGCTAGCTAGCATAGCATCCCTCTCTTTAAGCAGTGTATTTGAGTAGGCTAAACTAGCTAGCTGCATTTGCTAGCTAAGTAAGTGAAACTGAAAAAAAATACAATCTCTCTCTCTCTCTTGCTTCTCCTTCATGTTGGAAGAAATTAATTTGTTCAGAACTGTTCAACTATTGTCTTTCTCTCTCTTTGAGTCAACTACTCACCATATTTTATACACTGCAGTGCTAGCTAGCTGTATCGTATGCTTTCAGAACTAGATTCATTCTCTGATCCTTTGATTGGGTGGACAACATGTCAGTTCATGCTGCAAGAGCTCTTATAGATTGGAGGATGTCCTCTGGAAGTTGTCATAATTACTGTGTACGTCTATGGAAGGGGGTGAGAACCATGAGCCTACTAGGTTTTGTATTGAAGTCAATGTACCCAGAGGAGGACGGACGCTAGCTGTCCGGCTACACAATGGCTACTGTAGACCTACATTGCAAAACAGTGTTTTAATCAATTATTATGTGGCGTGAATATATGTAGTATAGTGTTATCTAAAAATGATACCTTTTTAAATGTTTTAATTCAGTTCAAGAGTAACAAATCACATAATAAGTTACATGGACTTACTCTGTGTGAAATAATAGGGGTTGTATTGAATTTCAAGCACAAATTCAACTACAAAGACCAGGAAGCTTTTTGAAAACCTCATAAAGAAGGGCATGGACTGGTCGATGGGTACCACTAACAAATCAGACATTGAATATCTCTTTAAGCATGGTCAAGTTAATAATTATGCTGTGAATGATGTACTGTATTAAACCACCCAGGACAGAAAGGAAACTGCTCAGGGATGTGACCATGAGGCCATTGATTACTTTAAATGGTTGTGATGGATGAGGTTGTATAAACAACATTGGAGTGACTCCACAATCATGTCCTAATTGACAGAGTGAAAAGAAGAATAGAAATATACAGAAAACATGCATCCAACAAGGCACTAAAGTAATACTGTGAGAGAAAAAACAATCAAATCAAACGAATACACTTTTGGCCCAAATCCAAAGCCTTATGTTTGGGGCAATTCCAACAACACATCCCTGAGAAACTGCCTCCTTATTTTCAAGCATGGTGGTGGCTACATCATACTATGCGTATGCTTGACATAGGCAAAGACAGGGGAGCTTTTAAGGATAACAAGAAACGGGATGGAGCTAAGCACATGCAAAATACTAGAGGAAAACCTGCTTAAATCTGCTTCACACCAGACACTGAGAAAGGAATTCACCTTTCAGCAGTACAATAACCTAAAACACAAGGCCAAATCTACACTGGAGTTGCTTACCAAGAAGACAGTGAATGTTCCTGAGTGGCCAAGTTACAGTTTTGACTTAAATCTGCTTTAAAATCTATGGCAAAACTCAGAAATGGCTGTCTAACCATGATCCCCAACACCTTGACAGAGCTTGAAGGATCATTTCAATAATGGGCAAATATTGCATAATCCAGAAAAACTCTTAGAGATTTACCCAAGAAGACTGTAATTGCTGCCAAAGGTGTTTCTAACATGTATTCACTCAGGGGGGAATACTTATTTTATGAAGGTATATCAGTGATCTTTAAAAATAATTATAATAATTCTTCCACTTTGGCAGTACAAAAAAGGTTGTGTAGATCATTGACAATTAAATCAATTTTAATCCCACTTTGTAACACAAGATGGCGTAGCAGTCGGACGTGTGTTTTGTCTTGTCCCGTCCTGTCTAGTGTAAATATAGTTTTCTTCGTTTTTTTTTTCTGTATATATTTCGTACATATTTTAATCTCACTTTCCAACTAGAGCTGAATATACTCTCCTGCAACCCGCATCACCCAATGTGGTACGGATCTGCTTTTTCTATACTTTACTTTAGAACCGGAACCACCATCAGAAGCTAGCCAGCTAACTAGCTACTAGCTAGTACTCAGTTAGCCATTGCTAGCGGTCTTCAAAGCTAACTAGGACACCAGCGCGACATCAACCCAGAGCATATCAGACTGCTCTTTCTCTACCACATCTCCGGATTCCTACCGCAAGCTCTGAACCTTTACACCGGATCATCGCAACTAGCTAGCTGCAATCCGAGTGGCTACTCCTGGCTAACGTCTCTGTCCCAATACAAGCACCAGTTAGCCTTGAGCTAAGCCCATCTCCCGACTAGCCGAAGAGGCCCAACAATACCTCTTTTGCCAATTGGCCTGGACCCCTTTACTGCCGACACGGAGCCCCGCCGATCCATCACGACTGGTCCGCCGACATAATCGTCCAAGGTGGTTTCAACAGGCTTTTTCGTTGCGACATTGCCAAAGATCCATCTGCTGGCCAAGGCCCGCAAGCTTTCTGAAGCGCTGTGTCTCCAGCTCACCTAGCGTACTAGAGCACCTGTAGCATACTCCTGGGCTACAACTACCCGGGCCCACGACCGGTCTGTCGATGTCACCGCATGAAGAGGAATAAACAGACTCACCCCATCGCGACGTCCCCCAAAGGTTAGCTCTCTAGCCCTCGCTATCTCCCTGCTTGCTAATTCGGCCTGCTAACGGCTAGCTTGTCTAGCCCGGGCCTACGAACTGTTAGCTTGTTAGCACAGGCCTGCTAACCATCTGAATCACCGCATCCCAAACACTCTGAACCCATTTACTTTCTATCTCTCTTTGATTTTTATTTTGTTTATACCTTCCGGAAACCTGCCTCACCCACTGTGATACGGAATCGCTATTACTCTTAATTTTTTATTTTATTTTTATGACACACTCAAGAACCTCCAGACGCTAACCAGCTAACTAGCTACAAGCTATTTAGTCATTGTTAGTTTTAAAAAAAAACCTGGATAACACTCGCCAGCCCAGCTTCCCTGCCCATCCACCGCTGCCCCCTGGACACTGATCTCTTGGCTACATAGCTGACGCACGCTGGACTGTCCATTAATCACGGTACCCCATTCTGCTTGTTTGTTTATCTGTCGGCCCAGTTGCCTAGTCAACGCCATTTTACCTGCTGTTTGTTGTGCTAGCTGATTAGCCTCGCCTACTGTTTTTAGCTAGCTTTCCCAATTCAACACCTGTGATTACTGTATGCCTCGCTGTATGTCTCTCTCAAATGTCAATATGCCTTGTATACTGTTGTTCAGGTTAGTTATCATTGTTTTAGTTCACAATGGAGCCCCTAGATCCACTCTTCATACCCCTGTTACCTCCTTTGTCCCACCCCCCACACATGCGGTGACCTCACCCATTACAACCAGCATGTCCAGAGATACAACCTCTCTCATCATCACCCAGTGCCTGGGCTTACCTCCGCTGTACCCGCACCCCACCATACCCCTGTCTGCGCATTATGCCCTGAATATATTCTACCATGCCCAGAAATCTGCTCCTCTTATCCTCTGCCCCCAACGCTCTAGGCGACCAGTTTTGATAGCCTTTAGTCGCACCCTCATACTACTCCTTCTCTGTTCCGCGGGTGATGTGGAGGTAAACCCAGGCCCTGCATGTCCCCAGGTACCCTCATTTGTTGACTTCTGTGATAGAAAAAGTCTTGGTTTTATGCATGTCAACATCAGAAGCCTCCTCCCTAAGTTTGTTTTACTCACTGCTTTAGCACACTCTGCTAACCCTGATGTCCTTGCCGTGTCTGAATCCTGGCTCAGGAAGGCCACCAAAAATTCAGAGATTTCCATACCCAACTATAACATCTTCCGTCAAGATAGAACTGCCAAAGGGGGCGGAGTCGCAGTCTACTGCAGAGATAGCCTGCAAAGTAATGTCATACTTTCCAGGTCCATACCCAAACAGTTTGAACTACTAATTTTGAAAATTACTCTCTCCAGAAACAAGTCTCTCACTGTTGCCGCCTGCTACCGACCCCGTCAGCTCCCAGCTGTGCCCTAGACACCATTTGTGAATTGATCGCCCCCATCTAGCTTCAGAGTTTGTTCTGTTAGGTGACCTAAACTGGGATATGCTTAACACCCCGGCAGTCCTACAATCTAAGCTAGATGCCCTCAATCTCACTCAAATCATCAAGGAACCCACCAGGTACAACCCTAACTCTGTAAACAAGGACACCCTCATAGACGTCATCCTGACCAACTGGCCCTCCAAATATACCTCCGCTGTCTTCAACCAGGATCTCAGCGATCACTGCCTCATCGCCTGTATCCGCCACGGAGCCGCAGTCAAACGACCACCCCTCATCACTGTCAAACGCTCCCTAAAACACTTCTGTGAGCAGGCCTTTCTAATCGACCTGGCCCGGGTATCCTGGAAGGACATTGACCTCATCCCGTCAGTTGAGGATGCATGGTCATTCTTTAAAAGTAACTTCCTCACCATTTTAGATAAGCATGCTCCGTTCAAAAAATGCAGAACCAAGAACAGATACAGCCCTTGGTTCACTCCAGACCTGACTGCCCTCGACCAGCACAAAAACATCCTGTGGCGGACTGCAATAGCATCGAATAGCCCCGTGATATGCAACTGTTCAGGGAAGTCAGGAACCAATACACGCAGTCAGTCAGGAAAGCTAAGGCCAGCTTCTTCAGGCAGAAGTTTGCATCCTGTAGCTCCAACTCCAAAAGTTCTGGGACACTGTGAAGTCCATGGAGAACAAGAGCACCTCCTCCCAGCTGCCCACTGCACTGAGGCTAGGAAACACGGTCTCCACCGATAAATCCATGATTATCGAAAACTTCAATAAGCACTTCTCAACGGCTGGCCATGCCTTCCGCCTGGCTACTCCAACCTCGGCCAACAGCTCCGCCCCCCCGTAGTTCCTCACCCAAGCCTCTCCAGGTTCTCCTTTACCCAAATCCAGATAGCAGATGTTCTGAAAGAGCTGCAAAACCTGGACCCATACAAATCAGCTGGGCTTGACAATCTGGACCCTCTATTTCTGAAACTATCCGCCGCCATTGTCACAACCCCCATTACCAGCCTGTTCAACCTCTCTTTCATATCGTCTGAGATCCCCAAGGATTGGAAAGCTGCCGCAGTCATCCCCCTCTTCAAAGGGGGAGACACCCTGGACCTGGTTACAGACCTATATCCATCCTGCCCTGCCTATCTAATGTCTTCGAAAGCCAAGTCAACAAACAGGTCACTGACCATCTCGAATCCCACCGTACCTTCTCCGCTGTGCAATCTGGTTTCCGAGCCGGTCACGGGTGCACCTCAGCCACGCTCAAGGTACTAAACGATATCATAACCGCCATCGATAAAAGACAGTACTGTGCAGCCGTCTTCATCGACCTTGCCAAGGCTTTCGACTCTGTCAATCACCATATTCTTATCGGCAGACTAAGTAGCCTCGGTTTTTCTGATGACTGCCTTGCCTGGTTCACCAACTACTTTGCAGACAGAGTTCAGTGTGTCAAATCGGAGGGCATGCTGTCCGGTCCTCTGGCAGTCTCTATGGGGGTGCCACAGGGTTCAATTCTCGGGCCGACTCTTTTCTCTGTATATATCAATGATGTTGCTCTTGCTGCGGGCGATTCCCTGATCCACCTCTACGCAGACGACACCATTCTATATACTTCCGGCCCGTCCTTGGACACTGTGCTATCTAACCTCCAAACGAGCTTCAATGCCATACAACACTCCTTCCGTGGCCTCCAACTGCTCTTAAACGCTAGTAAAACCAAATGCATACTTTTCAACCGTTCACTGCCTGCACCCGCACGCCTGACTAGCATCACCACCCTGGATGGTTCCGACCTTGAATATGTGGACATCTATAAGTACCTAGGTGTCTGGCTAGACTGTAAACTCTCCTTTCAGACTCATATCAAACATCTCCAATCGAAAATCAAATCTAGAGTCGGCTTTCTATTCCGCAACAAAGCCTCCTTCACTCATGCCGCCAAACTTACCCTAGTAAAACTGACTATCCTACCGATCCTCCTCTTCGGCGATGTAATCTACAAAATTGCTTCCAACACTCTACTCAGCAAACTGGATGCAGTTTATCACAGTGCCATCCGTTTTGTCACTAAAGCACCTTATACCACCCACCACTGCGACCTGTATGCTCTAGTCGGATGGCCCTCGCTACATACTCGTCGCCAGACCCACTGGCTCCAGGTCATCTACAAGTCCATGCTAGGTAAAGCTCCGCCTTATCTCAGTTCACTGGTCACGATGGCAACACGCACCCGTAGCACGCGCTCCAGCAGGTGTATCTCACTGATCATCCCTAAAGCCAACACCTCATTTGGCCGCCTTTCGTTCCAGTTCTCTGCTGCCTGTGACTGGAACGAATTGCAAAAATTTCTGAAGTTGGAGACTTTTATCTCCCTCACCAACTTCAAACATCTGCTAGCTGAGCAGCTAACCGATCGCAGCAGCTGTACATAGTCTATCTGCAAATAGCCCACCCATTTTTACCTACCTCATTCCCATACTGATTTTATTTATGTACTTTTATGCTCTTTTGCACACCAATATCTCTACCTGTACATGACCATCTGATCATTTCTCACTCCAGTGTTAATCTGCAAAATTGTAATTATTCGCCTACCTCCTCATGCCTTTTGCACACAATGTATATAGACTCTCTTTTTTTCTACTGTGTTATTAACTTGTTAATTGTTTACTCCATGTGTAACTCTGTGTTGTCTGTTCACACTGCTATGCTTTATCTTGGCCAGGTCGCAGTTGCAAATGAGAACTTTTTCTCAACTAGCCTACCTGGTTAAATAAAGGTTAAATAAAAAATAAAAAAATAAAAAAAACTGCTGTGGTCGATTACCATATGCAGAGTTTTTCGCTAGATAAAAATGTCAATAATTATATTTTAATCTTTCTAATGGCAGATAATTCCTCCAAATGATGCTAATACTCTGGGTAGGTTGGGCTAATATAAGGGAAAGACATCGAAACTATAACCACCTCGCTGAAAAGGGCAGGACCAGAGAGCCATTCAATTCACAAAGGTTATCCTGCATGGGCCTTTATAGTAGCACACATTTTTTTTAAAAACTTAACCTAATTTACTAGGCAAGTCAGTTAAGAACATTTTCAATGACGGCCTAGGAACAGTCAGATAACTGCCTGTTCAGGGGCAGAACGACAGATTTGTACCTTATTATCTCGCGGATTTGAACTTGCAACCTTTTGATTACTCGTCCAACACTCTAACCACTAGGCTACCCTGCCACCCCACCAATAGAGTAGTAATGAGGGACTTTCCTCAAAATTGAGAGAGGCTCAGATGAAACATGTAGGCGGGGCGTTCTGCGCTCTATGATGAAGCCCAACATCTCTGATCATCATCATGGAAGTGTTTCATCTAGCAGAGATTATGAATGCAACAGGGGGCACAGTCAGTGGCTTAATGAAGAGGGTGACATCACCCCACTCAACCAAGCCACTCAATCCCTCTATTCTAATGGAAAAGTACTAGTGACTTGATCTTTCAATGAAAGTGAACATTTTCTCCATCTCATCTGAAAGCAAAAGCGTTCTTACTTTATTTAAGTGGAATGCTGAAGAATGTTAGAGTTAGAGTGTTAAAATGACATCAAATCAACGTCTATTCCACGTTGATTCAATGTAATTTAATTGAAATGACGTGGAAACAACGTTGATACAATCAGTGTGCCCAGTGTGGGATACTACTCCATAATTTAATTCAAGGTGTTTAAATCCACCTTGTACAATGTCTCTCAACACTTTGTTACTTTACTGTCTTTACAATAACTTTTATGTATACAATACATTATAATATATTTATGGAAGTATATCAGTCAAGGTGCTGATAGAAAATTGCCAAGGCACCAATAGACAATCCGTAACCCTCTGAAAGTCATATTGAAGAGAGGTGTGTTTTCTGGGACGTTCGGAGGGTCGATGATGATGTAAGAGGAGAGGGAGGGATTGCCCCCATAACGCTCAACATGAACGCTCCGCGGCAAAAGGATGTGTGAGCAAGCAGCGCGCTACTGCAGGGACGGTGTCCACAAACTGCTCCAAAAAGAACAACCGAAACTCCGGGCTCAGGACAGCAAAGAACAACCAAAACCCGAGGCCGAGGAAAGCGAGTCAGCGACGGCTGCACAGTCTGGAAACAGCGGCGCCCAGCCCGGTGGAATTGACGGGCTCGTCCGCTGGATAGTCACCAAGATGAGCGACAACAAAAGCATCTCTACCCGGGAATACGCGAAGGAGGAGGCAGCGGTTGCCCAAGAGCAGTTCTTCGCACCAGAGCCACGGAAAGGCATCTCTGTAATATTGGATGTAGGTATCGCTTACTTACCTGTAGGATTATCAGATATTTTACATGCAAATGATTAATTGGTATGGTGGCAGAGGTGGAAGAAAGTCCCATTTTAATTCAGTGCACAATTACGCGTAAAGATCATCCCCAATGTTGTGCCAATACTGTACACGTCATCAATTCGTTACATAGCCTATCTGATTATACACGTATTCACTTTATATTACTTGAAAATAAAGTTTTTTTTGTAATCTGTAGGCTATCTGATCCGTGTTTTCCTTAAACGGTGGATGAATTCTAAGCACCATAACCAAATCAAATAGGCTACTCAGAGTTTTTATGGAGATGGCCTTAAAGGTAGACTCAACGAAATGACTTTGCCACGAACAGCACCTCAAATATTGGCGGTGTTCGAGAGCATCAAAACCGTTATGCATCATGAGTGACCGACTGACTGATCTACAAATGATATTGAGTTGTTATTTATGATGCAAGGTGATTTGTAGATTAGTCCGCCTTGCCTTTAAAGGCGGCTGCATTTTCGAATGTGCCCATCAAAATGCGTGAAATGCAAGACTCTGACACACATTATCTGCGCACGGGTTCATTTCATGCTGTTACAGCGTGGGTTCAGGACATAAACAGCGGAGAATTTAGTTGTTGCGGAAATTGACCCATTATGCTGTTTACTTTCTGCATTTACCCCATATCGCTTACTCTACCTGTAATTAAGTGCACCCCATATTGGATTTGGGTGGTGCGTATAGGCTATACATCCTAGATATAATATTCTCCATGCTCCAAATTGGTATCAATTGGTATAAATGCTCCTAGATGTGTGCAGTTTGTTACATGGTAGTCTTACTGATGTCCTTTGATGCCACAGCGTGCATATACAGTACAGTCCTTTATATGTTGTCATAATAAATCATCTTATACAGAGCTATAGATTAATATATGACTTATAGTATCCAGTAATTACGCTAGGGGTAGGCGGCTGAAGCTGGTCTCAGCAGTATTCATTTAGTAGGTCAAAGTGTTGCCATAGGATTATTCATCATTGCTTCATAAGTATGTGTGCCTGATGCTCCTTCTTCTAGGGATCTACATATTGCATTTAGAGGTAAAACTAATCTGAGAGTCAGAGAAACTAGTTCACTTTTAGACCCAGACCCAGATAAGCTAGGTGATGAAGAAGTGGTGCATGGAAACTCATTAGAATTCTGAAATGAAGACCAGAGGGGTAGAAGTATAGTGTGTGTGTGTGGGGGGGTCCCCACGAAGACAGACTATTTTAGGTTTAGATGTTGGGGTTAGAATTAGGGTTAGGGTTAGGGTTAGAATTAGGGTTAGGTTTAAAGTTAGGGGTTAATGTTAGGGGTAAAGGTTAGGATTAAAAGTTAGGGTAAGGGTTAGGTTTAGGGTTACAGTTACGACTAGGGGTTAACAAAAATAGGATTTTGAATGGAAATAAACTGTAGGTCCCCACAAGGATAGTAAAACATATGTGTGTGTGTGTGTGTGTGTGTGTGTGTGTGTGTGTGTGTGTGTGTGTGTGTGTGTGTGTGTGTGTGTGTGTGTGTGTGTGTGTGTGTGTGTGTGTGTGTGTGTGTGTGTGTGTGTGTGTGTGTGTGTGTGTGTGTGTGTGAGGCAGAGAGAGAGAGATTAGGGGTTAAATATAGTATTCAATAATATTATCTATTGCTTGGTGTGTGCAATTACATATCTGCCATTAAATAGGATTCCAAGACCATTGTCTAAAGGTGTGTGAGTATTGGAAAACCCATAGAATTAGAAGACAAACTTCAGTGGCTGTTCTTTGCACTGTATTTTTATAGCCTTGTTTTTCTCCTCTCTTCTCTCCTCTACACCCCTCTTCCACACAGCAGAGGCATAGATCCATCCATTTGTAATGAGGCAAAAAGATGCAGGAAGAATCCTGCCTCCTCCCTCTCTCTCTCTCTCTCTCTCTACCTGTTCCCACCATTCCGTGCCTCTCCCTTCCTCACACATTTTCTTCCTTCTACACCCCTCCTCCACACAGCAGAGGCATAGATCCATCCATTTGTAATGAGGCAAAAAGATGCAGGAAGAATCCTGCCTCCTCCCTCTCTCTCTCTCTCTCTCTCTCGCTCTCTCTCTCTGTCTCTCGGTCTCTACCTGTTCCCACCATTCCGTGCCTCTCCCTTTCTCACACATTTTCTTCCTTCTTGTTTCTCAGCCTCTCATTATTACCTGCTTCTTAATTCTTCCTTCTGCCTTGCATGCTATTCAAGTCTCCATTCAAGTCGCCATCCATCCCCATGACACCTCCGTTCCTACTACAGCAACTGAAATGACTGCAACATTGAACAAAGAGCTGCAGTTAGTTTCAGAATAAGTTTTTCCTAAATATTTTAAAAACTTAAAGTATTGTATTTGTGACAAATCATTCACTAAACCCTAAACTTCAACTAAATCTTGTAATGAATCATGTGGATTTTGAGCAAATTGATATGACTAAACTGCTTGGAGTAATCCTGGATTGTAAACTGTCATGGTCAAAATATATTGATACAACAGTAGCTAAGATGGGGAGAAGTGTGTCCATATTAAAGCGCTGGTCTACCTTCTTAACAACACTATCAACAAGACAGGTCCGGCCCTAGTTTTGTCGCACCTGGTCTACTGTTCATTCGTGTGGTCAGGTGCCACAAAGAGGGACTTATGAAAATTACAACTGGCTCAAAACAGGGCAGCATAACCGGCCCTTAAAAGTACATGGGGAGCTAACATTAATGACATGCATGTCAATCTCTCATGGCTCAAAGTGGAAGAGAGATTGACTTCATCACTACTTGTTTTTGTAAGAAGTGTGTAACGAGCTGTCTGTTTAAACTACTAGCACACAGCTCGGACACCAATGCATACTCTACAAGACATACCACCAGACACACCTACTTATTCAAAGGTTTTTCTTTATTTTTGTTTACTATTTTCTACATTGTAGAATAATAGTGAAGACATCAAAACTATTAAATATCAGATATGGAATCATGTAGTAACCAAAAAAGTGTTAAACAAATCTAAATATATTTTATATTTTATATTCTTCAAAGTAGCCACCCTTTGTCTTGATGACAGATTTGCACACTCTTGGCATTCTCTCAACCAGCTTCACCTGAAATGCTTTTCCAACAGTCTTGAAGGAGTTCACACATATGCTGAGCACTTGTTGGTTGCTTTTTTCTTTCACTCTGCGGTCCAACTCATCCCAAAGCATCTATATTAGGTTGGATGATTGTGGTCATCTGATGCAGCACTCAATCACTGTACTTTTTGTTCAAATAGCCCTTACACAGCCTGGAGGTGTGTTTTGGGTCATTGTCCTGTTGAAAAACAAATGATATGTCCCACTAAGGGCAAACCAGATGGGATGGCGTATCACTGCAGAATGCTGTGGTAGCCATGCTGGTTAACTACTTTAATATACATATAAGTGAATCTGTCCCAATACATTTTGTGCCCAAATTCTTTTTATTTTATTTTATTTTATTTCACCTTTATTTAACCAGGTAGGCAAGTTGAGAACAAGTTCTCATTTACAATTGCGACCTGACCAAGATAAAGCAAAGCAGTTCGACACATACAACGACACAGAGTTACACATGGAGTAAAACAAACATACAGTCAATAATACAGTATAAACAAGTCTATATACGATGTGAGCAAATGAGGTGAGATAAGGGAGGTAAAGGCAAAAAAAGCCATGGTGGCAAAGTAAATACAATATAGCAAGTAAAACACTGGAATGGTAGATTTGCAATGGAAGAATGTGGAAAGTAGAAATAAAAATAATGGGGTGCAAAGGAGCAAAATAAATAAATAAATAAAATACAGTAGGGAAAGAGGTAGTTGTTTGGGCTAAATTATAGGTGGGCTATGTACAGGTGCAGTAATCTGTGAGCCACTCTGACAGTTGGTGCTTAAAGCTAGTGAGGGAGATAAGTGTTTCCAGTTTCAGAGATTTTTGTAGTTCATTGGCAGCAGAGAACTGAGAAGGAGAGGTAGCCAAAGAAAGAATTGGTTTTGGGGGTGACTAGAGAGATATACCTGCTGGAGCGTGTGCTACAGGTGGGAGATGCTATGGTGACCAGCGAGCTGAGATAAGGGGGGACTTTACCTAGCAGGGTCTTGTAGATGACATGGAGCCAGTGGGTTTGGCGACGAGTATGAAGCGAGGGCCAGCCAACGAGAGCGTACAGGTCGCAATGGAGGGTAGTATATGGGGCTTTGGTGACTAAACGGATTGCACTGTGATAGACTGCATCCAATTTGTTGAGTAGGCTATTGGAGGCTATTTTGTAAATGACATCGCCAAAGTCGAGGATTGGTAGGATGGTCAGTTTTACAAGGGTATGTTTGGCAGCATGAGTGAAGGATGCTTTGTTGCGAAATAGGAAGCCAATTCTAGATTTAACTTTGGATTGGAGATGTTTGATATGGGTCTGGAAGGAGAGTTTACAGTCTAACCAGACACCTAAGTATTTGTAGTTGTCCACGTATTCTAAGTCAGAGCCGTCCAGAGTAGTGATGTTGGACAGGCGGGTAGGTGCAGGTAGTGATCGGTTGAAGAGCATCAAATCAAATCAAATCAAATTTTATTTGTCACATACACATGGTTAGCAGATGTTAATGCGAGTGTAGCGAAATGTTTGTGCTTCTAGTTCCGACAATGCAGTGATAACCAACAAGTAATCTAACTAACAATTCCAAAACTACTGTCTTATACACAGTGTAAGGGGATAAAGAATATGTACATAAGGATATATGAATGAGTGATGGTACAGAGCAGCATACAGTAGATGGTATCGAGTACAGTATATACATATGAGATGAGTATGTAGACAAAGTAAACAAAGTGGCATAGTTAAAGTGGCTAGTGATACATGTATTACATAAGGATGCAGTCGATGATGTAGAGTACAGTATATACGTATGCATATGAGATGAATAATGTAGGGTAAGTAACATTATATAAGGTAGCATTGTTTAAAGTGGCTAGTGATATATTTACATCATTTCCCATCAATTCCCATTATTAAAGTGGCTGGAGTTGGGTCAGTGTCAATGACAGTGTGTTGGCAGCAGCCACTCAATGTTAGTGGTGGCTGTTTAACAGTCTGATGGCCTTGAGATAGAAGCTGTTTTTCAGTCTCTTGGTCCCAGCTTTGATGCACCTGTACTGACCTCGCCTTCTGGATGATAGCGGGGTGAACAGGCAGTGGTTCGGGTGGTTGATGTCCTTGATGATCTTTATGGCCTTCCTGTAACATCGGGTGGTGTAGGTGTCCTGGAGGTAGTTTGCCCCCGGTGATGCGTTGTGCAGACCTCACTACCCTCTGGAGAGCCTTACGGTTGAGGGCGGAGCAATTGCCGTACCAGGCGGTGATACAGCCCGCCAGGATGCTCTCGATTGTGCATCTGTAGAAGTTTGTGAGTGCTTTTGGTGACAAGCCGAATTTCTTCAGCCTCCTGAGGTTGAAGAGGCGCTGCTGCGCCTTCTTCACGACGCTGTCAGTGTGAGTGGACCAATTCAGTTTGTCTGTGATGTGTATGCCGAGGAACTTAAAACTTGCTACCCTCTCCACTACTGTTCCATCGATGTGGATAGGGGGGTGTTCCCTCTGCTGTTTCCTGAAGTCCACAATCATCTCCTTAGTTTTGTTGACGTTGAGTGTGAGGTTATTTTCCTGACACCACACTCCGAGGGCCCTCACCTCCTCCCTGTAGGCTGTCTCGTCATTGTTGGTAATCAAGCCTACCACTGTTGTGTCGTCCTCAAACTTGATGATTGAGTTGGAGGCGTGCGTGGCCACGCAGTCGTGGGTGAACAGGGAGTACAGGAGAGGGCTCAGAACGCACCCTTGTGGGGCCCCCGTGTTGAGGATCAGCGGGGAGGAGATGTTGTTGCCTACCCTCACCACCTGGGGGCGGCCCGTCAGGAAGTCCAGTACCCAGTTGCACAGGGCGGGGTCGAGACCCAGGGTCTCGAGCTTGATGACGAGCTTGGAGGGTACTATGGTGTTGAATGCCGAGCTGTAGTCGATGAACAGCATTCTCACATAGGTATTCCTCTTGTCCAGGTGGGTTAGGGCAGTGTGCAGTGTGGTTGAGATTGCATCGTCTGTGGACCTATTTGGGCGGTAAGCAAATTGGAGTGGGTCTAGGGTGTCAGGTAGGGTGGAGGTGATATGGTCCTTGACTAGTCTCTCAAAGCACTTCATGATGACGGAAGTGAGTGCTACGGGGCAGTAGTCGTTTAGCTCAGTTACCTTAGCTTTCTTGGGAACAGGAACAATGGTGGCCCTCTTGAAGCATGTGGGAACAGCAGACTGGTATAGGGATTGATTGAATATGTCCGTGAACACACCGGCCAGCTGGTCTGCGCATGCTCTGAGGGCGCGGCTGGGGATGCCGTCTGGGCCTGCAGCCTTGCGAGGGTTAACACGTTTAAATGTCTTACTCACCTCGGCTGCAGTGAAGGAGAGACCGCATGTTTTCGTTGCATGCCGTGTCAGTGGCACTGTATTGTCCTCAAAGCGGGCAAAAAAGTTATTTAGTCTGCCTGGGAGCAAGACATCCTGGTCCGTGACTGGGCTGGGTTTCTTCTTGTAGTCCGTGATTGACTGTAGACCCGGCGCCGACTGAGATGGCCGCCTCGCTTCGCGTTCCTAGGAAACTATGCAGTTTTTTGTTTTTTTACGTGTTATTTCTTACATTAGTACCCCAGGTCATCTTAGGTTTCATTACATACAGTCGAGAAGTACGACCAAGAATATGTTTTCCGCGACGCGGATCCTGTGTTCTGCCTTACAAACAGGACAACGGAATGGATCGCATGCAGCGACCCAAGGAAACGACTCCGAAAAAGAGGGAAACGAGGCGGTGTTCTGGTCAGACTCCGAAAAAGGGCACATCGCGCACCACTCCCCAGCATTCTTCTTGCCAATGTCCAGTCTCTTGACAACAAGGTTGACGAAATCCGAGCAAGGGTAGCATTCCAGAGGGACATCAGAGACTGCAACGTTCTCTGCTTCACGGAAACATGGCTTACTGGGAAGACGCTATCCGATGCGGTGCAGCCAACGGGTTTCTCCACGCATCGTGCCGACAGAAACAAACATCTTTCTGGTAAGAAGAGTGGCGGGGGCGTATGCCTCATGACTAACGAGACATGGTGTGATGAAGGAAACATACAGGAACTCAAATCCTTCTGTTCACCTGATTTAGAATTCCTCACAATCAAATGTAGACCGCATTATCTTCCAAGAGAATTCTCTTAGATTATAATCACAGCCGTATATATCCCCCAAGCAGACACATCGATGGCTCTGAACAAACTTTTTTAACTCTTTGCAAACTGGAAACCATTTATCCGGAGGCTGCATTCATTGTAGCTGGGGATTTTAACAAAGCTAATCTGAAAACAAGACCCCTAAATTTTATCAGCATATCGATTGCGCAACCAGGGGTGGTAAAACCTTGGATCATTGTTACTCTAACTTCCGCGACGCATATAAGGCCCTGCCCCGCCCCCCTTTCGGAAAAGCTGACCACGACTCCATTTTGCTGATCCCTGCCTACAGGCAGAAACTAAAACAAGAGGCTCCCACGCTGAGGTCTGTCCAACGCTGGTCAGACCAAGCTGACTCCACACTCCAAGACTGCTTCCATCACGTGGACTGGGACATGTTTCGTATTGCGTCAGATGAAAATATTGACGAATACGCTGATTCGGTGTGCGAGTTCATTAGAACGTGCGTCGAAGATGTCGTTCCCATAGCAACGATAAAAACATTCCCAAACCAGAAACCGTGGATTGATGGCAGCATTCGCCTGAAACTGAAAGAGCGAACCACTGCTTTTAATCAGGGCAAGGTGTCTGGTAACATGTCCGAATATAAACAATGCAGCTATTCCCTCCGCAAGGCTATTAAACAAGCTAAGCGTCAGTACAGAGACAAAGTGGAATCTCAATTCAATGGCTCAGACACAAGAGGCATGTGGCAGGGTCTACAGTCAATCACGGACTACAAGAAGAAACCCAGCATTTAGTTTTACTTGTATTTAAGAGCAATTGGAGGCCACGGAAGGAGAGTTGTATGGCATTGAAACTTGCCTGGAGGGTTGTTGTCCAAAGAAGGGCCAGAAGTATACAGAATGGTGTCGTCTGCGTAGAGGTGGATCAGAGACTCACCAGCAGCAAGAGCGACCTCATTGATGTATACAGAGAAGAGAGTCGGTCCAATAATTGAACCCTATGGCACCCCCATAGAGATTGCCAGAGGTCCGGACAGCAGACCCTCCGCTTTGACACACTGAACTCTATCAGAGAAGTAGTTGGTGAACCAGGCGAGGCAATCATTTGAGAAACCAAGGCTGTCGAGTCTGCCGATGAGGATGTGGTGATTGACAGAGTCGAAAGCCTTGGCCAGATCAATGAATACGGCTGCACAGTAATGTTTCTTATTGATGGCGGTTAAGATATCGTTTAGGACCTTGAGCGTGGCTGAGGTGCACCCATGACCAGCTCTGAAACCAGATTAAATAGCGGAGAAGGTATGGTGAGATTCGAAATGGTCGGTAATCTGTTTGTTGACTTGGCTTTCGAAGACCTTAGAAAGGCATGGTAGGATAGATATAGGTCTGTAGCAGTTTGGGTCAAGAGTGTCCCCCCCTTTGAAGAGGGGGATGACCGCAGCTGCTTTCCAATCTTTGGGAATCTCAGACGACACGAAAGAGAGGTTGAACAGGCTAGTAATAGGGGTGGCAACAATTTCGGCAGATAATTTTAGAAAGAAAGGGTCCAGATTGTCTAGCCCGGCTGATTGGGGGGACTATGTACAAAAGTACTGTAATTTCTAAACTTTTCACCATATGGATGAACATACCCTCAAATTAAAGCTGACAGTCTGCAATTTAACCTCGTAGTCATTGTATCATTTCAAATCCAATGTGCTAGAGTACAGACCTAAAACAACCAAAACATTGTCACTATCCTAGTACTTCTGGAGCTCAGTGTATGTTTTTAATCTGAAAAGCAGTGAAATTGGTTCACCTACATTATGTGGCGCTATGCTGTAAGGCCTACAAATGGATTATCAGACAAGTCCCTTAACACCAGAATGGCGAATGTTATACACACATACCTCTATCACTTTTATCATTAGTCATGCCCCACTTCTGTTGCTTTAATTGTGGTTTACATTTAGTATGATATGTAATATTTTAATGGGCCCCTTTTTTATAATGTAAGTAAGAAAGGGTCTTTCTGGAGGATATGTACCTGTATTTCTTTACCTCTCCCGTCAATCATCTGCAACCACATAATAATGAAAGCCATTGTGATGTATGGCGTGCTCTCTGAGTCAGTGCCCATTGTCTTTCCCTCAATGGTTTTATATCTCATCTGATGAGCTTTTCCCAATGTCCAATGGACAATTTCTTTTATTAAAACTCTCAAGTGCTCATCAGTCTGGTGAAGAAAATAGACATCAATAATGGCCCAAAATACAAACACCTATACACAGTTGTTTATACTGTTAAACGGAAACTCTCAAAATGGTTTGCATATCAGCAGGTCAAGTTTTCAAGATATTGGACTTTCAAGAAGTAAATTGGAGTTCCCCTTTTAACCTCGTTCATGCATGAAATGCACTTACCACTTTCAAAAGCATAGAAAGAAACACATGAATATATATCCCCCACCAGATATAACAAGGATTTACAGATCATTTATTGGTGTTCTGAACTGGTGTGATTACTGCTTTCCCAGTGACAAACTAAGGATTGGAGTCTGAATCGTGCTATTACACACGAGTGCATAATGTGGTTAGGCTTTTTAAACAAGATTACGCTGGGTTTCCACTTACTCTTACCTAGCTATTCACCTTTTGGACCATGTTTGAACATGTTTCATGTTTTTACACTGTTCACGTGACTTGTCCCTTCACTAATGCAGAGCTTATGTTTTGTCTTAACAGATTTTCCGGAGAGCTGATAAGGATGGTAAGTGTGTTTTGGTTTGTTTAACATATTTGTTATCATGTTGTCTGAGTCCTCTCAGTGAGGTAGCTACTCTGGTCAGTCTTGTGGATTTTTAGTACATTGTTTAATTTCCAGGCTAGCACAGTGTGGTGCGGTTCCAGAGCTTCCCTCATTCCCTCATTCCCTCTGGCACTTGTTTGTCCTGCTGTCGTGTCTTGGAGCCTTTGACAGTATAGAAGAAAAGGAGACAACTTAGAAGGATACGTTTATATACCAACCAGATGGCCATTTTATTTTCTGATCTGTGTGGTTACACTGTATCTCTAACTACCTTGTGGAATAGCAATGGTAATTTCACTGCTATATTTTTTAGTTATCTATTCTGTGTGTATGTTTCTTAGAGACACAGTAGATAGACTACAAATATGTTATTAGCTCCTAGTTAAAGAGAATCCTTGTCATTTGATGTATGGAACAAGCTCAGTTTGTGGTATTTTTACCCTCCTCTCCTGGGAAAGTTTCTGTGGCTGCTTCAATGAAAGAGTGACGCTAAACACACTATGCGAGAGGGATAGAGAGGCTGAGAGAGAGAGAGAGAGAGAGAGAGAAGAGAGAGAGTAGCAAGAGAGAGAGAAAGAGATGGAGATAAATAGGGGATATGGGAGATAAAGGTCAGGGGTCCAACATCGCTCCAAGATCTGCTCTGGTCTTCACAATGGGATCCATGTATGGATCGACTAGGGTCAAGGTTTATTTCCTCTCCCTCTCTGCCCACTTCCAAAAGGGCACCTGCTAAATAAGCCTATATGTCTCCTAGCGTTGATAACACAATTAGCAGTTTTTGTTTTATAGCTGAGCTAACATGCTCCTTTGGCCCAGGAGCTTTTATCATTGCTGCCTCCAGGCGAGCGCCGCCTAACAGGCCCTGATTAGAGGTTCTGATCCTGCTGTGTTATGCTGCTGGGCCCATCGTCGTAGAGAGGACCGCATCACAGCCCTTTAAATACGAACGTCCTGTAAATGAAACTCTTTCCTGAGAGAAAGAGAGGTATCAGTAATTATAGACAAGTGTATGGTAATGGAAATGTAATTGTCTTCTTTCTCCCACTCCCAATGCCATGATATGCTCCACTCCCGAAACTGCTCAGGGAGGGTGTGGGGGCGGGAGGTGGGGTGGGGTGGGGGGGGGTGTTTCCCATCCAGCATTAAAGGAGGTAGCTGTAACAGCACACATGAAAAAATACTACAGTTTGCTATAGACTACTACAGTACTTACTGTAGAATTCTGTTGTAAACTGTAGTACCTACCTACCTACCTACAGATGATGGAAAATTTGCTCTTTGAGTAGTTTGTCCAGTAGGCTTCCTCAAGGAAAAAGCCCCCACTGCTATGTCAAAGATAATAAAGCCAAAACGCTATAGTAAATACTACAGTAATATCTGCAACAAAACACTACAGTAAATATTATAGTATAATACAGTCCGCAAAAATACTACAGTAATTCCTATTTTATTTTTAAATTATATATATACTATAGTAAACTATAAATACTACAATATACTAAAACACAACAGTGAATACTATAGTAATTATACCATAGTATACTATAGCGGTCCTTCTGTAGCTCAGTTGGTAGAGCATGGTGCTTGTAACGCCAGGGTAGTGGGTTCGATTCCCGGGACCACCCATACGTAGAATGTATGCACACATGACTGTAAGTCGCTTTGGATAAAAGCGTCTGCTAAATGGCATATATTATTATTATTATATACTATAGTATTTTTTCATTTTGGAGCACTGCTAGTTTGTATGAGAGTGTAAGCATGTGTACCTGATTAGTGATAACCTTGCCTTGGTCGTTGTGGATCTATTACTCCGTTTTTGGAACTGGCTTGCAGAGAGTTATCCACTGCCTATTGTATAATATGCAATTTTCATGACTGCTCAGGGTACAAGTTTTCAGAAATGTTATTTTATTGAAGCACAATGAGGAAATATGTGCAGATTTCAGCCTTTGTGAGTAAGACCTTTAAACGGGTAAACATTCACAAGGCAAGACTGATTACCAGGACGCATTCTCAGAGTATGCACTGACCAGCTAGCAGGTTTCTTCACTGACATTTTCAACCTCTCCCTGACCCAGTCTATAATATCCATATGTTTCAAGCAGACCACCATAGTCCCCGTGCCTAAGACAGCCAAAAAAGCCTCTCCCTCAATGTCAGCAAGACAAAGGAGCTGATCGTGGACTACAGAAAATGGAGGGCATATTATAACCCCATTCACATCGACAGGGCTGTAGTCGAGACGGATGAGAGCTTCAAGTTCCTGTATCCATATCACTAAGGACCTATCATGGTCAAACACACCAACATGGCTGTAAAGAGGGCACGACAATGCCCCTTCCCCCCCACGACAATGCCCCTTCTATACCAGGCAGTGTCAGAGGAAGGCCACCCAAGTCACAGTCTGTTCTCTCTGCTACAGCACGGCAAGCTGCACGGCAAGCTGTACCAGAGCACCAGGTCTGGGACCAAAAGGCTCCTGAACAGCTTCTACCCCAAAGCCATAAGACTTTTGAACAGTTATTTAAATGGCTACCCGGACTTTCTGCTTTTCACCCCTTACTGTACCTACATGTGCATAGTACAGTACTTCAATCAATCACCTAACCAAGCCTACATGTACATATTACCTCAATCAATCACCCCAACTACCTCGTACCCCAGTACACTGACTCAGTACAAGTGCTACTTGTATATAACCTGTATGTAGCCTTGTTATTGTTATTTATTGTGTTACTATTTTATTTTGATCTATTTGTTCATTTTCATACTTTTTAACTGCATTGATGGGAAAGGGCACGTAAGTAGTATCTAACAATTCACAACAATATACACACAAATCGAAAAGTAAAATAATGGAATTAAGAAATATAGGACAAGCAATGTCGGAGTGACATGGACTAAACTACAGTAGAATAGAATACAGTATATACTGTACATACAATTGAAGTCGGAAGTTTCACCTCAGTTTTTCAAAATTCCTGACATTTATTCATAGTAAAAGAATACCCTGTATTTGGTTAGTTAGGATCACCACTTTATTTTGAGAATGTGAAATGTCAGAATAATAGCAGAGAGAATGATTTACTTCAGCTTTTATTTATTTCATCACATTCCCAGTGGGTTAGAGGTTTACATACACTCAATTAGTATTTGGTAGCATTGCCTTTAAATTGTTTAACTTGGGTCAAACGTTTCGGGTAGCATTCCACAAGATTCCCACAATAAGTTGGGTGAATTTTGGCCCATTCCTCCTGACAGAGCTGCTGTAACTGAGTCAGGCTTGTAAGGCGTCCTTGCTCGCACACACTTTTTCAGTTCGCACACACTTTTTCACATTTTCTATAGGATTGAGGTCAGGGCTTTGTGATGGCCACTCCAATACCTTGACTTTGTTGTCCTTAAGCCATTTTGCCACAACTTTGGAAGTATGCTTGGGGTCATTGTCCATTTGGAAGACCCATTTGCGACCAAGCTTTAACTTCTTGACTGATGTCTTGAGATGTTGCTTCAATATATCCATGTAATTTTTCTTCTCGTGATGCCATCTATTTTGTGAAGTGCACCAGTCCCTCCTGCAGCAAAGCACCCTCACAACATGATGCTGCCAACCCCGTGCTACACAGTTGGGAAGGGGTTCTTCGGGTTGCAAGCCAACTTTTCCCTCCAAACATACCGATGGTCATTATGGCCAAACAGTTCTATTTTTGTTTTATCAGACCAGAGGACATTTCTCCAAAAAATACAATCTTTGTCCCCATGTGCAGTTGCAAACCAACTTTTTTATGACGGTTTTGGAGCAGTGGCTTCTTCCTTGCTGTGCGACCTTTCAGGTTATGTCGATATAGGACTCGTTTTACTGTGGATAAAGATACTTTTGTACCTGTTTCCTCCAGCATCTTCACAAGGTCCTTTGCTGTTGTTCTGGGATTGATTTGCACTTTTCGCACTAATGTCTCCTTCCTGAGCGATATGACGGCTGCGTGGTCCCATGGTGTTTATATTTGCATACTATTTTTTTTCCAGATGAACGTTGTACCTTCAGGCATTTTGAAATTGCTCCCAATTATGAACCAGACTTGTGGAGGTCTACAATTGTTATTCTGAGGTTTTGGCTGATTTCTTTTGATTGTCCCATGATGTCAAGCAAAGAGGCACTGAGTTTGAAGGTAGGCCTTGAAATACATCCACAGGTACACCTCTAATTTACTCAAATGATGTCAATTAGCCTATCAGAGGTTTCTAAAGCCGTAACAATTTTCTGGAATTTTCCAAGCTGTTAAAAGGCACAGTCAATTTAGTGTATGTAAACTTCTGACCCACTGGAATTGTGATAATTGTAAACAATTGTTGGAAAAATTACTTGTGTCATGCACAAAGTAGATTTCCTATCCTACTTGCCAAAACTATAGTTTGTTAACAAGAAATTTGTGGAGTGGTTGAAAAATGAATTTTAATGACTACAACCTAAGTGTATGTAAACTTCTGATTTCAACTGTATGATATGAGTAAAGCAGTATGTTAACATTATTAAAGTGACTAGCGTAAAATCTACACTTGTTTCATTCGGCGCATGTGTAACGGGAGTCGTCGTCTGAAGAAGAGGAATCGGACCAAAGAGCAGCGTGGTAAGTGTTCATGACGTTTTATTGTTACTAAACACTATAACAAAATAACAAAGAGAAATAAATGAAACAGTCCTGCCAGGTGCAGTAAACACTAAACAGAAAATAACTACCCACAAAAACTCTGTGGGAAAAATCTACCTAAGTATGGTTCCCAATCAGAGATGACGACAGACAGCTGTCCCTGATTGAGAACCCTACCCGGCCAAAACAAAGAAATACATAAACATAGAAAAAGGAACATAGAATGCCCAACATGCGTGACAGCATGTTACAAATACAATTTGATTTGAGTCACTAGATTTATTGTTGAAGTAATTATCTTTCTGAGAGGTTTAATCCTGGTGTTGCCTTAGGTTTCAGTTTGAGTGGAATGTTTGCACCATACTGACAGGGTGAAAGTGACTAGTCATTGGCTAGTATAACTGTGTGTTGTTGTGTTTTGCCTCTCAGCATTTTGTCTCCTCTCGCCTGGACAGATCTAGTGAGGCAGATCACTTTGCTGACGGAGTAGAGGCAAGTGGTCTGCCTCAAAGTGCCTGGCGACTGACATTGTAATGAGAGAGCGATGGTGAGAGAGAGGATAAAGATGGAGAGGGGAAAATGAAGAGAATGGGTGAGAGAAGGGAAGAGAGAGAGTGAGAAGGAAAATACATTGGAGAGGGGAGAGAAGCCTTGCGGGGAGGATTCGCATAAAGGTTTCAGCTTGCCCTATTTTCTTCTCCTTATCTCTGTGGGTACACTGCAGGGAAAGTCCCTTTCACAACCCAACAGAGGTAAACATGAGTCTGACCCACTAATCCAACATTTCCTTCTCTGCTATAATGCTCTTTTTGTTCCCCTCTTATTCCAGTATTTTGTGTCTTATGCCTGTGTTGAGCTCTCAGGAGTGTTGACCGTGTTGCTTAGATAACGGCAGTTGTTCTATTTCCTGCCTACTGATAGATATGGGCCCATAGACAAAGTCCTCTATCGTCTATCCCAGCTGTAATGGACCCTGCACAGCGTGCTAACAGAGGTGACTTTGAAGTCTGCTCCATATGTGTCACCTCACTGCAGGGTAGGCTGATCCCTTTTGCCCCCATCACAGCGCTGGCTTTCCCTGGTTTTCCCTGACTTTCCCTGGCCACAGATAGGACAGGAGTCAGGACAGGAATCAGGACAGAGGCTGGGGAGCTTCACAGGGCAGCTGGAAGCTGATGAGGCATGAACAGATATAACTGCTGCTGCTACTCTCCTCTTCGCCCTGTCCTGTCCTCTGTTCAGCATCATCTATTATTCAGGGACCTCTGCCTTGTCATTTCTGACATTCTACTCAAAGTTGGAACATCATTTGAACCAGGGCAGTCACCAATGTCAGGAAAGGACAGTGTACGCACACACACACCCATGCATTTCCACCTCATCCATTTTCCTCTTTCTCTCTCTGTCTATCTGCCTCTCTCTTGCTCCCTTACTCACTCTGTCTGTTCCTCTCACTTTTCTCTCTCTCTCAGAGTTACCATATTGTGTACTGTATACATGACGATACACACACACACACACACGCACGCACACACACACACACACACACACACACACACACACACACACACACACACACACACACACACACACACACACACACACACACACACACACACACACACACACACACACACACACACACACACACACTCACACACACTCACACACTCACACACTCTCTCGCTCTCTCTCTCTCTCTCTCTCTCTCTGTCGCTCTCTTTCTCCAAGTGACTTTCCCTTGTGTTTTTTCATCATCCCTGTGTGAATACCTGTCAGACACATGTCCTCCCGGCAGGATAGTGCCTGTCTGTCTGATGCCTGGTACCCTTGTTCCTTTCTTTTTGGGTTTAATTATTGTTTTTGATGCTCCATAGATTTCTGACTCATTTAGCTTGAAGTAATTATTGTCACTCACGGTGATAAGGAGACAACAGGCATTTAGGGACGTTTCTTTATCCAAGATTCTCTACAAATGCGTACACAGGGATTTTAGTGTTGGGCTAGGGTAAAGGGTAATGGCGTGGTAATGGTGATTGGTTTGCACTAAATGAGCAGCATTACTGCCACAAACACTTGTAAACATGTGTTCCTCTAACTGCTCCCCAGAGTTTGTCAGCCTGTCCCAACCTTGCTAATTTATTTGTTTAACCTGCAGCCAGGCCAGGGAGAGGAGAGGGCTGGGGGGGAGAAGAGCAAGAGGAGACTGGAAGAGAAAGGTGCTCATGGTTTATTCAGCATCAACACCAGCATGATAGAACCTGCTCACTAACTTTGAGCCTCAAATAGGCTATTCTATTCCCCAGACCAGACCAGGCTAACAAGAAACACCAGCTTTAATATATATAAAAAACAGTTTTGGGAAACTACAGTGCCCTCCTGCCAGCAGGAGCCTGTAACACACTACTTTGAAAATGTTTTTTTTTTTTAAGTTAAGCTTTCCTGAAGCGACACAAAAGTGCATTAGTCACTCCCTACAGGCCGGCATGCTAGCTAGTACAGGACATGTTCTCTGCAGGAGAGTACAGGGAGGGTAGGATAGGAGGTCTAATTAACTCCGAACTGGCTGCTCTCATTACAATTTTCTTATTTTATTAAGTACAGATACATTCAGTTATACCACTAGTCCTTGCTGTGTATTTCAGCAGTCTCATAATTACTGATATCCTCACTCAAAACTGCGCCATCTGTATTTAATAACCAAAAGTGCTCAACTACAGTACCTGAATCCAAATGATACAGAATAGAATAGATCTGTCCCAACAAGCTCTCACAGTCTCACTGCAAAATTAAACGTTCATCCACATTCTCCAAATGTCAAATTTTGAAGTTGCTCCAAACGTCAAATTTTGAAGTGTTTTTGTTGCTCCTGCTACTCTACAAACATCAAATTTCAAATGTAATAGTTAATAGTTAAGTTTAAGCACTCATTCCGAATAGTTAACCAGAAGGGGACTAGGGTTCCAATTTGGGAACCCCCCACGTTCAGCTGGAAGGTGGCGCATGGAACGCAAAAATATTCCTAAAAATATTTAACCTCCACACATTAACAAGTCCAATAGCTCAAATGAAAGATAAACATCTTGTTAATCAGATTTCTAAAATGTTTTACGTCGAAAACATAGCACATATTTATATTAGATCACCACCGAAACAAAAGGCAAGCGGCGGCCATTTTGTCCCAGAACAAATAAAATGTAAAAGTAGGATTAAAAAATAAATAATTCACTAACCTTTTGAAAATCTTCATCAGATGACAGTAATATTACATGTTACACAGTACATGTGATTTTTTTTCAATAATATGCCATTTATATCCATAAATCTCTGTTTACAATGACGACATTTCAAAAAATGCTACTCAAATGTCAGGAGAAATGATGATAGCTCCGACAGATAACGTCAGATAACAAGCAATAAACATGACTAAATATATCAAATCAAATCAAATTTATTTATATAGCCCTTCGTACATCAGCTGATATCTCAAAGTGCTGTACAGAAACCCAGCCTAAAACCCCAAACAGCAAGCATTGCAGGTGTAGAAGCACGGTGGCTAGGAAAAACTCCCTAGAAACATATACATGTTCTACATATATTTACAAAGATACACTTCTTCTTAATGCAACCTCTGTATTACATTTATTTTTAACGTTACAGACATCGTTCACTGGGCTATACTATGAGTCAGCGCTCAGATATTAGCATTATGTCTCCTCTACGTTTGGAGTCCACAGAAACACCAAATAACCACATAAATATTCCCTTACCTTTGATGTTCTTCCATCAGAAGACGTAGAAGGAGTCATACTTACCCAATACATCGTTTGGTTTCACGTTGTGTATCTCTGTATTAGCACATGTTAACAGCTTCGGCTGAAATGCATCCAAAATGACTTCTGGTCCAGCAGTCTTGCGCATCAAAACTTCCAATTTACATATTATATGTCCACTAAACTGGTCAAACAATGTGAAAAATCGAGCTTTATGATGTTTTTAGCATGTAGAACAAAGATCAGCGCGAACAGACAATCTGGCTTCAAATGCTGGATCATGGAAAAAGACGTACTCCAAATCGGCCGCGCGCAAAAGAGTGCCTGTTTTTCAGAGGGACACGAGCAATTTCGCCCGCCAAACGTGCAGGGCTCGAGCAATTTCCCCCGCCAAACGTGCAGGGCTCGTGGGATTCTCACAATGAACGTGCCATTTGAAAGCTGACATCGCGCTGAACAGATAGAGACTGTTCCTGGATCCGTAGCTGTCTGGGAAGGGTGGGGGCCATGACGTCAAAGTTGACCCAACTTTTCTCTTCACAAGAGAGGGTTTGGGAGAAAGGCTGCCCTGAGAGTTCTGCTTTACATACAGACATAATTTAAACGGTTTTAGAAACTTTAGAGTGTTTTCTATTCAATAATAATTTTTATAGGCATTTATTAGCAATTTTGGGAAAAAATATTTTCAGTTTACTATGGGTACGTACTTTCTCCAACGGGGGCAGTATAGAGGGGGAGCTCTAAGGGTAAGGGTTAAGGTTTTGGGATAAGGTTAAAATGTTAAGTTAACTTCTTGCGTCGAGCAATCCCGTATCCGGGAGCGTAATCATAGCCTCAAGCTCATTACCATAACGCAACGTTAACTATTCATGAAAATCGCAAATGAAATGAAATAAATATATTGTCTCACAAGCTTAGCCTTTTGTTAACAACACTGTCATCTCAGATTTTCAAAATATGCTTTTCAACCATAGCTACACAAGCATTTGTGTAAGAGTATTGATAGCTAGCATAGCATTAAGCCTAGCATTCAGCAGGCAACATTTTCACAATTTACCTTTGAAGAACTGATGTTTTCAATGAGGAGACTCTCAGTTAGATAGCAAATGTTCAGTTTTTCCAAAAATATTATTTGTGTAGGAGAAATCGCTCCGTTTTGTTCATCACGTTTGGCTTAGAAAAAAACACTGAAAATTCAGTCATTACAACGCCAAACTTTTTTCCAAATTAACTCCATAATATCGACAGAAACATGGCAAATGTTGTTTAGAATCAACCCTCAATGTGTTTTTCACATATCTATTCGATGATAAATCGAATCGGCAGTTTAGTTTCTCCTCTGAACCAAATGGAAAAATGCACGCAGCTGGAGATTACGCAATAATTTCGACGGAGGACACCAAGCGGCACCTGGTAAATGTAGTCTCTTATGGTCAATCTTCCAATGATATGCCTACAAATACGTCACATTGCTGCAGACACCTTGGGGAAACGACAGAAAGTGTAGGCTCATTCCTGGCGCATTCACAGCCATATAAGGAGACATTGGAACACAGCGCCTTAAAAATCTGGGACATTTCCTGTTTGAAATTTCATCTTGGTTTCGCCTGTAGCATCAGTTCTGTGGCACTCACAGATAATATCTTTGCAGTTTTGGAAAAGTTCTTAACAAAGCTGTCAATTATATGCATAGTCGAGCATCTTTTCGTGACAAAATATCTTGTTTAAAACGGGACATTTTTTTATCCAAAAATGAAAAGAGCGCCCCCTATATCGAAGAAGTTAAAAGGCTTCTTCCGAAAATATATATTTGGATTAGGCCAAGTCCAAACAATGCACGTGGACGTAACTTACATTGTCGTGACATTGTATTGATTAATGTGACAACTGCTGCTCATCGAATTATTAACGGTTTATAATTACGTGATTAAATAAATCAGGTAATTATTAACTCATTAACCTGGGGCACCATGGGAAAGTTTTAGCTTTATTGAGTTTCTATTTCCCAAATTAACTCAAAGAATATCAGAATATAAATATTTCAACAGTCGCTAATTAATCCATTTCCTGTACAGTCTCATTCTGAACGTCACATAATCCGGGAATCTGAACAAACCCGAGTCCCACCAATGAGTCCGTACCACACCAATTGAGTTGATTATTTATTTACTAACAAGCTAAAATTATAATATAAGATACACATACACAAACACACAGTCTAGGCTATTGATTAGAACTTAGTACAATGAAACAGCTCCCTCGTGGGCCAACACAAAATGGGGATTTCAAAAGAAAAGAAAAGAGAGTGCACGAGAGAAAAATACACTTTGGTGCATTTGTCAGTTATGCTTATTTTAACCCTTGCCCTCAACTGCCGCTCTTATGGGTCAGAATATAATGATGTAATTACGTGTTGAAGTTCTCCGATGGGGGTCTCTGCGTGGACAGTTTTGGCTTCTCGGATGACACACTTCTCTGGTTACAGGTTTAACTCTCTCTTCCATTGTATTCAACCTCGTGTTGTGTTTTGAGGTTGCTGATTACTCAGACCTTGGCTGCAGCTCAGGTCACTTAGTCTGAATGTAAATTCTTAACTCACATGTTTTATACCCTCGGGTCAGAAGTGGGCATTTCCGCTTTTAGGGCAATTCTCTGGGTGTACCAAGTTACGAGGCAAGGTCTGGATTTTACTCAGATCCAATTTAGACAACTAACTTCACATTTCGTCTTTACAAAAACATTCTCTTTGATCTGAACATTTTCCACACAATCGTACAATATGCAAACATCCAGCATATACTAGGAAAACTCTAAATTTACAATGTTTTCGTTATAACGTCATCCTTTAACTATTAATAACATAACAAAAATGACATTCATTTTCATATTCCATCTATCGTCATTACCACCATTGTGGCTGGCAAAACCTATTATCCCAAAATCCATTTATTGCATGTTAATAATGTTCTGAGGCCAGTTCTCCATAGTGAGAGGACAAATGAATTTTGTCTGTTGTCTCCAATTTACAATGGATGTGAGGTGTCATAAAACTCCCCCATCTCTATACCTCTCGATCTCTTCCTCTCTGGTGGGTGTGAGAGATCTCTCTGTAGGATTGTGGTCCACCTTAACCTGACCCGCAAGTCATGACAACATTGTGGTGCTGAAACTTGAAGCATCAGCCACGGCACAATCCATTTGAAATTGACAGCTCATGGTGCTGATAGTAGTCAAAATGTATTTAAACCGTCTTCAGTTTAATTAGACTTTACTAACAACAAGAGAGCTTTTTGTTGGAGACTATTTATTCCCATATAGGCCTTTTCTGTAGTCAAATGACTAGCGGCCTCATGGGTGGAATGTTATTCCTATTTTTCATAATTTCATAATTAATAAACATGATTCTTTTTAAACTTCAGAAAATGTGGTGTTTCTATGTTAAACGGTTGTGTTACATTTCAGCCTCCTGTTATGTATATAAAGTGTAATATTGGGATGCAAACTCAAAATGTAATACATTTCAACTCTATATCTGAAATGGTACATTTCTTTCTGTTTTTTTTGCTCATAACCATGTATGTGAGGTGTATACTTTGACTTCAAAGCAGCTTTGTTTAAGACTACCAAGAAACACTGTATGATCCTGCAGTAAATGGTTAAGAAATAAAAGGTGCCTGTTATGGGCTGCTATAGCTATATATAGATGTGTCAGTCAGTTCCTCCACCCACCTTGCACTCTTTAAATTGCCGCCCTCCGTGTTAGCGAAGGGCTGTTAAGTTCAAATCAAAACTCAAATGGCAAAAAGCACAGGCCTACCTCTTGTTATCTTAAGACTTTGAAGAAAATTAAACCGATCTGATTATGTAGAGTGATCAATAACAGAGCTTTGGTCCGCGATGCTTTATACTTAGAAACAAGCTTTAAAATACCCTGAAAAGACGTGACTTGTTTCTTTGAAATACAGAGGCTGAGCTACAACCTTCTATAGCCAAGAAGACAAGAAATGTGCTTGTGAAGTAGTCTAATTCTGTCACTATCCATTGATTAAGCTATTCACTTTCTGTCCAATAGAATATGTTTAAACCCAGACAGTGTTTAGGGTTAAGCCATGGAAGAAGAGTAGACAGAGGTTAAAGCTTACATTGCTCTGCGTCGATAGGCCTACAGTACTCTGTCTGGGGTGGCAAGGTAGGCCTAACTTTTGAAAGTGCCATGCTCAGATTCCTAATTATTTGCAAACAGGGACAGTTTCATTGCAAACCAGAAACATTGCTTTGGCAATGGAGAAATATGAGGAGATGAACACATAACACATATCTCTCTGTCCATTCTTAGCCTGTAATTTCAGTAATTTGTGTGGTACTAAAAAGGATTCTGCTAATATGTAAAATGACAGAATTGCATGAAATGTTTTTAAAAGGCAACATTTTTCTCCGACCTGCAAATACGATGATAGATTCTTGCAATACTTTTACTTTAAAGGAGATCGTTCCACCTCTACTCTTGTCCACGGTGTTCTGCAAATGCACAACCTTCTGGCCCGCAGCCCTGTGTGCTTTCAAAATTCCTGCGTTGCCATGTAATGCTTACAGGAGGAATAGCAGTTCCTTAAATGGCATATCTAAGGCTCTGGTCTGTCCAAAAAGTGAGGGTAAATGGTAGACATGTTCTCTGATATCCACTTTGTTTTAATTATTATTTGGGGTATAGGGGAGGGTCACTTGTTTCCTTTTCAAGCGTTCCAGGAGGGTTTATGCATACTATACATACACATGGATTTAGTACTGTAGATATGTGGAAGTGGTGGAGTAGGGGCCTGAAGGCACACAGTGTGTTGTGAAATCTGTGAATGTATTGTAATGTTTTTAAAATTGTATTAACTGCCTTAATTCTGCTGCACCCCAGGAAGAGGAGCTGCTGCTTTGGCAGCAGCTAATGGGGACCATTTATACATACAAATACAAATACAAAAGTGTTTGAAAATGGTTTTGGCAACTGCAGATCTGTCGCACTACCTAATCCCATGAGTCATTGGCTAATTAAAACACTTTTTGGGCCTCAAGCAAAGAGCTTTGGGTTTGTTCCCATTTTCAATTGTTATGTTCCCCCCCGCCCACCCCACCCTCTCTCCTCAGTACTCTATCCAGATTAATTAGGTTTGGCCAAAAGTTCATAAAGAATTATGCCAATAATGTTTTTTGATAATTTCTCCCAGAAAAAGCAATGGAGTGATGCTGTTTTTTAATGTAGAGGTATCAAATAATGTAATCAGAATTGTTTGGGTGACAATGGTACTGAGCAAATAGAGGGTGTGTTTCTGACTTTCCACCAAAGGTGTCTGCTTCAATAGTGTGTGATTGTGTACCGCAGTTCGAGGCGTTACTGCATGTGGGCAGTCCTCAAGCATCTCTGCATGTGGCTTGTGTTTAAGTAACGCTTTTGATATTCTGGATTTCCCCTGATTGTCTATGCGATTAAAATGTGGGTCAAGAGGGAAATAAAAGTATTATCAGAGTTTTTTGTTTAGGATATGCCATCATTGTAGTATAATTAATGTACAATGTTTTATCTTAAAATGTACACTACCGTTCAAAAGTTTGGGGTCACATAGAAATGTCCTTGTTTTTCATGAAAACATACACGAAATGAGTTGCAAAATGAACAGGAAATATAGTCAAGCCGTTGACAAGGTTATAAATAATGATTTTTAATTTAAATAATAATTGTGTCCTTCAAACCTTGCTTTCGTCAAAGAATCCTCCATTTGCAGAAATTACAACCCTGCAGACCTTTGGCATTCTAGTTGTCAATTTGTTGAGGTAATCTGAAGAGATTTCACCCCATTCTTCCTGAAGCTGCTCCCACAACAGCTCAATAGGGTTGAGATCCGGTGACTGTGTTGGCCACTCCATTATAGACAGAATACCAGTTGACTGCTTCTTCCCTAAATAGCTCTTGCATAGTTTGGAGCTGTGCTTTAGGCTATTGTCCTGTTGTAGAAGGAAATTGTCTCCAATTAAGTGCCGTCCACAGGGTATGGCATGGCATTGCAAAATGGAATGATAGCATTCCTTCTTCAAGATCCCTTTTACCCTGTACAAATCTCCCACTTTACCACCACCAAAGCACTCCCAGACTATCACATTGCCTTCACCATGCTTGACAGATAGCGTCAAGCACTCCTCGAGCATATTTACATGTTTTCTGCATCTCACAAATGTTTTTCTTTGTGATCCGAACACCTCAAACTTAGATTCGTGGGTCCATAACATTTTTTGTCCAATCTTCCTCTGTCCAGCGTCTGTGTTCTTTTTAATCTTTTCTTTTTATTGGCCAGTCTGAGATACGTCTTTTTCTTTGCAACTCTGCCTAGAAGGCCAGCATCCCGCAGTCGCCTCTTCACTGTTGACGTTGAGACTGGTGTTTTGTGGGTACTATTTAATGAAGCCGCCAGTTGAGGACTTGTGAGGCATTTGTAGACAGTCTAATGTACTTGTGCTCTTGCTCAGTTGTGCACCGGGGCCTCCCACTCCTCTTTCTATTCAGGTTAGAGCCAGTTTGCGTTTTTTCTGTGAAGTAGTAGTACACGGCATGGTACGAGATCTTCAGTTTCTTGGCAATTTCGCTTATGGAATAGACTTCATTTCTCAGAACAAGAATAGACTGATGAGTTTCCGAAGAAAGGTCTTTGTTTCTGGCCATTTTGAGCCTGTAATCGAACCCGTAATCGAACCCACAAATTCTAATGCTCCAGATTCTCAACTAGTCTAAAGAAGGCCAGTTTTATTGCTTCTTTAATCAGAACAATAGTTTTCAGCTGTGCTAACATAATTGCAAAATGGTTTTCTAATGATCAATTAGCCTTTTAAAATTATAAACTTGGATGAGCTAACAACGTGCCATTGGAATACAGGAGTGATAGTTGCTGATAATGGGCCTCTGTACACCTATGTAGATATTCCATAATAAATCAGTTGTTTCCAGCTACAATAGTTATTTACAACATTAACAATGTCTACACTGTATTTTGGATCAATTTGATGTTATTTTAATGGACAAAAAATGTGCTTTTCTTTCAAAACAAGGAAATGTCTAAGTGATCCCAAACTTTTGAACGGTAGTGTGTGTGTAATCTGATGCGTTGGATAGCAGATGTAACACATACAGCACCTTCAGAAAGTATTCAGACCCCTTCACTTTTTCCACATTTTGTTACATTACAGCCTTATTATGACAATGGAAAAAAAAACATTATATCACATTTACGTAAGTATATTGACCCTTTACTCATTAATTTGCTGGAGCACCTTTGGCAGCGATTACAGCTCCGAGGCTCCTTGGGTATGATGCGAGCATGGCTCGCCTGTATTTGGGGAGTTTCTCCCATTCTTCTCTTCAGATACTCTCAAGCTCTGTCAGATAGACATTTTTTTCAGTTCTTTCCAAAGATGTTCATTCGGGTTCAAGTCCGGGCTCTGGCTGTGCCACTCAAGGACATTCAGAGACTTGTTCCAGAGCCCCTTCTGAGTTGTCTTGGCTATGTGCTTAGGGTTTTGTTCTGTTGGAAGGTGAACATTCACCCCAGTCTCAAGTCCTGAGCGCTCTGGAGCAGGTTTTCATCAAGGATCTCTCTGTACTTTTCCCCTTTCATCTTTCCCTCAATCTTGACTAGTCTCCCAGTCCCTGCCACTGAAAAACATTCCCACAGCATGATGTTGCCACCACCATGCTTCACCTTAGATATGGTATTGGCCTGGTGATGAGCGGTGTGTATCATATGCAAAACATTATAGCCTACACTCTTAGAAAAAAGGGTTCCAAAACGTTTTTTGGCTGTCCGCATAGCAGAACCCTTTTGGTTTTAGGTAGAACTCTTTTGGGTTCCATGTAGAACCTTCTATGTAAAGGGTTTTCTTGGAACCAAAAAGGGTTATTCAAAGGGTTCTTACATGGGGACAGCCAAAGAACCATTTTAGGTTCTAGATAGCTTGATCATTTTCTGAGTGTATTGTTTTATCGGTTTTTCATTTCCTAAAACAATAATTGTCCACCGCACAGTTCAGCTGTCAGAGATTTGAGCACTATGACAATAAAACCATTTTTTTTAATGAAGCAGGGTTTTGGTCAAATAGCCCTTACACAGACTGGAGGTGTGTTTTGGGTCATTGTCCTGTTGAAAAACAAATGATATGTCCCACTAAGCGCAAACCAGATGGGATGACGTATCACTGCAGAATGCTGTGGTAGCCATGCTGGTTAAGTGTGCCTTAAATTCTAATTAAATCACAGAGAGTGTCACCGGCAAAGCACCCCCACACCATCACTCATCCTCCTCCATGCTTTACGGTAGGAATCACACATGCGGAAATCATCCGTTCACTTACTCTGCGTCTCACAAAGACACAGTGGTTGGAACCAAAATTCTCAAATTTGGACTCATCAGACAGATTTCTACTGGTCTAATGTCCATTGGTTGTGTTTCTTGGCCCAAACATGTCTCTTATTATTATTGGTGTCCTTTAGTAGTGGTTTCCCTTGCAGCAAAGAAGGGCTGATTCATGCAGTCTCCTCTGAACAGTTTATGTTGACATGTGTCTGTTACTTGAACTCCTTGAAGCATTTATTTGGGATGCAATTTCTGAGGCTGGTAACTCTAATGAATTTATTTTCTGCAGCAGAGGTAACTTTGGGTCTTCCTTTCCTGTGGCAGTCCTCATGAGAGCTAGTTTCATCAGTGCTTTATGCTTTTTGCGATTGCACTTGAAGAAACTTTCAAAGTTTGACGGACCTTCATGTCTTGATGGACTGTCATTTCTCTTTGCTTATTTGAGCTTTTCTTGCCATAATATGAACTTGGTCTTTTATCATATAGAGCTATCTTCTGTATACCACCCCAACCTTGTCACAACACAACTGACTGGCTCAAATGGATTAAGAAGGAAAGAAATTTGACAAATTAACTTTTAACAAGGCACACCCGTTAATTGAAATGCATTCCAGGTGACTACCTCATGAAGCTGGTTCAGAGAATGCCAAGAGTGTGCAAAGCTGTCATCAAGGCAAAGCTTGGCCACTTTGAAGAATCTCAAATATAAAACATATTTTGATTTGTTTAACACTTTTTTGGTTACTACATGATTCCATATGTGTTATTTCATAGTTTTGATGTCGTCACTATTATTCTACAATGTAGAAAATAGTAAAAAAATAAAGAAAACCAATGAATGAGTAGGTGTGTCCAAACTTTTGACGTACTGCACATTTTTGTCTTCTTCTAATGCCTCTTAATGGGAAAGTAATCTAAAAGTAACTGAATGTAATCCGATTATGTTACTGAGTTTGGTTTACGTCACTGTTTACAATTTTGGACAGGTAACTAGTAACTGTAATGGATTACATTTAGAAAGTAGCCTACCCAACCCTGAATTTGTTAAATTATAGAAGTAACTGGTAGGCCTAAAACATTCTTACTCACCTCAAATTCAACTGTCAGAATCAGTTGGAGCACCGGTGTGCACTGCCTTCATATGATAGGCCTGTAACATAATAGGCTAATAGCCACACCACACCAAACTTACACAAAAGTTTCTAAACTTCATTAGGGTAATATCAAAACTAAGTCAAGCCATTGTTTATAGGGAAATACAAGTATTATAACACGGCAAACACAACATTAAAGTTGGAAATTCATTTGGCCAGTGCCGACCACGTTTTCAGAATGTAGAATATTTCATTGGGTAATAATGAATGTTATACAGTGCCTTCAGAAATATTCACACATCTTGACTTTTTCCACATTTTGTTGTGTTTCAGCCTGAATTTAAAATAGATTAAATTGTAATTGTGTGTCACTTATCTACACACAATACCCCATCATGTCAAAGTGGAATTATGTTTTTAGAAATGTTTACAAATTAATTTAAAAGGAAAAGCTGAAATGTCTTGAGTCAATAAGTATTCAACCCTTTTGTTATGGCCTAAATAAGTTCAGGAGCATAAATGTGCTTAACAAGTCACATAATACGTTTCATGAACTCACTCTGTGTGCAATAACAGTGTTTACCATCATTTTTTACATCATTGACTTCCCCATCTCTGTACCCCACACATACATTATAATTATCTGTAAGGTCCCTGAGTCAAGCAGTGAATATCAAGCAGATTCAACCACACAGACCAGGGAGGTTTTCTAATAGTTCACAAAGAAGGGCACCTATTGGTAGATGGGTAAAAAAAGGAATAAGACATTGAATATCCGTTTGAGCATCATGAAGTTATTAATTACACTTTGGATGGCGTAGCAATATACCCAGTCACTACAAATAGGCAAGTGCCCTATCTAACTCAGTTGCCAGAGCAGAAGGAAACTGCTTAGGGATTTCTTTGTGAGCTTAATGGTTGTGATAAATATAACTGAGAATGGGTCGACAAAATTGTAGTTACTCCACAATACTAACAGAAATGACAGAGTGAAACGAAGAAATAATACAAATACTCAAAAACATGCATCCTGTTTGCAACAAGTCACTAAAGTAGTACTGCAAAAAATGTGGCAAAGAAATGAACTTTTTGTCGTGATTACAAGGCCAAATATTCACTGGAGTTGCTTACCAAGATGAAATTGAATGAAATTGAATGTTCCTAAGTGGCCTAGGTCCTGAGTGGCTATAAAATCTATGTCAGGACTTGAAAATTGCTGTCTAGCATTGATCAACAAATAAGAATGCTCTTAGATACTTACCTAGAATAACTCACATCTGTAATTGCTACCAAATGTGATTCTAACATGTATAAGATATATTAGTGTTTTATTTTCAATCATTTTTTTCCAAATGGTTAAAAAAAAATCCACTTTGACCTTACAGAGTATTTTGTGTAGATCTTTTGCAAAAAAATAACAATTAAATCAATTTTAATCCAACTTTGTAACATAACCAAATGTGGAGAAAGTCAATGGGTGTGAATACTTTCTGAAGGCACTGTATGTAGTTTATTGCAATAGCACTATGTGACTATAGAATATTTATATCACGGCTCAGAAGCCCCAGATGCAGACAGTTCAAAGTAACGAAAGTTCATTACAAAAACGGGACAGGTAAAAGACAGACAGAGGTCAGTAATCCATAGCAGAGTCCGAAAGGTACAGAATGGCAGGCAGGCTCAGTGTCAGGGCAGGCAGAATGGTTAAAACCGGAAAACTAGAATATAGGGGCTAGAGAAAAACAGGAGTACTGGAAAAACGCTGGTAGGCTTGACGAGACAAGACGAACTGGCAACAGACAAACAGAGAACACAGGTATAAATACACTGGGGATAATGGGGAATATGGGCGACACCTGGAGTAGGGTGGAGACAAACACAAAGACAGGTGAAACATATCAGGGTGTGACAATTTATCTCAAAACTATGATTCTTAAAATATGTTTCTAGAGATTGGTCAACTCTGTCAGATTTGCGTAAAATGCTAAATTAATCAGGAATGAGCAGGGTCAGCTATACCATCAGGACCCTTTATTCATGTCCTCGTTACATGTAGTGCAACAAGACCGCTCATGGTTTGTAAAGTTCTCTACCTTTGATAGATTCAAACACACAATATTGGAATCACCATAAACTATAAACTCCATCTGCCGTATAGATTATGATAGAATATTAATTTTGGTTGAAATATGTTACATTGAATTACATTTCAGAGTCATAAGCTAACTGAGAAAAAAGCACAATTGCTACTGTGTATACCACTTGAATGAAGAAGGAAAAAAATGTTGTCAACAACGTAAAACATCATCTCTGTCAGATTTGTGTCTCATGTCAACTCCATCAGAGTGCTGACAGATCTGATAGAATGGTTGGCTTTATTGGGGATTTTCAAATGAATCAATATTCAGAAAAAATATTTGCTGTGCTAGACCTAACTGATAATGTTTGCTTTATAAATGTTCAAAAATTTTAAAAACATTGAAAAATGCTAAATAAATTAGCCCTGGAGCATTTAATAGTGCTATAAATCGAATCAAAAAGACGTTTGGATATTTGAATAACTTAATGTTAGAATTTAACAATAAAGACCTTTAAACACTTGTTGGGATTACTTTAAAGAAAATGCCTTTTATTGTGTCCAGTTAGTTGCATTTTATGAAGAAAAAATATGTACATTTGAGGTTCTTTCTTTACATGGTGTGATAGCTTACACTTTGATCCATTGTTTTACAAGTCACAAGTAAGTCTCAAGTCTTAACACTCAAGTATCAAGTCAAGTCCCAAATCAAGACAGGCAAGTCCGATTCAAGTCTCAAGTCAAGACTGACAAGTATCAAGTCAAGTCTCAAGCCCTAAACTTTGAGTTTCGAGTCCTAAACAAGTCATAATGTTTTCTTCACCAAATGTAATACCAAAATTGTCCAAAATTGTCACATATTTCATATTTTTAACAAGAGTAATAGTTAGTATATTACATTTATGCAAATCATGAATGCTTTTAAAAATATCCATATATTTATTACTTTCCAAATAAACGTTATATTTCTATGGAAATACATGGGGAGCCACGAGAAAGACCCCCCCCCCCCAATAGGGATTGACTATCAAGGATGGCTATGGGGTGGAATCGTCGATGTAGGCGATGCACACTCTCTCTCTGTGTGGTTACAGTAGGCTAACGTATGTCAATGGTTTTAGGAACAGCAGTAACATCAGGCAGGATTTAGGCTACCAACTGCCTAGCCAGTTGTAGCTCAATCTTGGGTGCAATGATCACGTTCCCGCACTGACTGACTGTGTGGAGGCTCATTGATTTAACGTTACGTTAGCCTAAATGATACACTAGTAAAGTAATAAAATATATAGCTGTCGGCTATATTAGCCACAACTTACCGTTCTTTGTGTAGCTTCAAATGTCGAACAGTTGCAATCTGTTTTTTTTGTTGATACACAGTGTCGTCTTTATATCCGAAAATAATCATTTTGGGTATCATCTTTCCAAAGGCTCCATCTGAATTCACCCGCCGACGTTCCTCTGCACTGCCGCGCACAACTTTTTCTCAGCTGGCACAATTTGATTGGCTGCTGTCTGATTCAAACTGTAATCCGTTAAATGAAGAGTTGATGCGCTGCACACTTTTTGAAATAGCATCATCTTTTAGATTTGGGCTTGGGAAGGGTCAAGTCACGGGTCATTGGTGTTAAAGTCAAAGTCGAGTTGCATGTCATCATATTTGTGACTCGAGTCCAAGTCATGTAACTCGAGTCCACACTTCTGCTTCGATCTATCAAAATGTATATAACAGTTTGTATATATTTATTTTGTGTATAACATCAGACCAATTTTTTTTTTTTTTATTGTTCCGTCTTTCAAGAATCTCTGAGATCTAAAACAGCAACATTTGTACTCAGCCTTATTGCAAAATGTGTAAAACAGCATGAGATTACTATACATTTTCCTCTCTACACCATGGCAACCCCCCCCCACCACTCATTTTGGAGGTGGGGTTGAGGGTGGGGCCATGCTCAAACCTTGCAAGTGGGCCCCGTTAAACTGTTTTACGCCACTGTAGGCATTGATTGGAGTTAGGAGACAGACTATAAGAGAGTATTATTTTTTTCAGTAAATGTCTTGATCTTGTGGATTTTAGATCAAAGGCTCAAAGTTAAGATTCCCCTTGAAGATTTTTTCTTGACCTGAAACTTTTAAGGTGCTGAAAAGCTTAGCACTGAGATAAAGCCCCCCCCCCTCACTCTCTCTTCTAAACCCAGGTTTTGTTATCTCCGGTCATACACTTCTGGCAGAGAGAGACTCTCTCCCCCTGGTCATGCAGAAAGAGAGGCAGAGAGCACAGAGAGAGACAAAAGGACTTCACTTGGCCAAACTCCTAAATTAAACCATCTTTCCACTTTTGAGAATGTGGGAATGATCCGTGTACACATAAGGGACAGTGATGTTGAGTGTGTTTCATTTGGTGATCTCATGAAGGACAGGAAACACACATAAGGATATCTTTTAAAGTGTACATTTCCCAGCTGTGAGGTTTACATCTAAATATTGGGAAAAGTATGTGATTAAACATTAAACTATTGTGAAAAGATGTAATGTGATGTTAACCTTCTAAATCAGAGTATGGGTTTTTCATATAAAGATTAACTACTCAGTGACCACGCCCACGTGAGCATAGACAGTATGTCCACATCATGGAACTGCCCTTTTATACTGAAACGTATAAAACCCACTCCTGATGAAATTCACACCAGACCACGCAAACCCCGGTGTAAGATAAGGTTGAAAACGGTTGAATTTCTGAGACCAAAACATGCCGGGTGACGCTGGTGTGTGAAGTGGTTTAAACTACAACTCTTCCAAAGGTCAAGACTATACCAGGTGGAGCATTGGCTACACTGCTGGAAATGGTTAAACTCTGAGACTATCGATCCCTACAGAATAAGAGCAAATCTTAGACACAAATTACTAGTCAGACTAGAAATTATGTAAACCTAGGACGGGAATATAGACAATCGCTGAAGTAACTATTCTATGAGAACATATCTGAATGGTACTCTGAAGTAACTATTCTATGAGAACATATCTGAATGGTACTCTGAAGTAACTATTCTATGAGAACATATCTGAATGGTACTCTGAAGTAACTATTCTATGAGAACATATCTGAATGGTACTCTGAAGTAACTATTCTATGAGAACATATCTGAATGGTACTCTGAAGTAACTATTCTATGAGAACATATCTGAATAGTACTCTGAAGTAACTATTCTATGAGAACATATCTGAATGGTACTCTGAATTCTATGAGAACATATCTGACTGGTACTCTGAAGTAACTATTCTAACCACCTACAACACAAAATACTTTGTGACTTCAATGAAAGTTAACCAGAGACTCTGATGAACCCTACAGGACGATCAAGGATTCCAACAGAGAAGACATACAGGCGTAAATATATATACATTGCAATTATTCTCGAATGAGCGGCCGTTCGTACGCAAAGGATTAGCATTTCAATTAATATAATTATAGACTGTGTGTAATGAATCCATTTAGTCTTTCCTGCTCTTTCTCAGTCCCACCTCTTTCCTTTTGTCTACCAAGCTGTAATATCAGCGTAACCCACTAGGGACTTGTCTATCTTTGTTAGTAACCAATATCTTCTGTTTGTTTGCTATGTATTTCTGTGTTTATTTTGTTAGTTAGTAAATAAATAATTAAGCCAATTTGTATATTGCTGATTCATAATTTATGCTAGGGGTCGTGCAGATACCAATAATTTTACAACATTCAGATGAGACTGATAGAAGGTAGCAATTAATAATCATTAATGGCAGACTGTAATTGATAATATATGACAATATCTGAAGAGTCGATTCAGGAAATAGAGACTATATCAAAAAAATCCTGTGGTGCTCCTAGTTAATTAAAGTTTACATGATTAGCTTAATCACATAATAATAATTATACATAGAGAATTGATTTGATAAAATTACAGTCTTCACATTTAAGGATAGTAAAGACTTGACAAAAGCTTTGCCATCCACCCCCTGTGAGCTGTAACATCCATGCTCTGAGCACTCATGCTGCATGTAGACAAAACAATCCACAAATATGACTCAACATTGGCTAGTTTTCGTATGTTTGTAAGCTCTCTATGCTAATAATACAATTGAAGACTTATTCTAATTGCAGTGTTACATTACGTTAACGTTAAGGGCCCAATGCAGACATTGTTATATCAATATCAAATCATTACTGGGTAACAATTAAGTACCTTTAATAGTTTGCCATTCAAATCTTTAAAACATCTTGCTATGACTGTCTGGGACTGGTCTGAGTGGGGAGGGGAACACTGAAAACTAGCTGTTATTGGCAGTGAGGTTTGGAACTCTCTTTGTTATTGGTCTATTAACTAATTTACCACCTGGTGATATCACCAGGCAAGCTGAAGGTCTGGTGTATATTGTATTTTCAACCAGCAACTGTCAGGAAATAACATTGATCACATTTTTACAGTGTTAGATTCATCAGCTGTTACAAAATATGATACAAAGCACAATATGAAAAAAATATTTGGACTGCACTGGGCCTTTAAAGGTAACATTTCTTTCCAGCTGTGTTGTCTCCTGCATTCACTGCAGACAGACTGGAGAAAGTTACTGACACCTGTCTAGTCAGGCTATCTATAGTGACTGTCTATAGTGTCAGCTGGAGACACTATGACACTAACACGGGCACTATGGAGACACTAGAGACTGGGGTAGAGTGTATCACCTGGAATACCATGGTGAGCTGCTGTCTGACTTCAATACAAACTGCCCTGTCATACATGCAGGTGTAATATCTTAATTTGAACAGTTTTTCTCAGCAGGACAATAATACGGCAGTAACAGGAAATGTGAATTATTATATGGATTATGGACATGGGCATTTTTGTAGGGGTTGATACATTTTTTATTAGGATAAATCAAGTCTGACCTTTTAAAGTGGTTATTACATACTTTATAAGTCTTTTTAAACCTTGAATATACTAAGATTTGCATTTCCTGCCACACAGGAAAATTGTCTGTGACAACAGAGCGATCAAATTAAAGGGGCAATAATTTATTTCTAATTGAATGATAGGTACCCATCTTGAAATATATATAACTTAGCTTAGTTCATCTGTCGTACCCCATCAGAACCCAAAATATAAGCTTGTTTTACTCAAGATCACCTTTATAGCAGCTTGAGGACATTTACCTATCACAGTAAAAGGCCTGTGTCTCACCAGGGATCTCAGAATGTCTTCCTCTGACTCCTGCAGTGAGAGGTGCAGGCGGGATATATTTACGTTGCCTGTCTGGCACCACTATCATATGCCAACCTACTGGCAGTACTGTCATTGGAACAGTGGCAGTAGTGGAGCCATGTAAGCCTGGGGGAGGCTGTGGGCAGATACCACACTCTCCAAACTCCTCTTCAGCGATGGCCCACAGCAAGGATCACAATTATCCATTTCATTCTGTGCTTATGTAACTGGAGTAAAGTGAGGACTGCCAGCAGGGGAGAACTTATACAATAAGGAGATTTAGCCAAACTTTTGTTTAAACCATTTGGTTGTTGCTGCAGGGGGACTGAGGAGCTGAACACCAGTTCATGCAGCATTCACAGTCTCAGATTCATACTGTAGTATGTACAGATTCATACTGTGCAGTACACACATACAGGGAATGCACACTGTCTATAAATAAGAACAATGCATACCAGCAAAATAAGTGCTTATTGGTGGTATTATTATTTTGTGAATGATTTTAACATTATACTCGAATTAGGTGATATATCCCAGTTGTCCACCCAGTATCCTGTGAGGTGTGGGAATGAATCATTGATGTGACCTTTCTGCTCAAAGCCTTTCATAAACAGACAGACAGCCTCTCTGACCTTCTTACTAACCAGAACAAACAAACAACTCAATACGACAGGATCACAGCACTGCACTGTGTGTCCTGGCATAGATTACACGACCCAAATCGACCAGGGTTGTGTCAGGTAGCAGGATGGCAGAGACAGGCGACATGGTGGCTGAGTTAGACTGAAAGTGGAGATTAGAACCAGCCTTGCTAATGCTGTAGTGGAAGAATGAGAGAAGGTGATAGTTGTGACTAGCAACTGGCTGGAGTGGGAGCACAGCATGATGACTCAATCACGATTTATGACATTGTTTGGATGGCCGACCATCTGTGGGCTACCACAGGGATTAAACACACCTTATCTGTGGCTATCTCGATGAAGTGTGTGTTCTCACAGAAGTCCTAGGGTCACTGAAGCCAGGAGAGGTGATGACTGATGAAACTTGAATCAACTAAATTAATGTTACTGGTTTGATTTAATTGTCATGTTTGGATTGTTACAAGAGTTCATGAAGAGCTATGAATTTTGATATGATTCATTGTACTCTAAGTGCTATGGATTTATTGTTACAGAGATTCTGATATTCTGTTTGTCGGATGGTGCATAGTTCAAAGAGGAGCAATACAGGGGTGTGCTCTTATTATACAGTGTTAAGGTGTGGTGGTTTGATTTGAGTTTTTGATTTGATTAGATTAGAGAATGTGTGTTGTTTTCATGCCTTTGTTTATGTGTTTTTGGGCCATGCAAAGTTATGTTAATTAGACGATTGGAGATACAAGGAGTTTGCGTTTAAACATCGATCATGCAGTCATTGGTAAACCGATCTCCTGATGTACGTTTGTATGTCATAGACGCAAATTTTCTATGCTGTTAAGACTTAGGATATTTTGTATTATTTTTATTGTGAAGATTTCTGGTATGTACCATTTGGTGATTGTATTCTTATTGAGTAACTGCAATAAATCGGATTACTTCACACATTTCTGAGTAATATTCCTTGAATTATTATTTGGTGAAATGTTTCATGTTAAATGTTATTCGCAAAGCAATTGACTTTTTCCCCCTTGACTTTTTCCACATTTTGTTACGTTACAGCCTTATTCCAAAATGTATTAAATCGTTTTTTTCACCTAATCAATCTAAACAACAACCTATAATGACAATGCAAAAACAGGTTTTTAAAAATTTTTGCTCATTTATAAAAAAAATATAACTTAAATATAACATTTACATAAGTACCCTTTACTCAGTACTTTGTTGAAGCACCTTTAGCAGTGATTACAGCATCGAGTCCTCTCAGGTATGATGCTACAAGCTTGGCACACCTGTATTTGGGGAGTTTCTCCCATTCTTCTCTGCAGATCCTTTCAAGCTCTGTCAAGTTGGATGGGGAGCGTTGCTGCACAGCTATTTTTAGGTCTCTAGGGAGATGTTTGATAGGGTTCAAATCCGTGCTGTAACTGGGACACTCAAGCACATTCAGAGACTTGTCCCAAAGCCACTCCTGCGTTGTCTGTGTGCTTAGGGTTGTTGTCCTATTGGAAGGTGAACCTTCACCCCAGTCTGAGGTCCTAAATGTTCTGGAGCAGGTTTTCATCAAGAATCTCTCAGTACTTTGCTCCATTAATTTTTCCCTCGATCCTGACTAGTTTCCCAATCCCTGCCGCTGAAAAACATCCCCACAGCATGATGCTGCCACCACCATCCTTCACTGTAGGGATGGTGCCAAGTTTCCACCAGGCGTGACGCTTAGCATTCAGGTCAAATAGTTAAATCTTGCTTTCATCAGACCAGAGAATCTTGCTTCTCATGGACTGTGAGTCTTTAGGTGCCTTTTGTCAAACTCCAAGCGGGCTGTCATGTGCCTTTTACAGAGGAGTGGCTTCCGTCTGGCCACTACCATAAAGGCCTGATTGGTGGAGTGCTACAGAGATGGTTGTCCTTCTGAAAGGTTCTCCCATCTCCATAGAGGAACTCTAGAACTTTTTTGGCCGGACGGCAAGCTCTAGGAAGAGTCTTGGTGGTTCCAAACTTCATCCATTTAAGCATGATGGAGGCCACTGTGTTCTTGGGAACCTTCAATGCTGCAGACATTTTTTAGTACCCTTCCCCAGATCTGTGCATCGACGCAATCCTGTCTCAGAGCTCTACGGAGAATTCCTTTGACCTCAAGGCTTGGTTTTTGCTCTGACATGCACTGTCAACTGTGGGACCTTATATAGACAGGTTTGTGCCTTTTCAAATCATGTCCAATCAATTTACCACAGGTGGACTCCAATCAAGTTGTAGAAACATGTCATGGATGATCAATGGAAACAGGATGCACCTGAGCTCAATTTCAAGTCTCAAAGTAAAGGGTCTGAATACTTACAGTATGTAAATAAGGTATTTCAATTATTATTTTTTTTTATCAATTTGCAAATATTTCTAAAAACCTTTTTCCATAAGGGCACAAGGAGAGACCCAAATGCAGACACATTTATTATAACAAAGGGAGTAGGCAAAGGCAGGTTGGGGACAGACGAGAGTTCATATATCAGGTCAGAGTCCAAACAGTATCAGACAATAGGTAGTCTCAAAGTCAGGGCAGACAGGAGTCAGAAACCAGATCTGAGTCCAAAAACAGTACAAGGGGATAGGCGGGCTTGAAGGGGATAGGCGGGCTTGAAGGGGATAGGCGGGCTTGAAGGGGATAGGTGGGCTTGAAGGGGATAGGCGGGCCCTCCCTTTCAAAACTTTAAAATGATCATGATCCATTAGGTCATTTATAATTTTCAATGATTAGTGATGTTTTGAGATAGGTCTGTATTAAAATAGATACAGTTGAAGTTGGAAGTTTATATACACCATAGCCAAATACATACAGCCAAACCCACTGGCTCCATGTCATCTACAAGACCCTGCTAGGTAAAGTCCCCCCTTATCTCAGCTCGCTGGTCACCATAGCATCTCCCACCTGTAGCACGCGCTCCAGCAGGTATATCTCTCTAGTCACCCCCAAAACCAATTCTTTCTTTGGCCGCCTCTCCTTCCAGTTCTCTGCTGCCAATGACTGGAACGAACTACAAAAATCTCTGAAACTGGAAACACTTATCTCCCTCACTAGCTTTAAGCACCAACTGTCAGAGCATCTTACAGATTACTGCACCTGTACATAGCCCACCTATAATTTAGCCCAAACAACTACCTCTTTCCCAACTGTATTTCATTTATTTATTTATTTTGCTCCTTGGCACCCCATTATTTTTATTTCTACTTTGCACATTCTTCCATTGCAAAACTACCATTCCAGTGTTTTACTTCCTATATTGTATTTACTTTGCCACCATGGCCTTTTTTGCCTTTACCTCCCTTCTCACCTAATTTGCTCACATTGTATATAGACTTGTTTATACAGTATTACTGACTGTATGTTTGTTTTACTCCATGTGTAACTCTGTGTCGTTGTATCTGTCGAACTGCTTTGCTTTATCTTGGCCAGGTCGCAATTGTAAATGAGAACTTGTTCTCAACTTGCCTACCTGGTTAAATAAAGGTGAAATAAAAATAAATAAATAAACATTTAAACTCAGTTTTTCACAATTCCTGACATTTAATCCTCGTAAAAATTCCCAGTCTTAGGTCAGTTAGAATCACCAGTTTATTTTAAGAATGTGAAATGTCAGAATAATAGCAGAGATAGTTATTTATTTCAGCTTTTATTTCGTTCATCACATTCCCAGTGATCCCATTTACATACACTCAATTAGTATTTGGTATCATTGCCTTTAAATGGTTTAACTTGAGTCAAACTTGAGTCAAACATTTCGGGTAGCCTTTCACAAGCTTCCCACAATAAGTTGGGTGAATTTTGGCCCATCCCTCCTGACAGAGCTGGTGTAACTGAGTCAGGTTTGTAGGCCTCTTTGCTCGCACACGCTTTTTCAGTTCTGCCCACAAATTTTCCATAGGATTGAGGTCAGAGCTTTGTGATGGCAACTCCAATACCTTGACTTGATTGTCCTTAAGCCATTTTGACACAACTTTGGAAGTATGCTTGGGGTCATTGTCCATTTGGAAGACCCATTTGCGACCAAGCTTGAACTTCCTGACTGATGTCTTGAGATTTTGCTTCCATATATCCACATAATTTCCTGCCTCATAATGCCATCTATTTTGTGAGGTGCACCAGTCCCTCCTGCAGCAAAGCACCCCCACATGGTGTTCTTCAGCTTGCAAGCTTCCCCCTTTTTCCTCCAAACATAAAGATGGTCATTATGGCCAAACAGTTCTATTTTTGTTTCATCAGACCAGAGGACATTTCTCCAAAAAGTACGATCTTTGTCCCCATGTGCAGTTGCAAATCGTAGTCTTTTTTTATGGCAGTTTTGGAGCAGTGGCTTCTTCCTTGCTGAGCGGCCTTTCAGGTTATGTCGATATAGGACTCGTTTTACTGTGGATATAGATACTTTTGTACCCGTTTTCTCCAGCATCTTCACAAGGTCCTTTGCTGTTGTTCTGGGATTTATTTGCACTTTTCGCACCAATGTACGCTCATCTCTATGAGACAGAACGCTTCTCCTTCCTGAGCGGTATGACGGCTGCGTGATCCCATGGTGTTTATACTTGCGTACTATTGTTTGTACAGATGAACGTGGTACCTTCAGGCATTTGTAAATTGCTCTCAAGGATGAACCAGACCTGTGGAGGTCTACAATTTTTATTCTGAGGTCTTTTGATTTTCCCATGATGTCAAGCAAAGAGGCACTGAGTTTTAAGGTAGGCCTTGAAATACATCCACAGGTAGACCTCCAATTGACTCAAATTATGTCAATTAGCCTATCAGAAGCTTCTAAAGCCATGACATCATTTTCTGGAATTTTCCAAGCTGTTTAAAGGCACAGTCAACTTAGTGTATGTAAACTTCTGACCCACTGGAAATGGGGTTTTTCTGACCCACTGGAAACAAGTTTTTATGAGTCCAACCTACGTGTCTGTAAACTTCCGACTTCAACTGTATACACCGGGGATAATAAGCAACACCTGGAGTGGGTGGAAACAATCACAAGGACAGGTGAACCAGATCAGGGTGTGACATTTTTGCTTTGTCATTATGGGGTATTGTGTGTAGATTGCAGAGGATTGCATTTTATTTAATCCACTTTAAATAAGGATGTAACTTAAGAAAATGTTGAAAAAGTCAAGTGGTCTGAATACTTTCCAAAGGCACATAGGATATATGCTTGGTATCTAGCAGTGCATCTCTGAGGTTAACTCTTGATACTAGCCATCCGGGATCCAGGATCGTGAATACAGCCTCAAGCTCATTACCATAACGCAACGTTAACTATTCATGAAAATCGCAAATGAAATGAAATAAATATGCTAGCTCTCAAGCTTAGCCATTTGTTAACAACACTGTCATCTCAGATTTTCAAAATATGCTTTTCAACCATAGCAAAACAAGCATTTGTGTAAGAGTATTGATAGCTAGCGCAGCATTTAGCGTAGCATTCAGCGGGCAACATTTTCACAAAAACAAGAAAAGCATTCAAATAAAATAATTGACCTTTGAAGAACTTCGGATGTTTTCAATGAGGAGACTCTCAGTTAGATAGCAAATGTTCAGTTTTTCCAAAAAGATTCTTTGTGTCGGAGAAATCGCTCCGTTTTGTTCATCACGTTTGGCTACCAAAAAAAAAAAAACAATTCAGTCATCAAAACGCTGAACTTTTTTCCAAATTAACTCCATAATATCGACTGAAACATGGCAAACGTTGTTTAGAATCAATCCTCAAGGTGTTTTTCACATATCTCTTCGATGATATATCGTTCGTGGAAGTCTGCTTTCTCCTCTGAATCACATGGAAGAATGCTTGCAGCTGAAGATTACGCACCAATTTCGACAAAGGACACCGGACGGACACCTGGTAAATGTAGTCTCTTATGGCCAATCTTCCAATGATATGCCTACAAATACGTCACAATGCTGCAGACACCTTGGGGAAACGGCAGAAAGTGTAGGCTTGTAGGCGCATTCACAGCCATATAAGGAGACAATGGAAAACAGCGCCTCAAAAATTTTGCTCACTTCCTGTTTGAAGTTTCATCTTGGTTTCGCCTGTAGCATCAGTTCTGTGGCACTCACAGATAATATCTTTGCAGTTTTGGAAACGTCAGAGTGTTTTCTTTCCAAAGCGTTTTTTCGTGAGTTTCAGTTTAATTACATGCATAGTCGAGCATCTTTTCGTGACAAAATATCTTGTTTAAAATGGGAACGTTTTTTTATCCAAAAATGAAATACTGCCCCTAGAGTCTCAAGAATAATTGAATGCTAAGATATTGATTGCAAAATATTAGCTCCTTGTTCCTCAGCCTCTTAATAATTGCAAAACGGTAAACCTAGACACGTGCATTTTATAGTATTCCGAGTGGTGACGCAAGGCTTGCAACCCTGGCTATATTCCCTCTGGATACCATTCTGGATCAATAGCATTCACATGATAATGGAGTCAGATTGACTAATGTAGTTCATTATTATTATATTCAAAATAATGTTTGGATAATTTCCATCCACCTACATAATAGTGACTCATCCAATTGATGGGGATTTTCTGTATTACACTACAATGTCATCATCATCAGCTCTTTCTCTCTGTTCTTCACATTTATTTTCGAGCACAGAGGTTGGTGACTCTTCACAAAGGGTTAACATAGGAGGATGATATTAAGGAGGATTTGTTTAGAAGTAACATGATTGACAGGCCTGGTAAGTGGCCAGGGTGACAATATTATCTCTGTTTATTCTTGGTGAGGTATCAAGTCAAGTAAACGTTTATTGGTGGCATACAGTACACAGTTTAGCAGATGTTATAGCGGTGCAGCGAAATGCTTGTGTTACTAGCTCCTAGTGCAGTAAAATGTCAAACAAGTACACACGTAATAAATAATAGAGAATATCAGAAAGAATCCAGTTAAAAACCCAAATAACACTGTATCAGTAATCCAAATGCAATATATGCGTACAGAGCCTTTAGAAAGTATTCATTCCCCTTGACTTATTCCACATTTTGTAGTGTTACAGCCTGAATTCAACATTGAATAAATGAATTTACACTCAATACCCCATAATGACAAAGTGAAAACATGTTTTTAGAATGTTTTGCTATTTTATTTTTGATTGAACATTAAATACAGAAATACTGTATCTCATTTACATAAGTATTCACACCCCTGAGCCAATACTTTGTAGAAGCATCTTTGGCAGTGATTACAGCTGTGAGTCTTTCTGCGTGAGTCTCAAAGAGGTTTCCACATTACTCTCATTCTCATTACTCTCACTCTCATTCTTCAAGCTCTGTGAAATTGGTTGTTAATCATTTATAGACAACCATTTTAAGGTCTTGCCATAGATTTTCCAGTAGATTTAAGTCAAAACTGTAACTCGCCACTCATGAACATTCACTGCCTTCTTGGTAAGCAACTCCAGTGTAAATTTGACATTGTGTTTTAGGTTATTGTCCTGCTGAAAGGTGAATTCATCTTCCAGTGTCTGGTGGAAAGTGGACAGCCAGGTCTTCCTGTAGGATTTTGCCTGTGCTAAGCTCCATTCCGCTCCTTTTTTTATCCTGAAAAACTCCCAGGCCTTAATGATTACTAGCATACCCATAACATGATGCAGCCACCACTATGCTTGAAAGTATGGAGAGGGGTACTTAGTAATGTATTGTATTGTATTTGCCCTAAACATAACACTTTGTATTCAGGAAAAAATAGTTAATTGCTTTGTCACATTTTTTGCAGTATTACTTCAATGTTGTTGATCCATCCCCAGTTTTTGCCTATCAAAACCATTCAACTCCGTAACTGTTTTAAAAATGACCATTGGCCTCATGGTGAAATTCCTGAGCAGTTTCCTTCCTCTTTGGCAACTGAGTTAGGATGGGCACGTGTATATTTGTAGTGACTGGGTGTATTGAGGTAGTTGTTTAAAAAATCATGTGAAATACAATTATTGCACACAGAATGAGTCCATGCAACATATTGTGTGGCTTGTTAAGCACATTTTTGGAACTCTACTCACGCTGCGCCTTGGTATCATCATTATGATGAACGTAACAGTAATACATAAAAAATATATATATACACTTTTCCCTTATGGGGTATTGTGTGTAGGCCAGTAACCAACATTCAGGCTGTAACGCAACAACATTATGAAAAAGTCAAATGGTGTGAATACTTTCTGAAGGCACTGTATATACACCAACAGATATAGTAAGAACGATATGTACAGCAGTATGTGGACACATGGCCTTCGACCATCTCATTCCAAAATCAGCCTCCACTATACTGCTGGGAAGGCTTTCCACTATATGTTGTAACATTGCTACGGGGACTTGGTTCCATTCATCCACAAAAGCATTAGTGAGGTCGGGCACAGATGTGGGGCGATTAGGTCTGGCTCGCAGTCAGTGTTCCAATTCATCCCATAGATGTTTGATGGGGTTGAGGTCAGGGCTCTGTGCAGGCCAGTCAAGTTCTCCCACACCGATCTCGACAAACCATTTCTGTATGGACCTAGCTTTGTGCACGGGGGCATTGTCATGCTGAAACAGGAAAGGGCCTTCCCCAAACTGTTGCCACAAAGTTGGAAATACAGAATTGTCTAGAATGTCATTGTATGCTATAGCATTAAGATTTCCCTTCACTGAAACTAAGGGGCCTAGCCCGAACCATGAAAAACAGCCTCCGACCATTATACCTCTTCCACCAAACTTTACAGTTGGCTCTATCCATTGGGCAGGTAGCGTTCCCCTGGCATCCACCAAATCCAGATTTGTCAACTGGCAGATGGTGAAGAGTGATTCATGACTCCAGAATTGCGAGCTTTAAACCACTCCAGCTGACTCTTGACATTGTGCATGGTGATCTTAGGCTTGTGTGCGGCTGCTCGGCCATGGAAACCAATTTCACGAAGCTCACGATGAACAGTTATTGTGTTGAAGTTGCTCCCAGGGGCAGTTTGGAACTCAGGAGTGAACTGAGGACAGATTATTTTTTACGCGCTACACGCTTCAACACTCAGCGGTCCCGTTCCATGAGCTTGTGTGGCCTACCACTTCACAGTTGAGTCGTTGTTAATATACTTATCCTCTTCCTCAGTTGTGCACTGGGGCCTCCCACTCCTCTTTCTATTCTGGTTAGAGACCGTTTGCACTATTCTGTGAAGGGAGTAGTTCACAGCGTTGTACGAGTTCTTCAGTTTCTTGGCAATTTCTCGCATGAAATACCCTTCATTTCGCAGAACAAGAATAGACTGATGAGTTTCAGAAGAAAGTTCTTTGTTTCTGGACATTTTGAGCCTGTAATCAAACTCACAAATGCTGATGCTCCAGATACTCAACTAGTCTAAAGAAGGCCAGTTTTATTGCTTCTTTAATTAGCACAGCAGTTTCAGCTGTAAGGGACAAAAAAATAGATTTTCTTTCAAAGACAAGGACATTTCTAAGTGACCCCAAACTTTTGAACAGTAGTGTAGTACCAGTCAAAAATGTAGACACACCTAGTAATTCCAGGGTTTTTCATTATTTTTTATATTTTCACATTGTAGAATAATAGTGAAGACATCAACACTATGAAAAACACATATGGAATCATGTAATAACAAATTTAAATATATTTTATATGTGAGATTCTTCAAAGTAAACACCCTTTGCCTTGATGACAGCTTTGCACACTCTTGGCATTCGCTCAACCAGCTTCACCTGGAATGCTTTTCCTGCAGTTCTTGAAGGAGTTCCCACACATTCTGAGCACTTGTTGGCTGCTTTTCCTTCACTCTGCGGTGTAATTCATCCCAAACCATCTCGCCTTGTGTGTGTGTTTAAGCTCGTGTGTGTGTTTTATGTGAGTGAGTCTATCTTTGTCTCTTACTACAAGAGTTGGAGTATAGTAGGGAATCCATCCTGAGGGTAATCTTTCTTTGTCTTTCTGTTAATGCCCTTTCTGTGCTCTCACTAATGAGCAGCGATCATGAAGGTGTAAATCACATGACATGGCTGGATGCAATGTGCTTCTCTGAGCCAGGGCTCAGTAGGGTCCCTGTCCAAATGACATTTAGATGCCTGGTAATTAACCCTTCTGCCTTTCTTTGTGTTTGTCTGTGTGTGTGTGTGTGTGTGTGTGTGTGTGTGTGTGTGTGTGTGTGTGTGTGTGTGTGTGTGTGTGTGTGTGTGTGTGTGTGTGTGTGTGTGTGTGTGTGTGTGTGTGTGTGTGTGTGTGTGTGTGTGTGTGTGTGTGTGTGTGTGTGTGTGTGCGCATTAGTGCCTGAGCAATGGAGCAAGCGGAGCAACTGATGTTTTGAAATAGGTCTGTATTAAAATAGATACAGTTGAAGTTGGAAGTTTTATATACACCTTAACCAAATACATTTAAACTCACAATTCCTGACTTTTAATCCCAGTAAAACAGTCTTAGGTCAGTTAGGATCACCAGTTTATTTTAAGATTGTGAAATGTCAGAATAATAGTATAGAGAATTCTTTCTTTCTTTCATCACATTCCCAGTCAAGGCTTTCTGATGGCCACTCCAACACCTTGACTTTGTTGTCCTTAAGCCATTTTGCCACAACTTTGGAAGTATGCTTGGGGTCATTGTCCATTTGGAAGACCCATTTGTGATCAAGCTTTAACTTCCTGACTGATGTCTTGAGATGTTGCTTCAGTATATCCACGTAATTTTTCTTCTCATGATGCCATCTATTTTGTGAAGTGCACCAGTACCTCCTGCAGCAAAGCACCCCAACAACATGATGCTGCCACTCCGTGCTTCACAGTTGGGATGGTGTTCTTCGACTTACAAGCCTCCCCCTTTTTCCTCCAAACATAACAATGGTCATTATGGCCAAACAGTTATATTGTTGTTTCATCAGACCAGAGGACATTTCTCCAAAAAGTACAATCTTTGTCCCTATGTGCAGTTGCAAACTGTAGTCTGGCTTTTTTATGGTGGTTTGGAGCAGTGGCTTCTTCCTTGCTGAGCGGCCTTTCAGGTTTTGTTGATATAGGACTTGTTTTACTGTGGATGTAGATACTTGTTTCCCTGTTTCCTCCAGCATCTTCACAAGATGTTGTTCTGGGATTAATTTGCACTTTTCGCACCAAAGCACGTTTATCTCTAGGAGACAGAATGCGTCTCCTTCCTGAGTGGAATGACGACTGCTTGGTCCCATGGTGTTTATACTTCCGTACTATTGTTTGTACAGATGAACATGGTACCTTAAGGCATTTGGAAATTGCTCCCAAGGATGAACCAGACTTGTGGAGGTCTTCAATTTTTTTCTGAGGTATTGGATGATTTCTTTTGATTTTCCCATGATGTCAAGCAAAGAGGCACTGAGTTTTAAGGTAGGACTTGAAATATCCACAGGTACACCTCCAATTGATTCAAATGATGTCAATTAGCCTATCAGAAGATGTCATTTTCTGGAATTTTCCAGGCTGTTTAAAGGCACAGTCAACTTAGTGTATGTAAACTTCTGACCCACTGGAATTGTGATACAGTGAATTATAAGTGAAATAATCTGTCTGTAAACAATTGTTGGAAAAATTAGTTGTGTCATACATAAAGTAGATGTCCTCACCGACTTGCCAAAACTATAGTTTGTTAACAAGAATTTTGTGGAGTGGTTAATGACTCCAACCTACAGTGTAAGTGTATGTAAACGTTCGACTTCAACTGTATGTGCGATAGAAATAGTTTGACTTCTTAGTGAGTGTATTTTGAGCAGATTGGTTGGGAGTGCTGTGTTCACAGTCTGTGCTGAGCTGCTATTGCCTGGGCTCATGTTCATTTTCAGTCAGGGCTGTTCCCCAATATAGATACGACTAAATATCTCTGTGTTTTCCAGTCCTGAACATCAAGCCTCACCAGGCCTCTGTCTCTGTGGCCATGTTCTGAGGGATGAGTCGTAGGAGTCGATTAAATCTTAATCACGTTGGGCTATTGTTCATTAATTGATCCTGTCAGTGAGGCTGGGGATCATAATGTATAATGAGGGTAGAACTCCATTAATGAGGGTTGAACCCCACTCTCATCATGACAGATGACAGACACTTATTGAGGAGACACGGGATTTATAGATTACTCAATATCTGTCTCTATCAAGCTCTGTACTTAATGTAATCACTAATGATACAGTATGTTACTGTATGCTTCACACCTAGGCTAAAGTCTGTTAATTTATGTGGTAACATCTGTTGGTATGCAGCTGGTGTGTGAGGAGTTGGGTGTGTTCCTTTATCCTGGCAGATAGGGCAGGTCTGGCTGTGCTGATGGATGGAGGGAGATAAGGATAGCTGACAGCCTTGTGTGAGCCACTTGTGTTCCTCATTTATCAGCCAAAACAGGCCTCTGTCTCTGGAACAGGCCCTGGCTGTGTGTGGGGCCGATCCTGTGTGTGTGCGTGTGTCACAGGAGGTTGGTGGTTACCATGTTTTTGATGCTATTTCATTCGCTCCGCTACAGCCATTATTATGAGCTGTCCTCCCCTCAGCAGCCTCCACTGGTGTGTGTGTGTGTTATCATTTTCAGACATTCACTCTCTCTCTCTCTCTCTCTCTCTCTCTCTCTCTCTCTCTCTCTCTCTTTCTCACTCACACACACACACAGACACATTATCACTTTCAGACACTCACAACCACAACTTGTTCTCTAATGAAACTCCCCTCAATCCATCACGGGAAGATATTCCTCTGTGTGGGCTAGTCTCGCTTGGTAGGTGGCTACTCTCCTGTTCTGAATGGATGGATCCCTGACATGGACCACCTCAGACAGGAGATAATAACTGTAAAAAGGTCCTTATTAGTCCAGGAGATAAAAAAGAGAAAAGATGGGTCACTGGAAATGAACAAGTATATCTCTATACCCTTTAGGTGGATCATTTGAAATGAGGAGGATGGGGAATAGAGGAACTTTTATTTAACTAGGCAAGTTAGTTAAGACAAATTCTTATTTACTATGACAGCATATGGCCAAGCCCGGACAACGCTGGGCCAATTGTGCGTCGGCCTATGGAACTCCCAATTACAGCCAGTTGTGATAAAGCCTGGAATCGAACCAGGGTGTCTGCAGTGATGCCTCTAGCACTGAGATGCAGTGCCTTAGACCGCTACGCCACCCGGGAGCCCGAGTGGTGAGGAAAGAGGAGAGAGATGTGCACAGAGTGAGATTGAGACATCCCAAGGAGGGTCAGCTCACTTTTTCTGGTAGCCATGACAACCAGGCAGCCCTGCGCCCCAAAAAACAGTGATTAAGGATAGACATGAAATACACAGTGAATGTCTCTTCTTCTTCTTAGAAGCGTGCAGGATGTGAGAGCCCTGCTGGAAGTTAAATGTCCTAATTGCATCCCTTTTGTCCGTAGCAGCAAGGTCTGCATAGCGTCGTCCCCATTCCCGTCTGCCCACTCAGACATATTAGCAGAACTGTTCCCATCTGTCTGATATACCCCTATATGTCCTCACTTCAGATCCCTCCCCACATGCACACACACACGTTCAATCCATATTTACCACAAAACAACACCACTTTTCATTGCTTTGAATGTTCCCTCTTATCTGGGCTCTTAATGTAATCTGAAAATTGTGGCCATCTGAGCAGAGCTTTTCATGCAAGCTTGGCATTTACAGTCTGTTATTATCAGATCCGGATTCTAAGATATGAGTGATAGTCCACCCATTAACCTGGAACACAGTGAATGTTCTCTTCACTGTTGGTGAATGGAGGTAGTGCTGGAACCTGTGATCTGCTCACATCAGAACCTATCCAGCCCTTATCCCACAGTACACACTGAGCTTCAGCAAACTTTAGAGTAGAGGATGGCTGGGTTGGGCTGGCATGCTTTTTCATGCAATGGTATTCCTTAGTGGCGAGTAATGTGGTAAAGTAGGTCAGTGTTTAATTAACTAGTGGTACAGTTGTGCTGTTCTGAGGCTCTACCCCTCGCAGAAAATGGAGCAAGGGGACACAAAGGAGGGGTACCCTCTTAGAAAAAAAGACATCCAAGGGGTTCTTCAGCTGTCCCCATAGGAGAACCCTTTTTGGTTCCTGGTAGAACCCTTTTTGGTTTCAGGTAAACCCTTTCGGGTTCCATGTAGAGCCCTCTGTGGAAAGGGTTTTACATGGAACCCAAAAGTGTTCTGCCTGGAACCTAAAAAGGTTCTTCAAAGGGTTCTCCTATGGGGACTGCCAAAGAACCCTTTAAGTTGGAGATGAGACTGTGTTCAGTAGAGAGATGGCTCTGCTCTCTATCCTTCCTCCTCTATTCCAGCAGTTCACTCAGCTTTTGCGTGTCTCTCAAAAGCAAACAAGAGACAAATGACAGTGACAATGGAGAGAAGAGAGAAAGGAGGGGTGACAGAAAGAGCAATGATAAAGGTAGAGAGAAGAGAATGAACAGGGGAGGGATATCAATAGGATAAAGAGGAGGACTGAAATAGAGAGAGAGGGATGGAGCGGGATGTGCTTCTGCAGCCAGTTGTCATTTTAATTCAAAGGACCGGATTCAAAAGATGTTCTCTTTAAAATCTCTGAAGGATCGGACCTTTTTTTAAAACATTTTTCGCCTAAAATGACATACCCAAATCGAACTGCCTGTAGCTCAGGCCCTGAAGCAAGGATATGCATATTATTGGTACCATTTGAAATGAAACACTTTTGAAGTTTGTGGAAATGTGAAATGAATGTAGTAGAATATAACACATTAGATCTGGTAAAATATAATGCAAAGAAAACCTTTTTACAAACCTTCTTTTGTATATTTCTTTGTACCATCATCTTTGAAATGCAAGAGAAAGGCCATAATATATTATTCCAGCCCAGGTACAATTTAGATTTTTGCCAGTAGACAGCAGCAGTGTATGTGCAAAGTTTTTGACTGATCTAATGAACCATTGTATTTCTGTTCAAAATGTTGTATCAAGACTGCCCAAATGTGTCTAATTTGTTCATGTTCAAAACTGTCCACTCTCCTCAAACAGTAGCATGGTATTCTTTCACCGTAATATCTACTGTAAATTGGACAGTCCACTAATCCTAAAGAAGTCTCAATAGTTCTGGTCGGTGGCAATAACTATAGCAACACGTTTAGGCTTGCGCTGCAGTCATTTTCATACACTGGAGTTTAGAGCCCACACTTTGTCCAATAGCCAAAAGTCCAGTTTAACAGAAACAAGGGCAAACATAGTGGTATGAATATTTAATTTCCTTCCCATTCACATGGTGAGCCAGGGACCAGCACGGCTCCACAAGCTCCTGTAGTTCTTTAAAGCTGACTGGAGTCCTCCTGGCTGGGACTGGGCTTGGAGTCAGGGGCTAAGGGTGGGGCTGGGCACTAAGTTTGGTACTGAGGCTTAGGTCTGTTTCTAATTCTGTTCCTGGGTCAAGGGCCTCAGTGGATCAAGGGTGGCCCTGTTTCAGTTGGAGTCTGCAGCAGACTCTCTCCCACCTCCAGCTGCCTGTAGCAGCCATCTACAGTTGAAGTCAGAAGTTTACATACATCTTAGCCAAATACATACAAACTCAGTTTTTCACAATTTCTGACATGTAATCCTCGTAAAAATTCCCTGTCTTAGGTCAGTTAGGATCACCACTTTATTTTAAGAATGTGAAATGTCAGAATAATAGCAGAGAGAATGATTTATTTCAGCTTTTATTTCTTTCATCACATTCCCAGTGGGTCAGAAGTTTACATACACTCAATTAGTATTTGGTAGCATTGACTTTAAATTGTTTAACTTGGGTCAAACATTTCGGGTAGCCTTCCACAAGCTTCCCACAATAAGTTGGGTGAATTATGACCCATTCCTCCTGACAGAGCTAATGTAACTGAGTCAGGTTTGTAGGCCTCCTTGCTCGCACTCGCTTTTTCAGTTCTGTCCACACATTTCCTGTAGGAATGAGGTCGGACCTTTGTTATGGCCACTCCACTACCTTGATTTTGTTGTCCTTAAGCCATTTTGCCACAACTTTGGAGTCATTGTCCATTTGGAAGACCCATTTTCGACCAAGCTTTAACTTCCTGACTGATGTCTTGAGATGTTGCTTCAATATAGCCACATCATTTTCCCACCTTATGATGCCAATTATCTTGTGGCCCTCCTGCAGCAAAGCACCCCAACAACATGATGCTGCCACCCCCGCGCTTCACGGTTGGGATGGTGTTCTTTGGATTGCAAGCCTCCCCCTCTCCAAACATAATGATGGTCATTATGGCCAAACAGTTCTATTTTTGTTTCATCAGACCAGAGGACATTTCTCCAAAAAGTACAATCTTTGTCCCCATGTACAATTGCAAACTGTAGTATGGCTTTTTTATGGTGGTTTTGGAGCAATGGCTTCTTCCTTGCTGAGCGGCCTTTCAGGTTATGTCAATATGGGACTCGTTTTACTGTGGATATAGATACTTTTGTACCTGTTTCCTCCAGCATCTTCACAAGGTCCTTTGCTGTTGTTCTGGGATTGATTTTCGCACCAAAGTACATTCATCTCTATGAGACAGAACGCGTCTCCTTCCTGAGCGGTATGACGGCTGTGTGGTCCCATGCTGTTTATACTTGCGTACTATTGTTTGTACAGATGAACGTAGTACCTTCAGGCGTTTGGGAATTGCTCTCAAGGATGAACCAGACTTGTGGAGGTCTCCAATTTTTTTCTGAGGTCTTGGCTGATTTCTTTTGATTTTCCCATCATGTCAAGCAAAGAGGCACTGAGATTGAAGGTAGGCCTTGAAATACATCCACAGGTAGACCTCCAATTGACTCAAATAATGTCAATTAGGCTATCAGAAGCTTCTAAAGCCATGACATAATTTTCTGGAATTTTCCAAGCTGTTTAAAAGCACAGTCAACTTAGTGTATGTAAACTTCTGACCCACTGGAATTGTGATACAGTGAATTAAAAGTGAAATCATCTGTCTGTAAACAATTGTTGGAAAAATTACTTGTGTCATGCACAAAGTAGATGTCCTAACCGACTTGCCAAAAATATAGTTTTTCAACAAGAAATGTATGGAGTGGTGGAAAAACGAGTTTTAATGAATCCAACCTAAGTGTACAGTATGTAAACTTCCGACTTCAACTGTACTTCACTCTAGAGTCATTCTGAGATAAGGCCTATATCGAAAGCTCTGCAAGTGGTTTTCACTTCATTGATCTTACAGCTTGCAAATGCCCAAATCATTGTATAAATTCTTTACTATAATCAATAATGGTTCAGCATTGAGCCCGAAGACTGCAGGGAGATTTTGATAGATCGTGATGCGGATGATGAAGATGATTATTGTTATGACGATCATTATGCTGATTTTGACATTGTTCGTGATGATAATGGTGATAATTATATAATGCTAAAGAGGATGTTTATTGATCACTGTGTGTATATGATAGTCACAAGGAGCCCAGGGTGTAATGACAGTGATCATGGTATGTGTAGTTGCATGGCTAATGGCAGCAGGGCTAAGGGCAGCTGTTAACCTGATTGATGTCTCCTCCTTTCCTCTCATCTGCTCCTCTCCTGCCTGCAGATGATGGGAAGCTATCTCTGGACGAGTTCCAGGCGTTCTTCTCCGACGGGACACTGAACGAGGAAGAACTGGAGAATCTGTTTCACACAATTGACTCTGATAACACCAGGTGAGACAGTGCATCACATCACACTTCAACAGCAGAGCAGAGCTACAGACCGGAACACAATGGGTCTGGACCTCAGTGTGGAGATACCATTGAAGCTATATGAAACTATTGCATTTTTTTTTACCGAAGTTATCCTCTAGTTTCAGTCTACTTTTATCCATTGCAGGTCTATCCCAGAACCTCTATTCCCCTCTATTCATGCTAGTAGCCTGTTCACTGACATATAGGGCTGCAAAAGACGTGTGTGCGTGTGTCTGCATATGTGAGCAAATGGGCGTATCCTATAGGAATGTGTGTTTGTGCTGTGCAGTGCTATACAGGCAAGTGGATTTTTATTGTCATGAGTCTTGTCTTGGAGGCAGAACTGAGCGATTTCCCCTTCGATGAGCCCGCTGCAAAGACAAAATTGGCTAAAATAACATTTGCTTTTTGGTCTTAATTTAAGTTTAGGGTTAAGCATCAGTGTTAGCAGTGTGGTTAAGGTTAGGTTAAATGTTAGGTTTCGGTTTAAAATCAGATTTGATGACTTTGTGACTGTGCATTGTAGTGGCCACTCTGCAGAGCTGCCACCAGAACAAGATTAATGACTGAAACTTTAACCTGCACTATACAGTAGGCCAACTCTACCTGTGTGTATTTTGATCTAGTGAACTAGATCTGTAATATGTAAATCATCATCTGGACTGTTCAAATAAAGTGTGTTACATTGAGGAGGAAATTTCACAAGTCTGAGCTACAATAAATAAAACTGCCGTGTGTATGTGCGTGTGTATGTGCATGTGTGTTTCTACGTATGTGACTGTGCATGTGACCGTGCGTGCGTGTGTGTGCGTGTGTGTGTGTGCGTTTGTGTGTGTGTTTGCCAAAGTATACAATTGATCTATACTCGTAAATATCACATCCACTTTTTGAAGGTCTTTTGATGTGGAAATGGTGGATCCTTCAGCTGACAGGCCTTTGTTGATGACACCTTTAGATTAAAAAAAAATAGAAAAGGAGAATGATGACGAGAAAAATGAAGCATCAGGAAAAGAGATAGAGATTGATGAAAGAATTGCAGAGATTAAGGACAGTCGTCCAGTTCCTGTGTTACCTGTGGTCTCTCCTCTTATCTCCTGCCACTCTTTCTTTCTTTTAGCCTTGGCTGTCCATGACATCAACCTTGTTATTTTCCCACACTAAATGCTTTCTCTCATTAGAATATCAATTGAAATAACTTTATGCTTCCCCTAAATTTCTCTTTAATCAGGACTTTATCAAACACATCTTTAGATATTATCAGAACATTTCCTTCACCATTACTTTTTTATTTGATTTAACTACGCAAGACAGTTAAGAACAAATTCTTATTTACAATGACGGCCTAGGAACAGTGGGTTAACTGCCTTGTTCAGGGGCAGAACGACAGATTTTTGACCTTGTCAGCTTGGGGATTCGATCTAGCAACCTGTACAGTTACTGGCCCAACTCTCTAACCACTAGGCTACCTGCCCCCCCCCCATTACTCAACAGTATAACCAGTTGCTGTTGTGGGGTAATTGATTGGCCTGTTTAGAATGTTAAATTACAATGTAAGCCTTTGCTATTTAATGCCAATCTATTTTATCAGCTGACCGGACCACAGCAAGCAAAGATGAACTGTTCACCTTATTCCTGCTCCTCATCAATCTGGTTCCGCCAGATTGTAGTTCGTCATCAGTGATATGAAACAGTTTCATGCCAAAGAATAAGATTCAAAATTAATAACGATTTAGTGACCTAAAGCTGAATTCATGGGCACAGATATGCTTCAAGTTCGGGTCTTGTAACCTCTGGTCCCCCCTGATGGAGAAGATATAGAGGGTTATACTGTAGATCCATGTTGTGTCGCATGCCAGCCTTTCCTCTGTTTCTTACCCCATTCTCCCACTGCCTCTTCCCGCTCTCTCTCTCTCCCTATGCTGCTCTAACCTGTGGTGTGTTAGTAATGTTGACACTAAGGAACTCTGTGGTAAGTTTTAACAGATGAATCTGTGTGTGTGTGTGTGTATCTGAGAGCTTTACATGGTGTTTGTTTGTGTCTTTGGATGTATTGGATATGTGAACGTATGACCAGATTGTTAATCTGTGAAGTCAATATGCCATGAATAGTTTTTCATCCCAACCATCCCAGTAGAATATCTGCATTGATTAATCACATAGCTAGTCCGTTATCCCATAAATCACATGAAGTGCCTGTGTTTGTGTGTTTGTGCATGCCTGTGTGTGTGTGTGTGTGTGTGTGTGTGTGTGTGTGTGTGTGTGTGTGTGTGTGTGTGTGTGTGTGTGTGTGTGTGTGTGTGTGTGTGTGTGTGTGTGTGTGTGTGTGTGTGTGTGTGTGTGTGTGTGTGTGTGTGTGCCTGTGTGTGTGTTTGCCCCTCTTACCACTGTCGTCTTCCCTGTCCTTCCAGACTACTTTGCCAAACACATGGGTGACTATGAAGGTGTACTGGCCTCCCTGGAGACTCTAAACCTGTCCATCCTCAGAGCCATGGACTTCACCAAGAAGGTGAGTCTCATCCCGGTACACTACACTACTAGGTGCTATTAGATGTGTGTGTGCTAGTTTGTCCTGTCTGTACTACTGTATGTATTAATCATTTGCATTTGTTTTCAGGGCTGTGCTAGTCATGGTATTTTGAATGATGGTTATTGCTCCGCTAAATGACTGCGGTCACAGTAATAACCGTTGGAATAGCAACAGCAAAAAAATATATATTTTTAAATGTAAGACACGCGTTCTCCTTCCCTCCTCTCCTGACTGCATGTGTTGCCATAGAAATAGATTTCTAATGGCAGCCCAGATAACCGAAGACTTGTTTGCAACAAAGTTGCATCATGTTGTTAACAATCCATGTTATCGTAGAAACCATTGGCGTTCGGGTGTCATTCAAGATGTGGCAGGATCAATGTATATTTTTTCTGAACATGGCCATATTTTATATTACAGCCTATTGGATGACTGGCATTCATATTCCATTCACTCAACTGAATGTAACGTCAATAGGTTTAGGCTACTACATGATACTCACTTTTTCCCTATACCCATCATGAGGTTGCTACAACCGAGGCTATGAATGAAAGTTTACAACATTTGTGCACAGAGTATTTTGAGTAATAAAGATGACAGACAGTGGTGACACATTCAAATAATACCTTCTTGCATCTATCTACACTCTTTCTTCCTCTCACGTTTTCCCTTCGCTTGTAGACTCCAGTGCACAACACATCAGCTGTCTGTGGTTTGTGTGGCTTGTTACATTTTTTTAAATACTCTGAAAACCATATATTCAAAGACGAGTGTACAGAACAGTATTTGTTAATTCTCCCCGCAACTAGCAGAAAACAAATGTGCCTGATATGCAATGAGTCTGTAGCTCTCGTGAAAGCAGGCAATGTTAAGCGCCATTATAACACCAGGCACAGTAAATTCTATCAGACGTATCCCCTGAACACAGAGGTGAGAACAAACAAGATTAACCATCTCAAATCCCAATGTGATAAGTCCACCAAAGTCCTTGTCAATTCTCTGACAGCCTAACAACGTGCAATGGAGTGTTCACTGAGGATAGCTTGGGTTTTGGGAAAACACCCCCAAAAAATTCAGCCGCTGAGATGGTAAAAGAATGCATGTGTGAAGTTGCTGACTCCTTGCTTGAGGGTTAAAAAAAGATGGCCTCAGGGAAAATATCAAACAGATCCCACTGTCAGATTCCACAGCAATGAGGAGAGCTGAAATATGAGCTGAAGATTTAACTTCACAACTTGATGTATAAGGACACAAGGCCAGACCCAGATGCAGATATGGGAAGCAGATGGTTTGAGTCTTGATATTTATTAAACAATCTTAAAGGGGTTGGCAAGATAATGGTCGTGGACAGGCAAAAGGTCAAAACCAGTTCAGAGTCCAGGAGTTACAGAGTGGCAGGCAGGCTGGAGGTCAGGGCAGGTAGAATGGTCAGGCAGGCGGGTAAAGAGTCCAGAAAATAGGCAAGGGTAAAAAAAAAACGGGAGTACTAACAAAAGAGAATAGAAGCAGGAGTACGGGAAAACCGTTGGTAGACTTGAAAAGCATACAAGACGAACTGGCACAAAGAGACAGGAAACACAGGGATATATACAGCAGGGATAATAAGCGACACCTGGAGTGGGGTGGAGACGCCAAGTGAAACAGATCAGGGTGTGACATGATGAGGCTATTCAGAATGCAACATGTATTCCATTAGCTGTGGATGAATCAACAGATAACACTGATAATGCCCAGCTTCTGGTGTTTGTCAGATTTTATAACGAAACAAGGAATTCTGTGAGGAGCTATTGGGCTTAACACATCTAGAATCACACACGCGAGGAGAGGATACCCGTGAGGCCATCAAAGGGATGCTGACAAAAGGGGAATAGATCTGAAGTCATCACAGATGGAGCTCCAGCCATGATGGGAAGAGGGAGGAGACTGGTTGCACGTTTGAAAGAGGACCACCCTGACCTGACATCATATCACTGCATCATCCATTAATTTGTCCTGTGTGCCAGTCTGTGAAAATAGTATTCTGAGGTCATGACAACAATGATGAAACTTCTCAACTTTTTGAGAGCAACATCATCGCTACAACACCGCCTGCTACAAGGCATTCTGACAGAGGCCAATGCCAGTTTGGATTACTTACTACGGCACAACAATGTCAGATGACTCAGCAAAGGGTTCTGGAACATTTTTGGGCCATTCAGGTGGAAATCAAAGCTTTCTTATGAGAGCAAAATAGTGACAAGGCAACTCAGTTTTCTGAGTTTTCAGAAGATGAGGAGAGGGCACCTTAATCAACTTAATGTTAATCTGCAGGGACGGGACAACACAGTGTGAGACATGATAACAGCAGTCCGGGCTTTTCAGAAGAAATTGGCGCTTTTCAAGAATGATCTCCAGGGAGAATTTGTCCTCTTCCCCGATCTTTTGGTGCAAATGCAGGGAGACAAAATGTTCCCAACCATGTTGATTTCATCCAGAAGCTGATGGACAACTTCAAGGCTCGCTTTGATGACATCACTGTTGGAAGATAACTGCTGCTGCTCATCCAGAACCCAATTCTTGGTCACAAATGTGACAAAGTTGTCAGAAGAAGCAAAACAGATCACAACAAATGGAGTTGATTGAGCTGCAAGAAAATGTGGCTTTGAATGACCAGGCTGGAGATGACCCTGATACTTTCTGGGGAAATATAGTGCCAGCAGCTGATTTTCCTGTCCTCAAGAAACTGGCATTATACATCCTGATTATGGTTGGCTCCACATACAGCTGTGAATCAGCCTTCTCCACAATGAACTTAATTAAAAACAAATACTGTACCAGGCTCACCAATGAACACTTGCACCATTGTCTCAGAGTTGCTCTCATACCATTTGTGCCAAAGTTCAAAGCATTGGCAGGAGACAGAAAGTGTAATTTCTCTCATTAATGCAAGGTAAGGCCCATTGTGACTTATACATGAATATTGCATGGCCCACAGCGACATTCTATCCATTCAGGTTATTATTTTTGTTCAACTCTCCTTTGTTCTCCAGAAAACATGCACTGTATTTTATTTCAATATTATTAATTCAAGGCCAACGTACAATGGTTCACAGTGCACATTTTGCATAGACAATTATGTAAGCACTTTTGTTCTTCAGCAATGTTGTACGTTTACATTCGAAAGAAGTAGTAATTAATTTGTAGTCTCGTTTAATGTATTTAATGTACATTTTATATATCAACATGTTTCCTAAGTCGTAGACGACTATGTTTGTTACTACGCTGTACCACTGCGGCAATAAAGGACGATATATATCCGGACTTTGGCCCCCTAGGAAATGTGTGTTTCTGGACCTTCTGAAATAGTAGTTGAGTACCCCATGTCTAGGAACAAGAGGACAGATGCAGAGCCTTGGTCTGACTCCATTAAAAGGTAATTTACCACCTTCACGAGTGCAGTCTCAGTACTATGATGTGGTCTAAAACCAGATTGGAGCGTTTTGTATTCATTATTTATTTTCAGGAAGACAGTGAGTTGCCGGGCAACAGCTTTTCTTTTTTTAATTGAGAGGAATGGGAGATTCAATATAGGCTGATAGATTTTTTATTACATTTCCGGATCAAGGTTTGGCTTTTTCACTTTTAGTGAGTTTGGTACACATGTGGAGGATAGGAAGAAGTTTATTATGTTCAACATAGGAGTTGAACTATTTCAGTAGTTTAGTTGGAATAGGGTTCAGTAGGCAGCTGTAAGGTTTAGAGGCCATGACTATTTTCGTGAATGTGTCGAGAGATACAAAACTTGCAAAACTTGAGTGTCTCCATTGATTTTAGGTCCTGGCAGTTCTGTACATCTCTTTTCGTCGAAGAAGTTCATGAATTCATCACTGCTGAAGTGAAGGCCATCCTCTCTTGGGGAATGCTGCTTTTTAGTTAGCTAGCCAAGTAGCGAAATTAATTTTTGATTGTTTTTACTCTCCTCAATTTGGTTGAAAAGGCAGGCTGATCGTGCAGCAGTGAGGGCTCTTCGAAATTCGGTACTGTCTTTCCAAGCTAGTCAGAAAACCTCCAGTTTGGTGGAGCGCCATTTCCATTCCAATATTCTGGAAGCTTCAAGGCTTAGGCATTTCTTTGTATACCAGGGGGCTAATTTCTTGTGACAAATGTTTTTAGTTTTTAGAGGTGCCACTGCATCTAGGGTATTACGCAAGGTTAAATTTAGATCCTGAGTTAGGTGGTTAACTGATTTTGTACTCCAACAGAAGGGCCCCTAGGAATTAAAAATATATATATTTCACCTTTATTTAACCAGGTAGGCTAGTTGAGAACAAGTTCTCATTTACAACTGCGACCTGGCAAAGATAAAACAATGCAGTTCGACACATACAACAACAGAGTTACACATGGAATAAACTAGCATACAGTCAATAATACAGTAGAAAAAGTCTATATACAGTGTGTGCAAATGAGGTAAGATGAGGGATGTATGGCAATAAATAGGCCATGGTGGCAAAGTTATTACAATATTCCAATTAATCACTGGAGTGATAGATGTGATCTTTGGGTTGTCCAAGAATTTACAGTGCAGTTTTTGATAATCCTTGGTTGGGGTCTGAGCATATTATTTGTTGTGATTGCAAAAGTAATAAGATGGTGGTCCGATAGTCCAAAATGATGAGGATTTTTTTGTTGTTGATCCACAATATTTATTCCACAGTACCAGTCAAAAGTTTGGACACACCTACTCATTCAAGGGTTTTTCTTTACTATGTCCTACATTGTAGAATAATAGTGAAGACATCAAAACTATGATATAACACATATGGAATCATATAGTAACCACCATCTTATAACATCTTATTACCAAAAAAAAGTGTCCGCCCCATCCCCCATGCGGGATCGTGACTACAGCCTCAAGCTCATTACCATAACGCAACATTAGCGATTTCTAAAAATTGCAAATGAAATGAAATGAATATGCCTGCCCTCAAGCTTATCCTTTTCTTAACAATCCTGTCGTCTCAGATTTTCAAAATATGCTTTAGAACCAGAGAAAATCAATAATTTGTGTAAGAGTGGTGATAGCTAGCTTAGCATTTAGCATTAGCATTTAGCACGCAACATATTCACAAAAACCAGCAAAGGGATCAAATAAAATAATTTACCTTTGAAGAACTTCAGATGTTTCAATGAGGAGACTCTCAGTTACATAGCAGATGTCCAGTTTTTCCTGAAAGATGCTTGTGTAGGACACAACGTTCCGTTTTGTTACTATGCATTTGGCTACCGAAACTAACCGAAAATTCAGTCACCTAAACGTCAAACTTTTTCCGAATTAACTCCATAATATCGACTGGAAACATGGAAAACGTTGTTTGAATCAATCCTCAAGGTGTTTTGTCATATATCTCTTCATTGAAATGCCGTCCCTGGAAGCGTGCATTCTTCTCTGATTCGGATGGAAAAATACTGGTAGCTGACTTTTGCGCACCAATTTCCACGCAGACACCGTGCGGGACACTTGGCAATTGTAGTCTCTTATGGTCAATCTTCCAATGATATGCCTACAAATACGTCACAATGCTGCAGACACCTGGGCGAAACGATAGGAAGTGTCCGTTCATTCCTGTCGCATTCACAGCCATATAAGGCGATCATGGAAAACGTGCCTTCAGAAATCCTGTTGATTTCCTGGTCGCTCAAACACCTTGGTTTTGCCTGTAGATTTTGTTCTATGGCACTCACAGTGAAAATCTTTGCAGTTCTGGAAACGTCAGAGTGTCTTCTTTCCAACTATCAATTCCAAGCATAGTCGAGCATCTTTTCGTGACAAAATATTGCGCTAAAAACGGGCACGTCTTTTTATCCAAAAATGAAATACTGCCCCTATAGGACTAACAGGACAAATCAAAATATATGTTATATTTGAGATTCTTCAAAGTAGCCACCCCGTGCCTTGATGACAGCTTTGCACACTCTTGGTATTCTCTCAACCAGCTTCACCTGGAATGCTTTTCCAACAGTCTTGAAGGAGTTCCCACACATTCTGAGCACTTGTTGGCTGCTTTTCCTTCACTCTGTGGTCCAACTCATCCCAAACAATCTCAATTGAGTTGAAGTCAGGTGATTGTGGAGGCGAGGTCATCTGATGCAGCACTCCATCACGCTCCTTCTTGGTCAAATAGCCAATACATAGCTTAGAAGTATGTTGGTTCATTGTCCTGTTGAAAAACAAATGATATGTCCCATTAAGCGCAAACCAAATGTGATGGCGTATCACTGCAGAATGCTGTGGTAGCCATGCTGGTAAAGTGTGCTATGAATCCTGAATAAATCACAGACAGTCTCACCAGAAAAGCACCCCCACACCATCACACCTCCTCCTCCATGCTTTGCGGTGGGAACCACACATGTAGAGGTCATCCGTTCACCTACTCTGCGTCTCACAAAGACACGGTGGTTGGAACCAAAAATCGCAAATTTGGACTCATCAGACCAAAGGAAAGATTTCCACCAGTCTAATGTCCATTGCTCGTGTTTCTTCGCCCAGACAAGTCTCTTCTTCTTATCTGTGTCCTTTAATAGGGGTTTCTTTGCAGCAATTCGACCATGAAGGCCTGATTTACACAGTCTCCTCTGAACAGTTGATGTTGAGATGTGTCTGTTACTTGAAATCTGTGAAGCATTTATTTGGGCTGCAATTTCTGAGGCTGATAACTCTAATGAGCTTATCCTCTGCAGCAGAGGAAACTCTGGGTCTTCCTTTCCTGTGGCGGGCGTCATGGGATCCAGCTTTATCATAACGCTTGATGTTGTTTGCGACTGCACTTGAAGAAACTTCAAAGTCCGGATTGACTGACCTTCAGGTCTTAAAGTAATGATGGGCTGTTGTTTCTCTTTGTTTATTTGAGCTGTTCTTGCCATAATATGGACTTGGACTTTTACCAAACAGGGCTATCTTCTGTATGCCACCCCTACCTTAACTTTTAACAGGGCACATTAATTGAAATGCATTCCAGGTGACTACGTAATGAAGCTGGTTCAGAGAATGCCAAGAGTGTGCAAAGCTGTCATCAAGGTCTCTATTGTAACCAGGAGGAGAGGCCTCATTTAACACAGTAAATTCATCTGGCTTGAGTCATGTTTCAGTCAGGCCAATCACATCAAGGTTATGATCAGTGATTAGTTCATTGACTATGACTGCCTTGAAAGTGAGGGATCTAACATTAAGTAGTCCTATTTTGAGATTTGAGATATAATCACAATCTTTTTCAATAATGACAGGACTGGAGGAGATCTTTATTCCAGTGAGATTGTTAAGGTGAACTCCGCCATGTTTAGTTTTGCCTGACCTACATCGAGAAACAGACACAGTCTAAATGGGGAAAGCTGAGCTGACTACACTGACTGTCCTAGTGGCAGACTCCCCTACGCTGGCAGACTTGACCTGCATCCTATCTCATTGTGGAGCTAGAGGAGTTAGAGCCCAGTTTATGTTGATGATAAGATGACAGCACCCCTCCAGCTTGGATGGAGTCCTTCACTTCTCAGCAGGCAACGCTTGGTCCTCTTTGTTGGGGAGTCCCAGAAAGAGGGCCAGTCATCTACAAATTAGATCTTTTGGGAGGGGCAGAAAACAGTTTTCAACCAGTGATTGAGTTGTTTGAGTCTGCTGTAGAGCTCATCACTCCCCCTAACTGGGAGGGGGCCAGAGACAATTCCTTGATGCCAACACATATTTCTAGCTAGGTCATCTTCAAATAATATGTTTGCAGGAATCTCCTTGCAAATGATTTTGCAGAAGATTGTATCACCGCCGGGCTGGGCAACCTTTTGCTATCTCATCCGCCACTGAAGTTATGTTGTGCTTGGTGACTTCTGACTGTTTCATCCGAACATCGCTGGTACCGACGTGGATAACAATATCCCTATACCATCTACATTCACTACTTTTAGTCTCAGCCTACACCATCTAAAGATGAACCTTTACATCGGTAGCCCTGCTCCCTGGTAAACAATGTATGATTGTTGGATGATTATTTTAAGTCTAATACTGCGGGTAATGGAGTAGCCAAAGACTAGGGTTTTCAATTTGTCAGAGCTAATGGTGGGAGGCTCCGGCGGCCCAGATCCCATAACGGGTGGAGGAGAGACCTGAGAAGGCTCGGGCTCTGACTCCGACTCATTGCTTAGTGGGGGAAACCAGTTGAAAGTTTCTATCGGCTGAATGATCGACACCGGTTAAGCATGCCAAATGCATTTCTTTCCAGAAGCCACAAGAAAATTGTCCGGCTGCAGGGGCTGTACAGGGGGATTAACACTACTCCCTGTATTTACTGTTCGCACAGACGATGTATCATCCTTTCCTACACTTAAATTTCCCTTGCCTAACGATTGTGTCTGAAGCTGAGCTTGCAACTCTGCCATCTTCACCATAAGGCTGGAATGAGAAGCAATAATGCTACTTCGCTTTTTATTTTTTTGCGGCCGGAGGAGGTCCTGCAGATCTATGTCCCGATAAAGCGTACGGAGGGGGGGAGTACATTTAATTTTAAAAGTTGTGGGAGGACAAAACTAAGACCTTAGTAAACTTGATTATATAGTTATTAAGAGTAAAAAGCAAAAAAGTTTGGCAGCTAGCCAAGTGGCAAGAAACAGTACAACAGTACGGAGACAACCCCGGAAGTGCGTTGAACGACTGTGTTGAACAACTGCTGTTTTATTTATCAGTCTATCTCAGCCCTCACCATTGCTCTCTTTCTTCAGGCTGAATATCGGCATCCCGTGCAGTTTACAGTCCTGGTACTTGACGGAACCAAGCTTTTTATAAGTACTGCAGTTTAGAGTCCTTAAAGAGTTGGCTGAAGGGCTGTTGTAAACTATCTAGACGTACACTATCTAGGAGTTCACTCTTTAAATATTGAGGGTCCTTTTTACGGTGCGCCGCTAGGCAGTGCTGCAGCTACTGGTGCTGCTGTGTTCACATGGTTGGCTGTCATGCAGTGGCCTCCTCAGGACCTTGGGGAAGAGAGAGATGGCGCTTTGGATGAAAACCATTTCTGTTTAAACATAGCTGAATGACTACAAACAAGAACACCTTTAATGATTTAGAAAAGCTATTTTTTCCATCACTGTCATGTCCTCCTCCACCCTTTTCTCCATCACCAATCTCTTCTTGTTCTCTTCTTTTGTTATTTCTCCTTCTCTCACAGCATTTGTTCCTGTTCTTCTCTCTTCTCTTGCAGCACTGACTCTGCTGCTATGCTCTGATGTTTAATCTTAAACATTAAACGTCTCCTTTAACGTGAAGTGTGTTTACAGGGCAGCTGTTGAAACCTTTTACAGGTGGGAGGTCTCAATATGTCTGAAATCTCTTGAAGAGTATATTAAAATCCCCTCGCGGTGCCCCCTGTGAGAGTTATTTTCCTACTAGCGCTGATAAATATTTGTTGAGGAAAATGTACTTGATACGATTGTGATGTGTTGTTTATTAAGATGAATGCACTAATTGTACATCGCTCTGGATAAGAGCGTTTGCTAAATGACTAAAGTTTAAAATGTAAAGTTTCCCTCTGTATGGATTGTGAAATTCTCCCAGGGAAAGAGGAAGCATTAAAGAATGCTGCTTTCATGCTTAAAATCACTGCCTTATGGTGTGCAGGACAATCCTCCTGCCTGCTGTTCTGCTTTCTACCTTTGAACTTTGAACACAGTATTGAGTTGCCATCCCTTGAGTTGATTGCAATCATGTCCATTATGGCATTTCCCCTGGTGAATGTGTCAGGTGTTCTCTTTCGCCTAGCTGGAAAATAAAGCCCAGGAGATTGATGTCTATTTCATTTAGGATAATCTAACAACCCAGGCTCAACTCCATGCAATGTTTGTTTGAGGACCTGACTGGTTTACAGAAGAAGCTATTGATAACTTATCTGTTTTTGAGATAGACTGTGAGTCTATCTTTCATGTGTCAGGGGACACACCACTAATAAGTCATGTAAATGTGATATTTCCATTCACTTCATGAAATATTCATCCTGTGAAAGTCTGTGTCAACTAGAGGGACAGTTGTAACCCCTTTTTAGGATGGAAATTAAATATGCAGACCAATTCTCAAAAGTGATTATTAAGTAATTAATAAACAGGAGCATGAAATAATGCATCCTGAACTTTCACGCAAAGCTTTGGCAATTAAGAATAATGTGGGTGTCTATGTGAGTGATTTACATCTCTGCCTCCCTCTGGTAGTGCTAGCGTTAACGCCTTTTGTCTTTGTTAAACTGCAGGATTACTCAGGTGGTTAAGAGCTACATTAATTTGTAAAACTCCTGAATATCTTGGGTATTGCATGCAAATCTTTATTGTTGTTGGTGTAATCCACTCCACAGAGACAGAAGGAAATGTCAGTGAAGCAGTGTGCCATACCCAAATGTAGCTGGTATACCTGTGTCCCTGCCAGCTTCTTGATCTTCCATAGCTGCCTGCGAACATGTCATTAGCAGTGTGTGAAGCAGACACGGTATGGGATTCTACCTGCTGGGCTGAGTTGCTTCTGATGACAGGCTAGTCACAATGATTGCACTCATACCTGTACAGCCAAACCGCCATGTGGTGATTTTGTTCGGGGTCTGTCTGCATCCCCCTAAGAGCAGGCTGTGGGTCAGTCAGGGGCTGTCATTAAGAGAAGATTGGCAGCTGACTCCCTAACAGGGATCAGTCATTTCTCACCCTGCAGCTGACATACTGACCCAGCACTGGACCACCAGAACTCACTGTGATTATCTGGATGACAGGGATTTGATGCTAATGGAAAGAGATGTGAGCTATAAATCCAGTAAGTAATTTGGGGGAAAGCCTCCATTTCCACATTACAGTCAGTTAGACTATATCAAAATAACCAAACAAACATATAAATATGTACCCAAATAAATACACAAGTGTGCAGGACATGTGTGTTGAATATTCCAACTACTGTACATTAAAAGCAGTTATGCTAATAAGGAAGTCTGAAATGTTTCCAGAACGTTTTTAATTGGCTCTTTAGCAGGTGGAAATGACTAATGGACACTCCCATGGGGGGAGGATAGGAGTAAGGGAGAACATGAGAATTCATTAAACACATCTCATCTGCTTTTTGTCCTGCGCACACTGTTTAATGAGCTACTCTCATTATCCTCTTATTTATTCAAGCCTGGACTCACACACACACACACACACACACACACACACACACACACACACACACACACACACACACACACACACACACACACACACACACACACACACACACACACACACACACTTTTTTTCTGAATCCACTCAGGACAAGTTGTTTATTTTGCTAAGTGACCTTCCAAGTTTGCAACTTTTCCAATGTGACATTTCTTACGCTGGCCTGTTGTTTTCCGTTTTTTTTTCTTTTCTGTCCTTTCTTTCTTTTTCGTGTGCACCACTTTCATTTTCTCTCTGTTCTCCTCTCCATCCCTCCTCATCCCTGCTGCACCCAAGAGGAAGCAAAACAATATATATATTTTATTTTTACAAAGAAAATGTAGTAAGGAACTAAATACTGTATACAGTAAGTATTCAGACTCCTTCACTTTGTCCACATTTTGTTACGTTACAGCCTTATTCTAAAATGGATTAAAGAAAATCCTCATCGATCTACACACAATACCCTGTAATGACAAAGGGAAAACAGGTTTTTAGACATTTTTGCAAATTTATAAACAAAACAAAGAAATACCTTATTTACATAAGTATTCCCTTTGCTAGGAGACATGAAATTGAGCTCAGGTGCATCCTGTTTCCATTGATCATCCTTGAGGTGTTCCTACAAATTGTTGGAGTCCACCTGTGGTAAATTCAATTGATTGGACATGATTTGAAAAGGCACACACCTGTCTATATAAGTTCCTACAGTTGACGGTGCATGTCAGAGCAAAAACCAAGCCATGATGTCGAAGGAATTGTCCACAGAGCTCCGAGACAGAATTATGTCAAGGCACAGATCTGGAGAAAGGTACCAAAACATTTCTGCAGCATTGAATGTCCCCAAGAACACAGTGGCCTCCATCATTCTTAAATGGAAGTTTGATACCAAAACCACCAAGACTCTTCCTAGTGCTTGCTGTCTGGCAAAACTGAGCAATCGTGGGAGAAGGGCCTTGGTCAGGAAGGTGACCAAGAACCTGATGGTCACTCTAACAGAGCTCCAGAGTTCCTCTGTGGAGATGGAAGAACCTTCCAGAAGGACAACCATCTCTGCAGCACTCCACCAATCAAGCCTTTTTGGTAGAGTGGCCAGGCAGAAGCCACTCCTCAGTAAAAGACACATGACAAAAGGCACCTACAGGACTCTCAGACCATGAGAAACAAGATTATCTGGTCTGATGAACCCAAGATTGGCCTGAATGCCAAGTGTCACGTCTGGAGGAAACCTGCCATCATCCCTACGGTGAAGCATGGTGGTTCCAGCGTCATGTTGCGGGGATGTTTTTCAGCAAAGATGATTGGAGCACAGTACAAAGAGATCCTTGATGAAAACCTGCTCCAGAGAGCTCAGGACCTCAGACTGGGGTGAGGGTTCACATTCCAACAGGACAATGACCCTAAGCACACAGCCAATACAAAGCAAGATTGGCTTCAGGACAAGTCTCTGAATGTCCTTGAATGGCCCAGCCAGAGCCCGGAACCCGATCGAACATCTCTGGAGAGACCTGAAAATAGCTGCGCAGCGACACCCATCCATCCTGACAGAGCTTGAGATGATCTGCAGAGAAGAATAGGAGAAACTCCCCAAATACATGTGTGCCAAGCTTGTAGCGTCATACCCAAGAAGACTTGAGGCTGTAATCGCTGCCAAAGGTACTTCAACAAAGTACTGAGTAAAGGGTCTGAATATGAATGTAAATGTGATATTTCAGTTTTATATTTTTAATACAAAAGTTTCTAAATAACTGTTTTTGCTTTGTCATTATGGGGTATTGTGTCTAGATTGATGAGGGGAAAAAAACGATTTAATACATTTTAGAATAAGATTGTAACGTAACAAAATGTAGAAAAAGTCAAGTGGTCAGAATACTTTCCGAATGCACTGTATGTTATATATGCAGTATATATTATATATGTAGTAAATATTTTGTATTTCTTTACTGCAACCACCAACCACAGGAAGACTCAGGAGTGTAGACTTTCAATGAGTGTAGACAGCCTGCTGCTGCAGCTCTGCTAATGGGTGGGGGGAGGAGGTAGGGGGGCCACGTTGGTAACTGGGGGGCCCTGCCTTGATTGGGTAACTGATTAATATTTTTTTTATATAATTCTGATCAATCATTTTAAAAAAGAACTGTGGATTAGGTTTTATACACACACACATACAGGTACAGTGTCTGCCAAAATAAAGAAAACACCAACATAAAGTGTTGGGCCACCACAATCTGCCAGGACAGCTTCAATGCGCCTTGGCCAGGAAAATGCACCCCTCACCATAACATATACTTTGTATCCTTCGTTCACTCAAGTGTTTCCTTTATTTGGACAGTTATCGGCATGCCTACAGCCAGGAAGACTGCAGTTTGGGCAGCATGCATGTCAAATACACAGCCTGTTGCACTGTGGCAATATACCTATAATACATATGCTTTTGTAACCTCTTACCCTGGCAATTTGACTGTTAAACTCATGGGTACACTAGCAATGGATGCCAGTTCTGACTTGAATGGGAACTGCCATCTATGGATTATATTTCTATGGTTGGTTGTGGCTGTCGGTTTGCCTTTTGCAGATTTCAAAATACAATTGCGGGAAAAACGTACAGTTTGGAAAGCAAATGCCTACTGCTGAAAAAGAAGACTAATCTGTCTGTAGAAACAAAATGTAAAAACAAATGTCAAAAGCTCCTTATTTTATACAAATAGCAGTACTGTTTTTCAAAGTAGCTCATCTTGAGAGAGGCTATTGGCACGACGGGCACACCAGCCATCACTGTGAGTAGCCTATGGCTTCATTTTCATCATAAGTCAGTGTGTCGCTGGAAATTATATTTAGTAGCCTACGATATATATATATATATATACTGTATATACGATATATATATGATATATACAGTGGGGAGAACAAGTATTTGATACACTGCCGATTTTGCAGGTTTTCCTACTTACAAAGCATGTAGAGGTCTGTCATTTTTATCATCGGTACACTTCAACTGTGAGAGACGGAATCTAAAACAAAAATCCAGAAAAATCACATTGTATGATTTTTAAGTAATTAATTAGCATTTTATTGCATGACATAAGTATTTGATCACCTACCAACCAGTAACAATTCCGGCTCTCACAGACCTGTTCGTTTTTCTTTAAGAAGCCCTCCTGTTACAGTCTAATCCATCTATGGTCACCCATCTACACACAATACTCCATAATGACAAAGTAAAAACATGTTTTTAGAAATTTAGAAAAATAGAAGGAAGGGAAGCGCTGCTAATGTACACAATAGTAGATTTTGGTAGACAGAAGGTGCTCTTTGATAAAAGGGATAAATTTGTCATCAAAAAGAAACGAGGACCAAGGACCTCTTCATATAATTAATTTAAATGCTTTTATTTGTATGGCATGTTCAATGGAAAAAAACGTTTTTTAAAACTCTGACCCGTTTCAGCTCTGTGCCCTTCGTCAGGGAGTATCGAATCTGGTTGAATCTGTGTTTGAAATTCCCTGCTCAACTGGGAGACCATTTGTAAGGTGTGGGATACAGAAATGAGGTAGTCATTCAAAAATTATGTTAAACACTATTATTACACACATAGTGTGTCCATGCAACCTATTATGTGACTTGTTAACCTGTTGCGACGAGCAATCCCGTATCCGGGATCCTATTTATAGCCTCAAGCTCATTACCATAACGCAACGTTAACTATTCATGAAAATCGCATTTTCACAAAAACAAGAAAAGCACTCAAATAAAATAATTTACCTTTGAAGAACTTCAGATGTTTTCAATGAGGAGACTCTCAGTTAGATAGCAAATGTTCAGTTTTTCCAAAAATATTATTTGTGTAGGGCAAATCGCTCCCTTTTGTTCATCACGTTTGGGTAAGAAAAACCCCGAAAATTAAGTCATTACAGCGCAACCTTTTTTCCAAATTAACTCCATAATATCTACAGAAACATGGCAAACATTGTTTAGAATCAATCCTCAAGGTGTTTTTCACATATCTATCAATGATAAATCATTCGTGGCAGTTTGGTTTCTCCTCTGAAGAAAATGGAACGTGCATGGACCTGGAGATTACGCAATAATTTCGCCGGAGGACACCGGGCGGACACCTGGTAAATGTAGTCTCTTATGGTCAATCTTCCAATGATATGCCTACAAATACGTCACAATGCTGCAGACACCTTGGGGAAACGACAGAAAGTGCAGGCTCATTCCTGGCGCATTCACAGCCATATAAGGAGACATTGGAACACAGGGCATTCAAAATCTGGACCATTTCCTGTATGAAATTTCATCTTGGTTTCACCTGTAGCATTAGTTCTGGGGCACTCACAGATAATATCTTTGCAGTTTTGGAAACGTCAGAGTTTTTTCTTTCCAAAGCTGTCAATTACATGCATAGTCGAATATCTTTTCGTGACAAAATATCTTGTTTAAAACGGGAACGTTTTTTATCCAAAAATTAAAAGAGCGCCTCCTATCTCGAAGAAGTTAAGCACATTTTCATTCCTGGACTTATTTAGGATTGCCATAACAAAGAGGTTGAATACTTATTGTAGTGTTGAAAACATAATTCCACTTTGACATTATAGGATATAGTGTGTAGGCCAGTGACAAACAAATCTCAATGTAATGCATTTTAAATTCAGGTTGTAACACAATAAAATGTGGAAAAGTCAAGGGCTGTGAATACTTTCTGAAGGCACTGTTGCTGATGCTGTATCGGTTTGATCATGTTCCATCCTTTCTTCACAATGTGTTTTCAATGCTGACACACAGTCCAAACCCAGAGATAAGTCCACTTAATATTATGTGCTTCTGTTTTTGTTTTGTACAGGACCAAGGTTTCATCCAGCTACTTTTTCTGAGATGATGTCATGAATAGAGCTGAATAAGGTTTCCTGAAAATGAGATTCTCAATAGCTCATTGCTTATTTTCTGTTTACTGCTGAAGTCACAGCATCTTTGTCTGTGTAGCAGTGAAGTTATATTAACCATGGCCAGGTGTGAACTCTAGTGGCACTTAATACCCATACCTCTAGCCTAATCAAACCTGGTGACTTGGGTTACTGGGTTACCACGGTAACAGAGGAGGCACCTATCAAGAAGCCCTCACCTGCTTTGCTGTAACCCAGAGCTGTTGGAGGGGAAAGCCAAGGTATTGACCCCTACTGTGCCTCTGTTTGTTCTGTTTCAGGGACATATTTCAACAGTCAGCGTTGATAATTTTATGAGGATGTGTAAATAATATGATGGGTGTGTCATGCAACCAACTGTCACAATAACATCTGTTTGTCATCAAACATCCCAGTGTGTGGTCTGTCTAAAGGGATATATTTTGCATTGTTAGCCTGGCTCTCTGATTAATAAAGTTCCACCCAGTTAATATATTGTTTTTTTTGTGGAAAGTCAAAGAGGGCGCAGAAAGAGGGGGAAGGAGTGAAGAAGCCAGCCTTCAAGGCATGGTTGCTGTGTTTCTCAGGGGAGGGCACATCTAGATGAAGCTCTCTCTCTCATTCCTTCTTTTTCCTCAGGAACATGCTCGTGCTGCGGCTGTGGCACACAGGGCTCTCACAGATCTGTCTACGGCTGAATAATCTAATTGGGGAGCTCTTTTGAAATTCTATATATAACAGGGTTAGTGGTGAGTGTTAGATTTGAATATAAGTCTGCAGATGACAGGTTACTGCTTAGCGAGGTATACTGTCGGCTTATTTATTTTATGTACAGAATAGACAGAAGCTTTTGTTGCTCCCTTTACTATTGTGATAGGTGGTACCGCCAATCGTATGCAGTCATTGTTGCTTCCATTGTGATAACACATGGCACACTATGTCCCTTTTCCCTACCCCACAGTCTCCTTTCTCTTCTCCACTCAATGGAGGTGTTTGGTCTAGTTAAAGGGTATGAGATGTACCTCAGAGAGACAAATAATGCATGCATGAGTAATGTGTCTCGGGCATCAGAGCCGGTGTAGTAGGATCCGATCGTAGTCCTGTATTGACGCTTTGCCTGTCTGATAGCTCGTTAGAGGTGGTAGCGGGATTTCTCATAAGTGTCCGGGTTAGTGTCCCGCTTGCAAGTGGCAGCTCTAGACTTTAGCTCAGTGCAGATTTTGTAATCCATGGCTTCTGGTTGGGATATGTACGGTCACTGTAAAAGACGACGTCGTTGATGCACTTATTAATGAAGCCGGTGACTGATGTGGTAAATTCCTCAATGTTATCGGATGAATCCCGGAACAAATTCCAATCTGTGCTAGTGAAACAGTTGGTATTCCAAGATGGCGTAGCAGTGCAGACGTGTTTTGTTCGACCTCTCGTGTACTTTTGTATTTTTTTCGTATTTTTTGTATATATTTCAATTCATATTTCTAATCCATTTCAGTTCAATTATACCTTCTGGTAACCTGCACCACCCAATGTGATAAGGAACCGCTATTATTTGTCATTTGTAGACCTTATAGCAAGAACCACAAAGCCATCAGAAGCTAACCAGCTAATTAGCTACAAGCTATTTAGTCATTGTTAGCCACTTCTAGCGGCCTTTACCTTCTGCACTACCAGCCCTTTTTTAAAATATTTTTTAATTTTTTATTTTTTTATTTTTTTAGCCTGGATAGCCTACCAGTAACGGACTGTGTCTCCACTACAACGCCGGATTCCTGCCGTAATCCCTGGACCATTCTCCTGATCTTCACAGCTAGCTAGCACCCACTGAGTTACCCAGTAACGAAGCTATCCCTGAGGCCCACCTCCCGGCCTACTCAGTTGTTCACCCGGACTCCACCCAAACACGGCTAGAACACACTACTCCACCGGATCTTTGCTGTAAGCTCTGGACCTTGGCACCGGATCACCCCTGCTACCGAGTGGATATAGTGGCTAACACCCCTGCCCTGAAGCTAGCACCAGTTAGTCGTGAGCCAGGCACATCTCCCGGATAGAAAACTAAATTACTACAACTACAATACCTCTTTCGACACCTGGTTTGGATCCTTAGTCGACACGGCGCCCCGCCACACCACCACGACAGGTCTGCCGATGAATATTCCATCCGCTGTTCCTTCAACTGGACTCTGTCGGACGTCGAAGCAGACGCTTCTACTAGCCCCGGGCTACTAATTTTAAATGCCGTGTTGCCCGCGTGCTAGCGTAGTAACGACTACTCCGCGGCTTCCCTGGTTCATATATTGCTGTTCACTGGACCCTATGATCACTTGGCTACATAGCTGATGCCTGCTGGACTGATCATTAATAATGGTACTCCATTCTGTTTTTTTAAAAAATCCAGAGATACAACCTCTCTTGTCATCACTCGGTGCCTGGGGTGCCTAGGTGGGGTGCTGTACCCGCACCCCACCATACCCCTGTCTGCACATTATGCCCTGAATCTATTCTACCACGCCCAGAAATTTGCTCCCTTTATTATTTGTTCCCAGCGCTCAAGGCGACCAGTTTTGATAGCCTTTAGCCATACCCTCATCCTACTCCTCCTCTGTTCCTCGGGTGATGTGGAGGTAAACCCAGGCCCCGCGTGTCCCCAGGCACCCTCATTTGTTGATTCTGTGATCAAAGAAACCTTGGTTTCATGCATGTCAACATCAGAAGCCTCCTCCCTCCTCCTCCTCCTCAGTTTTACTCACTGCTTTAGCACACTCCGCCAACCCTGATGTCCTTGCCGTGTCTGAATCCTGGCTTAGGAAGGCCACCAATAGTTCTGAGATTTCCATACCCAGCTACAACATTTTCCGTCAAGATAGAACTGCCAAATGGGGAGGAGTTGCAATCTACTGCAGAGAGAGACTGCAAAGTTCTGTCATACTTTCCAGGTCTATACCCAAACAGTTTGAACTTCTAATTTTAAAAAAATACCTCTCCAGAAATAAGTCTCTCACTGTAGCTGTCTCCTATCGACCCCCCTCCGCTCCCAGCTGTGCCCTGGACACCATTTGTGAATTGATCGCCCCCCATCTAGCTTCAGAGTTCGTTCTGTTAGGTGACCTAAACTGGGATATACTTAACACCCCGGCAGTCCTACAATCTAAGCCAAATGCCCTCAATCTCAAACAAATCATCAAGGAACACACCAGGTACAACCCTACATCCGTAAACATGGGCACCCTCATAGAAATTACCCGGACCAACTTGCTCTCCAAATACACCTCCACTGTTTTCAATCAGAATCTCAGCGATCACTGCCTCATTGCCTGTATCCACTATGGGTCCGTGGTCCCTAAAACACTGTGAGCAGGCCTTTCTAATCGGCCTGGCCAGGGTATCCTGGAAGGATATTGACCTCATCCCGTCAGTCGAGGATGCCTGGTCATACTTTAGAAGTAATTTCCTCACCATCTTAGATAAGCATGCCCCGTTCAAAAAATGCAGAACTAAAAACAGATATAGCCCTTGGTTCACTCCAGACCTGACTGCCCTCGACCAGCACAAAAACATCCCGTGGCGGACTGCCATAGTATCGAATAGTCCCCACGATATGCAACTGTTCAGCGAAGTCAGGAACCAATACACGCAGTCAGTCAGGAAAGCAAAGGCTAGCTTCTTCAAGCAGAAATTCACATCCTGTAGCTCTAACTTCAAAAAGTTTTGGGACACTGTAAAGTCCATGGAGAAAAGAGCACCTCCTTCCAGCTGCCCACTGGCTAGGCTAGGTAACACCACTGATAAATCCATGATAATTGAACATTTCAATAAGCATTACTCAACGGCTGGTCGTGCCTTCCTCCTGGCTACTCCAACCCCGGCCAACAGCCCCCCACCCCCCCCCCCCGCAGCTATTCGCCTAAGCCTCCCCAGCTTCTCCTTCACCCATATCCAGACAGCAGATGTTCTGAAAGAGCTGCAAAACCTAGACCCGTACAAATCAGCTGGGCTAGACAATCTGGACCCTCTCTTTCTAAAACTATCCGCCTCCATTGTTGCAACCCCTATTACCAGCCTGTTCAACCTCTCTTTCGTATCGTCCAAGATCCCTAAAGATTGGAAAGCTCCCGCGGTCATCCCCCTCTTCAAAGGGGGTGACACCCTAGACCCAAACTGTTACTGACCTATATCCATCCTGTCCTGCCTATCTAAAGTCTTCGAAAGCCAAGTTAATAAACAGATCACTGACCATTTCGAATCCCACCGTACCTTCTCCGCTGTGCAATCCGGCTTCCGAGCCTGTCACGGGTGCACCTCAGCCACGCTCAAGGTACTAAACGATATCATAACCTCCATCGATAAAAGACAGTACTGTGCAGCCGTCTTCATCGACCTGGCCAAGGCTTTCAACTCTGTCAATCACCGTATTCTTATCGACAGACTCAATAGCCTTGGTTTTTCTAATGACTGCTTCGCCTGGTTCACCAACTACTTTGCAGACAGAGTTCAGTGTGTCAAATCGGAGGGCATGTTGTCCGGACCTTTGGCAGTCTCTATGGGGGTACCACAGGGTTCAATTCTCAATAGCCAACATCGGTTTGTGGTGCTAAATAGACAGCTATGAAAAATATAGATGTACACAACATTAATATTGCAGATAGATTGTGGCTTCTGGCATATGTATTTGTTTTTGTAAATATACAGTACCAGTCAAAGGTCTGGACACACCTACTCATTCCAGGGTTGTTGTTTATTTTTACTATTTTCTACATTGTAGAATAATAGTGAAGACATCAAAACTAGGAAATAACACAAATGTAATCATGTAGTAACCAAAAATAGTGTTAAACAAATCAAAATATACACTCTTGGCATTCTCACAACCAGCTTCACCTGGAACGCTTTTCCAACAGTTCAAGGAGTTCCCAAATATGTTGAGCACTTGTTGGCTGTTTTTCCTTCACTCTGCGGTCCAACTGATCCCGAACCATCTCAATTTGGTTGAGGTCGGGTGAAATGTGTTATTTCATCGTTTTGATGTCTTCACTATTATTCTACAATGTAGCAAATAGTAAAAAATAAAGAAAAACCCTTGAATGAGTAGGTGTGTCCAAACTTTTGATTGGTACTGTATTATTTTAAATATACACCACCGTTCAAAAGTTTAGGGTCACTTAGAAATGTTTTGTCCATTAAAATAACATCAAATTGATCAGAAATACAGTGTAGACATTGTTAATGTTGTAAATGACTATTGTACCTGGAAATGGCGGATTTTTAATGGAATATCTACATAGGCGTACAGAGACCCATTATCAGCAACCATCACTCCTATGTTCCAATGGCACGTTGTGTTAGCTAATCCAAGTTTATCATTTTAAAAGGCTAATTGAGCATTAGAAAACCCTTTTGCAATTATGTTAGCACAGCTGAAAACTGTTATGCTGATTAAAGAAGCAATAAAACCGGCCTTCTTTAGACCAGTTGTGTATCTGGAGCATCAACATTTGTGGGTTCGATTACAGGCTCAAAATGGCTAGAAACAAACAAAAAAAAAAATATTCTAAAACTCGTCAGTCTATTCTTGTTCTGAGAAACAAGAATAGGGTGAGCCATTCAATTGACTAATTTCTGCCCTCCAAATTCATATTCATTATATAAACAGGCCTGTTTAATTTTGTCTGGCTTTCCGTTCAAAATAAAGTGGAATATTTTTTATATAATTAAAAGAAACAAGTCATTAGTTGTCTGCAGGGCCATAAGTAAATATGTAAACTGGGATATGACTAAATAATTAATCAGGGGAATTTTTCCACAAATAAACAGGTGTTGCACTTTCCATGCTAGCAAAATTGAATCTTATTTTGCTAACTTTCTGTTCAAATGTATTGAAGTGAGATCATTTATGTATTTTGGGATATGAATACCGAGTATGACCTCTTCACCGTCGGACCATTTTATTTGTAAACTACACGGTAATGTAAAAGTTGTATTTTTTAGAGATCCAATACGTAATATCACAATTCGGTTTTATTTCAGAGAGGTTTGAAAAATGCAGGGATCCAAATTACAGATTTAAAAGAAAGAAAACATTAATCATCAGCGCACTACAACTCCTTTATTTTTAAGCCCTGGATTTCTAGCTCCTTGATATTATTGTTGGATCTGATTTTAATAGCTAACATTTTGATGGCCATTATAAATAGATATGCCGTGGACAATCTTGTTTTACTCCTCTTGACAATTTAATACTTTCTGAGAATAACTAACCCATTGTATAAGAGATTCTCCAAAGTTAAAATAGTCCAGGCATTTATATATAAATTCCAGTCATTCTTTATCAAAGGGATTTTCAAAGTCAGCTATGATTACCAGACCTGGTATCACATAGTCTTTAATTTCATGTAGAAGTTCCTTCACATTAGTCTTTCTGTATAGCTGTTAATTTTTCAAAAAAATCCTGACAATTAACTTCAATTAGTGGAGATGGAGTAGACTGAAATGAAAACATATGCTTAAAGTACTTTGCTTCGTCTTTCATTGATGAATCCGTCATTTTTAACAAGTTTCTGTAAATTATTTTTGGTAGCATTTCTATGGTGAAGATGATAAAAAAATAATTTGGTGCATTTTTCCCCATATTCAATCTGTCTCGAGTCATACGACCTCCAAAACACGACCCGCCAAACTGCGCTTCTTAATACCTGCCCACTTAACCTGGAAGCCAGCTGCACCAATGTGTCAGAGGAAACACTGTTCTACTGACGACCGGGGTCAGACTGCAGGCTCCCAGCCCGCCACAACAGGACAATTGTGCGCTGCTCTAAGGGACTCCCAATCACAGCCAATGGTGATACAGCCTGTGATTGAACCAGGGTATGTAGTGATGTCCCTAGCACTGCAGTGCCTTAGACCACTGTGCCACTCGGGAGGACCCTATTTCTCTAACTGTTTTGACCTAAATTGTTTTTGTTTAAAAGATCAATATTGAATTGCATGGCCTCTAAAGGCACATTTTAAATGTGTCCCATAAAATAAGGGGATCTGCTGTACCTATGTTATGTAGGTCAGTTATAAATGCTTCTGTTTTGGTTAAAAACAAGTTGTCGTCCAGTAGGCTTTGATAAAAGCCATTACAATTATAACTAGCTATACTTATTTCACCATTTACCATAATGAGATACATGTTTCGATTATATTTACCATAATATATGTTTGTAAACTTACCTCTAAAAAGTACCATGATAACTGAGTGTCTATATACTGTAGCTGTACTATGATATTTGCACTGTTAAGCATACTGTAGCTGTGACTTAGTAAACCTCTAAACCTCTAATCTACCCCCCCCATCCCAAGTTGGGTCGTCATCTCAGTGACTGGCTGACCATCCTGGAACACTTGGTTCCTAGGGTTCCTAGCACATGGTGCCACCTTTAAAAGATAGGGCCCATCCTTTAAAAAGAGCACGTGGTGTCACCTACAGTACAGAACCAGATTTGCCACCAACATTATTTTGAGCGCCTTCGCCATGGTTGCACTGCATCTAGTTACTTAAAAATATATTTATATTGATACATTTGCATATCTTAATTTATTCCCACAACTGACAAAAAATATGCTTAATTAATGTAAGCACTTCTACGAAAGAGTGTTACATATAACAAGGGCTGGCAGAAGGAATTCTACATTTTTGTCAACAGATTTGGGATGCATGCACTCACTCACCCTATCCCTTCCAAACAAACACTTCTGCCCCTCTCTACCCTTCCACCCATAGATCGACCTACACCCCTCCCCCCTCCCACCAATTACATAAGTAAGTAGTAAATATGACTAGCTTGATTAAGCCTCCGCCACTTATATCTCACTAGGTCAGGATATTTAAACCTCCATATATCCATTAATTTGAATAGGGCTGGCAGTAGGAATTCTACATTTTTGTCAACAGGCGTGGGATTTAGTTTAGTTTAGTTTGTTAATTCGGCCATTTAAAAAAACAAGCACACATAAAACTTAAAAGCCATACTTGCACATTTATAAAATCATCGAGGATAACACACAATAAAGTGTGGGACTTATTTCCGTTGTGGTCCTCTTAAGACAAGATAGCTAGACAAGATCAAACACAGTATGGCAATGAAATAATCAAACTAAAACATAGAAGAACATCTATCTCATCATTCCAGTCACATCATAGGGGTTATTCATATGGGCACAAAAGACATCAAACATATTTTTACTTTATGTTTAAAGCTGTCCAGAGAGGACATTGTTTTTATGGGCAGAGGCAACTCATTCCATTCTGAGGCTCCAGTACACAAGAAAGTACCTTTCCCAGCATTACTCCTGAACCTGTATAAGCACACATCAGCAACACCTGATCTGGTGCTGGGATTGTGTGCATCCCTAACATGAGAAAAGTCATCACTTAGATATCTGGGCGCAGGACCATAAATACTCCTGTAAACCAAACCTAGTCTAATCTGGTACACCATAGCCTCAACAGGAAGCCAGTTAAGTTACTGAAAGCAGCTCCTGCCAATGTGAGTACGTGGACTCACCTTCAATACTATCCTGATCAACTTATTCTGGGCTATCTGGAGCTTCCCCGTCATAAGTTTAGATAAGCCCCCAAAACAGGAAGTACTAGCATAGTCAAAATGGCATTGAAAGCACTTTCATGGAGTCCTTATCAAGCAACTTGGACTTTCTAGCCAAAAACTTCAAAGATTCATACACTCGCTCACGCCACCACTCCCAAACTAACATATCTGCCCCTCTCTCTCCTTCCACCCATAGATCGACCTACACCACGTTCACCTTTCTGTCATGGCTACGTAGGCTACTTGCAGAAGACCTAGAAAACAGATAAGGACTCTTCCTTAGTGGGTGGGTCGCTCAGGTGGGTGTCTAGAATATAGGTTTGGCACCGTTCCATCATGATAGGAAAAAAATGAACAAGCTATATTTTAAAATGTAAATCCCATATCTGCACAAAAATAAAGACTCACACTCTGTCACAAGTCCTACTCGCAGACACACATGGTCTCCGGCATTTGCAACCATTTTCCTTACTCACTCACTTAACTCAATCACACAAAACACACAGGCACTCCATCTTCCTATACACCCACACTCCCCTCACATATACACCCATACATACACCCATAGTGATTGCACACCACACCCCTCCATCCCTCGCCTTACCCGAGGCTGCCGTCCGGTCTAGGCAATGTATTGAAAAACCAGCGAGATGTACTGTACATTACAGTGCGTGTTTGATGGCACTCTCAGACCCTCAACGTTCTCCTTGCAGAATCATTCATGTGTTGTTCACTGATGATACAGGAATGCTAGATATGGTTTCATGTAGTTCTCCATGCCAAGAGCTCAAAGTCATATCAGATGCTGAATGTATATTCAAATTCAATGGTTGCTAATTCTTTTCGTTCTGAGTCTGGGTATAGATGGACCATATTTTGATCCAAAATGGAGTGGAATGTATCCATAAGGTCTGTAGAAACAGATTGGTTTAAGGTGTGATGGTACGATGGCAGTCTAAAGGACCTTTAGATAGAATGTCAGGTTTATTAGAACCAAACATAGCTTCTATACTGTAGTAGTCAGTGGCAACAGTCAATATGAATTTCATGCTGGTCGGACGGCGCTGCAGTGGATCGCAGCCGTTTTACAGGCTCCTGACCATTTCTGCTCTTTTGCGTTTTTGTTTTACGCCGGGCTTAACTTCATTTCCTATGACCGAAAACAGCTTCTGGACATCAGAGCAGCTATCACTAACCTCCATTTGGATCACAATTTCTACTTCAATGAGTCGACAGCTCTGGATGTTCTGCTTACTCCGGACCAGGCCCTAATCCCTGGGAATCGAAGAGGAAGTGATGGCGCAAGAGAGGCAAACGTGCTGGCATCCTGATGAGACTATGTTGGCAAGCAAATATGCCGCCTCTGCACTCCGTTCTATTGGAGTACGTACAATCGCTCGAGACTATCCTATCAATGGGACCAGACTAACTGTAATATTATATTTTTCTCGGCAACATGGCTGAACATGGATATGGATCAGACACACTGTATGTGTCTCAGATGTATGTGATCCTCAATTTGTCATCTTTATATAATTTCTCCTTCTCCTAACTTCCCTGACAGAATTGATGAAAGCCAAATGGAGAACATTCTACCTTTCCTCAAGATGCATGTAGTCATCCATCTTGTTCTGTCTGATCACAGAGCATGGGGAGATAGGACACCTTATTATTCTGTTCTGCCTTATTATTATTGGACCATGCTGGTCATTTATGAACATTTGAACATCTTGGCCATGTTCTGTTATAATCTCCACCCGGCACAGCCAGAAGAGGACTTGCAACCCCACATAGCCTGGTTCCTCTCTAGGTTTCTTCCTAGGTTTTGGCCTTTCTAGGGAGTTTTTCCTAGCCACCGTGCTTCTACACCTGCATTGCTTGCTGTTTGGGGTTTTAGGCTTGGTTTCTGTACAGTACTTTGAGATATCAGCTGATGTACGAAGGGCTATATAAATACATTTGATTTGATTTTATTTGACACTGGAAATCAAAGACAAAGTTTTATTTATTTATAATTTATCAAGCTCATTGTATATTGTTTTATTTACAAACCTTACTACAGTGTGTCACGCCAAATTTAGCAACAGCTGCACAGCATTCATTAGTTATGTGCCGATTTCAAGTAGAGTTCTCTTTAAAGTTGGATGCAGAGGTCAGGTTTTATAACTTTGCTTTCTTCAGTCCTGCATATGTTTTTTTGACCTTATTGATATAGTGTATCCAGTTAAAACTCTTAAGGAGGCTGCGAATTTTCGCAGATTTTTGTTAAAAATCGCGCAACATTTCAGCGCCCTGCTACTCATGCCAGGAATATAGTATATGCATATATGCACATATTAGTATGTGTGGATAGAAAACACTCAGACGTTTCTAAAACTGGTTAAATCACGGCTGTGACTATAACAGAACGTGCGTTTCATCGAAAAGTGCAGGAAAATCTGATCACTGAAAATGGAAAAATATATCCATGCGCCACTTCAACCAATTGTTAAAAGTGACCCACATTAAATGGGGCCGAGGTTGCAATACCTACAGCTTCCACACGATGTCAACAGTCTTGTCATTTGCCTAGGCTTTGTTTCTTGGTCAAACGAAGAAGAGACAGCCCATTTCTTCAGGTCTCCAACCGGATATTTTGGTTGAGATTTACCCGGACATTATTTCCAGACGGCTATAGAATATACAGACAGCTATAGAATATACATCGCCTCGTGATCAATTGTATCGCTTATTAACGTTTACTAATACCTAAAGTTGCATTACAAAAGTATTTCGAAGTGTTTTGTGAAAGTTTATCGTCGACTTTTTTAACTTTAAAAAATGACGTTACGTTATAAAACGCTATTTTTTTTTCGTTGATCACACAGTCTTCATAGATCGATATCTAGGACCGATTTGGACCGATTTAATCAACAAAAGACCCAAAATGATGTTTATGGGACATCTAGGAGTGCCAAGAAAGAAGCTTGTCAAAGGTAATGAATGTTTTATATTTTATTTCTGCATTTTGGGTAGCGCCGGCTACCGCAAAATCTGTCGTTTTAGATGAAGTTCCAGTACTTTGTGGTGCATGCTATCAGATAATAGCTTCTCATGCTTTCGCCGAAAATAATTTTACAAATCTGACTCGGTAGCTAGATTCACAACGAGTGTAGCTTTAATTCAGTACATTGTATGTGTATTTTAATGAAAGTTTGAGTTTTATCAAAAACTATACGTGGCGCACTTGAAATTTCTGCTGATTTGATCCCCACAGCGGGAGCACTTCCCTAACAAGTTTTAATGTAAAAATAAAACCATACACAGAATCACACCAGCAACCTTAATAAATAATTCTGTTTGAATTCCCTCTCCAGCCCAGGACTAAACCTCTGGGCTGTAATGTATTTGGTTAGGGGCACCACAGTTATTCTATCTCCTCTCTCTCTCTCTCTCTCTCACTGCAGCAGCAGTTTCTATCATATCCCGCTACCCGAGAGAGAGAGAGAGAGAGAGAGAGAGAGAGAGAGAGAGAGAGAGAGAGAGAGAGAGAGAGAGAGAGAGAGAGAGAGAGAGAGAGAGAGAGACCCCATTTACTTTTGGGAATAGAAACTAAAAAAGATTGAATCCTGTAATCTATAATTCATTGAGGTCAGGGACCTCTAGAGACTGCATCGCCCCCTCTATCTGGAAGGTTGATTTGCTTTGTTTTCATCTTACTCTTCACCTTCTGTTGTGGTTGTGTTGTGGTTGGGCTGTGGTTCTGCTAACACATGACACTCTAGAAGCTATCATTTTTTTTGTTTGAATCTACTTGATTCTAATTTCCATACATATGCATCAATGCAGTATCAGCAATGCCCATCAGGTACTAGACCAGCCAGCCAATCCAACTGCTTTTCAAACTGACTTATGATCAGAACCCCCCGCCCAAAAATATCTTTAACTTTCATTCAGTCCAATTAGAACCCAACGTAATGATGACTGAATTGTTGGTGCCTGATTAATAGTACCAGTGAATTGAATGTTGAGATTAGAAGAATCTTTGCTCTTGTCTCAACTCTTTTCTTCACCAGAGAGAGGAGGGAAGTGAGAGAATATGACATGCTTCTGCCTGTCCCTTTGTGTGTTTATAATCAGTGCTTGACTTGGACTGAAATAGTTGCCAGTACTCATTTTGGGTGCCGGTACTGTTTACATTTAGGTGCAGGAATGCCACAATACTTCAGAGCTAATATTCTACAAGAGGAACAGGAACTCAAACAGTAGAACATTTTAGGTTCTGGTACTCAGCTCCGGTAAACTTCTGCCCAAGTCAAACACTGTTTATAATTACATCTTGTCAGTTTGAAATAGGTCAGGCTTTCAAGCATTCTCTCTCTGTCTCTATATAACTCGTTGTTCTCACATGTATTTGAGTTTGAGTCTCCCTTATCCATTAAGAGAGTGCTGTATGCTCTGACCTCTTTCTCCCCTCTCTCTCCAGATGAAATCTCGCGTCTTGTGACGGCCGGCCGCCCAACAACCTGCCCGCTTGACCCTATCCCCTCCTCTCTTCTCCAGACCATTTCCGGAGACCTTCTCCCTTACCTCACCTCGCTCATCAACTCATCCCTGACCGCTGGCTACGTCCCTCCCGTCTTCAAGAGAGCGAGAGTTGCACCCCTTCTGAAAAAACCTACACTCGATCCCTCCGATGTCAACAACTACAGACCAGTATCCCTTCTCTCTTTTCTCTCCAAAACTCTTGAGCGTGCCGTCCTTGGCCAGCTCTACCGCTATCTCTCTCAGAATGACCTTCTTGATCCAAATCAGTCAGGTTTCAAGACTAGTCATTCAACTGAGACTGCTCTTCTCTGTATCACGGAGGCGCTCCGCACTGCTAAAGCTAACTCTCTCTCCTCTGCTCTCATCCTTCTAGACCTATCGGCTGCCTTCGATACTGTGAACCATCAGATCCTCCTCTCCACCCTCTCCGAGTTGGGCATCTCCGGCGCGGCCCACGCTTGGATTGCGTCCTACCTGACAGGTCGCTCCTACCAGGTGGCGTGGCGAGAATCTGTCTCCTCACCACGCGCTCTCACCACTGGTGTCCCCCAGGGCTCTGTTCTAGGCCCTCTCTTATTCTCGCTATACACCAAGTCACTTGGCTCTGTCATAACCTCACATGGTCTCTCCTATCATTGCTATGCAGACGACACACAATTAATCTTCTCCTTTCCCCCTTCTGATGACCAGGTGGCGAATCGCATCTCTGCATGTCTGGCAGACATATCAGTGTGGATGACGGATCACCACCTCAAGCTGAACCTCAGCAAGACGGAGCTCCTCTTCCTCCCGGGGAAGGACTGCCCGTTCCATGATCTCGCCATCACGGTTGACAACTCCATTGTGTCCTCCTCCCAGAGCGCTAAGAACCTTGGCGTGATCCTGGACAACACCCTGACGTTCTCAACTAACATCAAGGCGGTGTCCCGTTCCTGTAGGTTCATGCTCTACAACATCCGCAGAGTACGACCCTGCCTCACACAGGAAGCGGCGCAGGTCCTAATCCAGGCACTTGTCATCTCCCGTCTTGACTACTGCAACTCGCTGTTGGCTGGGCTCCCTGCCTGTGCCATTAAACCCCTACAACTCATCCAGAACGCCGCAGCCCGTCTGGTGTTCAACCTTCCCAAGTTCTCTCACGTCACCCCGCTCCTCCGCTCTCTCCACTGGCTTCCAGTTGAAGCTCGCATCCGCTACAAGACCATGGTGCTCGCCTACGGAGCTGTGAGGGGAACGGCACCTCAGTACCTCCAGGCCCTGATCAGGCCCTACACCCAAACAAGGGCACTGCGTTCATCCACCTCTGGCCTGCTCGCCTCCCTACCACTGAGGAAGTACAGTTCCCGCTCAGCCCAGTCAAAACTGTTCGCTGCTCTGGCCCCCCAATGGTGGAACAAACTCCCTCACGACGCCAGGACAGCGGAGTCAATCACCACCTTCCGGAGACACCTGAAACCCCACCTCTTCAAGGAATACCTAGGATAGGGTAAGTAAGGGTAAGTAATCCTTCTCACTCCCCCCCAACAAGATTTAGATGCAAGTGGCTGTTCCACTGGTTGTCATAGGTGTTTGCACCAATTTGTAAGTCGCTCTGGATAAGAGCGTCTGCTAAATGACTTAAATGTAAATGTAAATGTCTGTAGTAGCTTGTCTTGAAGTATCAACATGCATGGGACAATAGGGTAGAGAGGTGTGGAGGATGGGACAATAGGGTAGAGAGGTGTGGAGGATGGGACAATAGGGTAGAGGGGTGTGGAGGATGGGACAATAGGGTAGAGAGGTGTGGAGGATGGGACAATAGGGTAGAGAGGTGTGGAGGATGGGACAATATGGTAGAGAGGTGTGGAGGATGGGACAATAGGGTAGAGGGGTGTGGAGGATGGGACAATAGGGTAGAGGGGTGTGGAGGATGGGACAATAGGGTAGAGGGGTGTGGAGGATGGGACAATAGGGTAGAGGGGTGTGGAGGATGGGACAATAGGGTAGAGGGGTGTAGAAAGGATATGAGAGAGAGGTAGAGGGTGTTGGAAGGATGGAAGAGAGGGGTAGAGGTGTGTAGGGAGGATGGAAGAGTGTGATTGAGGGGCGTAGTGAGGCTGGAAGAGAGGGGGGTTGGGAGAGTGAAGGTGAGGGGTACAGGGAGGTTGGAAGAGTGGAGGTGGGGGGTGTAGGGAGGTTGGGAGTGTGACGCAGAGATATGTAGGTAGCATGGGAGAGTGTGGGAGAGAGATATGGTTTGGGCAGCAGCAGGGTCTGGGGTGTGGAGGATGAAGATATATATGGTGGAGCAGCAGCACTATGTGGGCCGGCCATATCCCTGGCTAATAGAGGGAATGTGGTCTTTCGTTAAGCCTGGGAGCCTCCTGCTCTACAGTAAACCTCTCTGGGGGTTTTCTGTGTGGCTCCAGGCGCCTGTCGGCGAGACGAACTCCACAGCCTCCCTCTCTCTCTCCACACATTTTGTCTTCAGTGATGCTCCAGGAGCGTGTTTGCCGTGCTGCAGACTCGTAGTTAGTTGTCTGAAGTGTGGGCAGTTATATCCCAGAAGCCATGTGAATTGAAACAGACTTTCGGAGGAGTTTGGCTATGGACTTTCTTTCTTTTCTTACCGCACTGCAGTGGAGACCTCCTTTCATGTAATCATATAATATTGTCTCTTTACTCTTTTTTGAAGAGGCAGGTTGTCAGTTCAGTGGTTTTACTGAATGCAGTCCTTCTGCATCATTAAATTAAATCAAAAGAGGGCCTCCCGGGTGGCGCAGTGGTTAAGGGCATTGTACTGTAGCGGGTTAGGGAGGGTTTGGCCAGTAGGGATATCCTTGTCTCATCGCACACCAGTGACTCCTGTGGCGGGCCGGGCGCATTGCACGCTAAACAAAGTTGCCAGGTGCACAGTGTTTCCTCCGACACATTGGTGCAGCTGGCTTCCGGGTCTGATGAGCGCTGTGTTACGAAGCAGTGCGGTCTGGTTGGGTTGTGTATCGGAGGACGCATGACTTTCAACCTTCGTCTTTCCTGAGCCCATATGGGAGTTGTAGCGATGAGACAAGATAGTAGCTATTGGATACCATGAAATTGGGGAGAAAAATGGAGAGCTAAAGCAATGAGAAGCATTTAGACAATTTACAGTATGACTCCTCAGGAACCCTTCCTCTGTAGCAAGGAGTACAGTAGGCACAGGGATACAGCCGTGCTGAATCATGTCTTAATCAAAGTCGATAGAAAAAAGCCCTTGTTGAAAAGTATTTATTGTCCAGCCTTCTCCACCGTCCAAACAAAAGCTTTATCATCATTTCAGAATCGCAGGCCTTCTCCAAATCACCCTTCCTGATTAAAATGGCAGTGAGCAGCGATGATAATTAGGCGCTAGACGGGGCTCACTTGGTGGTATTTGGGGGCATTGTTTGTCGTTACCTTCCTGCTGACATGATGGTGTGGAGAGAGATACACCTAGGGCTGCGGCAGTCTCGAAATTTCGTCAGCCAGTGATTGTCAAACAAATAACTGTCATTCTCACGGTAATTGGCCGTTAATTAACATAAACTCATTTAGCCTACGAGCCTCTTTAAAAAGTCTAATAAATCCATGTAATATAGCCTACATGTCACGGGATTCTTCCTGGGATGGAGAGGCGGACCAAAACGCAGCGTGGTTATTTTGATACATCTTTAATCAAGATGAAAATAGAACAATATACAAAAACAAGAAACGTGCAAAACCAAAAACAGCCCTATCTGGTGTAAAAACACAAAGACAGGAACAATCACCCACAAAACCCAACACAAAACAGGCTACCTAAATATGGCTCCCAATCAGAGACAATGACTAACACCTGCCTCTGATTGAGAACCATATCAGGCCCAAACACAGAAACAGACAAACAAGACATCCAACATAGAATGCCCACTCAGATCACACCCTGACCAAACAAAACATAGAACATACAAAGCAAACTATGGTCAGGGTGTGACACTACACCTTCACAATAAATCCATAATTTATTTTAGACAGGTCTAAAGAAGCATGATTTGAAGAAAATGTAGTCTATTTCAGAAGAAAATAATAGCATAATCTGAGTTGTCCTTATGTTAGATCCTGATGTGGATATACCAAATGGCTGTGGGCGACACTAGTTAATTTAGCAGACAAGATTGGCTTATAATTCCGTGGCATCGCTTTAAAGGTATGAACTTTGCTTTGTTTTTTGCATAGGCTGTACACACTTCATCAGTCTCTCATTCACAGTTTGACAAGCACTTGATAATGCCTTGAAGTTCAAGGCGGCATCCCCGTTGTGGCCGTAATGCACCCTAACAAATCCATGCCTTTTGCGGCCCGGAGTGCTGTGGTGTGCCCTTCTCCCTGAGTGTGCTGCGCAATCCGAAGTGTGTCTCACTCACACATGGCTCTAAGTCATGTGATTAGGTCTTTCTCACAGGCTACAAGTTAAGACAGACAGATCAGGCGTCCTTATCCAATTTCAAGGTGCATATTGAAGATATTGGATGAACTGTCCACATTTACTTTTCATCGGCCGACAAGATGAGTAGGCCTAAAGAACACTAAAAGCACAAGCCTATGTCAATCTACTATCCCCCATAGTACAAAAGTCGACCTACTCTATTCTGTGTGAGAAATAAATATTCCAGTCTGGGACAGATGTGGGATGCGATAGATCCCAAATTAATACAACTTTTTTTATGCAATGTGGCTGACGCAACAGATCAGAACCTTTAGTTTAAAATGTTGTTCAATTATTAGGCCATTTCTTCACATTATAAGCGCAGCAATGAACACATGGTAGTAGGCTATAAGCTCGAATGTTCCATTCACTTTTATTATAAAGGTGCATTTTTATGGTGAAAATGATCATTCACAAATTATCAACTCACACACTGTATATATATGCCAGTTAGGCTCTACACCCCTTGTAAAGTAGATTAATGTGCTTAATTTTAGGAAGTTATTTGGCCACTTTAGCTGTGATACAAAACGTATTAAAACATATAGGCCTATGGGCTAGGCTACATGAGGTGTAGACCTTACAGTGAAATGCTTACTGACAGGCTCTAACCAATAGTGCAAAAAAGGTATTAGGTGAACAATAGGTATGTAAAGAAATAAAACAACAGTAAAAAGACAGGCTATATACAGTAGTGAGGCTATAAAAGTAGCAAGGCTACATACAGACACCGGTTACTCAGGCTGATTGAGGTAGTATGTACATGTATATATGTTTAAAGTGACTAAGCATATATGATGAACAGAGAGCGTAAAAGAGGGGTTGGTGGGTGGTGGGTGGGACACAATGCCGATAGCCCGGTTAGCCAATGTGCGGGAGCACTGGTTGGTCGGCCCAATTGAGGTAGTATGTACATGAATTAAAGGGACTATGCCTATATGATAAACAGAGAGTAGCAGCAGCGTAAAAAGAGGGGTTGTGGGGGCACATAATGCAAATAGTCCTGGGTAGCCATTTGATTACCTGTTCAGGAGTCTAATAAGTCTAATAAGTGATAAGCTAATATTGTCACCCATCAGACTATTCTTGATTTAATCTTGTCTTTACATTTACTAAATAATATATTTGTGAAATTTGTATGGATTTAGAATGGACCATTATTATGCACCTGTATTGAACCAGCGGCAGCGGGAAAAAATACATGTCATCTATGCACTTAAATATCGAAAGGAGGACACTTTTCCCTATGGTTTATTTTCATGCCAGCCAGGTAGGCTATTTAAAAAAAAAATTATTTCACCTTTATTTAACCAGGTAGGCTAGTTGAGAACAAGTTCTCATTTGCAACTGCGACCTGGCCAAGATAAAGCATAGCAGTGTGAACAGACAACACAGAGTTACACATGGAGTAAACAATTAACAAGTCAATAACACAGTAGAAAAAAAGGGGAGTCTATATACAATGTGTGCAAAAGACATGAGGAGGTAGGGGAATAATTACAATATTGCAGATTAACACTGGAGTGATAAATGATCAGATGATCATGTACAGGTGGAGATATTGGTGTGCAAAACAGCAGAAAAGTAAATAAATAAAAACTGTGGGGATGAGGTAGGTGAAAATGGGTGGGCTATTTACCAATAGATTATGTACAGCTGCAGCGATCGGTTAGCTGCTCAGATAGCTGATGTTTGAAGTTGGTGAGGGAGATAAAAGTTCGTTCCAATTCGTTCCAGTCACAGGCAGCAGAGTACTGGAACGAAAGGCGGCCGAATGAGGTGTTGGCTTTAGGGATGATCAGTGAGATACACCTGCTGGAGCGCGTGCTACGGATGGGTGTTGCCATCGTGACCAGTGAACTGAGATAAGGCGGAGCTTTACCTAGCATGGCCTTGTAGATGACCTGGAGCCAGTGGGTCTGGCGACGAATATGTAGCGAGGGCCAGCCGACTAGAGCATACAAGTCGCAGTGGTGGGTAGTATAAGGTGCTTTAGTGACAAAACGGATGGCACTGTGATAAACTGCATCCAGTTTGCTGAGTAGAGTGTTGGAAGCGATTTTGTAGATGACATCGCCGAAGTCGAGGATCGGTAGGATAGTCAGTTTTACTAGGGTAAGCTTGGCAGCGTGAGTGAAGGAGGCTTTGTTGCGGAATAGAAAGCCGACTCTTGATTTGATTTTCGATTGGAGATGTTTGATATGGGTCTGGAAGGAGAGTTTGCAGTCTAGCCAGACACCTAGGTACTTATAGGTGTCCACATATTCAAGGTCGGAACCATCCAGTGTGGTGATGCTAGTCGGGCATGCGGGTGCAGGCGGCGATCGGTTGAAAAGCATGCATTTGGTTTTACTAGCGTTTAAGAGCAGTTGGAGGCCACGGAAGGAGTGTTGTATGGCATTGAAGCTCGTTTGGAGGTTAGATAGCACAGTGTCCAATGACGGGCCGAAAGTATATAGAATGGTGTCGTCTGCGTAGAGGTGGATCAGGGAATCGCCCGCAGCAAGACCAACATCATTGATATATACAGAGAAAAGAGTCGGCCCGAGAATTGAACCCTGTGGCACCCCGATAGAGACTGCCAGAGGACCGGACAGCATGCCCTCCGATTTGACACACTGAACTCTGTCTGCAAAGTAATTGGTGAACCAGGCAAGGCAGTCATCCGAAAAACCGAGGCTACTGAGTCTGTCGATAAGAATCTGGTGATTGACAGAGTCGAAAGCCTTGGCAAGGTCGATGAAGACGGCTGCACAGTACTGTCTTTTATCGATGGCGGTTATGATGTCGTTTAGTACCTTGAGTGTGGCTGAGGTGCACCCGTGACCGGCTCGGAAACCAGATTGCATAGCGGAGAAGGTACGGTGGGATTCGAGATGGTCATTGACCTGTTTGTTGACTTGGCTTTCGAAGACCTTAGATAGGCAGGGCAGAATGAATATAGGTCTGTAACAGTTTGGGTCCAGGGTGTCTCCCCCTTTGAAGAGGGGGATGACTGCAGCAGCTTTCCAATCCTTGGGGATCTCAGACGATATGAAAGAGAGGTTGAACAGGCTGGTAATAGGGGTTGCGACAATGGCGGCGGATAGTTTCAGAAATAGAGGGTCCAGATTGTCAAGCCCAGCTGATTTATACTGGTCCAGGTTTTGCAGCTCTTTCAGAACATCTGTTATCTGGATTTGGGTAAAGGAGAACCTGGAGAGGCTTGGGCGAGGAGCTGCGGGGGGGCCGGAGCTGTTGGCCGAGGTAGGAGTGGCCAGCCGTTGAGAAATGCTTGTTGAAGTTTTCGATAATCATGGATTTGTCAGTGGTGACCGTGTTCCCTAGCCTCAGTGCAGTGGGCAGCTGGGAGGAGGTGCTCTTGTTCTCCATGGACTTCACAGTGTCCCAGAACTTTTTGGCGTTGGAGCTACAGGATGCAAACTTCTGCCTGAAGAAGCTGGCCTTAGCTTTCCTGACTGACTGCGTGTATTGGTTCCTGACTTCCCTGAAGAGTTGCATATCGCGGGGACTGTTCGATGCTATTGCAGTCCGCCACAGGATGTTTTTGTGCTGGTCGAGGGCAGTCAGGTCTGGAGTGAACCAAGGGCTGTATCTGTTCTTAGTTCTGCATTTTTGAACAGAGCATGCTTATCTAAAATGGTGAGGAAGTTACTCTTAAAGAATGACCAGGCATCCTCAACTGACGGGATGAGGTCAATGTCCTTCCAGGATACCCGGGCCAGGTCGATTAGAAAGGCCTGCTCACAGAAGTGTTTTAGGGAACGTTTGACAGTGATGAGGGGTGGTCGTTTGTTTGAGGCTGCAGTGGCGCTGAGATCCTGGTGAAGCAGTGGATAGTTGGTCAGGCAATGAGGCAGTGGCATCTTATGCTGAGATGCATCTAAATCTGGTTGAAGGTGGGGACGGAAGTGGAGGTGTAGTTTGTTTGGAGGGCCAGTTGGTCATGGATGGGTGTCTCAGAGCCTGACTGAGGTGCCCTTGCTTACAGAGTTAGGGTTGTACCTGGTGGGTTCCTTGATGATTTGTGTGAGATTGAGGGCATCTAGCTTAGATTGTAGGACTGGCGGGGTGTTAAGCATATCCCAGTTTAGGTCACCTAACAGAACAAACTCTGAAGCTAGATGGGGGGGCATTCAATTCACAAATGGTGTCCAGGGCACAGCTGGGAGCTGAGGGGGGTCGGTAGCAGGCGGCAACATTCCTCTTCATGCAGTGACATCGGTAGACTGGTCGTGGATCCGGGTATAGAAGCCCTGGAGTATGCTAGGAACACAGGAGCTCTGGCCGGGCTAGCTTCAAGCTACGTGGGTGGAAACGCTAGCCAGGAGTAAACAACCAGGGTTGCGGTTTAGCTCGATAGCTAGTTGTGAAGATCCAGCTGAACATTTTTTTCCGTTTGCGGAGGGAATCCGGGGATAAAAAATAAATAGGTCCGTTATGCTCTGGTTAGTGTCGCGTCGTGTTCGAACTGGCGAGAGCTTTCCGAGCTAAAGGTTAGCTGATGACCGGTTAGCTGAAGACCGCTAGCATAGCTGGTGGTTAGCTGGCTAACTTCAGTTGAGGGGTTTCGGTTCCGAAGTAAATATAAATACTTTAGGAAAAGTAGCTACATTGGGTGAGGCGGATTGCAGGAGAGTATTTGGAAGCTTAGGTTTAGCAAAATGTTTTTAAAGATATGTGAAGAAAAATATCTAAAACGAAAAAGAGACGGTATTTACAGATATTTACAGAGAGACGATACGAGAGGACGACTTACTGCTACGCCATCTTGGACAATGAATACGGAGGCTATACTCCTGTTGTAAATATAAACAATGTTATTACTATTAGGAAGTGGAGAAATACATTTAGTAGGCCTAGCCTATAGAAAGCTTAAGGGATCCTCCTCTTTTTATTAGCGGCCATCACTCTGTTTTCCCCCATAATTGCACAGCCTATGGAAATGTTGCGCAACATGAGCTCATGGGCTGTCATGAAGTGTTTGATTAGATTGTTGAATACATTTGCATTGATGTAAGAATGATTAGATGGACACTAGAGTGCTTAGTACCAGGCAGTTAACACGTTTGGTAAAGCTACTAATGACCACCAGCAGCATCAGAGCTTGGAGAAGCTTAATAACCGTGACTAAACGGTAATTTGTCATTTGTCTGCCTTCATGACTCGTGACCGCCGGTTTGGCGGTAATACGGTCACCTCAACAGCCCTAGCTACACCCTGCTGGAGATCACTCTGCACCTGCCAAACTATGGCTAGCACTATCTGGGATCCTTGGAACGTCTCTACCCTAAACTCTAACTCTAACTCTAACATTAACCCCTACCCTAACCTTAACTCTTACCAAACCCTAACATTAACCCTTACCTTAACCATTTTAAATGTAAACTTTAATGGGGTGATGTCAGAGGTGGGACATCCCAAAGATCCAGTTTAGACATGTCTGCTAAGCTATCAGTGTCAACTTCACACAGAGATAACTGCACAACTCCCATTTTCTGTCTCCCTTCTGTTTTTGCTACTACTTTTACTACTAATGCTTTCACTGTTTTTACTGTGGCTTGACTGACAGGTGGATATTGATGTATTTAAGTCATGCTTGAGCAGTTCTGTACTGGTTGTGTGTATTCATCAGAATCCAGTTACCTCTGTCATGCTTCCACCTGTCACCAGAGGGTGGCAGAGACCGTCCTAGAGACATTAACAACACTAAGGTCTGTCCAATTTAGTCTTTATGATTTCCCTGTTAAAAGAGGTGTGTTTTCTGTTGTCCTTTGCAGAAGCTTCAATTGCTTTCTGTGTACGCTTGTTTCCTGAGTGAGTTTTGGATACTTTTTTCAGGTGTACTGTGTAGCTACCGTTTCTAAGTAAAGTATTATGTTCATCCTTAACCAATGATTCCTCGTCTGGTCTCTTCTCTGCACCTGGGTCCAACCTTACTATGTCACAGCAAGCTTCTTCCCAAACATGGACCCAGCAGAGATAACCCAGATCAAGAATGTTGTAACCCACCAAGGAGCACTGCTGGGGCGGCAGCCAGAACAACTCTCCCAAATATCAGAGACCCTCCGTCCAACCTCAACCCAGGAGGAGCCAATGTCCAAGTCTCATTGCCCAGTGCTACAGGTGTCCCCGTATTTCCTCCAGGGAACCTGCACCGGAAACCCAAGATCCCAACCCCCGAGTGGTATGACAGCCACCTGGGAGGATTCAAGGGGTTCCTCACTCAGTGTTCTCTGTTCCACCTCATTCCACACCGATCGGGCCATGATCACGCTACATCATCTCTCTACTCTCGGGCAAGGCCCTGGCGTGGGCAACGGCAGTGTGGGAACAGCAGCCACTATCCTGCAGCTCCATATTGGCCTTCATTGTCGAGCTGTCATGAGTCTTTGACCAACGAGTCAGCGGACAAGAAGCCAACTGTTCAACATCCAGCAAGAGGCCAGACCTGTGGCTGACTTTGCCATTGAATTCCACAGCTTCGCCGCCAAGAATGGGTGGAATATGGACGCCCTGGTCACCGCTTTCCACCAGGGCGTGTCTAACTCCATCAATGATGAACTGGCCCCTTGGGAACTGGGAGAGGACCTTGAGTCCCTGATAACGCTGGAAATCAAGATTGACAACTGCCTCCGAGAACACGTGAGACAGCGCCTTTTTGACACCACCCCAGTATCCCAGTTTCCTGAGCACCCCAAGCCCCCTGAACACAGCATTCAGGAGCCCATGCAGCTGGGACGTACCTCCCTGAGCCGACAGGTGCATGACAGGCGCATGCACTAAGGCTGCTGCCTCTACTGAACCACTCAGACTCTTAGTTTTTTTTCTTCTAGTTTTCTGCTCCTGAGAACCCCCTTATCCTAAGGTACCCCTGGCTAGTGCTACATAACCCACTATTCTCCTGTTCCACGGGACACCTCCCAGGCTGGGGTAAGGACTGCCAGACTAAATGTCTAAGACCCCCACCAAGAGCCTCACCGTGTCCTCCTGCATCCATTGAAGACCAAGACTCAGCTCTCCCTGCCGAATACTTCAACCTCCGGGAGGCCTTCAGTAAGAGGCAAGCCACCCCCATCATCCATACGACTGTGCCAAAGAACTCCTATCCAGCTCCACCCCTCCCCGGAGCCGTTTGTACTCCCTCTCAGCCCCTGAAGCAGCAGTCATGGACAATTACATCCGGGAGTCACTGGAGGCAGGTTTCATTCGCCCCTCTACATCCCCAGCTGATGCAGGCTTCTTCTTCATGGGTGAGAAGGATGGAGGCCTACATCCTTGCATCGATTACAGACGGCTGAACCGGATTATGATCAAGAATCGTTATCCCCTACCCTTGATGTCCGTCGCCTTGGAGTTGACCCAAGGGGCCCAATTCTTCACCAAACTGGCCCTCCGCAATGCTTACAATCTGGTGAGAATTAGGGAGGGAGATGAGTGGAAAACTGCCTTTAACACCCCTAGTGGTCACTATGAGTATTTAGTCATGCCCTTTGGATTATTGAGCTTACCGGCAGTCTTTCACACTCTTAGGGGTATGTTGAATCGTTTTGTCTTTGTTTACCTCGACGACATCCTGATTTTCTCCAAAACCCTTCCAGAAACAAATACTGTACGTCTGCCAAGTCCTGAGATGCCTCCTGCAGAGCCAACTATATGTCAAGATAGAGAAGTGTGAGTTCCAAGTTTTCCAAGTTTCGTCCCTGGGTCACATTATCTCTACCTCAGGTATCCAAGTAGGCCCCGTAAAGGGTGAGGCAGTCACCGACTGGCCCCGTCCCACCTCACTCAAGCAGGTCCAGCAGTTCCTCGGGTTTGCCGATTTTTACAGGCATTTTATACGCAACTTTGGTGAGGTGGCAGCGCCTCTCAGGGTCCAACCCTGCAAGTCCCAGACCCATTTTTGCTGGACTCCCGAGGCTGACAGGGCATTCATGGAGCTCAAGGGACGTTTCACCTCGTTGACCCATCCTCGTTCATCCTGATCCCTTTGTGGTGGAGGTGAACGCCTCGGACACTGGAGCAGGGGCGTGCTTTTACAGCGGAACGCGGAGAACAAGAAACTGCATCCATGCGCCTTTCTCTCCAAATGGTTCTTGCCAGCGGAACACAACTATGATGTAGGCAACCGGGAGTGGCAGTTAAGTGGGCTCTTGAGGGGTGGGACATCTCATCCTTTCGTGATCTTGACGGACCATAAGAACTTGGTCTCCATTCAAGAAGCCAAGAGGTTGAACACTCGACAAGCTAGGTGGGCTCTATTTTTTAACAGGTTCGATTTCACACTAGCCTATCACCCGGGATCCAAGAATCAGAAAGGAGATACCCTGTCCCGCCAACACGATGTCTCTAACGAGGAGAGGGAATCCGAGACTGTTACGAATCCCTTTTGGCCCGACAGTCTAGGGGGGATGGTAATGAGACCCGTAACATAACTCATGCAAATTATTATTGTGACAAAGTAAAAGTGTGAACAAAATAACCACGACAACAGAAATCTACCGTCAAACTCCAGGTTTATTTATAAACACACGGTAATGGGGGGAGCAGGAAAAGGGGCTGAGCTGGACCCAAGGAAAGAAACAATAAGTATTCAAAAACACCCCTAAGCTAGACTGGCCTACTTTAACAACAGCTAACTAACTAACCAAAAATACAGTGGGTGGTCCGCCCAGTTCTAACTAGTGTATTTAACAAAGTTCACCTACGGGTAGTGTATGCCCATGGTAGTGTATGCCCATTTGTCTTGGTTTCCCCCTTTTCCCACCAGCAACAAACAAACACCATAACCAAAAACAATACTCACAGGTGATGACAAAGTGCTATGAGGTGCTTAAACAAAAGAGAGGTTAAGACACAAAGCGAGAGTGAAACACAGAGACCTACAAACATGGCATTTACAGAGAGATTGAGCTCTAGAACAAACAAATGATGGGGTTTTTAAACCATGGGGAAGGAACTGTGATAGGTTAGAAAATAGGAGGAGGTGTGTCTTCTGATTGATGATTGATTGTTGACTGATTGGGGAGTGATGATTTTCACCTGTGAGGGGAGAAGGAGAGAAAAGAAACACACACAGGATACACACACACAGGATAACTGTATCCGTAACAGAGACCATCATCCCCGGCTCCCGCATTCTGGCCCCTCTGATATCAAGTATTGAGTCCACGGTCTGACAAGCTCAGACCTGAGAACCTGACCCCGGCAGTGGACCCACTAACAGACTTTACGTTCTACGATCAGCCCGTTCCCGAGTACTACAATGGGGACACCCCTCTAAATGAACTGGGCATCCTGGGGTCTATCGGATACTGGGGTGGAAATTCTGGTGGCCCTACATGATTGAGGATGTGGGATCCTTTGTTGCGGCCTGTTCCCTCTGTGCCCAAAGCAGGTCCTCAAGACAGCGACCGGCTGGGTTGCTCCAACCTCTGACCATCCCCAGCCGGCCCTGGTCCCACCTGTCCGTAGACTTTATTACAGGGTTACCACCATTCCAAGGGCTTACCACTATCCTGGTGGTCGTTGAACGGTTCTCCAAGGCAGCCCATTTCATTAACTTACCCAAGTTACCCCCAGCGAAGGAGACTGCTAATCTCATGATTACCCATGTCTTTTAACTACACGGACTTCCCCAGGACATTGTCTTGGATCTTGGGCCTCATTTCGTCACACGGTATTGGAAAGCCTTCAGCTCCCTGTTGGGGTCCTCGGTGAGTCTCTCCTCAGGATTCCACCCACAGCAGAATGGGCAAACATAGCGGGCCAACCAGGAGCTGAAGATGTTCCTCTGCTCTTTCGTCTCCACCCAGGCCAGCAACTGGAGCAAGTTCCTCATCTGGGCGGAGTATGCTCACAGCACACTGCCGAACTCGTCCACTGGACTATCGCAGTTTGAGTGTCAGTTTGGGTTCTTTATCCTTAACCACTGATTCCTCGTCTGGTCTCTTCTCTGCACCTGGGTCCAAGCTTACCACGTCACAACCTCTCCAGTCTCATGGTATGGATGAGGAGACATTGTCAAGAGAGCCTCTGGTGTACCTAAATGGTTTTTCTAGGCCTGGGTTGTACATCATTGAAATATCTCTCTGGTGAATTGTTGGTCTTCCTTCTTTAATCCACACCTTTACAGGATGTAATTTTCCCATATTGACAGTCAATGGTTGAACCTTTTCTTATTGAAGACTTCATTTGGAAATTTACACTTTGCATACAATCTATATGACTCTCTCCTAGAGAGACAATCTTGGAATACCAATATCTACATTGCTTAACATTTTTATATCATTTCTGGCAGATTAATCAGCTAATAGACTTTCAGTTTATTTGTAGAACCATCTTAAATAATTGAATCCGCTAACCATAGAACATGAAGGTGGACCTTAGCAGGTTGTTATCTTCACTGAAGGGGTGACATTGTAAGAAATGTCCTTTCTGGTAGAACTGCTGCAGAGCAGTATCATCCCCTTCTACTGTAGAGTAGAACGGGATGATACAAGCTTCCGTAAGGTTTCTCTCAGCATCCTGAACTATCTGAGGCTCAAGAAACTCACACAGCCATGGAATGTGCACAGAGGACAAAGAAAAGTGGAGACTTCATTTCACAGTGTATGGATTCCCCTGATTTACCTTACACACGCACACACACACACAATGGAAGAGATACAGCTCAATCATTGGCTCCTTTGAGGGGAGGCTCCTTGTCTCCTCCATTAATTTTCTCCAGCAGTAGATCTAATCCCAGTCTTGTAAAGTCTCTGCAACATTGCAGCCGCTGAATGGCTGTATCCATGACTGAAAAACTGCCTCATGTTCTGACTGCTTTCAAACCTCACTAATGCGATTGAGATTCAATCTTTTCTTTCATTTTCTCTAACGCTCTGTCTAACTGGGTCTGGAGCAGGACCAAAGGAGTTCTACTGATGCAGGCAGCACAGTGCCTTTCCCTGGCTGTCACTGTTCAGACTCCATCATGCAGGGGATGAGTTTAAAAAGAAAATCACAAACCTTTCTTCAGCCACTCTAATGTGCTAGTGACAGTGTAACACCGTGAACTGTCTCTTATAATATAGTTGAGGTAATACAAGTCAAACTTCATGTTTGTCTAACTTCCTATATCCCATACCTCTGTCAATTCCAGGGTATGATAATGATGTATTACAATGAGTAAGTACATACACAACAGACGTCAGGTTGTCATGAAATAGGATTTGATATTTGTGAACTATGTGAACTGTGGTTTTTATGGAATTGACAGTGTAACATTATCCTTATAGACAGGAAATGGGCATTATAGTAGGATCAAGTGGAATTATTGATTTTGCTTTGAATTTTCAGTCTTTCGCAGGGCCTATTCTACAGTTAAGCATTCCTCGGTGTCACTGTCTCTGTTGTCCAACTGGAATGCAATCCTGCCCACAAAGGTGTGATCTGTTTGAAAACAAATATGCCAAGATAACTCATGTTTTTATCTATTTTAAAATATAAACATTCAAAGCTACACACTCTAAAGTGGCTGTTGGCTGACTTGAACCAATTATTAGTATCCTAGCAACAGCAGTCAATATGTTTCTTAGCAACACCATTTGGATATGCATAAATTATATTTAATTCAAAACAGGTTGATCTAAACAAGCATTTTTTAATTTTTTTAATTTAACCTTTTTAACTAGGCAAGTCAGTTAAGAAGAAATTCTTACCCACTAGGAACAGTGGGTTATCTGCCTTGTGATTGGTAGAGATGCGTTCTAAGCCATACTAAAAAACCTGTTTAGCATGGGTAAGCCTATGTCGCAAAAATGGGCATCTTGTTTTCCATTCCATCTGAGAAATCCCTGCACATCCACTGTCCCATCAGCCCAGCCAGCCAATCCATTAACTTCATCTCCACTGCAAAAAAGCATCAAGACATTATTTATCCTTGCTTCTAGCCTAACATATGGTATGCAACAACAGGGTTTGTACAAATGTTGCTGTCTGTCTCTCGACGTTTGCAACATTGTTTCAATATTGAAATTTGATCTCCACTGTGCTATTGAGAGTTAACATGTCAGGACGAGGCAGACGTATTTTCTCAGCCAGTCGAAGTCATGAATCAGCATCATTTTTACACAAAGAAATGTAAATAAAAAAGCAGGTCAAACCAAATGAAATGCAGCTAGTTTGCTGTTTTACGAGCTACAGTTTAAAATAAAAAAATGTTACACCTTTATTAGGCAAGTCAGTTAAGAACAAATTCTTATTTACAATGATGGCCTCAGAACAGTGGTTCAGTGTTCAGGGGCAGAATGACAGATTTTTACCTTGTCAGCTCAGGGATTCAAATAAGCAACCTTTCGGTTACTGGCCCAATGCTCTAACCACTAGGCTATCTGCCGCCCCAAGGTGAATGAAGTGATTGTTAGCCTTAGTAGGCTTAAAGGCTTTTTAATGTAATTGGTAACCCCTTGTAGAAAAGCAATTATACACAAAAGGGCGTGCTAAACAACTTTTTTAGCACAGCTGTGCTGATCTACGGTAGTCCGCTCCGCTTCGTACCTATGACTGCAGCACATTCGTGCTAAAAAAGTAGTTTAGCACGCCCTCTTGTGTATAATTGCTTTATAATAAAGTATTTGAGGAAGCAAAGGCTCACACATTATCAATAAGGAATCATCAGGCATCGTCATCTTAGAAGTCATAAAGATATGAGGTTACTGTATGTCTAGATTTTTCATAATCTTATAGGAGCCTACTCTGAGAGGGATAGAAGTGGCAGATATCACTCAACTCAATTCAGGTATCTCTCTGTCTCACACTGCATTCAACCCTCATTATGTCTCGTTTTCTGACTGCTGAAAGCCTTTATCACACAATGCCTCTGTCTGAGACCCTTCCTGTGTGTGTCTGTCCCTGGAGGTAGACCCTGTTAAGGAAGAGATCATAGTCCTCTTTATCACCAGGCCCTTCAGCTCACACACACAGAGCAGCAATTAGACCTCTATCACTCGTCTTCTGTAATCAGCCCACAGCAGCCAGGCTTGATGTTATCTATTAATGCTTTCTCTCTCCCTGTGTCATGACCAGTGGAGGCTGCTGAGGGGAGGACGGCTCATAATCATTTCTGGAACAGAGCAAATGGAATGGCGTTAAACACAAGGAAACCATGTGTCTGATGTTTTTGATACCATTCCACTTATTCCGCTCCAGCCATTACCACGAGCCCATCCTCCCGAAATATGGTGCCACCAACCTCCTGTGGTAATGACCTACAGTGATATGATCTGTGGCTGAAAGGGCTTTGCATTAGGTGCTACTATATTTGATATTTAACAAGCCCATTAGTTAACGAAATGCCTTTTCTGGTTTTCCCACCTCTGAATTGTCACTCATATTACAGGTACATCTGAGACAAGATATACCTTATCCAGTCGCCATTTGATATGGGTGGCTCTGAATTGAATTACAGATTTAGGGAAATGAGCTCTATTCACATGCATTTCGAGGTTGTGGCTATTTCTCTGGGCCAGCCATTTGATAATCAGTTTTCCAAATTCATGTACTTTTCCTCAACCCCTCTACTAAAGCTGGGAATCCTCTAACTTGTCAATGATGCAGGGCTTTGAACCCACATCCTTTTAACGGGCTGCACTCTGCGCACACACCCTATCCTGGCGACCTCAGCGTAATAGAATATGGACCTGTGAGCCAACACTGTAGTATTCACCCTGCCTGTGTTACTATCACACTACTAATAGACCTCTCTGTCTGTCTCCCCTGGAGGACCGTTCAGCGGGCAGACCATTAGTGCAGTACACAAGGCCAACCGCAGGCTTCATGTATCATATGTTGCTCTACTTGTGTGTCATATGCACACAAAACATGACTGACGTAATATCAAATTATTTGAAGCTAATTTGTATACTAAGATCAATCAAATAGTCTCCGTTTGTGCAAACAATCTTAAAGGGCAATTACACCACTTTTCAACCTCATTTTCATTATCTCCAGCACTATGACCAGTGTCTACATAGCTGTGCATGCAATATATTTTCAATCCATTGCATAAACCATTACCTCTTGCTGATACTGTCCCTAAATTACACCCTGTACTTGTAAACAACATTGTATCACTGTTTTGATGTTTTTTAATGAAAATACTGCCATGCTTGATTGCTGTATGGTCTACTATATTAATTCTCTAAGTATTACTTTGGTGCAGACTGCAGTATAGTCCTTTATAGAATCCATCATCTCCTCTCTGCAGAGGAAGGGACAGAGGCAGGGTCAGAGGCAGAGGAAGGGTCAGAGCCAGAGCCAGAGCCAGTGTCAGAGCCAGTGTTAGAGCCAGTGTCAGAGACAGGGTCAGAGCCAGAGCCAGTGTCAGAGACAGGGTCAGAGCCAGTGTCAGAGCCAGTGTCAGAGACAGGGTCAGAGGCAGAGACTGGGTCAGAGCCAGTGTCAGAGACAGGGTCAGAGCCAGAGCCAGTGTCAGAGCCAGTATCAGAGACAGGGTCAGAGCCAGTGTCAGAGACAGGATCAGAGCCAGAGCCAGTGTCAGAGACAGTGTCAGAGACAGGGTCAGAGACAGGGTCAGAGGCAGAGACTGGGTCAGAGCCAGTGTCAGAGCCAGTGTCAGAGCCAGTGTCAGGGACAGGGTCAGAGGCAGAGACTGGGTCAGAGCCAGAGCCAGTGTCAGAGACAGTGTCAGAGACAGGGTCAAAGCCAGTGTCAGAGCCAGTGTCAGAGCCAGTGTCAGGGACAGGGTCAGAGGCAGAGACTGGGTCAGAGCCAGTGTCAGAGACAGGGTCAGAGCCAGAGCCAGTGTCAGAGCCAGTATCAGAGACAGTGTCAGAGACAGGGTCAGAGCCAGAGCCAGTGTCAGAGACAGTGTCAGAGACAGGGTCAGAGCCAGTGTCAGAGACAGGGTCAAAGCCAGTGTCAGAGCCAGTGTCAGAGCCAGTGTCAGAGACAGGGTCAGAGGCAGAGACTGGGTCAGAGCCAGTGTCAGAGACAGGGTCAGAGCCAGAGCCAGTGTCAGAGCCAGTATCAGAGACAGGGTCAGAGCCAGTGTCAGAGACAGGATCAGAGCCAGAGCCAGTGTCAGAGACAGTGTCAGAGACAGGGTCAGAGCCAGTGTCAGAGACAGGGTCAAAGCCAGTGTCAGAGACAGTGTCAGAAACAGGGTCAGAGCCAGTGTCAGAGCCAGTGTCAGAGACAGAGCCAGTGTCAGAGCCAGTGTCAGAGCCAGTGTCAGAGCCAGTGTCAGAGCCAGTGTCAGAGACAGGGTCAGAGCCAGTGTCAGAGACAGGATCAGAGCCAGAGCCAGTGTCAGAGCCAGTGTCAGAGACAGTGTCAGAGACAGGGTCAGAGCCAGTGTCAGAGCCAGTGTCAGAGCCAGTGTCAGGGACAGGGTCAGAGGCAGAGACTGGGTCAGAGCCAGTGTCAGAGACAGGGTCAGAGCCAGAGCCAGTGTCAGAGCCAGTATCAGAGACAGTGTCAGAGACAGGGTCAGAGCCAGAGCCAGTGTCAGAGACAGTGTCAGAGACAGGGTCAGAGCCAGTGTCAGAGACAGGGTCAAAGCCAGTGTCAGAGCCAGTGTCAGAGCCAGTGTCAGAGACAGGGTCAGAGGCAGAGACTGGGTCAGAGCCAGTGTCAGAGACAGGGTCAGAGCCAGAGCCAGTGTCAGAGCCAGTATCAGAGACAGGGTCAGAGCCAGTGTCAGAGACAGGATCAGAGCCAGAGCCAGTGTCAGAGACAGTGTCAGAGACAGGGTCAGAGCCAGTGTCAGAGACAGGGTCAAAGCCAGTGTCAGAGACAGTGTCAGAAACAGGGTCAGAGCCAGTGTCAGAGCCAGTGTCAGAGACAGAGCCAGTGTCAGAGCCAGTGTCAGAGCCAGTGTCAGAGCCAGTGTCAGAGCCAGTGTCAGAGACAGTGTCAGAGACAGGGTCAGAGCCAGTGTCAGAGACAGGATCAGAGCCAGAGCCAGTGTCAGAGCCAGTGTCAGAGCCAGTGTCAGAGACAGTGTCAGAGCCAGTGTCAGAGACAGGGTCAGAGCCAGTGTCAGAGACAGGGTCAAAGCCAGTGTCAGAGACAGTGTCAGAAACAGGGTCAGAGCCAGTGTCAGAGCCAGTGTCAGAGACAGAGCCAGTGTCAGAGCCAGTGTCAGAGCCAGTGTCAGAGACAGGGTCAGAGCCAGTGTCAGAGACAGGATCAGAGCCAGTGTCAGAGCCAGTGTCAGAGCCAGTGTCAGAGACAGTGTCAGAGACAGGGTCAGAGCCAGTGTCAGAGCCAGTGTCAGAGCCAGTGTCAGAGACAGGGTCAGAGCCAGTGTCAGAGCCAGTGTCAGAGACAGTGTCAGAGACAGGGTCAGAGCCAGTGTCAGAGCCAGTGTCAGAGACAGGGTCATAGCCAGTGTCAGAGCCAGTGTCAGAGACAGGGTCAGAGCCAGAGCCAGTGTCAGAGCCAGTGTCAGAGGGTCAGAGCCAGTGTCAGAGCCAGTGTCAGAGACAGAGCCAGTGTCAGAGACAGGGTCAGAGCCAGTGTCAGAGCCAGTGTCAGAGCCAGTGTCAGAGCCAGTGTCAGAGACAGGGTCAGAGCCAGAGCCAGTGTCAGAGCCAGTGTCAGAGCCAGTGTCAGAGACAGTGTCAGAGCCAGTGTCAGAGACAGGGTCAGAGCCAGTGTCAGAGACAGGGTCAAAGCCAGTGTCAGAGACAGTGTCAGAAACAGGGTCAGAGCCAGTGTCAGAGCCAGTGTCAGAGACAGAGCCAGTGTCAGAGCCAGTGTCAGAGCCAGTGTCAGAGCCAGTGTCAGAGCCAGTGTCAGCGACAGGGTCAGAGCCAGTGTCAGAGACAGGATCAGAGCCAGTGTCAGAGCCAGTGTCAGAGCCAGTGTCAGAGAAAGTGTCAGAGACAGGGTCAGAGCCAGTGTCAGAGCCAGTGTCAGAGCCAGTGTCAGAGACAGGGTCAGAGCCAGTGTCAGAGCCAGTGTCAGAGCCAGTGTCAGAGACAGTGTCAGAGACAGGGTCAGAGCCAGTGTCAGAGACAGTGTCAGAGACAGGGTCAGAGCCAGTGTCAGAGCCAGTGTCAGAGCCAGTGTCAGAGACAGGGTCAGAGCCAGAGCCAGTGTCATAGCCAGTGTCAGAGACAGGATCAGAGCCAGAACCAATGTCAGAGCCAGTATCAGAGACAGGGTCAGAGGCAAGGTCAGAGGCAAGGTCAGAGGCTGGGTCATAGCCAGTGTCAGAGACAGGATCAGTGTCAGAGCCAGTGTCAGAGCCAGTGTCAGAGACAGGGTCAGAGCCAGAGCCAGTGTCAGAGCCAGTGTCAGAGCCAGTGTCAGAGACAGTGTCAGAGCCAGTGTCAGAGACAGGGTCAGAGCCAGTGTCAGAGACAGGGTCAAAGCCAGTGTCAGAGACAGTGTCAGAAACAGGGTCAGAGCCAGTGTCAGAGCCAGTGTCAGAGACAGAGCCAGTGTCAGAGCCAGTGTCAGAGCCAGTGTCAGAGCCAGTGTCAGAGCCAGTGTCAGAGACAGGGTCAGAGCCAGTGTCAGAGACAGGATCAGAGCCAGTGTCAGAGCCAGTGTCAGAGCCAGTGTCAGAGACAGTGTCAGAGACAGGGTCAGAGCCAGTGTCAGAGCCAGTGTCAGAGCCAGTGTCAGAGACAGGGTCAGAGCCAGTGTCAGAGCCAGTGTCAGAGCCAGTGTCAGAGACAGTGTCAGAGACAGGGTCAGAGCCAGTGTCAGAGACAGTGTCAGAGACAGGGTCAGAGCCAGTGTCAGAGCCAGTGTCAGAGCCAGTGTCAGAGACAGGGTCAGAGCCAGAGCCAGTGTCATAGCCAGTGTCAGAGACAGGATCAGAGCCAGAACCAATGTCAGAGCCAGTATCAGAGACAGGGTCAGAGGCAAGGTCAGAGGCAAGGTCAGAGGCTGGGTCATAGCCAGTGTCAGAGACAGGATCAGAGCCAGAACCAGTGTCAGAGCCAGTATCAGAGACAGGGTCAGAGGCAAGGTCAGAGGCAAGGTCAGAGGCTGGGTCAGAGGCTGGGTCAGAGGCAGGGTCAGAGACAGGGTCAGAGCCAGTGTCAGAGCCATTGTCAGAGCCAGGGTCAGAGGCAGAGACTGGGTCAGAGACTGGACAGAGGCAGAGACAGGGTGCAGAGATAGAGGATGGTGAAGGAATGACCACACTCTTAAACCTCCTCCTTCCTGCTGTCACACTATAACCTGAACTCTACAACCTCGAGAAACAAAATGTGATGCTGATGAAACATGGCCACGGCACCAACCCCAGATTCCATTCTGTCTGCATCTTTACTCTACCAGCTCAGCAATGTCCATAGTGTGCAATTTGAGAACAAAGTTATAACTCTTCTAAAGTATCAGACAGCCTCTTCGTAGATTCTCGGGTCACACAGTAGGCTATATTTCATATTATCAAGCAATGATGAGACTTGGATTAATGTTCATTCTTTGGTATGCAATCACCAGAAATGCCAATACAAAGTCATAGAAAAGTCTCAGCACATTATCTAATTTGTTCTTATCAGACCAGTATGCAAATTGTTTCTGAACCTACAGCTGACATTGGCTGAGATAATGGGATTCGATATTCACTTTCTATTTTATTGGCCTGTTTACGGTTTTCTGTGATAATTAATTATAAGTCTGATGTAACAAAGTGTTCTAATTATCTTAGAAATCTCATTGTGTGTCTGCTTACAAGAGCTGACAATTAAGTTTATCCAAAAGAACATAAAGCTTGTTTGACAGCACAAACCATTTCCCCACAATGGCAAAGCAGGAAGAATATTGTCTATTTCAACCAGTGAAATTAAACTGACTATAGATGAGCACGGCCAAGGCTGCATCCTAGCTGACTACTGCCTATATTTAATTTTTTCACTTAAGCTTAGAGAAAGTGCCTGTCTTCAACCTTGGGGGGGAAATGTTGTTCTAAAAGCACTCTGCAGGAAGGAAGCTTTCAGAGGCAGTGAAAGACATGCAGAGAGGGACTTATTTGATGTGTTCAGATGGGCAGAAGGGTGCTAAGGCTTCTCTCATCCTCTATCTCCTCCCCCCTACGCCTCTATCTATCTCTCCTCTCGCCAGGTGTATGAACGAGGGACCAATGTGGAGCAATTTGTTACCCGCTTCCTGTTGAAGGAATCAGCCAATCAGATCCATTCTCTGCTGAACTCGGTGGAGAGTGCTGTGGACGCTATTGACGAGCAGCACTGTAGTCAGTCAGGGTGAGTTGTGGAGTGAGGAGGACACCACTGCTGTGTCACGTCATTATGTGTGTGAAATTTAGCCTGGAAGTACCCCAAATGAAAATCACTCAGGTTCCTAGCAATGTGCCTTCTCTGTCTACTGTGATCCACACTCATCCTCTCTCTCGTTCATCTCTCATCCCTCTCTGGGGCTGCCGGTAGCCTAGTGGTTAGAGCATTGGGCCAGTAATCTAAAGGTTGCAGGATTGAATCCCCGATCTGACAAGGTAAACATTTGTCATTCTGCCTCTGAGTAAGGCAGTTAACCCACTGTTCCCCAGGTGCTGAAAGACATGGATGTTGATTATGGCAGCCCCCCGCACCTTTCTGATTCAGAGGGTTAAATGTGGAAGATGCATTCAGTTGTACAACTGACTAGGTATCTCCCTTTGTTTATCTGTCTTTCACTCCCTCTGTATAGGTACCCTACTAAGGTCAGTCAACAGATTCCAGAGAAATGTTATGAGAACCCAGTGCCTGACTACCCTCCTAACAACAGAGTCAGTGCTGCCAAGGATGCTGCCCCAAGGAACATCAACACTGCTACAGGTGAGGCCTCTATGCCTGTGTCACACAAAACATACTGTGCACTGGCATAGGCCTACAGTATGTAGTCTCTCACTAAAGACGTTTTGTATGGATTGGAGTCAATTATCCAGCCCCTTCTACAATCTGCTGATTCATTTAAGTGATGTACTTTACCTTCTGTCTCCATCTCTCTCCCCTAAGAACACCTAACACCCTCTCTCTCCCCTAAGAACACCAAACACCCTCTCTCTCCCCTAAGAACACCAAACACCCTCTCTCTCCCCTAAGAACACCAAACACCCTCTCTCTCCCCTAAGAACACCTAACACCCTCTCTCTCCCCTAAGAACACCAAACACCCTCTCTCTCCCCTAAGAACACCAAACACCCTCTCTCTCCCCTAAGAACACCAAACACCCTCTCTCTCCCCTAAGAACACCAAACACCCTCTCTCCCTAAGAACACCAAACACCCTCTCTCTCCCTAAGAACACCTAACACCCTCTCTCTCCCCTAAGAACACCAAACACCCTCTCTCCCCTAAGAACACCTAACACCCTCTCTCTCCCCTAAGAACACCAAACACCCTCTCTCTCCCCTAAGAACACCAAACACCCTCTCTCTCCCCTAAGAACACCTAACACCCTCTCTCTCCCCTAAGAACACCTAACACCCTCTCTCTCCCCTAAGAACACCAAACACCCTCTCTCTCCCCTAAGAACACCAAACACCCTCTCTCTCCCCTAAGAACACCAAACACCCTCTCTCTCCCCTAAGAACACCTAACACCCTCTCTCTCCCCTAAGAACACCAAACACCCTCTCTCTCCCCTAAGAACACCTAACACCCTCTCTCTCCCCTAAGAACACCAAACACCCTCTCTCTCCCCTAAGAACACCTAACACCCTCTCTCTCCCCTAAGAACACCTAACACCCTCTCTCTCCCCTTAAAACACAAACCATTTAAGCAGAATGTAGACATGTGTCACCTAAACCAAATGCAATGTAAAAAAAGAAAATTCTGAATGAAGTCTGACATACATTTGTCATTTGCATTTGTGATTAGCTTGGAGACAAGCCTGGTAGAATTAATCAAGCAGAATGGAAATGGAAAAAGCACTGTTCTCTTCAGGCAGAGTGTTTTATTTCCCCTTTTTCTACATTCTCGATCAATCATCTACAGGAACATGGAGATGTGACTAGCGGCTCCAGCTCTCCCACAGAGAGGATGAGGGAGGGAGGGAGGGGGGAGGGAGGGAGGGCTGTAACAATGACACAGATATGCAGATCAAAAAGTCAAATACATTATACTCTGCATGCAGCCATCACTTCAGTTAGAGTTGTTTCTGCAGTGAGCTGCTGTAAAGCAGCACATGTAGGCCTATGGGTTTGAGTAGCAATATCAGTCTACCAAAACCAGTGTGCATATGCCAGACACCCTCATTTGTAGATTCCTTCATTCATTCAGAACCACAATGACATTTCAGCTGTTTCATGCTTCTGTCTCAAAGATAATTCTGGAATATATCAATTTAAAGCAGCTTGCATAACGTACAGCATTCAGAGCAATTACAGAATAAACCACGAGTGCACAATCAGTATGCATCATGCATGCAGTAGATAAGCATTATGTATTGTGGTGTACAATGGTTTGGGAGTAGACCAAGTGCTGAAAACGAACTTTTCAATGGGGATAAATAATCCCTTTTCCACTGAATCCATTCCTCATTTCAATTAGAGAGTGGTTCCACTGAAAAGCAGAGTTAGAGCTTCTGGCTATGGCCTCACAAATGACTTCCAGTCCAAACTGCTCTCATTTATTAACATGCTTTATGGAATTACATTCGAATGACATGGAAACCATAGAAACTGTCTATAGAAAGGGGCAATTTTGAGTCCATTACTTAAAGCCTGACACCAGTTAAACATTTCCCACAGACACTCATAAACCTGACAGTTTGGGCAATAAAAGCCAGTATTACAGCTGTCAGCGGCTGGAAATAGGGCCTTGATTGGGGCCAGCTTGGTCTGGCCTGTCATTTATTTTATCAGGAAGAAAATATTGATCAATACTTCCCTGTGCCCCCTCCCCCTCTCTCTGTCTCACTCTTAGACTCACTCATTCTTTCCTGACTTTCCCTCACACTTTTATCAAATATATTTATAAATATGAATATATTTTTTTCCTACAGTTGTTCCTGCTATATTGCAATATCCCTCTTTTTTTATAATGGCAGACTAAACATTCTTGTTGCAGAATCTGTCTGTGCTCTCTCTTCATTGAACAGGGAATACCTTGCCAGTGAATGTTCTAAATTTAAACATTCATGCTGATCAGATTTGTGGAACTGCATCCTTGCAGGACTATGTGACACTATGGGAGAAATGTTGTTTTTAAATGAGCCATTGTTCATTGTTCAATGTTACCTGAGGCAAGCCACACTCCTCCATGTATTTTGACAAGGGTGTACTTGTGCTTGTGTGTGTGAGTGTGCAGGCACCAGTGTGTGGAATGAAAATGTTCCTGCGAACATCTGTGACTGCCATATGTTGGACAGTATGCTAAGGCAGCTGCACATGGAGATGGCTGCCTGTTGTTAGAATGGCCAGTCAGGAATAATGACTGCTCTCCTGTGTATGACAGAAAGCATGCTCAAACAGCATGGACATCCATTCAGCCCCAACTGACCAAATGTGCCTGCTATGTGCATGCTTCAAATGTCTCTATGGTTATGACTGGTAGGTTCCAAAATTTCACAGCCCCTCTAAGCTCTGTGCTTCTGTTCTCATCAACACAGGGGGAAGTGTCATCCTCTAATTGGCTTGGCACCTTGAGAGGTGATGATTTTAAAGAGCAGAAAGCCCTTTTCCACCATTAATTGGTTATGTCGCATCACATAGAGGGGAGAAGAATGGAAGGATTAATATTATTGGCCTTCCTATTCATTTCTGCCTCACTGAGGCCTCTTAACACAGGGCTTCTCAGTGTGTTTCATTCTATTGTCATTGTCGTCCTGGCTGGACCTTTACTGCACACACTATTATCCAGGGTGACTCACAAAGGCAAAGCTAATCGCAAGAGCCAAGTACGTTAGGATAGAATGTGTTATTGCTTTCTACACAGAGCTGAAAAGCAATAAAGGCCTCTTCTCTGCTGAGGCACAAGCTATATATTTCAATGTCAAACCTTGAATAGTCATGATTTTTCCTGATTAACACATTTTATTCCCTATTTATCAGACCTGGTTGGAACTCTTTAATTGCCTCAAATATTCTCTGGAGGAAAAGATCTGTACCATAAAATGTGTTGAATGCTGAGAATGTGTTGGCTTCAGGTGTTGAATGCTGGGAGTGTGTTGACTCTATTCTATCAGGGGTGGTGGAGGTAAGGAAAGAGACGCTGGAGGCACAGATCAACCGACTAGCTGAGCTAATTGGACGCCTTGAGAACAAGGTAAGAAAAGTATTGTAATAAAATACAAAAATGACACTAAACAAAAATATAAATGCAACATATAAAATGTTGGTCCTATGTTTCATGAGCTGAAATTAAAGATCCCAGAAATGTTCCATTCGCATAAAAAGCTTATTTCTATCAAATTGTGTGCACAATTTGTTTACATCCCCGTTAGTGAGCATTTCTCCTTTGCCATGATAATCCATCCACCTGACAGGTGTGGATTATCAAGAAGCTGATTAAACACCATGGTCATTACACAGGTGCACCTTGTGCTGGGAACAATAACAGGACACTCTAAAATGTGCAGTTTTGTCACACAACACAATGACAATAATATTGCAAGTTTTGCGGGAGCGTACAATTGGAATGCTGACTGCAGGAATGTCCACCAGAGCTGTTGCCAGAGAATGTAATATTCATTTCTCTACCATACATCGTTTGAGAAAATTTGACAGTACGTCCAACAGGCCTCACAGCCACAGACCATGTGTAACCACGCCAGCCCAGGACCTCCACAACGCTGCTTCTTCACCTGCGGGATCGTCTGTGACCAGCCAGACAGACAGCTGATGAAACTGTGGGTATGCACAACCAAATAATTTCTGCACAAACTGTCAGAAACCATCTCAGGGAAGCTCATCTGTGTGCTCGTCATCCGCACAAGGGTCTTGACCTGACTGCAGTTTGGCATCGTAACCGACAGTGGGCAAATGCTCACCTTCATTGGCCACTGTCACGATGAATCCCGGTTTCAACTGTATCGGGCAGGTGGCAGACAGCGTGTATGCACAGAGATACTGTGACAAGATCCTGAGGCCCATTGTCGTGCCATTCACCTGCCGCCATCACCTCATGTTTCAGCATGATAATCCATGGCCCCATGTCGCAAGGATCTGTACACAATTCCTGGAAACTGTAAATGTCCCAGTTCTTCCATGGCCTGCACACTCAACAGACATGTCACCCATTGAGCATGTTTGGGATGCTCTGCATCGACATGTACAACAGCGTGTTCCAGTTCTCACCAATATCCAGCAATTTTGCATAGCCAGCGAAGAAGAGATGGACAACATTCCACAGGCCACAATCAAGAGCCTGATCAACTCTATGTGAAGAAGATGTGTCTCGCTGCATGAGGCAAATGGTGGTCACACCAGATACCGACTGGTTTTCTTATCCATGTCCCTACCTTTGTTTTTAATCCATAGATTAAGGCCTAACGAATGTATTTAAATTGACTGATTTCCTTATATGAACTGTAACTCAGTAAAATCTTTGAAATTTGTGCATGTTGTGTTATCTTAGAAAATGCCGTTTGTATTTTCAACTTCGGCATGATCAGCTCAGAAATGGATGACTATAAACTTGAAATCACTGATTATCATGACAATTTAGCCCACCCCAGTCATAGACAGTTCTCTCTACTACAAGCGGTACCGGAGTGCCAAGTCTAGGACAAAAAGGCTTCTCAACAGTTTTTGCCCCCAAGCCATAAGACTCCTGAACAGGTAATCAAATTGCTACCCAGACTATTTGCATTGTGTGCCCCCCCAACCCCGCTTTTACGCTGCTGCTACTCTCTGTTCATCATATATGCATAGTCACTTTAACTATACATTCATGTACATACTACCTCAATCAGCCTGACTAACCGGTGTCTGTATGTAGCCTCGCTACTTTTAAAGCCTCGCTACTGTATATAGCCTGTCTTTTTACTGTTGTTTTATTTCTTTACTTACCTATTGTTCACCTAACACCTTTTTTGCACTATTGGTTAGAGCCTGTAAGTAAGCATTTCACTGTAAGCTCTACACCTGTTGTATTCGGTGCACGTGACAAATAAACTTTGATTTGATTTGACTGATTGAAACTCCTGGACAGCTATTGTGAGTAGCCTAATGTCATTCCATTGGCTATTGTCCATTTTACTTTGACCTGTCCTGTTTATTGGATGTGGTGTGTTTGTCAACATGTTAATTCATAATTCACATTGAAGCACATTTGTATTTGATAGGATGCCATTTAGGCTATTTAATCAGAAATACTCATGATGTAAAAAAGTGTCTCATGCAGTTATCATAAATTTGGTCGTCCTGTAGGCTACAGAAAAGGCCACAGAGGCTATATAGTATTTCTACTGTATAGGCCGCTACATGAGTTATGTTAGATGACTTTGACTGGGCGTTGGTGGAGCACCGCAGCTCTGCGTCTCTCCAACAGTACCATGGAGATGTGCGCTGGGCATGGCCAAGATAAATGTTTCGCGCCCCTGCCTTTGGCAAAGTGGACACTGCTTATCATGGGGCAGCATCACCACTCACCTTAAATAGCCCATATGCCACTGGGTGAATAATGTTTTCATTGTTTTGGGCAGAATTATGTGAGGTGATATGTGTTGTTGGAGGTGCATCTTGGTCAATTTAGCTTGTTAAATGCTACACTAGTCAATCTGCTGCCCTAAGAGGCTGCCTAATCATGCCTAATGGGCGGGCCGTCCCTGATAGAACCAATCTCTAGCACATCCCATGGTGGCTCGTTAGCGTATCTCCAACAGCACATCCAATCTGTGCTGCACCTCCCAGGCAGGGCTCAACATTAAAACATCTCTAGCACTGGTACTCCCTACTTGACACACTGCTGGCTTAACCCAGCCGCACCAATGTTTCAGTGTCCACTGTACAGCTGGTGACCGTGTCAGCGTGCATGTGCCCAGCCCGCCACAAGGAGTCGCTATAGCGTGATGGGACAATCACTCCTCTAACCCGGACGACGCTGGGACAATTGTGTGCTGCCTCATGGGTCTCCCAGTCACACCCAGCTGTGACATAGCCCGAACCCAGGTCTGTAGTGACGCCTCAAGCACTGCCATGCAGTGCCTTAGAATGCTGCTCCACTCGGGAGGCCCAGTGCTCCCTACTTTAAAAAGCTTGCACAACATCACATTTTGGAGTGCCAGAAAAAAATGTTACATTTTGGTCCTTACTGAACACTTCTGTGTTTTGATTCTCCCTGTTGTTTTTTCACCCACCCAGGTCCCAGTTTTTTTAGCCCTCACGTCAAATCAAATCAAATCCAATTTATTGGTCACATACACATATTTAGCAGATCAGGGTTGGAGAGTAACGGATTATGTAAGGGATTACAAAAAACTGTAATCCATTACATTACCAGCAAAACCAATTATTGTAATCAGATTACAGATACTTTTGAAAAACGAGATGATAACTTCGACTATTACTTTTAAATTCAGAAAGGATGTTTGTGAAAAAAATCTTTGACACTTCTCTGTTTTCTCAATGACATTCAAATCAGCATTGAAAAAGGCACAAATTTAAGTTTGTTCCACCTGAGCGAGTCTGACCAGAAGTCAGAGACCACTATGATGACACACCAAATGTGTTTGATGGATCGCGGGAAAATAGCAGGAATAGGTTTTTGTAGGCTACAGTCCAAGCTATGTCTTCCAATGGTGCAACTGCTGTCGGCATCCAAAGATTATCCAATTTGAATAAACGCATGGAGGTAAGGATGACAGCAGTGGTGTAGTCTACGGCGATACAGATATCACTTATTATGGATATCTCCATAGCTCATTAATGTGAATCACACTGCTGCTCTCTCATTTAGCTATTTACACCTTTACTATTTACGTATTGTGGTTGTTGTTCACAAATCTAAATGTGTATTTGAACACAATAATGGTTGAATTCAAGAAGTTTAAGTTGCCTGTCAATCATTGTTTTTGAAACCAGTGGACAGCAAGTGAAAATGCGCTCTTGCAACAGCTGCATAGTGCGGATCCCAGCCTATGGAATGAAAGTGGGGCTTTTATTGCTCAATCTAATTCATGTTGAATTATTATTATTTTTTTAAGTGTGCGAGTTTGAGCATGAGCATGGCCTATGGACAATTGCTCAAACTCGCAGTTTTGACAGACTTACATTTTACATTACATTTAAGTCATTTAGCAGACGCTCTTATCCAGAGCGACTTACAAATTGGTGCATTCACCTTATGACATCCAGTGGAACAGCCACTTTACAATAGTGCATCTAAATCTGTTAGGGGGTGAGAAGGATTACTTATCCTATCCTAGGTATTCCTTAAAGAGGTGGGGTTTCAGGTGTCTCCGGAAGGTGGTGATTGACTCCGCTGTCCTGGCGTCGTGAGGGAGTTTGTTCCACCATTGGGGGGCCAGAGCAGCGAACAGTTTTGACTGGGCTGAGCGGGAACTGTACTTCCTTAGTGGTAGGGAGGCGAGCAGGCCAGAGGTGGATGAACGCAGTGCCCTTGTTTGGGTGTAGGGCCTGATCAGAGCCTGGAGGTACTGAGGTGCCGTTCCCCTCACAGCTCCGTAGGCAAGCACCATGGTCTTGTAGCGGATGCGAGCTTCAACTGGAAGCCAGTGGAGAGAGTGGAGGAGCGGGGTGACGTGAGAGAACTTGGGAAGGTTGAACACCAGACGGGCTGCGGCGTTCTGGATGAGTTGTAGGGGTTTAATGGCACAGGCAGGGAGCCCAGCCAACAGCGAGTTGCAGTAATCCAGACGGGAGATGACAAGTGCCTGGATTAGGACCTGCGCCGCTTCCTGTGTGAGGCAGGGTCGTACTCTGCGGATGTTGTAGAACATGAACCTACAGGAACGGGCCACCGCCTTGATGTTAGTTGAGAACGACAGGGTGTTGTCCAGGATCACGCCAAGGTTCTTAGCGCTCTGGGAGGAGGACACAATGGAGTTGTCAACCGTGATGGCGAGATCATGGAACGGGCAGTCCTTCCCCGGGAGGAAGAGCAGCTCCGTCTTGCCGAGGTTCAGCTCCACACTGATATGTCTGCCAGACATGCAGAGATGCGATTCGCCACCTGGTCATCAGAAGGGGGAAAGGAGAAGATTAATTGTGTGTCGTCTGCATAGCAATGATAGGAGAGACCATGTGAGGTTATGACAGAGCCAAGTGACTTGGTGTATAGCGAGAATAGGAGAGGGCCTAGAACAGAGCCCTGGGGGACACCAGTGGTGAGAGCGCGTGGTGAGGAGACAGATTCTCGCCACGCCACCTGGTAGGAGCGACCTGTCAGGTAGGACGCAATCCAAGCGTGGGCCGCGCCGGAGATGCCCAACTCGGAGAGGGTGGAGAGGAGGATCTGATGGTTCACAGTATCGAAGGCAGCCGATAGGTCTAGAAGGATGAGAGCAGAGGAGAGAGAGTTAGCTTTAGCAGTGCGGAGCGCCTCCGTGATACAGAGAAGAGCACTCTCAGTTGAATGACTAGTCTTGAAACCTGACTGATTTGGATCAAGAAGGTCATTCTGAGAGAGATAGCGGGAGAGCTGGCCAAGGACGGCACGTTCAAGAGTTTTGGAGAGAAAAGAAAGAAGGGATACTGGTCTGTAGTTGATGACATCGGAGGGATCGAGTGTAGGTTTTTTCAGAAGGGGTGCAACTCTCGCTCTCTTGAAGACGGAAGGGACGTAGCCAGCGGTCAGGGATGAGTTGATGAGCGAGGTGAGGTAAGGGAGAAGGTCTCCGGAAATGGTCTGGAGAAGAGAGGAGGGGATAGGGTCAAGCGGGCAGGTTGTTGGGCGGCCGGCCGTCACAAGACGCGAGATTTCATCTGGAGAGAGAGGGGAGAAAGAGGTCAGAGCACAGGGTAGGGCAGTGTGAGCAGAACCAGCGGTGTCGTTTGACTTAGCAAGCGAGGATCGGATGTCGTCGACCTTCTTTTCAAAATGGTTGACGAAGTCATCTGCAGAGAGGAGGAGGGGGAGGGGAGGAGGATTCAGGAGGGAGGAGAAGGTGGCAAAGAGCTTCCTAGGGTTAGAGGCAGATGCTTGGAATTTAGAGTGGTAGAAAGTGGCTTTAGCAGCAGAGACAGAGGAGGAAAATGTAGAGAGGAGGGAGTGAAAGGATGCCAGGTCCGCAGGGAGGCGAGTTTTCCTCCATTTCTGCTCGGCTGCCCGGAGCCCTGTTCTGTGAGCTCGCAATGAGTCGTCGAGCCACGGAGCGGGAGGGAGGACCGAGCCGGCCTGGAGGATAGGGGACATAGAGAGTCAAAGGATGCAGAAAGGGAGGAGAGGAGGGTTGAGGAGGCAGAATCAGGAGATAGGTTGGAGAAGGTTTGAGCAGAGGGAAGAGATGATAGGATGGAAGAGGAGAGAGTAGCGGGGAGAGAGAGCGAAGGTTGGGACGGCGCGATACCATCCGAGTAGGGGCAGTGTGGGAAGTGTTGGATGAGAGCGAGAGGGAAAAGGATACAAGGTAGTGGTCGGAGACTTGGAGGGGAGTTGCAATGAGGTTAGTGGAAGAACAGCATCTAGTAAAGATGAGGTTGAGCGTATTGCCTGCCTTGTGAGTAGGGGGGGAAGGTGAGAGGATGAGGTCAAAAGAGGAGAGGAGTGGAAAGAAGGAGGCAGAGAGGAATGAGTCAAAGGTAGATGTGGGGAGGTTAAAGTCGCCCAGAACTGTGAGAGGTGAGCCGTCCTCAGGAAAGGAGCTTATCAAGGCATCAAGCTCATTGATGAACTCTCCGAGGGGACCTGGAGGGCGATAAATGATAAGGATGTTAAGCTTGAAAGGGCTGGTAACTGTGACAGCATGAAATTCAAAGGAGGCGATAGACAGATGGGTAAGGGGAGAAAGAGAGAATGACCACTTGGGAGAGATGAGGATCCCGGTGCCACCACCCCGCTGACCAGAAGCTCTCGGGGTGTGCGAGAACACGTGGGCGGACGAAGAGAGAGCAGTAGGAGTAGCAGTGTTATCTGTGGTGATCCATGTTTCCGTCAGTGCCAAGAAGTCGAGGGACTGGAGGGAGGCATAGGCTGAGATGAACTCTGCCTTGTTGGCCGCAGATCGGCAGTTCCAGAGGCTACCGGAGACCTGGAACTCCACGTGGGTCGTGCGCGCTGGGACCACCAGATTAGGGTGGCCCGCGGCCACGCGGTGTGGAGCGTTTGTATGGTCTGTGCAGAGAGGAGAGAACAGGGATAGACAGACACATAGTTGACAGGCTACAGAAGAGGCTACGCTAATGCAAGGAGATTGGAATGACAAGTGGACTACACGTCTCGAATGTTCAGAAAGTTAAGCTTACGTAGCAAGAATCTTATTGACTAAAATGATTAAAATGATACAGTACTGCTGAAGTAGGCTAGCTGGCAGTGGCTGCGTTGTTGACTTTGTAGGCTAGCTGGCAGTGGCTGCGTTGTTGACACTACACTAATCAAGTCGTTCCGTTGAGTGTAATAGTTTCTACAGTGCTGCTATTCGGGGGCTAGCTGGCTAGCTAGCAGTGTTGATTACGTTACGTTGCGTTAAAAGAACGACAATAGCTGGCTAGCTAACCTAGAAAATCGCTCTAGACTACACAATTATCTTTGATACACAGACGGCTATGTAGCTAGCTATGTAGCTAGCTACGATCAAACAAATCAAACCGCTGTGCTGTAATGAAATGAAATGAAAATGTGATACTACCTGTGGAGCGAAGCGGAATGCGACCGGGTTGTTGAGTGCGGAAGTTCTATTCAGTAGACGTTGGCTAGCTGTTGGCTAGCTAGCAGTGTCTCCTACGTTAAGGACGACAAATAGCTGGCTAGCTAACCTCGGTAAATTAAGATAATCACTCTAAGACTACACGCTCTAAACTACACAATTATCTTGGATACGAAGACAGCAAAGACAACTATGTAGCTAGCTAACACTACACTAATCAAGTTGTTCAGTTGAGTGTAATAGTTTCTACAGTGCTGCTATTCGGTAGACGGTGGACGTTTGCTAGCTGGCTAGCTGCTGGGCAGATAGCAGTGTAGACTACGTTAGGACGACGAAATACGAAGTTGCAATAGAAGTGCTGACTGTTTCACTTTGTTGTCCTCTTTCTTTTCCTTTTTCTTCTGTCCTTCTTTTGTCCTTATTTTGTCTTCCTTTCTTCTGTTAACTAGATATTTTTTGGACTTAAAGGGGCAATCTGTAGTTGCTACATCCATTTTTGGACTTCTAAATTATATATAAATATTCTTCAAGAATCAATTGATATATATATAAATATATATATTATCAGCATCCTTGAAGAATATAACTTATAAATGCCTCATGAGCTAAGTTCAACTGTTACACTCCATGAGAACCAAAAATATAAGCTTGTTTTCCCCCAATGTTTGTAAACATTGTACATTTGATAGCCTATAGCATAGTTAAAACAATCATTTTGATATAATGGATGGTCCGTCCTTGCATCCATAGCTCTGTCTATCTATCTGAGCGTGGTTACGTTTCTCCAGGCCTCAGCATTTACCAAAACAGTAGCGGGGCGTCCATTTAGTTATTGTTTCATCTGTGGATTTGCCCTTTAAACAGCTGTATATTACCAATATATCAAAGTGTCATCAACAAACAGGTGAACAAGAGACCAATAGCAAATGCAGCATATGACATTCATTTTTACATGGAAATAGCACTTTTCAGTAGCACTCAAAGCATGCCATTCCATGAGCGCAGCATTTATTTTTCATCTCGAATCAATGAGCCCAATCAGTCCTCCAAGACAAAAAAATCATAAACAACAGAGTTGTTCTGGCTAATAAGTCCTTAGATTTGGGGTTATGCTAAGGCAAAACAATATTATTGAAGATCAAGGGGTATAACATTTATTGGAAGGACTGGAATTCTCATAGACTTTGGTTTTTAATGTAAATATAAATGTAATTGTATTATTACAGTACCAGTCAAAAGTTTGGACACACCTACTCATTCCATTACATTGTAGAATAATAATGAAGACATCAAAACTATGAAATAACACATATGGAATCATTTGTAACCAAAAAAGTGTGAAACAAATCAAAACATTTTATATTTGAGATTCTTCAAAGTGGCCACCCTTTGCCTTGATGACAGATTTGCACCATCTTGGCATTCTCTCAACCAGCTTCATGGAATGCATTTCAATTAACAGTTGTTAAAAAAAAAATAGTGGAATTTTTTTCCTTCTTAATGAGTTTGAGCCAATCAGTTGTGTTGTGACAAGGTAGCGGTGGTATATAGAAGATAGCCCTATTCACCCAACTTATTGTGGGAAGCTTGAGGAATGCTACCCGAAACGTTTGACCCAAGTTAAACAATTTAAAGGTAATGCTACCAAATAAAAAATCAAATCAAATCAAATGTATTTGTCACATACACATGGATAGCAGATGTTAATGCGAGTGTAGCGAAATGCTTGTGCTTCTAGTTCCGACAATGCAGTAATAACCAACGAGTAATCTAACCTAACAATTCCAAAACTACTACCTTAAACACACAAGTGTAAAGGGATAAAGAATATGTACATAAAGATATATGAATGAGTGATGGTACAGAACGGCATAGGCAAGATGCAGTAGATGGTATCGAGTACAGTATATACATATGAGATGAGTAATGTAGGGTATGTAAACAAAGTGCCATAGTTTAAAGTGACTAGTGATACATGTATTACATAAAGATGCAGTAGATGATATAGAGTACAGTATATACATATGATATGAGTAATGTAGGGTATGTAAACATTATATTAACTAGCATTGTTTAAAGTGGCTAGTGATATATTTTACATCAATTTCCATCCATTCCCATTATTAAAGTGGCTGGAGTTGAGTCGGTGTGTTGGCAGCAGCCACTCAATGTTAGTGGTGGCTGTTTAACAGTCTGATGGCCTTTTCCCATCGATGTGGATAGGGGGGTGCTCCCTCTGCTGTTTCCTGAAGTCCACAATCATCTCCTTAGTTTTGTTGACGTTGAGTGTGAGGTTATTTTCCTGACACCACACTCCGAGGGCCCTCACCTCCTCCCTATAGGCCTTCTCGTCGTTGTTGGTAATCAAGCCTACCACTGTAGTGTTGTCCGCAAACTTGATGATTGAGTTGGAGGCGTGCATGGCCACAAAGTCGTGGGTGAACAGGGAGTACAGGAGAGGGCTCAGAACGCACCCTTGTGGGGCCCCAGTGTTGAGGATCAACGGGGTGGAGATGTTGTTACCTACCCTCACCACCTGGGGGCGGCCCGTCAGGAGGTCCAGTACCCAGTTGCACAGGGAGGGTTTCGAGACCCAGGGTCTCGAGCTTGATGATGAGTTTGGAGGGTACTATGGTGTTAAATGCTGAGCTGTAGTCGATGAACAGCATTCTCACATAGGTATTTCTCTTGTCCAGATGGGTTAGGGCAGTGTGCAGTGTGGTTGAGATTGCATCGTCTGTGGACCTATTTGGGCGGTAAGCAAATTGGAGTGGGTCTAGGGTGTCACGCAGGCGTCCCATCTAGACATCTGGAAATGCAAATGCGCTACGCTAAATGCTAATAGTACTAGTTAAAACTCAAACGTTCATTAAAATACACATGCAGGGTATTGAATTAAAGCTACACTCGTTGTGAATCCAGGCAACAAGTCAGATTTTTAAAATACTTTTCGGCGAAAGCATGAGAAGCTATTATCTGATAGCATGTAACACCCCAAAAGACCCGCAGGGGACGTAAACAAAATAATTAGCATAGTCGTCGCTACACAAACCGCACAAATAAAATATAAAACATTCATTACCTTTGACCATCTTCTTTGTTGGCACTCCTAGATGTCCCATAATCACTATTGGGTCTTTTTTTCGATTAAATCGGTCCATACATAGCCTAGATATCAATCTATGAAGACTGTGTGATAAACTAAAAAAAATAGCGTCTTATAACGTAACGTCATTTTTTTAAATTAAAAAAGTTGACGATAAACTTTCACAAAACACTTCGAAATACTTTTGTAATGCAACTTTAGGTATTAGTAAACGTTAATAAGCGATCAAATTGATCACGAGGCGAAGTATATTCTTTAGCTGTCCGTCTGGAAATAATGTCCGGGTAAATCTCAGCAAAATATCCGGTCGGAAAGCTGCCTTGCGTCTGTTTGACCAAGAAACAAATAGTAGGCAAATGACAAGACTCTAGACAACGTGTGGAAGCTGTAGGTATTGCAACCTCAGCCCCATTAAATGTGGTTCACCTTTATCAATGGGTTCAAGTCGCGCATGGATATATTTTTCCATTTTCAGTGATCAGATTTTCCTGCACTTTTCGATGAAACGCACGTTCTGTTATAGTCACAGCTGTGATTTAACCAGTTTTATAAACGTCTGAGTGTTTTCTAACCACACATACTAATCATATGCATATACTATATTCCTGGCATGAGCAGCAGGGCGCTGAAATGTTGCGCGATTTTTAACAGAATGTTCGAAAAAGTAGGGGGTAGGAGTAACAGGTTAAAGTGACTAGTGTTCCATCATTAAAGTGACCAGTGATTTCATGTCTATGTATATAGGGCAGCAGCCCTAGGGTGATAGACAGCTAGTGATGGCTATTTAACAGTCTGATGGCCTTGAGATAAAATCTGTTTTTCAGTCTCTCAGTCCCAGCTTTGATGCACCTGTACTGACCTCGCCTTCTGGATGATAGCGGAGTGAACAGGCCGTGCCCCGGGAGGTTGATGATCTTTTTGGCCTTCCTGTGACATCGGGCCGTAGGTGTCCTGGAGGGCAGGCAGTGTGCCCCCGGTGATGCTTTGGACAGAAAATACCACCCTCTGGAGAGCCCTGCAGTTGCGGGTGGGGCAGTTGCCATACCAGGCCGACAAGATGTGCTCAACTGTGCATCTGTAAAAGTTTGTGAGGGTCTTAGTGGCCAAGCCAAGTTTCTTCAGCCTCCTGATGTTGTTACGCCTTCTTCACCACACTGTCTTTGTATGTGGACAATTTCAGATCGTCAGTGATGTGTACGCCGAGGAACTTGAAGCTTTTCACCTTCTCAACTGTGGTCCCGTCAATGCGGATGGGAGTGTGCTCCCTATGCTGTCTCCTGAAGTCCACGATCAGCTCCTTCATTTTGTTGACATTGATGGAGAGGTTATTTTCCTGGCACCACTCTACCAGGGCCTTCACCTCATCCTTGTAAGCTGTCTCTTCATTGTTGGTAATCAGGCCTACTACTGTTGTGTCATCTGCAAACTTGATGATTGAGTTGGATGCGTGCGTGCCAGTCATGGGTGAACAGGGAGTACAACAGGGGGCTGAGCACACACCCTTGTGGGGCCCCTGTGTTGAGAATCAGTGAAGTGGAGGTGTTGTTTCCTACCTTCACCACCTGGGGGTTGCCCGTCAGGAAGTCCAGGACCCAGTTGACTCAGGGCCCCGAGCTTGAATGCTGTTGAAGGCTGAGCTATAGTCAATGAACAGCATTCTTATATAAGTATTCCTCCTGTCCAGATGTGATAGGGCAGTGTGCAGTGCAATGGCGATTGCATCGTCTGTGGATCTATTGGGGCGGTAAGCAAATTGAAGTGGGTCTAGGGTGTCAGGTAAGGTAGAGGTGATATGATCCTTAAATAGCCTCTCAAAGCACTTCATGATGGTAGAAGTGAGTGCTACGGGGCGATAGTCATTTCGTTCAGTTACCTTTGCTTTCTTGGGTACAGGAATAATGGTGGACATATTGAAGCAAGTGGGGACAGCAGACTGGGATAGATAAAGATTGATTATGTCCGTAAACACCCCAGCCAGCTGGTCTGCGCATGCTCTGTGAACGCAAAAAGGGATTCCATCTTGGCCTGCAGCCTTGCGAGGGTTTAACACGTTTAAATGTCTTACTCACATGGGCTACGGAGAACGAGAGCCCACAGTCCTTGGGAGCGAGCCGCGTTGATGGCACTGTGGTATCCTCAAAGCGAGCAAAGGTGTTTAGCTTGTCCGGAAGCAAGATGTTTGTGTCCGCGACATGGCTGGTTTTCCCTTTTTAATCCGTGATTGTCTGTAGACCCTGTCACATACATCTCGTGTCTGAGTCGTTGAATTGTGACTCCACTTTGTCTCTGTACTGACGTTTTGCCTGTTTGAATGCCTTACGGAGGAAATATCTACACTGTTTGTATTCAACCATATTCCCAGTCACCTTGCCATGGTTAAATGCAGTGGTTTGTGCTTTCAGTTTAACGCGAATGCAGCCATCTATCCACGGGTTTCTGGTTTGGGTAGGTTTTAATTGTCACAGTTGAAACAACATCCCCTATACACTTCCTGATGAACTCACTCACCTTGTCCATGTATACATCAATGTTATTCTCCGAGGCTACCCAGAACATATCTCAGTCTGCGTGATCAAAACAATCTTGAAGCATGGATTCGGATTAGTCAGACCGGCATTAAATAGACCTTAACATGGGTACTTCCTTTTTGAGTTTCTGCCTATAGGAATGGAGGAGAAAAATGGAGTCTTGAACTGATTTTCCAAAGGGAGGGCGGGGGAGGGCCTTGTAGGCATCTCGGAAGAGAGAATAGCACTGGTCAAGTTTTTTTCCCAGCGTTAGTACTACAGTCAATGTGTTAACAGAACTTCAGTAGTGTTTTCCTCAAATTTGCTTTGTTAAAATCCTCAGCTACAATAAATGTGGCATTAGGATATGTGGTTTGCATAAACTGCAGTGTAGTTCCTTGAGGGCCGTCATGGTATCGGCTTGAGGGGGAATATACACAGCTGTGACTATAACCAATGAGAATTCTCTTTGGAGGTATTACAGTCGGCATTTGATTGTAAGGTATTCTAGGTCGGGTGAACAAAAGGACTTGAGTTTCTGACCGTTATCAGAATCACACCATGAGTTGTTAATCATGAAACATACACCACCGCCCTTCTTTTTCCCACGAGAGTTTTTTATTCTTGCCTGCACAATGTACTGAGAACCAAGCTGGCTATCTGGACAGGTGACAGTATATCTGGAGAGAGCCATGATCCCGTGAAACAGAGTATGTTACTCCCTGATGTCTGTCTGGATGTGGACCCTCGTCCTGAGCTTGTCTACTTTATTGTCCAGAAACTGAACATTAGCGAGTAATATACTCGGAAGCGGTGGATGGTGTGCACGCCTCCTGAGTCGGATTAGAAGTCCACTCCGAATACCTCTTCTCCACCGGCGGCGTCTTGGAGCAGACTCTGGGACAAGTTCAATTGTTCTGGCGGGTGCGAACAAAGAATCCAATTTGGGAAAAACTTATTCATGGTCGTAATGCTGGTGAGTTACCACCGCTCTGATATCCAGAAGTTGTTTCCGGCTGTATGTAATAACACAAAAAACATTCTGGGCTAATAATGTAAGAAATAACACACACAAAAAATGAAATACTACATAGTTGCTTAGGAGCAAGAAACAGAGCTGCCATGTCTGTTGGCGCCATCTATTACCCACCAGCACTGACATTGAACAGCCCAGGCCTATATGAATTCTAGCTACTTCTGAAGCACATGTTGTGCCCTCAAAACTCATTTGTAACTCTGTAAATACATTTGTTTATGATAAAAAATGTAAAAAATCTTCATAAAAATACTTATCATTGAAATTACAAAGACATTTGTGGAATATTAGGTTTCTACATTAAGTAAAAGCACAAATTTGTGATGCATTACATTGAAAATTGTACACTGCCTTTTTAAGAGTGTCAAGTTTGTGACTACAGCATGCAAGTGATAAGTCATTCATTTGTTCATTACTATGACCATTGATCTCCTGAAGAAGCTATCCCTTTTCCATTCTTACTGTGCCCCCAAATGTTCGGATATACTACTGGTAAAGTTATCAGGTTGCTAGCTAGCTAATGAGGTAATTAACTTGACCGAAGAAGATGTAAAAAAAAAGGTTTGTTTAAAAGAAACAGGTCAAGGACCATAAAGTCCAAATTGTCTATATTGTAAAAATATTCATGAAAATTCCTAATTTAAGGTTCGATTTAGGCTTAATGTTTGCAATGTGGTTAAGTGACAACCTTTTAGAACGGCCCTCGACATGGTTTATGAATGTAAAATCCCCCCCCCCCCCCCAATCCGCAATAGGATGATGGTGGGACGGGAAGGGATGAGAGAAGAGAGCGAGGGTGAGCGAAAGAAAGAGACAAAGAAAGCAATTATAGAGCCCTGACATCCAAACTATTGAAATATGTCTTGCTATTTCTTTCACTCATCCCTCCCTCTCTCCCTTGCACTCTTCTTCTCCCTCATGCCCTCTCCCCTTCTCCACGCTGTCTTCCCTCACTCATTCCCACAGGCTTTATCTGTCTGTCTGTCTGTCTGTCTGTCTGTCTGTCTGTCTGTCTGTCTGTCTGTCTGTCTCTCTCTCTCTCCTCTCTCACTCACTCCGCTCTTTGTCTCTCTCCGTTGCCCATGTCTTGTATGCAGTGAGCATGGTAGACTAATGGAGTCTCCAGTTAATTATTCTGTTGTATCTGGCAGGCAGGCAAGTTCTTATTGCAGCAGCTAAGAATAGCTGAACAGTTTTATTCCATGCTCGATGAAGCGCCCCTGAGAGAACAAGGAAGGCACTGTCAGATCCCAGTGAAGATTCCTAAAGGGAGGATTTGTAGGTCTTCCTAGGCAGACTTTCTTAGTCACAGGGCAAGGAACGAACCTGGAACAGTCAACTGTACCGCACGTCTGGCGGGATGGATTTGGTGGAATCAGACAAACGTTCCCTCACAGAAAATATTTATTCGCAGCGGGCTGCGCTGTTTGCAACAAGTGCTTATTATCCATGTTATGGGAGAGGGGCTGTACAAATGTATGGATGTGGAAAAAATGTATCACAAAAGGGTTTCGAACAGAGTGAGAATCTTGTACACTGGAAGCCGTTATGACTAACATGCATTGCACAAATTGAGTTGTCTTCTGCCTCACGAGATCAAAGTAGTAGTCCCCTCAGCTATGGCCATGCTATCTCTGTCTGTGATTCTAGTCCTGAATGTACTTTTCTGGATTTCTCCTTTAAACCAGGCATATGCTTTAAATTTGTTAGTCCCATACAATGTGACTTATTTGCACACACTGAATGCCCTGATTGCTATAGTTATGTCTGATCTAGTCATTGTATATTTTCAGCAGGATGATTTTATTAACCAGAGGTGACCTCAAGCCCATCCCAGATGTGTGAAGGATCCTTGTCATCAGAGCTCTTGTTGTCTGTAGAATGCTGTAGAATGCTGTAGAGTGCTGTAGAGTGCTGTAGAATGCTGTAGAGTGCTCGCCTGCTGGTGCAGGAAGCATAATTTCCTTTCCCCGTTGTGTCATTATAAATGCCTCAATCACCGTGGCAACTGGAGCACCAGCATACTTTCTTTCTCCAGCAGCCCTCATATTGCTACAGATGAAGGATCCTAATTTGATCACTATTTTGATGCTGAGAGTTTTCCTGCACGGCAGGAAAATACAAACTTGTAGTATATTTTCAATAACCAAAAATATTGTATTTTCACCTTTTTGAAGCTGGTGTATAAAACCAGAAGTAAAAGATACAAAAAAGAAACTTAAGAACGAGATGCATAGAAATAGAGCACATAGAACAGATCTGCTGCTTCTTAAACTTGCTTTCATCGAGAATGACAGGTCTATAACTCACATGTCTATGTGAATTTGGTCAGGTCATTACATATTGCAGCCTTAATTATAATCCTCATCATAATTCACACTTCCTGTTGCTGCAGGATTATTTTTCTACTGTAATATAGCAGACTGGCTCAAATTAAGATCCTTCATCTGTACAGTATCTGGTGCTGTATGAAAGATAATCCAGGGTCTCAACCCACATTCAGACACATCTGCGTTGTCTGTTCATCATTATGCACCAATGTACACTCAGTAAGACATTTGTCGGAAGGAAACTGCTGTACAATAGTGTTTCACTCCACTCCCATCGGATAGATGAGAGACACCACAGAATGTGAATTTTACATGAGTTTTCAATAGTTGCAGTCCATAACTTACTTGTGATTGAGGCATTTATAATGACACAACGGGGAAAGGAAATGATGCTTCCTGCACCAGCAGGTGAGAACTCTACAGCATTCTACAGACAACAAGAGCTCTGATTGACAAGGATCCTTCACACATCTGGGATGGGCTTGAGGTCACCTCTGGTTAAAATCATCCTGCAGATGATATACAATGACTAGATCAGACATAACTATAGAAATCAGGGCATTCAGTGTGTGCAACTGAACCCAAAAACGATATTTTGGTTTTTGTTTCATTAGTCTGTTGTTGATATAGTCCCAAAATGTTTTGTATGTCATCAAGTTTTCAAGATATATAACTTTCTAAATACAGAAATACAGCCGGTAGGATGCTGTCTTTCCGTATTTTGAAAGTTATACATTTTGAAAACTTGATTGCTGACATTCAAAACATTTTGGCACTATGTTATCAATGGACTAATGAAACAAATACCAAAATATCGTTTTGGGGTGTTATTTTCCTTTAATATGTGATTGTAAATATAGCTCTGTAATACAGTGATGGGTTTTTCTGGGCTTGACATTTTCCTGCAGTCAGAGATGCTCATCCCTGATTAAAATCTCTGTGATTCTATATTAAATGTTATCTAAGGCCGTTCCACATTATACTATGTGATAGCTACCCTCTCTGCAGTGTAACATTTTACAGATCTGTGAGTATATTATCTAGCTAAGCGATATAGCGTCTCACAGTATTCAAGAGAGATTTCTGCTTGAAAGCAAGCAATAGAAAGCAAGCATTTCCTTCATTACATAAAATATCTGTTCTATAAACAAATAGGGGGATAGTTTGACAGTTTGAAGTGAACTGCATTGTTAACTGTAATAAATGGGTAATAAAGCAGCAATAAAAGTATAATTCATGACCACCTTAGTTACTGCAGGTTTTATTAACTTCTCAACTAGTAGCTAACTACTGGAGCTACACACTACTTTTTTTGAAAAAATTAAATATAGATGAAGTGATCAAGAATTTCCTTTATTTTTCGGCATTAGACCTGCCTAATTCTCGCTTGAAACACTTTTTGTGTGCCTAATTGTAACTTTTTGTGTTTTATAGGCTAAATTACACATTCTGTTAACATCTGACTCCAGAGTAATTTGTTCTTGCAATTTGTAGTCAATTACATTTTAGATATAGATATGATAATTTTTCACTTAGTAGTTTGGATGTAGTTAACTACTTTTTCAAAGTAAACTTAGTTAAGTAAACTGTATTATTATTAAGGGTAGCTGTAGTGTAGCTTAACTTATTTCAGTGTGAAGTCATTGGTAGCTTGGTAAACTATGTTTTCAGAGTAACTTCCCCAACACTGATATTCATTCAGCTTAGTGATCAATTGTCATCAGAACAGTATCAAGGCAAGTCTTGAGTCGGATTAAAAGAAACATGCATCGTGTCTGTACAGTTGCAAATAAGAAATGTGAGTTGGAAAAAAACCTGCCCACCTGGGTGTGTGCAGTGCAGAGTAGGGTGCCTCTGTTCCACTGTTCCAGTGCAGTTTAGGCTTAACACTAATCCACTTGTGGTTCTTGTGTTTTGGTTCTTGTTGCAGACAGTTTGGTTTGACCTGCATCAGAGGCTAACAGACACTGATGGCACAGCCAGCGCAGTAAGTAGCATATTTATGCCTGAGAGCCTGGTAGGGGGGCACGGTTTGGCTGTGGCACTGTGGGGGGTTTGCTGCTCCACCCCTAACTACCCCTCACGAACCCGAAGCTGGGAGCTCCATTCTGAAGCACCCAGCTTGCACAGAGAATCATTGGCATCTCATATCCACCTCCTTTCAAGCAGAAAGCAGCCAAGAAGATGACTTATCTCCCTGCATGAAAAGCATGAGTGCATGTTATCTATCTTTTCTTATCAAAGTGATCAGACTCAGTGCTTGAGTTCAAATGATGTATTTTAAGTGCCTCCCATGGGTGGTTATTTGACCCTTAAACCTCAGGGCAAGCATATATTATGTTCATATTGTTGTGACCTCATGCTTCCATATTTTTAAAACATTTTGTACCTTTATTTAACTAGGCAAGTTGGTTAAGAACAAATTCTTATTTTCAATGACGGCCTAGGAACAGTGGGTTAACTGCCTGTTCAGGGGCAGAACGACAGATTTGTACCTTGTCAGCTCGGGATTTGAACTTGCAACCTTTCGGTTACTAGTCCAAATCTCTAACCACTAGGCTACCCTGCCGCCCAATATTAACAATTGTTAAAGAGTTTGAACAGTTTCCTACAGTATAGTTAAGTTATTTATCTTTCAATCTGAAACATGCTTTAACCAAAAAAGAAAATACTCATATGTCGTTATACAGTTTGAGTAGTCTGCAACAAGCATACTCTCCAAATGCCCAAGTGGTATTATGCTCTTATGACCCTTTCATTATTATTTTTTACTGATTAGGCAAAAGTTTCTCCATCTGGTTCTTGAAATATATATCCCTCCGTCAGCATGCCTGTATGAGATGTGGATGCAGTGGCCTGTAGAACTGTCAGTATGAGTAAGATGGAGAGATGGCAGTTCACACAGGGACAATCAGAGGTCTGATGGATCTGAGGAATAATACAGGGACTGGTGTCTTTATCTGAGCATCAGTGCAGTTCCCTTGCTCACTCCTAGGGTCCTACTGCAGCAGTCCACTGGCAGCACCTGCTCTGAATCTGAACCAAGCTGCCCGGATCCTGCCTCTGATTGACTTCTGCCTTATTGATGCTTGAGGGATCCAAGCAAATTGAATCATTCCTTTTCTCCCATTAATCATTGTCAGTGTCTAGAGCTATCATTTTCTCTCACAAATAGGATTAGAGCAAGCTTCACCTGTCAGCTGGGCCAGTCTGATTGGTGTGGGGCTGCATGTGCGTTTGTGTGCCCAAAGCTCAATAGGGGCACATTAGTAGGCCCGACGGGTATTCTTAAAGTGGGAATGAAGATTGAACCTTTTGACCCACCATACTCTCAGCAGGGTTTTCTTAGTGCTGTGCGCACTACTGCAAGTGATTCACTCAGCATACAATCAAGAATAGAAAGATTGAATCGAAAGTCATGTTTTCTACAACAGCATGCATAGTAGAGGTGCCAGAGTTCACCATCCACATTTGAAATGCTTTGAAACAGCTTACTCTGGCACCTCCTTGCTTGTAATTGCTCTTATAAAGCATTTGTATGGCATTTTGATATTAATGCGGTACCATTGCTGTATGTGTATTATGCAGTGTTCCTTAATGCAAATGCCTGAATCGTTCCAGTAATTTCCCCCTCCTCTCAGGCACCCAGGTCACACATACACTACCGTTCAAAGGTTTGTGGTCACTTAGACATTTCCTTGTTTTTGAAAGAAAAGCACATTTTTGGCCCATTAAAATAACATTGTTAATGTTGTAAATGACTATTGTAGCTGGAAACGGCTGACTTTTAATGCAATATCTACATAGGTGTACAGAGGCCCATTATCATCAGCCATCACTCCTATGTTCAAATGGCACGTTGTGTTACCTAATCCAAGTTTATCATTTAAAAAAGGCTAATTGATCATTAGTAAACCCTTTTGCAATTATGTTAGCATAGCTGAAAACTGTTATGCTGATTAAAGAAGCAATAAAACTGTCCTTCTTTAGACCCGTTGAGTATCTGGAGCAACAGAATTTGTGGGTTTGATTACAGGCTTAAAATGGCCAGAAACAAAGAACTTTCTTCTAAAACTCGTCAGTCTATTCTTGTTCTGAGAAATTAAGGCTATTCCATGTGAGAAATTGCCAAGAACCTGAAGATCTGGTACAACGCTGTGTACTACTCCCTTCACAGAACAGCACAAACTGTCTCTAACCAGAATAGAAAGAGGAGTGGGAGGCCCCAGTGCATAACTGAACAAGAGGACAAATACATTAGAGGCAGCTGGCAGCTTCATTAAATAGTACCTGCAAAACACCAGTCTCAACATTGACATGTGAAGAGGCGACTCCGGGATGCTGGCCTTCTGATCAATTTGATGTTATTTTAATGAACAAAAAAATTGCTTTTCTTTAAAGAACAAGGACATTTATAAGTGACCCCAAACTTTTGAACAGTAGTGTAGAAATGAGACTAGGGTCTGATTATTAGCTCTTTGATATCCCTTAGTCTCTATTTAATTACATGCTTCCAATGTATTGTGCCACAGCTAATGATGCTCAGGCTTCTGTTTTCTTGCTGTATTGTGATTTTCAATAGTCAAGCATTTCCATTTTACATATTGATTTCCTGCTTAGAAATTGCAACGTTTTGTACATGTTTGCCTAGAGGGGGTGGCAATGTTGGAAAATATTTGTTATTTTTCTTTTATTTACTTAAAATGGGGGTGTGGTGCATGCCCTCAAGAAGCACTCGGTATGCAGCAACCCCATTATTGACACTGATTTATCTGGATTGACTGTGAGGAAAACAAAAGGCCAGTCTGCCTTACCTGAAAGACCACACTGTATTTCTCCTTCCATTATCCAGTTCAGAGTGATATACTGTACCTGGGACAGAGCAGTGCTGCAGACCTGAGTTATCTAACCTAACTTCAGCCAGTACAGTGGATACTGTGTATAGCACTGACCACAGTGGTACTTCTGACTGACCTTTTTCACCCTGGGTGCAGCCTGGGTAGTACATATTTTCATCCACTCTCCAATTGTTTGTTCCATAATGTGAAACTCAACAGCTATGTGGTGAGGAATCGGAGCGTTAGAGGGACTGAACAGTAGTTATTGCTCACTGTAGCCTTGTGGGAGTGACCAGTGCTCAAACATGCACTGTCTCCATCGGGAGAGAGTCAGTGTGAACACATCACACAACACAAGGGTTTCGAATGCATTTTCACAGTTGTTAATAGTCTCCTAGACCACACACAGCTTTATTTTATATTGGCAGACCTGAAATCACTGGCCCTTGTCGATACAACCACTGTGCCATGAGGGATGGGGAGAAAGGCACAAGGAGAGAGAATCATTGGAGAAAGATATGCAGCGTTGCTCATTTGGAGGGTGTTATGATGCGAAGGGATGCACCACTGCAGAAAGAGAATTGTCTCTCTTGGACAGGGATCCCCAACTGGCAGCATATGGGCCAAATTTGGCCCGCGAATGGTTTTATTTGGCCCTCCAATATGTTTTTCATTAATGGACATAAAAGACTGTAAAAACACCAGGAAATCAGCTCCAAGTGATTTTAATTCTGGAAATCTGTTCCCATTTATTCCCATGCATAATATAGAGACATACAGTGCATTCACAAAGTATTCACACCCCTTGACTTTTTCCACATTTAGTTGAGTTACAGCCTGAATTTAAAATGGATTACATTTTGTTTTGTTTTTTGTCACTGGCCTACACACAATACCCCATAATGTCAAACTGCAAAAATTGTGTATTGCATGATTTTTTAATGACTGCCTCATCTCTGTACTCCTCAGTCGAGCAGTGAATTTCAAACACAGATTAAACCACAAAGACCAGGGAGGTTTTCCAACATCTCGCAAAGAAGAGCAGCTATTGGTAGATGGGTAAAAAAAAGTTAAGTTATTGATTATACTTTGGATGGTTTATCAATTCACCCCTTTCCAATACAAAGATACAGGTGTCCTTCCTAACTCAGTTGCCGCAGAGGAAGAAAACCACTCTGGGATTTTACCATGAGGCCAATGGTGGCTTCAGAAAAAAACAGTTCCAGAGTTTAATAGCTGTGATAGGAGAAAACTGAGGATGGATTAATAACATTGTAGTTACTCCACAATACTACCCTAATTGACAGAGTGAAAAGAAGGAAAATCGGCCAACGACTGAATCCCATGTGGTGCAGCGGTCTAAGGCACAGCATTTCAGTGCAAGAGCCGTCACTACAGTCCCTGATTCGAATCCAGGCTGTATCACATCCGGCCGTGATTGGGATACCCATAGGGCTGCGCACAATTGGCCCAGCGTCGTCCGGGTTTGGCCGGGGTAGGCCGTCATTGTAAATAAGAATTTGTTCTTAACTGACTTGCCTAGTTGAATAAAGGGGGGTATTCTCCAGTTTCCATGTTAACAGTGCAATTCTGTGATTCTCCTCTGAGTTCTTCCCCAACTTCTTCCATACCCTATGGGGGACGCCTTCCTGTACATACATTCAAACTCTCTCTCTCTTTCACACACACCCTCATTTACACAGCCATGCACTATTATCTCATGATATATTCAATGGATTCCTTACTGCCTTCATTAAACCATGTATGCCTGCATATGTTCGTGTGCACATATATGCCTACATATAGATATTGACCTGAGCCATACGCACACACAAACCCTTGTACAATCGCACACAAACCCACAGATAGAGAGAGAGAGAGAGAGAGAGAGAGAGAGAGAGAGAGAGAGAGAGAGAGAGAGAGAGAGAGAGAGAGAGAGAGACACAGAGAGAGAGAGAGAGAGAGAGAGAGAGAGAGAGGGGCACACACAATAAATAATGTAGGTAATAAAGAGAGAGAAGGGGGATGAATGGATGGATTTTAATACTATCATTGATAAGGCCTCTTGTATCTTTATTGCAGTGGTGGTCAAAATATTTCCTATCAAACTAGCTTATAGAGTCCATAACCAGTTGTGAAATGTCCCCATTTTCACATCCAGTAATGATGACACTTTACAGCTCTCCCCACAGACAATTATTATTTTATAGAAACTCATGCTGAGATACACAGTCACAAGGATTTCTAGTTTTGTTTGTGTTTTTGTCTGTGCCACATGCAGTCTTGTTAAAACCAGCCTAGATGACAAATGAAAGGCACACAATTGAATCAACTTTAATTTAGCATGATGGGCCTAGCCCTTATTTTAGGCAGCCTGGTAAATGCTGCATGTGTCTTGGTAATAGTTGATTTATTCTCCATCTGGAATGGAAGAGGAAATTTAATAATATTGCTCTGGTTTGAGGAAAGCTGGGTAATTTACTGTTTCTGATTGAGTTTTGAGTTTATTGTCAGTTTTTTACCCATTTATTGCTCTGGTCCAGAGGGGATGATAACTGTAGTTTGGAATGGTCCTGTCAGACAGGAGTTTCTAATGGCTTCAATTAGTTTTTATCTTTCCCACCTGCTGAAGCACCACATGTTGGACTCAGCTGCTTGCTAAATAATGAAGAAAAACAACCAACTGTAGATTTAAACAGTTTGATTGCGTTGTCACAGTCCCAATGTCACATATCAGAATAATGTTAGGCATAATTTAAATGAATGTATTGTATAGCAATCACAGAATCAGTGACATAAATACATACAGCATATTATATGAATTATACTTTTTTAAACAGAAAGAACGTGATTTAATGACAGGAGTTGGCGAAGGAGTTAGGGTTGTGGTTGAGGCTAGGATTAGGGTTGACAGGGGATGTTGACATGAAGTTAAGGTTAGGGTTGTGGTTGAGGGTTAGGGTTGAACAGGGAAGTGGACATGAAGCTAGAGTTAGGGTTATGCCAAGATTAGGATTAGGGTTATGCAAAATTAGGATTTAGGGTTAAGGCTTGGTTCTAACTAACAACTGCTGCATCCAAAACAGTTATTTTGCAAAGATCCCAACCAAATGTTATCTTAGCGACTGTTCAAGCAAGAATCAAAACGTAATTTTATGCATATGAATACCCCAAAAAGTGGTTTTCGCAGATGGCGATGGCTTTCTTACTGCCGCCAAGAGTCGCACGCATCCGTGCATGACGTCAGTGTGCCGTGTACTGAAAAAGGGTCGACACCATGGATATACAGAACACTGCAAGCACTCCATAGAGCAGGGTTCCCCAACTGGTGGCTCGTGGGATGAATTTGGGCCACTGGGGATTTTATTTGGCCCCCCAAGTTGTCTGAGCGAAAAAATAATAATAATATAATTTATTTTCATTGTTAGATGGGAAATACTGTAAAAACACCAGAAAATCAGCTCCAAATGATTTACATTTAGGAAGTCTGTTCCCAAGTATTCCCACTCATAAAAGAGAGATGTGATCATATATAAATCTGTTCCCAAGTATTCCCACTCATAATAGAGAGATGTGATCATATATAAATCTGTTCCCAAGTATTCCCACTCATAGAGAGATGTGATCATATATAAATCTGTTCCCAAGTATTCCCACTCATAGAGAGATGTGATCATATATAAATCTGTTCCCAAGTATTCCCACTCATAATAGAGAGATGTGATCATATATAAATCTGTTCCCAAGTATTCCCACTCATAATAGAGAGATGTGATTGTATAAAAATGTCAGCAAGGTTTGAAATTATTATGTTTTAGTCAAATATTATATGTTTGGGCTTCTTGCTGTCAAATTGCAGTCTACAAATTATTATTAATTATGTTCCGGCCCCCCGACCATCCGCTCAAGAAAGAATCGGCCCCACTGCTGAATCTAGTTGATGATCCCTGCCATAGAGCATTCCCATCACATTGTATTTTTTATATATTTTTTTTAATTCAAATTTTACTAAATGTACATCAAAGATTTGACCATATTCCAACAACCCTCTCTTCCTCCCTCCACGCAACACATCCACCCCCAAAAACCCAAGTCCCTTCCCTACCTCTCCGCCCTACCTCAGTCCACCCACCTTGATTCCCTGTGATAGATGTCCTGGTGAGACATGACATCTATCACACTCATCATTTACATTTGGATATATTTCAGACAATCTGGATTTGGAAAAATACACTTTATGTAAAACCTTAAATTGTTTGAGGCCAAGACGAGCACGAGATGTAGTGGAGCGTACTCTATCAATCGTCTCATCCCACCACTCCTGTGTAAATTCAACACCCATTTCCCATTCCCAAACAGATTTAGTTTTGTTGGTGAAGTGTTTGTCCAATGACATAATACACAGATAGATAGCAGAGAAATTACTACTTTCTGTCGCGGTAATCGAGTCAATATGCCATCCCAGGGTTGGCAAGGGGGTGGAGCAGGGAAGCCAGAAAATTGGGAGGAGACACAATGCCTCATTTGAAGGTAACGGAAAAAGTGAGATGGAGGCAAAGAGTATTTAGAGACCAGGTTGGGATAACTAGAAAAATCTATTTACGAAAGTCTTGGAAGGACTTAGCGCTTTCTTTCACTGGACAAGGAAAGATATTATCTATGAGGGAAGCGGGGAATAAGTGATTCTTATCCATAGGATCCATAGTAGACACAGAGGAGAATTTAAAATGCCGTCGAAACTGGTACCAAATCTTAAGAGTGGAAAGTACTGCAGGATTGCCAGTATAGCGAGAGGGGGATGCTGGGAGAGAAGAGCAGAGTATAAAGCATGAAGAGATGCAGAAATACAAGAATGTGCTTCTAGGTGGCAGCATGGGGTATCTGGAGCATGTAACCAGAATAGCAATTTCTGAAAGTAGGCTGCCCAGTAAGAGTGTAAAAAGTTGGGTAGTGCAAGCCCTCCACTAAACTTGCATCTCTGAAGTAAAGATCTCCTGACTCTGGGTACCTTTCCTCCCCAGATAAATGTGGTAACTAAATGTGGTAAACTTTAAACAATTAAAAATAAACTTTGATAAAAACAATGGAATCATTTGAAATAGATAAAGGAATTTTGGTAAATCCTTTTTACAGCATTAATCCTTCCTATAAGTGATAGTGGTAAGCTACTCCATCTCTGAAAATCAGATTTCATTTGCGTAAGGAAGGGAGCAAAGTTTGCAGAAAAAAGAGCATGTAATGAACGAGTTACGTTCACTCCAAGGTATTTGAAACCAGAGTGGCTTAGCTGAAAAGCTGTAGCGCTGCTGGATTGATTTGAAAGCACTCACTGTTCTGGAGATTCAACTTGTAACCCAGAGAAAGAGCCAAAGTTCTCCAGAATTGAAAGGATAGAAGGTAAACAGGTTACAGGGTTATTTACAAAGAGAAACAAATCATCTGCATATAATGATAACCTATGTTCAACTGCTTCCTGTATTACATATTGTAAAGAGGAGGATGCCCGTGAAGCTACTGAAAGGGGCTCAATGGCGACAGCAAATAACTAAGAGGAAGATGGGCAGCCTTGGCGTGTCCCACGTTCCAGGGCAAAATAATCCGTACAGGTGTCATTGGTACCGACAAGAGATGGATCCATGAGCTAAATTTGTCCCCAAATCCAATTTTTTTAAGAAAGCAAATAGGTACTATCATTCAATTCTGTCGAATTCCTTCTCTGCGTCTAGGGAGATTGCCACCTCAGGGGAGTTGAACATTTGTTTTGAATAAATTATGTAAAACAGTGTCCGAAAATTTAAAAAATGAATATCTGTCCTTTATAAAAACCGGTTTGTTCCTGTGATATGAGTCCTGGTAAGACTACTTCCAGACGCCTCGCTTTCACCTTCTCAAGCACCTTTACATCCACATTAAGGAGACTTAGGAGCCTAAATGAAGAACAGGAAGAACAGGGTCTTTCCCCTTCTTAAGGAGAAGCACTATTGAAGCCTGTGTTAGGGTAGGTGGCAGTGAGCCACGTTCAAGTGACTCGTTATACATAGATAAAAGTAAAGGGGCTAACTTGGTATGGAATTTCTTAATGAACTCAGTTGGAAACCCATCCGTTCCTGAAGCTTTGCTGCTCTGCATTGGCTTGACAGACTGAATAACTTCTTCAAGGCTGAGAGGAGAATATTGGTCATCTGCAGTTTCAGCCTCAACTGTGGGAGTCTCCAGTTCACCCAAAAATGTAGTCATATTGGCAGTATCTGATGGAAATGTAGACGTATACAGGGAGGTGTAGAAAGATTTGAAGGTGTCATTTATCCCCGTAAGGTCAGAAATCAAATTATGAGAGGAATCTTTAATTTGGTGAATCAGACGGGTAGTAGCGCTGCGTTTTATTTGGTGTGCAAGCAGACAACTTGCTCTGTCGCCAAGATATCACGTGAATGCAATAGTAATCATTCTACATCTGTAGTGAACAAGAGATTGAATTCCTGATTGTAAGTTCAAGCGTTGCTTATATAGTTCTGGGGATAGCGTCAGGGCATATCGATGGTCTAAGTCAAGGATGACTTTAATGAGATGTTCTAGTTTAACTTTACGAGTTTTGTTTAAATGAGAAGAATAAGAAATGTTTTCTCCTCTAAGATAGGCCTTAAGTGATTCCCATAAGAGAGAATGAGAGGTTAAGCTTGTCTGATTGGAAAAGTGAAAAGAAAAATATATATATATTTTACCTTTATTTAACCAGGCAAGTCAGTTAAGAACACATTCTTATTTTCAATGACAGCCTGGGAACAGTGGGTTAACTGCCTGTTCAGGGGCAGAATGACAGATTTGTACCTTGTCAGGTCGGGGGTTTGAACTCGCAACCTTCCGGTTACTAGTCCAACGCTCTAGCCACTAGGCTACGCTGCAGCCACAAAATGATCAATAGAAGTGGAGATAACGTTACAGAAGTCTGCATCAGACAGGAGAAGAGAACCGAAGTTTGCCCTGACAGGACTAGGTCGAGGGCTAGAGGTCTATGGTCAGAAATTACAATGGATAAATATTCAGAAGAGGTGACATTTGGGTGTAACTTATGATCAATAAAGAAATAGTCAATATGAGAAAAAGAATGGTGTACATGTGAAAAGAAAGAATAATCTCTTGCCTGGGGATTCTGAAACCTACAGGGATCTGTACACCCATTCTGAACCAGATTGACGTTTGCGCAGCTTCAGTACATATAAACAGAAACCCTTCCTTTCCTAACGCGGAGAGGCTCCATAGCACGAGTCGTGAAACACATTTGAAAATAAATTCACAAAATGGTAAAGTAGGTCAACCAAAACAAGGTCAGAAAACCCCATAACAGTAAAATAAAACCGTCCTGACTCGGGGAGTCTTCAATCAGTGCAACATGTGCAATGTCTCGTAAGGATGGCCAAATAAGTGTCCCGCAGTATGTTGCCCTTTTACAAAAAAGAAAAGGGGCAGAGTGTCTGTACATGTACAAATGATCAATGGGGTGTAATAAAGTGGTGAAAAGACCTTCAGTAAGTATCTATATTAAAAATCTAGGAAAGCTCTGCAAAAGCCTGGAATTGTAGCTATGCATTGCTACGCTAGCCATCTAGACAAATAAAAAGGACCTCCCAAACGTGTAGCTTAAATAACAACCACACAAGACAGTATTAGTCATTTTTATCAGGGTTCAATAGTGTTTCTGCAGAGTAGAAAAGGAATGGCAACAGGGGGAAAATGTCCCTGCAATAAAAATCAAAACATACCTTCGACTTGGAGGGTAGGCTAGGCAAAAGAGTAGGTCATAGATCCAAGGAACGGCTCAGAAGTGACTGTCGAACCGACACTGGGCATCCTTGTGGGAGTCGAACTGTAGCTTGTCGTCTCCGCCCACTGGGGAGGGGCCAAGGGGCTCTGTTCAGCTTCGGGGGTGATGGAACTATGGCAGGACCAGCACCTCCATAAAGAAGTCTGACATGAACTTAACTGAGTCCCCTCCTTCAAGTTTGTCTGGTATACCAATAACCCAAAGATTGCAATGGCGAGAAAGGGATTCCAGGTCATCAGTCTTGTCAATCAGCTTTTGGTTTTCGGAGCTCAGACGGGTGACCATTTTCTCAAGGGCTACTATGCGGTCACTGTAGTCACACAGGTCATGTTCAAAGCTGCCAAGTCGTTCATCTGCAGTGGCTCGGACACCATCCAGGACGGTGGAGAAGCGGGGCCAGAGCAGCATCAATGGCAGTTTTGAGCTGGGTGGCAATGGTAGCTGTAATTTCTGAGACCAGAACCGTATGGAGGTTCTGACGATCTGTGTGGAGTGTGACCACATGAGAATCCGTAACTGTTGGACTGGAGTCGGCGCCATTACCATTCACGTTTGCCATCACGGTTGAAACGTTAGTTAACAGGTCTTCTGCGCCTCAGATCGTGTAACATTTGAATCAAAAAGGTAACTTACGAACTCATCAATCAAATCTGATATTTAAGAAAGTTGAATGCAAAGTAAAAATATGGCAAATTTAACTAATGCGTACAAGTCTCATCCACAAACTTCTTCTCCACTCACATGCTAAACCAGGAGCCCCATCACATGATCAAATGGATTTCCTTACCTATTTTCTGCTTTTATCTCCCTCTTTTTCTCAACCCCTCACTTTTTACTTCTGTCTGTCTTTCTTTCTTTCTGTCCAGTCCCTGTACCTGATTCGTCAGGAGATGACGGTATCCCAGAAGCAGCTGGGAGAATTCTGTGAGGCCCTGAAGCAGTACCTGAAGAATGTCTCTGCTGAAAGAGACTGCTTCCAGTGAGTCCACCTATTTAACTTTATCTGTGTATCTTTCATTGTCCATCTCACACAATACCTTTCATGACCATTTGTCCACTGTGCGTGTTTTTCTACCTGGCTGATGTATTCACAACCTAACTGGTTATCTACCAGTGGAGGCTCTTCAGAGGAGGAAGGGGAGGACCAACCTCCTCAGTGAATTTCATTTTTTTTTTAAGTACAACATTGAAAAAGTTATCCTTTTTAGATTAAACTATACTAAATATATTCACGTCACCAAATAATTGACTAAAACACACTGTTTTGCAATGAAGGTCTTCAGTAGTCTCAACAGCACTCTGTCGGGTAGCACCATGGTTTAGCCGGAGGACAGCAAGCTTCCTTCCTCCTCTTGGTACATTGACTTCAATGCAAAACCTAGGAGGCTCTTGGTTCTCACCCCCTTCCATAGACTTACACAGTAATTATGACAACTTCCGGAGGACGTCCTCCAACCTTTCAGAGCTCTTGCAGCATGAACTGACATGTTGTCCACCCAATCAAAGGATCAGAGAATGAATTTAGTACTGAAAGCATAAGCACAGCTAGCTAGCACTGCACTGCATACAATGTGGTGAGTAGTTGACTCAAAGACAATAGTTGAATAAATGAGTTTATTCAAAAATGAAGGAGAAGCAAGAGAGAGAGAGAGTAATTTGTTTTCACTTTCAGTTTCACTTACTTAGATAGCAAATGCAGCTGGCTAGTTTAGTTACTCAAACACCCGGCTTAAACAGAGGGATGCTATGTTAGCTAGATGGCTGTGACTATCCAACACAACACTGGAACTCTTCCAAGTCAAGGTAAGCTTTTGGATTTATTAATTTATTGCCGGTGTAGTAGCTTAGTGACTATACACTGTAACGTTACTGCATGATTGTAGCGGGTTTACTAACACATTAGTTCTATTAGCTATGTTGACTAGGAAGTTACTTTAGATAATATGTAGGCTGTGTGTAGCGGTTATGACATGGTTTGGCTAGAAAAATGTTTTTTGCCTGGTCACAAACAGATGATGTGTTGAAGTCCACAAACGAAGGGAAAAGGCGAATTTGTCCAATAGAAACTCTTGTTTGCCACTGATGAATGATTACACCCTAGATAAGCTAGATGCAGGCAAGAGTGTGCAAGGCAATATTGAATGTGTCACTGTCCGTCATCAAATTTTTATCTCGACCTGTGTGCACTTACGTTGTAAACTTCATTCTTAGGCTAGGTTGTAGCAACCTCGTGATGGGTATAGGGAAAATTGTAGTGTCATGACGTAGCCTAAACCTATCGATGTTACATTGAACTGGGTGAATGGAATATGCATGACAGTCATCCAACATGCTGTAATAGAAATAAGGTCATGCTCATGAAAAACAAATGGTCCTCCCTCATCATAAACAGCACTGATTGCCATCTACTGACCATGCTCAAGTACTTTACCAATCTTCAATATACAGCTTAATATTGTGAGACAGATGACCAGACAGAAGCCTTTTCAAAACTCAAATACACTACAAGTTTTAAAAGTAAAGTACTACTGCAACAGGGTGATCAAATTAAGATCCTACATCTGTAATGCTTATTTTGTCACAATGCTCCGCAAGGTACTAATCTCATCACAAAGTATAATGGCAGGAAGGCTCGGGGAGGAAACTCAGAGGGAGCATGAATAGATATTAGAAAATAATGGACAAATAAGTCAACATTGCAGATAGGGAGAGACAGAGCGCCTCTGAGTGCTGGTGTGTACAGGTTATGGATGGTTGAGGGAGCCTCTGGCAGAGAAAGGATGTGCTGGGGACTGAAGAGGCAATCAGACTGGATAAACCTGTTTAACAGGCTGTTGTCCTCTGCCTCTCCACAACCATCATCAACCAGGAGGAATCTCCATGTGACAAGGGACAATGAACTGGAAAATAGGGCTGAGCAGATTAGAGAAACCTGGACAGAGCCTCTCAGTTCGTCTTGCTCTGAGCTGAGGTAATGTACGGCAGCCTACTGCACAACCTCCAGTATGCTTTAGAGCACTGCTGTCATAGCAAGGAAAGAGCTGATTTGTAGAGAAGATGACATGTATATCCACTATTACTGCTGCTGCATGTAGCACAAATGTATCTTCTTTCCTATCAATGTAGCAGCAGATTCTCATGCCCAGGGTGTGTAAGACTCAGTTCAAAAGGACAAGTTCCTCTACAGTCGGTTTCAGAGCGACTCCCTGGAGCCAAGTCCAGAAAATAGGCTGGCTACTGTCATCAGCATTTTGTAGTCTCATCATAATACACTTAGGGATGGTGAATAATTGATCACTGAGGAATTGGGCTCTGACTCTGTACTGTGAATAGACTGTTTCCTTTCTCTCTCTCATTCTCACATTACCACTATTTAAGTCTGAAACGTTATTTTCCTCCCTTATGTCTCTACTATTGGTTCCTATAAGTGCTTCTACATGGTACTAATACATCCTGCAAATGATGCCATAAGAATATGTCCTCCTTTTTAAGTCCTTGAATTTACACATACACACAAACAACCCACAGACAAACACACAAACATTGACAAAGTTATGGGAAGGAAGCACACGTGTGGATGCACAAACACACACTCAAACACCCTCCCCTTGTGCACATCATTCTTTAGATGGACACACATTGACTTGGACATGGGTTTTTTTTTGGTTTGAAGAATGTGATTGTGGAGCCTCGCACAGCAGCGGCCCGTCAAATAAAACAACGCAGTGGTCTGATCGAGATGTAACCTCAGACAGAGAGCTGTCAGCTGTAATAGAAGCATTCAGCAGGTCAATAAGATGTGTCAGGAGTCTCTCCAGTTGCGAGCTCCATTGTGATGGAAGGAAACAGAAAACCCAGCTCATACAGTAGAACTTTTCTACTGCACTAAACCCCTGAGACACAGGTCAGCCGTCTGAACCACTACTGCCCTCCAGTGGAGGATTATGCGTGGGAGTGAGTGGAGCTGAAGTCAAGTAACTTTGGGCTTCTACTATAATGGTTGACTATGGGTGTCTATTATTATGGTTATGTGGCATGAAAGTGTTTCTGTGCTCAACGACCACACATCACTCTCTGACATCTGTCTGCGTGAGCTTATTGGCAATTCACTGTTTTTATTCAAATATTTTATAGCTCTCCAATGTCATCTGCCCATTATTGACTTGCCAGTGTCTTACTCTCTCTCTCTCTCTTTGTATTCCTTTCTTCCTCAGTGTGACTGCAGTGCGGCTGCCAGATGGGCTCTCCTTCGTGGTGTATGAGTTCTGGGATGGAGAGGAGGAGTGGAAAAAGTAAGTTTTGGAATTGTGTGTCATCTCACCCATGGAGTCATCCCTCCCTCCCCCACATCTCATGACCCTTCACCCCTTGGTCTTCTTATAATCCCCATAGGTACAATTTCCAGAAAATATGGAATCAATAATGCACAATATTTGTTTTGTTTGTTGAATTTTACCCCTTTTTCGTGGTATCCAATTGTTTAGTAGCTACTATCTTGTCTCATCGCTACAACTCCGGTACAGACTCAGGAGAGACTCAGGAGAGACGAAGGTTGAAAGTCATACGTCCTCCGATACACAACCCAACCAAGCCGCACTGCTTCTTAACACAGCGCGCATCTAACCCGGAAGCCAGCCGCACCAATGTGTCGGAGGAAACACTGTGCACCTGGCAACCTTGGTTAGAGCACACTGCGCCCGGCCTGCCACAGGAGTCGCTGGTGCGCGATGAGTCAAGGATATCCCTACCGGCCGGCCAGGCCCTCCCTAACCCGGACGACACTGGGCCAATTGTGCGTCGCCCCACGGACCTCCTTGTCGCAGCCGGTTACGGCGCGAACCCAGAGTCTCTGGTGGCACAGCTGGCGCTGCAGTAGAGCGCCCTTAACCACTGCGCCACCCGGGGGGACTATGCACAATCAATTGACATGTTGGTGTCTACTATTTTGTAAGCACAGTTCATATATGAGATATGTGTATTTTTTTTTACACAATTGGGTAGATGATTACAGAAGAGCCGTCATTGCTTAGTGTTTTTGTTTAAATGTTCATACAAAGCTAACATCTGGAATCAGACTTTGGTTAAGCAGACTCCAGAGGAACAGAGCTCTATCACGGCAGGAACCTATCTACAGCTATAGCCACTGAATAAAGCTGACATACTACTGTATAATTACTTATTGATGTTTTGGGGGATGTGCCGAGGCTGTAACGAGTCTCTATCTTTCAAGTTCTCTATCATCTATGGGGCGTAGGAGAACTGAAGGAGTGAGCGTGTGTGCATCTGCATGCATGGGTGTGTGAGTCTGTGTTTATATGTGATCTTATGCCCTCCACCTCTGCCCTCAGGCACCTCCAGGCTGCATCCTTCAAGGCCTTTCAACATGTTAAAGTTGACACTCTGTGCCAGCCTGAGGCTGTGTCCACTGTTGCTGTGCCAGGTTAGTCTCCTGAGAGAGAGCTGGCATAGAGCACAATCCCCTGCGTAATGCTGTCATAGTGCCGTATATCTGGGATGGGAGGCCCTGATAGCAATGGAACCTACTGGTGGAGAGAACTGTTTGAAGTAGAGCAGTCAGGGAAAACACATACCCTGATATTTACTTATTGTTATTGGTATAAATGCATGTCATAGACTTACTTACCTCAGGGAAACCTGAAAATATATGACATTCAATTTTAATTATATTATGCAGTGTATCATCATTGTTTTATCACATTGAGCAGAGAAACACTAGACCTGAGTGTGAAAGTGTTGTAAATGATTTATCTATTCCTGAGCTGCTTGTCTAACTGAACTCCCTCGCTCTCTCTCCCTGCAGCCGCCTGGTGCAGCCTGAGCAGAGACTGATGGGGGTGGGGACGCATCGCCTAAGTCCACAACACCCCCATCCTTAGCTCCCACATACCCCCTTTACCTCACTCTCACCCCCACAATCCCTCTTTCTCTCTTTTGTAAGTACATGTTTACACAGTGTCTGTTTGATATTGAGACAAAATGGAAGGCATCAATTGCAGTGAATATTAAACAGTGCATTAAAGCGAGATTACCGCCATCCAATGCATTTGTTCATTGTATCGTTCACCCTCAAGTCATTGTAGAAATGAGGTGAACAGTTAACCTGCTTTTGAGGCTCTAGTGCATGTCATCAATTTTGACTAAAAGACATGAACCTGCTGCTGCTGCTAATGACAGAGTAATAGAGCCCTCAACATTCATCTCTATCAAGCTGTGAAGGTTATCTTTTTTCCCATTGTGTTAAGAGTACTTGTAATCAGCAATGGATATATTAGCTGTTAAAGTCTAGTAAAATTATATGAAAACATGTTCTATTATAATTATATTTGTATTGACGTCTTTAGTGGTAAAGTGTAAAATTCTTCAGAAGAAGAGGTCACAACAAAAGCAGCAAAACTTGTGGTTTGCTGCAGACAGTTTCCCTTTTGAACAACTAATCTCAAGCCTTAAACATCAGCATGGGGTTGAGGTTGTAGGATTTCCAATAATGGAGTTGCTGCAGATCCAACTTCACAGGATCTTTTTTCTCTCAGGACCTTTAGTTCTAAAGCTTCTGGCCATGTTTCTTGACCTCTAGTTCACACACTCATTTTTGTGGTCTCCTTGCCTTCACATTTCTCACTGATGATAATTTGTCAAGTCCATGCAGCATCTGCATACCAACCATTTGATCGCAATCAGTTTCATGGGGATGTGCATTTAGATCTTGAGTTATAGTGTTGTTTTGAATTATGTACAGTGAGCAAATTTTAGAGCAGATGGTGTTACCTGTACCATAGCCTACAGAGACTTTGCATAAAGTAGAGAATAAACACATGAGCAGGACATGATCCACATATGCACAGAATCTTTAGGACCTTTAGTCGAGGGAATAAAGATCTGGGAAAAGTCAGATCCGCAGCCACGGCCTTCCCATAAACACAGAGTCATTTGATTTTAAACCTCTAACGCACAGCCATATATTACAATCATAATGTTCATTGCAATTGAGCAAAAAGGAGATGTTTCACATATCAAGCAAATTATAGTAACTGAAAATATATCAGAAAGAATGTTCACCCACCAACCCAGTTGAAGAACCTCGTGCACATCTAGGAGCATGACTAGTTTGTCCAACTCCAACAACCTGAAATCAACATGATCCAACAGACCCAGTCGAAAAGCACAATGTAAATGAGATATAGCGATTACATATAAAGTATGAGTGTATTACAAATTCTCTCAAGAAGTGTTTTATCTATAAACAATGTATGAATCACTCATCTTGATCTACCTTTAGAGGGTGGAATCTTTCACCCACTTCTCCATTTAATTTCTTAGTTTGTCATGTAAGCACATGCTGGTGGCAAGCTTGTCCTTAACCAATTGGGGGATATCAAACCCTCACTCCCCAGGATAAGATTATCATCTCAGATAATTACATGTAAGTAATAACAAAGACTGTCCTTGTTCACTGTAAAAATACAACTTTATTTACTTGGCTTTGATCATAACTAGGACCACCACTGAAATGAAAATCGCACATGTTCAGTTCCATCTCTGGTGCTAAGCCACATTGCACTTTTCTTTGAGAGAACCCTGGACTTCTCCGTGTTAATACACCCGTGATATTAATCAATAGCACGCCTTGGGCTTCATATTAGCCTCAGCATCAGTATTACAGAGCAAGAGCATGGCTCCCTTGTTGACAGACTTATGTGGGGAAATTCTACTGGAAAGGTTTTCTATCCGTAGCTTCTGTTGGGTTCTGTATGAACAGGTCAGATCCAGTCAGAAAATGCCAATTCTATTTCTGTAACATTCCTGGCTGTTCCCTAAACTGTGCAACCAAATTCTTTCTCCCCATCTCTTGAGTGCATGTTAAAATTAATGTCCAGTAACTTATTTAATGTAGTATTTAGCCATGCTACTTTCACTGGGTTTTGTGGATTTCTTATTTGTCTTTTATATTATTCCTATAAAAAAAAAAGGACAGACAAAACAAATATATATATGAATAGAAAATGGCATACAGAATGAACATTCACTTTTATGGCAGTGTTTAGAGAAATGCTAATTCTTATACTTCTGTATGTTTCAGTAAAATGGCTTTCTCTGAGTGTAGAGACTTATTGCAGGGATGCAAGTACCATATTTAGTCTTACAACTGTTGAAATTCTAGATAATGTAGAATGATAAAACTCAATAAAATGGAAATACACCATGAATCTGTTGCTTCATTGCTTTACATTTCTGGGAAAGCATGCACACAACATGTAGTGTGAAGACTAATGAAAAACAAATGCCAGTGCATATTTCCTATAAAACATTTTACTTCTGATAAACATGTCAATACAATGAAAATCATTGACATATTGTACACAAAAGTCAGAATCGTAACTTGAGACAGCAACCTGTGAGAATACACCATTTGTGTTCATTCAACATATCAAAGCAACCACCACACACACACACATTAACAAAAAGTTAAAACAACTCACTTTCTCCCCCAGCCCCATATGACGTGTTCACTCTATGGCCATCCTTTCATTATGGCTGAAAACTTTTTTTTAACCTACTATGTAAACTTCCATTCTGATTTCTTTCAGTGTATCAGACAGTGAGCAGAACACATTGCGCAAATGAAATAATAGAAAAGTAAGAAGAATAGAAAACTCCCCTATTCCTACCCAGTCAACAACTCTCACACAATGAAGACATATACCAGTTAGGATTAGATCTTATTGAGGAGCTGTATGATGGCGATGGTGGTGCTCTGTCCAAAGATGAAGGCCCCACAGATCAGAGTGATCATCCCCCATGTTGTTAGGACCACTCTGAGAGGGAATGGGGGAGGGGGAGTGAGAAAATAAAGGAGAACATGGTGTAAATGAAAAGAAGGATTTGAATGGATGAATGGTTTGAATGAGTGACCATGATTGGTTTAAACTCACCGTGTTTTGAAAGACACTTGCTCTGACTGCATGGCAAATACTAGACATAGCCCTGCACACAAGCAGATAAAGCAAACATACATTATCTCTGCTGGTTCGATTCGCATACAACTGTGTGGGAGAGAGTGAAGGAGTGAAAGGGGGATAATTTTCCCACCTGGGAAGATGAAAATGAAAAATGCGCTGATTCCCCCAATGATACTGATAACCTTGCTGATGTCTGGGATGAACATGGCAATGAGCAGGGTGACGGTGATCCAGGCTATAGTCAGCCCCACGCGGCTACAGTTCTCATACGACTCAGTCACAACGTGGAAGCGCCGACGGAAACTCAGCAGTGGGTCCTGAATCACGGACCTGATTGCAGAACGTTAGAGACACTGCAATGAGACTCACTGGGTCAAACAGACAAATTTACTAACAAGTTCTTTATTTCGACTTAAAATGTTCTGATTTAAATGGCCAATGAATGATATTTCTATGTAATGCCCATTATTAAATGCTCTCCAGCCATCATGTTACCTTCCTAGCAGGAGGATAATGGGGAAGATGGTGATGATAGAGATCCCAAAGAGCAGTCTTGCAATGATCATGAGGACATCGTCCCCTGTGTATGACATCAGAATATCTGCTGCAACATCCTTGCCAAATGTCAGGTATCCGTAAACACCTAAACCAGAAAGGGAGGGGAAACATTCAAACACCAACTGTACCTTAAAGGTTCTTCAGCTGTCTCCATAGGGGAACCCTTTGAAGAACCCTTTTAGGTTTCAGGTAGAACCCTTTCCACAGAGGAAACCTTAAAGTGTTCTACCTAAAACCTAAAAGGGTTATCCTGTGGGGACAGCCAAAGAACCACTTTGGAACCTTTTTTTCTAAGAGTCTACAATAGTATAGTCACTGTGTTCACTACAATTACTTGGTGCTATGAGCCGGAGTATTGAAGGGATGAGTCTCACCAGTTAGGGAGTAAATGACCAGGCAGAAGAACATGGACACCACAGAGATGAACACCCAATGGGACAGGCTTTTGTTCTCCATGCTGCTGTAGATGGCTATGCAGGCCTCGTGACACTGGAGCACAGAATGATACAGAACAGAACATGGCAGGTTCAGAACGCAAAGCTCAGAGAAACATGACTACATAGACCTGTAACGGGATTGAGTCCTCTGAATCATTCTGGTGGCCAGTTAGTCTCAATGTAAGGGCCAGAGCTATGTATAGCATGGGGCTCCACAGCTCTTAATGCTCCCAATCATAGAACGTCAGATCCTTTGTCACAAGCTGACAATTCAACTACAGTGCCTTGCGAAAGTATTCGGCTCCCTTGAACTTTGCGACCTTTTGCCACATTTCAGGCTTCAAACATAAAGATATAAAACTGTATTTTTTTGTGAAGAATCAACAAGTGGGACACAATCATGAAGTGGAACGACATTTATTGGATATTTCAAACTGAAAAATTGGGCGTGCAAAATTATTCAGCCCCTTTACTTTCAGTGCAGCAAACTCTCTCCAGAAGTTCAGTGAGGATCTCTGAATGATCCAATGTTGACCTAAATGACGATAAATACAATCCACCTGTGTGTAATCAAGTCTCCGTATAAATGCACCTGCACTGTGATAGTCTCAGAGGTCCGTTAAAAGCGCAGAGAGCATCATGAAGAACAAGGAACACACCAGGCAGGTCCGAGATACTGTTGTGAAGAAGTTTAAAGCAGGATTTGGATACAAGAATATTTCCCAAGCTTTAAACATCCCAAGGAGCACTGTGCAAGCGATAATATTGAAATGGAAGGAGTATCAGACCACTGCAAATCTACCAAGACCTGACCGTCCCTCTAAACTTTCAGCTCATACAAGGAGAAGACTGATCAGAGATGCAGCCAACAGGCCCATGATCACTCTGGATGAACTGCAGAGATCTACAGCTGAGGTGGGAGACTCTGTCCATAGGACAACAAGCAGTCGTATATTGCACAAATCTGGCCTTTATGGAAGAGTGGCAAGAAGAAAGCTATTTCTTAAAGATATCCATAAAAAGTGTTGTTTAAAGTTTGCCACAAGCCACCTGGGAGACACACCAAACATGTGGAAGAAGGTGCTCTGGTCAGATGAAACCGTTTGGCAACAATGCAAAACGTTATGTTTGGCGTAAAAGCAACACAGCTCATCACCCTGAACACACCATCCCCACTGTCAAACATGGTGGTGGCAGCATCATGGTTTGGGCCTGCTTTTCTTCAGCAGGGACAGGGAAGATGGTTAAAATTGATGGGAAGATGGATGGAGCCAAATACAGGACCATTCTGGAAGAGAACCTGATGGAGTCTGCAAAAGACCTGAGACTGGGACGGAGATTTGTCTTCCAACAAGACAATGATCCAAAACATAAAGCAAAATCTACAATGGAATGGTTCAAAAATAAACATATCCAGGTGTTAGAATGTCAAAGTCCAGACCTGAATCCAATCGAGAATCTGTGGAAAGAACTGAAAACTGCTGTTCACAAATGCTCTCCATCCAACCTCAATGAGCTCGAGCTGTTTTGCAAGGAGGAATGGGAAAAAATGTCAGTCTCTCGATGTGCAAAACTGATAGACATACCCCAAGCGACTTACAGCTGTAATCGCAGCAAAAGGTGGCGCTACAAAGTATTAGGGGGCTGAATAATTTTGCACGCCCAATTTTTCAGTTTTTGATTTGTTAAAAAAGTTTGAAATATCCAATAAATGTCGTTCCACTTCATCCCACTTGTTGTTGATTCTTCACAAAAACATACAGTTTTATATCTTTATGTTTGAAGCCTGAAATGTGGCAAAAGGTTGCAAAGTTCAAGGGGGCCGAATACTTTCGCAAGGCACTGTATATACATTAACCTGGAAGAACCTTGCTAGTGTTTCTCGATCAAATTTTACTCAACATTTCTCCATCCACATTCCTTCAGGATTCCCATCCTTCCTCTTTTTTTCACCAGCTCAGTAATCAATCAGCCCGGGGGTGCAGAGGCTCAGGGAGCTGGGCTTTGTCTGCCGCTCTCCCCACTTCCCTTTTATTACATTTCTGACAATCCCCCTGTGTTTCCTTGGTTACTCAGAAGATTAAACAATACCTCTGAAAATGAGTAATATTTTCCCATTTTCCTCCAATCTTACCCAAGTTAAAATATTGAACAGAGAAACAGCTCTCCTCTGCCGGATAGCCTGAGGCTCTGTTGGACTGTGATGACTGACCACTCCTCAATAGACAGCTGCTCAATTGACCAGAATTTGGGGTAAATGCCAGACTTTTAACCATTGGCTTCATAAAGAAAACAAATCTAACCTCACAAGTGACCACTTTGAAAACCAAACATGTTTGAAGCCGTACTCACCTGAAAGCCAAAGCAGATGGTTGGGATAACGCTGAACATCGAAGCCCAAGAGCTTATTCTACAGAGAGACGACAAGAAAACTTCAGAGTGGCTCTTTAAAGGGCCTTTTCAACATGACCTAATCTGACCTGAGGCAATTTCAGTCTTTTACAGTTTCTGTCGATCACACCGACACATTACAATGTGTGGGCTGAGGGCTCGGACTCCACTCCCAGACAGTCAAAATGTAGCTCAAAATGAAAATACCTTTAACAACGGAACAAGGACTAAAAGCTCCTAATATTAAAAGGGCATCTTAGATCCTGATCTCACAGACTTCTTTACAGGTTACATTTAACTTGACAGCATTTTCAGACTATATCGATATGATTTTATGATAGGCCTATGCTGAAGGCCGTCACGTAGGCCTATGCTAAAGGCCGTCACGTAGGCCTATGCTAAAGGCAGTCACGTAGGCCTATGCTAAAGGCCGTCACGTAGGCCTATGCTAAAGGCCGTCACGTAGGCCTATGCTAAAGGCCGTCACGTAGGCCTATGCTAAAGGCCGTCACGTAGGCCTATGCTAAAGGCCGTCACGTAGGCCTATGCTAAAGGCCGTCACATAGGCCTATGCTAAAGGCCGTCACATAGGCCTATGCTAAAGGCCATCACATAGGCCTATGCTAAAGGCCATCACATAGGCCTATGCTAAAGGCCATCACATAGGCCTATGCTAAAGGCCATCACATAGGCCTATGCTAAAGGCCATCACATAGGCCTATGCTAAAGGCCATCACATAGGCCTATGCTAAAGGCCATCACATAGGCCTATGCTAAAGGCCATCACATAGGCCTATGCTAAAGGCCATCACATAGGCCTATGCTAAAGGCCATCACATAGGCCTATGCTAAAGGCCATCACATAGGCCTATGCTAAAGGCCATCACATAGGCCTATGCTAAAGGCCATCACATAGGCCTATGCTAAAGGCCATCATGAAAGCATATCAATATTGTTCACGTCACTCAGACTAAGGACAGAAATTGCTCAAAGGTCAAACTAATATGAATTGGGATTACAAGCACTCACCCACTTGTGTACAAGGGGGATATATGCACATCACTGCTCTCTCTTGTGTGATATTTCACAATGATGGCCACTGTTAGGTATGTAGCCGCCAGAGTACCTAAAACACTTCAAAAAGAGGGAAAGGGTTGAGCATAACATGAGATTGAATATGGCAGTAACAGCCACACAAATGTTGCAATGTTCTGCACCAAGTAGCCTGGGCTTAAATCTTTGCAATGCTGTAGTACACTGCCCATAAATGACTCACCCACCTGATGTACTTCTGAATACTGATCTCTTTAGGGATGGAGAGAGGGAGGATGAGGAAGACACACAGGAGGATGAGGGCGAAATGTGGGTGTGTGTACCAGTGGTATGGCATATCTGTCTCGGGCAATCCAGTGATCAACTCATAAAGGGAGATGCATACTGCAAGACAAACACATTAATTACATAAAGAAACATGTATCAGATACTGTACATGAAGTTGAAAATCTATATCAATAACCTATTTCCAATGATCATCATTACATAATGAGAAGTGGGGACAGGAAAATCTGATGATTTCAAAGGCTCCAGAAGAAATAGTTCAGGAAGGAATGACTTTATTATGAAAACGGTAACATAACCCAGTAAGAGATAGTTAGGGAGTCATGCAGTCGGGGAGAAGCATGAAGATACTCACGTTTCTCCAGCTGGTCCGACACTAGGACCAGGAAGGCCACAGAGATCATGAAGAGGTTGAAGACGAACACAACCTCACAGAGCTGCCCGATGGCAGGTCCACACACATCCTTCACCACGGCCTGGTATGTGTTCTGACCACTGATGGCGGAGGAGTAGCCCAGGATTACCAGGCCACTGATGAGGAACACCAGGGACACCTGAGGCCGAGGAGAGATGAAGATACAATCAAGAGGTTGCTGAGTAGGAGAAGAGAGATGAGATTGAGCAAATAATAAGAGAGTAGTTCTATAACGGATTGGTCTGGCTGACACCAAACTCGAAGTCTTTGTGATTCATGTCAGCCAGGCTAATAAAGGATAACATGGATGAGGGGGAAGGGATAACCAGAGGGAATTTCATAGAAAGCTGAATTTAGTGTGTACAACTGCTGAGAATGATGTGCTTGACTGCGGTGCTTTATATTGATTATATACAAAATGAAACAAATTGAAATTGTCAACATTGATGCTATTATTTGATTAAGAATATGTAGGCTACCCAACATTAATCAATTACGCAAGATATCCGGCTCATGGCATGTTAACACCTCCTCGACGACACTACGGTGGCAGGCCTGTTCACCAACAATGATGAGACAGCCTATAGGGAGGAGGGCAGGGAACTGGCAGTGTGGTGCCAGGACAACAACCCCTCCCTCAACGTCAGCAAGACAAAGGAGCTGATCGTGGACTACAGGAAACGAAGGGCCGAGCACGCCCTTAATTCACATTGACAAGGCTGTAGTGGAGCGGGCTGTAGTGGAGCGGGTCGAGACCAAGTTCCTCGGTGTCCACATCAATAAGGATATATTATGGTCCAAACACACCAACACAGTTGTGAAGATGATACAACAACACCTCTTCCCCCTCAGGATGCTGAAAAGATTTGGCATGGGCCCTCAGATCTTTAAAAAGTTCTGCAGCTGCATCATTGAGAGCATCTTGACTGGCTGCATCACCGCTTGGTGTGGCAACTGCTTGGCATCCAACCACAAAGCGCTACAAAGGGTAGTACGTACGGCCCAGTACATCACTGGGACCGAGCTCCCTGCCATCCAGGACCTCTATACCAGGTGGAGTCAGAGGAAGGCCCTAAAAATTGTCAAAGACTCCAGCTACCCAAGTTGTAGACTACTCCCTCTGCTTCCGCACGGCAAGTGGTACCAATGCACCAAGTCTGGAACCAACAGGACCCTGAACAGCTTCTACCTCCAAGCCAAAAGATTGCTAAAAGTTAGTTAAATAGTTAAGCCAAAGCTTCCCGGGTCACGCAGTGGTCTAAGGCACTGCTTCGTAGTGCTAGCTTTGCCACCAGAGACTCTGGCTTCGAGCACAGGCTCTGTCGCAGCCGGCTGCAACTGGGAGGCCCATGGGGCGATGCATAATTGGCCTAGCGTCATCCGGGTTAGGGAGGGTTTGGCCGGTAGGGATATCCTTGCGTCATCGCACACTAGCGACTCCTGTGGCGGGCCGAGCACAGTGCGCGATGACCAGGTCGCTAGGTGTACAGTGTTTCCTCCGACACATTGGTGCGAATGGCTTCCGGGTTGGATGCGCTCTGTGTTAAGAAGCAGTGCGGTTTGGTTGGGGTGTGTTTTGGAGGACGCATGGCTCTCGACCTTCGTCTCTCCCAAGCCCGTACGGGAGTTGTAGCGATGAGACAAGACAGTAACTACTAACAATTGGATACCTCGAAATTGGGGAGAAAAAGGGGTTCGAAAATAAATAATAATAGTTAAGCAAATAGCTCTCCAGACTGCGTTGACCCTTTTTTCACTAACTTTTTTGACTCATCACATACACTGCTGCTACTGTTAACTATCTGTCAATTTATTCCTAGTTATATGTACATATCTACCTCAACCTTGTACCCCTGCACATCGACTAGGTTGTGGTCCCCAATATTCCCTCTCAGCTACGCATGTGTCTGGGAGCGTAGCCCGTGCAGAGAATCACAAGACTGAACTTCACTCGACTTTCTAGAGTTTTCACCGTTAGTTAATACTATCAACGTTTCCCTTTACTGTTGAAATTGTGATCAAATAATAATAATAATAAATCAATGCAATATTAGCCACTTTCAATGCAACATACTGAAACAAAACAAACTATGCAAGACTTAGTATGCAAAACTATGCAAGAGATTTTGTTGTAGGCAGAGCCCATCGGAATAGGATTATTTTGCATTGACAGGCATGACTCAGGCCCATACTCTACACAGACTGGTGCACCATAACCAATCAGAGCTGCAGTAGACCTATATGCAAATAGACCATTGCCATATATGGATATGTACCATTCACTTTGAACTGGACTGTTTCACAGCATGAGCGGTCGCGATTATTATGCACCTGTTTTGAGATCAAAGTGAGAGTGTGTGCACATTTGTTCATATTCTTTGCTAGTTAGTGAGTCATTAGCCCAGTTATAGCTAATGTGTAATCAGCAATGAGGGAGTGATTTCTTCCTACAAGAGCACAAACCTGTACATTTCTATCCATCCTTAAAAAGCAGTCAAGTAAAGAGCTTTTTTAATGTCTTAAAGGGGCATTGTTGTATTTTAAAACAGGCTTGAATAAGCTAAGTAGCCAATAGGCAGAGGGTAGCATATTTTGTCTGATTCTCTGTAATAATGGTATGGGAATAATAATAAATGGTATCTTGTAAAGTGTCTTGTGAAAAAAGTATTGTGGAATGTAGGCCTACATTGAACACCATATATTGGCTGCTACTGTAGGCTGAATGATATAACCTATTTCCATGTTAAAATGTTGTGATGCATTTTCTCCACCGTTTTATATGATAGGCCTACATTATAAATCAAATACTCACAGTAGCCCAATTGGACACTGTTAAAACAGTAAATTAATGGGGGTATAACCACAGTATTCACAGTAAACGTGTGCTGGAAGTTGCACCGAAATTTCACAACCTGAAGTTCGCTCAATGCCAGAAAAAAACAAGGGAACATTGCATATAGCCAAGTTATCTATTATCAGGTGTTTTACTTTTCTATGATTTCTATATTTTATTTCTCTCTGCATTGTTGGGAAAGCTAATAAGTAGACTAGGCATTTCACTGTTCGTCCACACAATTTGTTCACAAAGCACGTGACGAATACAATTTGACTTGATTCCCAAAACGAATCACCAACCAATTCTAGATGGTTCGTTCTACACAGTAAATGACAAGACTAAATCAATAGGTTTGGAGTAGGTCTATATATATCGTTTAAATTGGTTTAAATTACGTGTTAAATTAGGAGGTGGTTAAAATGACGTTTAATAACAGGAATGCATCAAATAATGTAAATTGTCTTACTGGGGTCAGTAAAGTTACTTACCATCTCCACTGCGACCGCGGAGCGAATTCCACCGGCTTTCTCGAAAGCCCATGGGAAGTTGAGAAGTCCCGCACCAAGCGCAGATTTGAGCATGATGAAAATTGCTCCCAAAGATCCAAGTCTTGGACCATCTGTATCGAGTGTGGGCTTGGCCAGCAAGCTGATGCTTTCCCTCGCCAACTCTTCCATGCTTTGTCAGACTTGCTCCAAACTCTCCGAAAAACCTCTGCGACTCGTGCCAGGCGATCTGTTCACAGGAATCTGCTCATTAAATAAAGGTGAACTAAAAAGGAGGCTGGGCAAGGATTGGGTTGGGAAGGTCCGTGTACTTTTCAGGTTTTGATTTCCTAGTCAAAAAGTAGAGTGGAAAACAGAAAACGGCTAGTTTTTAGTTTCCGAAGTTGAGAAACGAAAATTGTAACTCAACTTGTTCTCTAATTTCTCTCTTTGATTGTTTCAAAGTTGGACATGGAATAACTTAAAACAAATAACATTTGACATTTTGGGATTTTAGTTTTTCATTTTGTCCATACCTGGAAGTACACTCCCCCTCAGAATATTCATGAGCTTTATGAGGTGTGGTTAGAGCCAAGGTTGGCAGCACAATAAAAGGCTTAGCCTGTGTGTGCCAGGAAGATAAAAATACTCATGTTAGCTAAGATGCAAAACTTATTATGAAGTTAGCATGCCAATAGAACAAACTCAACTAATTTCAGCTGACTAGCTAGCCCTACCTGGTTACTGGCTCTAGTCATGCTAGCTAGTGGAAGTAAGTTAGTCCCTCAACCTGCAACAAGATGAAGCTACCAGGCCAAAGCTACCTGCTATGGAAAGGTCAGATTTCTCCATTACTTTCTGTTGACACAATTCTAATTAAAGGTCCACTGTATTTAAAGGGGCAACTCATAACAATGGCTGGAATGGAGTAAATGAAATTGTATCAAATACATGGAAACCATGTGTTTGATAAGTTTGATTACCATTCCAAATAGTCAGTTCCAGCCATACTATAAGCCAATCCTTCCCAGTTAAGGTGCCTCAAAACAAAACCAGGTTGGCCAATAGGTATCAACGATGGAACAAAACCATCCCCTAGTAAGAGGGCGAGTGTGGCGAGTGGGGAGAGGTTTACTGATATGGATGTTGACTTGTTAAAATCCATTAATGAAAGGCTTGCCAAACTTGATATCTTGGATATATTACGAGAGGACATCAATGCATTATGTGCCAGCCTCGAATTCAGCCAATGTTGGATTGATGATCGAAGGAAAGAGAACACTGCGCTGAAAGGTACTGTAGACTCTATTCATAACAAGGTGGAGGTGTTGCAAAGGGAGAACAAACAACTAAAATAATCATTGCTTGATGTACAGTGTCGATCAATGCGGAACAATCTAATATTCTCAGGGATCCCGGAGAATGACAACAGCAGAGGCTGTGAGGACACAGTCCGAGACTTTATGTCAACTCAACTAAAACTGCCCACCAACTGCCCATAGAATAGGTAAGGCCTCTGGGAATAGGCCACTTTCTCCAGAGTCCATAGAATAGGCAAGGCCTCTGGAAATAGACCACAGGCTATTATTGCATGTTTTGATACATTTAAGCAAAAGGAAATGGCGAAGAACATGGGGAGAGAACTCAGAAACACTGATTTTGGAATGAATGATCACTTCCCCACCGAGATCAATTTCAGCTGTGGTCCTTCTGTAGCACAGTTGGTAGAGCATGGCGCTTGTAACGCCATGGGTAGTGGGTTCGATTCCTGGGACCACCCATACGTAGAATGTATGCACACATGACATGACTGTAAGTCGCTTTGGATAAAAGCGTCTGCTAAATGGCATATATATATATCAATGAAAGGAGAAAAAAACTATATCCCATCATGAAGGAAAAGCGTTGCCTGAATCAACGAGTCTCCATGGTGATGGATAAACTTTATATCAACGGGCAACTGTATCAGGACTCTAGAGTAACTCCCTGGTTATTTTAATTTAATGTTTAAAACTGAGTTTGTGTGTTGTAGTGTATCATGACAACTTCAACTATAAGAAATACATGCTATATTGATCTCCACTTGAGAAGGAAAGGGCTGCATATAGCTCAGGTTAATGTATAGCCTTCCTAACAAAATACATGAGGTTAAATAATATTCATATTTTGGCTTTGACCGAAACATATTTAGATGCATCTGTAAATGATGGGCAAATGAACATTCAAGGATATAGTCTACTGAGAAGGGACAGGAATAGCTATGGTGGGGGTGTTTCACTGTATATTCAGAATCATGTACCTTTTAAGAGGAGGGATGACCTTAATGTAGGTCAAATAGAGGCACTATGGGCTCAAGTACATCTACCTCACCAGGCACCCATATTGGTAGGATGTGTGTATAGACCTCCTAACTCTAAGGTGTCCTATCTAGATGACTTATGTACTGGGTTTGACCAGGCCACAGATACCAACAGAGATGTATTTATCTTGGGGGCTTTTAATATAAATTGGAAGGATCACAATAATTCGAATAGAACACAATTTATGAGATATGCTAAGAACTGTGGTTTGAAACAAATGGTTAAAAATACTACTAGATCTTCAATTAAGTTGGGTCATCGTTCAGACACATGCATTGATCTGATTTTCTGTAATATACCATTGCAATGCTTAAAAGCCAGATCAATGCCAGTGTGCTGGACAGACCATAATATTGTGACCATAACCATGAACACCAAGGTTCCAAAGAAACCCCCTAGGATTGTGGTCAAAAGACATTTTAAAACATTTATTCGTGAGTTATTTCTAAATGATTTAGCTGCTGTATCCTGGGAGCTGATTTATCTAGAGGTTGATTTAAATCACGCTACAGAATGTTTTATTGATTTGCTCACTGAGGTAATGGACTATCATGCCCCTATAAGAAAGAGAACAGTTGGTGCCCGTCCATCTCCATGGATTGATGATGAACTGGGTGAAGCTTTTTCTCAAAGAAATATGGCAAAAGTCTTAGCAGCCAAGTCAAAATTTGAAATTGATGAACAGAATTATAGAACATTACGTAATTATGCAGTTAAATTGAATCGAAGATAATTTTTATTTATTTTACAACAATGCTTTTACTGATTGTAAAAATGATCCTAAAAAGGTATGGAACACAGTTAAGGGCTTACTTGGTACATCTATCTCATCATGCCCATCTAGTGTGGAGGTTGACGGGAGAATAATAACAAAACCAGTTGATATTGCCAATCATTTTGCAGATTTTTCTTACACCGAAAATTAAATTACTAAGCAACAATGTAGACATCAATTCTACCAAACAAGCTATTGTCCAATGGATTGATGATCATATTATGAGCAATAAGATCTGCTCTTTTAGTCTACAAACGGTGTCAGTGGAGGAGGTGTTAAACCTATTGAAGTCATTACCTGATGGTAAATCTACAGGTTATGGTCTTATGGACAATTTTTTGCTTCGCTGTGCTGCTCCCCAGATTGCAGTTCCACTGAGATACATATTTAATTGGTCACTGGAAAAGGGGATGTTTGCAAATGTATGGAAGCATGCGAAACTGTGTCCTATTCGAAAGACTGCAAAGAACCCATTACTCCTGCCAATAGTCGACCAATTAGTCTACTCCCTACACTCAGTAAGATATTGGAGGGTATTGTGAGTAGACAAATGTGGGAGTATATGGAAAAGAATGATCTGATTACAGCCAATCAGCATACTTATCGCAAAAACCATTCCACTACCACTGCATTGGTTGACATAACTGACCAGTGGCTCAATGCTATGGATAATGGCAGGTTTGTAGGTGTACTATTTTTAGATTTCAGTGCAGCATTTGATTTAGTGGATCATGAAATTATTTTGACAAAATTAATGCATTATGGTTTTAAGGAGGTAGCATTGAATTGGGTACAGTCATATCTAACTGACAGGAAACAGTCCACCTATATCAATGGTTATTTTTCTTCCCCTAGTGTGTTGAACTGTGGAATACCGCAGGGCAGCTACCTTGGGCCACTTCTCTACTTAATATACACCAACGACCTTCCCTATACCTTGGTTGAAAGTCAAGCTACTATATTTGCAGATGATACTACAATTTATGCAGCAAGACAATCGGTTCGACAGGTACAGCAAGCTTTGCAAGGAGATTTGGAGATTATCAGGAAATGGGTTTGCCAAAACAAACTTGCTTTAAACACCAAGAAAACCAAAGTTATGTTGGTCTGTTCAACTAGGAAAAGGCCAAAACAGCATGGGATACAATTAAGCATGGGAGGAGTACAAATTGAAGAAGTGGCAGAAACCAAACTACTGGGAGTGCAGCTAGACAACTGCTTATCATGGTCATCTCAAATAACTAATCTATGTAAAAATATATATTAAAACAGCATGCATAATCAGAAGGATAGCTAAATATTTACCAGGGAAAATCCTTCAGCAAATAACATGCATTGGTTGAGAGTAAAGTGAACTATTGTTCGGTGGTCTGGGGAAATGCATCATCTAGTGAAGTTAGGAAGCTGCAGAATGCACAGAATAAAGCAGCAAGGATTGTTTTAAGGCGGAGATATGGTTCTTCTGTTGCAGTCATGGGTTGTTTTAAGGTGGAGATATGGTTCTTCTGTTGCAGTCATGGGTTGTTTTCAGGCAGCGATATGGTTATTCTGTTGCAGTCATGGGTTGTTTTAAGGCAGAGATATGGTTCTTCTGTTGCAGTCATGGGTTGTTTTAAGGTGGAGATATGGTTCTTCTGTTGCAGTCATGGGTTGTTTTAAGGTGGAGATATGGTTCTTCTGTTGCAGTCATGGGTTGTTTTATGGTGGAGATATGGTTCTTCTGTTGCAGTCATGCGCAGTGTTCTTGGTTGGTCATCAATCGACAAGATAATTGAAAAAAACATGCTTATCTTATTTTATAATATACATCATTTAAAACGGCCAAGTTCTATTCAGTTGGTAAGAGACAGACATTCCGTAAATACTAGGAATAGATTGTCCACTATCTATGCGTTATCCAGACAGAAAGAAGAAATGGGCAAAATAACATTTCAACTTAGAGCAATAAAGAAATTGAATAAATTAACTGAGCAAACTAGAAACCTTTCAGTATATAAGTTTAAACATTATTTAAAAACAATTTAAATATAGTATATATAAATGTTGTGGGACTATAGTAGATGAAGAATCAATATTTTTTTAGATTGAGTATTTATTGGGTCATTATGCTAGTGTATTATGTATGTTTGTAATAGTGTGTTATATGTGAAAGTGTGTTTGTATTATAAATTGTATTTTAATGTTAAGGACTCTTGGAAGATTAGTCCAAATGGGGACTAAAAGAGATCCTAATTAAGAATTAGCCCATAAGTGAATACAGACTTAGATCTTCCTTGAATGTGTGTAAGTAGGTGGGGTTGGGGAGAGGAGTGTACTGCAGGTGTGTGTGGTGGCCTGGCTGGTCATTTGTTAGTGGGCTGTAGCCTCAGGCCTTTGCCTCTTAATTCTCTGACCCCTCGCCTACAGTGCTGGTCATTAAAAAAAAGCTAGCTTGCTCATGGATGCAAACAATGTTCTTCCCCAGAAACATAGCAAAGTGACATCTGTTTCAGTAGATATAGTTAGCTAGCTAACTATATAGCGAGGTGTCATCATCTAAAATCACCCTCATTTGGTCAGGCCCATCTATGTGAAACTAACCACAATAAGGATTAGCCACAATAGTGGACTTTGCGGTTAGCCTTCAAAATAAAAGTATGTAATTGACAGTGAGGAAAATGAATACAAATAGTATAATTATGCCGTAATTGAAAAGATCATGCTAAACAAGGTTGGAATGTTATATAAAATCAACAAAGGACAATTTGTTAATTTCACATCTGAAAGCACACTGGATGTACACTGCTCAAATAAATAAAGGGAACACTTAAACAACACAATGTAACTCCAAGTCAATCACGCTTCTGTGAAATCAAACTGTCCACTTAGGAAGCAACACTGATTGACAATAAATTTCACATGCTGTTGTGCAAATGGAATAGACAACAGGTGGAAATTATAGGCAATTAGCAAGACACCCCCAATAAAGGAGTAGTTCTGCAGGTGGTGACCACAGACCACTTCTCAGTTCCTATGCTTCCTGGCTGATGTTTTGGCACTTTTGAATGCTGGCGGTGCTTTCACTCTAGTGGTATCATGAGACGGACTCTACAACCCACACAAGTGGCTCAGGTAGTGCAGCTCATCCAGGTTGGCACAACAATGCGAGCTGTGGCGAGGTGGTTTGCTGTGTCTGTCAGTGTAGTGTCCAGAGCATGGAGGTGCTACCAGGAGACAGGCCAGTACATCAGGAGACGTGGAGGAGGCCGTAGGAGGGCAACAACCCAGCAGCAGGACCGCTATCTCCGCCTTTGTGCAAGGAGGAGCAGGAGGAGCACTGCCAGAGCCCTGCAAAATGACCTCCAGCAGGCCACAAATGTGCATGGGTCTGCTCAAACGGTCAGAAACAGACTCCATGAGGGTGGTATGATGGCCCGGTGTCCACAGGTGGGGGTTGTGCTTACAGCCCAACACCATGCAGGACGTTTGGCATTTGCCAGAGAACACCAAGATTGGCAAATTCGCCACTGGCGCCCTGTGCTCTTCACAGATGAAAGCAGGTTCACACTGAGCACATGTGACAGACGTGACAGAGTCTGGAGACGCCGTGGAGAAAGTTCTGCTGCCTGCAACACCCTCCAGCATGACCGGTTTGGCGGTGGGTCAGTCATGGTGTGTGGTGGCATTTCTTTGGGGGGCCGCACAGCCCTCCATGTGCTCGCCAGAGGTAGCCTGACTGCCATTAGGTACCGAGATGAGATCCTCAGACCCCTTGTGAGACCATATGCTGGTGCAGTTGGCCCTGGGTTCCTCCTAATGCAAGACAATGCTCGACCTCATGTGGCTGGAGTGTGTCAGCAGTTCCTGCAAGAGGAAGGCATTGATGCTATGGACTGGCCCGCCCGTTCCCCAGACCTGATCCAATTGAGCACATCTGGGACATCATGTCTCGTTGCACCACAAACTGTCCAGGAGTTGGCGGATGCTTTAGTCTAGGTCTGGTGGGAGATCCCTCAGGAGACCATCCGCCACCATCAGGAGCATGCCCAGGCATTGTAGGGAGGTCATACAGGCACGTGGAGGCCACACACACTACTGAGCCTCATTTTGACTTTGCATAAACACTTCACAGTGTGTTCTGTGGGTGTCACTGAGTAGACTGATTCCCCATTTCATTGCTTCACATTCCAACCTTATTGAACATGATCTAGTCTAATTCTGGCATGATTCCACCGATTGTAACCTTCTGCATCACTTTCAAAGAGGTACCTTTATTTTGAAGGCAAACTGCAAATTCCACTATTGTGCCCAATCCTTATTGTGGCTAGCTTCACAACACATTACCTGTTCCGGTCGAGCGTAACTAGACAGATGAAGTTGGCTATGGGCAACAGGGTTAAGTAGCTGGCTAGCTATTTATTTTCATGAACTGAAGTTCAATTTCAATAGGCAAACAACAAGTGGCTACCAAGCCAATACTTACTCACAAGGATTCCTAAATCATTGCTAAGATGAATGAAAATGACTGCAGTTTCTCCTGGTAATTGTTTTCAGGCTGGTGGGATTGATGCTAGCTCGGTACCAAGCTAAAGCTAGCTACCCCAGAAGTTGCGTTCATCCAAATAATGCTTTATTACCAATGCAGTATTGTAAACACATCGTTTGTGGCCTGTGTTTTCTTGTTTGCATTTTGACAGTGCTACTGATAGTAGTGGTGGTGTTTGGCTTGCACATGCAAATTCAGAACACACAACATTCTGTAATAGAAAGAACTGTGTTGTTCAACGTATCTTTTTTGACACGCAAAAACCCAAATGGCATTCCATAGTATTTCGTGAAGCTAATAGCAGTGACGCTATTACTGTGTAACTCCAGTAGTGCTACATCTGAAAAATAGTGCACTTGGTAGTGTGTACCGGTGCTTGACCAGTCGCGAAAGCCAACATCATCACGACAGAGAACGGTTGATTGTCAAGAGCAATGAATTCCATTATTTTGGCGTTAATGGACTTCGCCTTTGAGTTGAAATTTTCTTACTCTTTCAAATGACTGCTCGACTTGTTGACTGCTCAATCCACACAGCAGACATTGTGGGCAAAATTTAGCGTGGCGTCATTACGTCATGTACCTACGTTACGTAGGTATGCACGTCAGCTTTGACAACAGTTTTGCACATCGCCATTAAACTTGACATCAGGCTAATGTTGGCATTTTTAGCTAATATCGGCCTATTCCGATATGTTCACCGATAGATTGTGCATCCCTATTGGCAATGTTTTTAAAATTGTATAAACTGCCTTATTTTTCCTAGACCCCAGGAAGAGTAGCTGGGGTCCATCAAAATAAATACAAATTCTATCTCATTTAGTCTTAGCTTGTCATTTATACAATTATTTGATTTTGGATCACAGGTAAAATGCAGCAATTACATTCAACTGTATTACTTATCAAGAGAAGGAGGGGAGGTAGAGGGACAGGTTTCTTCAACCCAACCCATCGACACCCATCTATCCACTCTCTCTCCCCCCCACAACCACATCCCCCATACAAGTGCCATCTGTCAACTTTCAGTAAAAACCACACATGAAGCCAATTTAAACATTGAATTAAACCGATTTAATCAAAGGGCAGTTGAACAAGAGTGAGCAAAGTTTATGATGAGGATTAAGTAGTTGATTTGGCAACCTGACAGCATGGCATTGGTGCCAACAGTAAAACAACTTGCCCCAATGTATCCTGGAGAGAAAGCGAGAAAGCAAGGGCAGTAGAGGAATCATTTGAATTCTGTGAGATGGTGCAATATTTAAACACACAGGTAACAAGTAATTAGTCTGATGTGGACAACCAATTTGAAAGTGTCTAGGGGTGTACTCTCGGTAATACCACACAACATGCGAGAAATTGAGAAACATCTTGAGAGCATCATGCCTAACAGGAAGTGTAAATAAGGGACTTTCCTTGAAGGATGGGGAAAGAGAAGAGGGTCTCAGCTGAAGTCCAAGAATTCTGATATGTTCTGTCCAATTGTCCCTCAAACAGACCTGCAGGTGTAATCAACCAGCCTACATACCATCTCTGAGTGAACTGTGAGGATTGTCAAGACAGAGACATATATAGAGGGAGATTTAACTGTTCATTTGAGTTTATTTATTCCACTTGCTTTGGCAATATTATCATATGTTTCCCCTACCAATAAATCCCCATTGAATTGAGATGGATAATCACTGTTGAGCATTCATTCCATTTAAAATATTGTAAAACTGTTCTAGAGTCATATTGTCTCAGCACAGTAGGGTACAGCATCAGGGTGTTGTAAGAGGCGGTAATACAGGACCTTGAGAACATCATGTCCACTGGATAGGGCTGAGTGAATGAACTGTGTGTGTGTTTGATCGAGAGATACTCTGGCCAGTTTATTCCGTTCACGAAAATGGTTTGCCGCTCCAGATAGCGAGTCACATGGACGCGACTTGCTATATAAAGCAGGCTAACTGTCATCGAGGCATTCAGTTACTGTTCAACTGAATGTTAGAATGGGCAAAACGAGTGACCTGAGTGACTTTGAGTGTGGTATGATCAGCGGTTCCAGTTTCTCAGAAACACCCGGCCTCCTGGGCTCTTCACGCACCACAGTGTGAACTTCACGTTCAAGCTTCATCAATACTACGCAGGTGGATATTGATAATGCAGCTGCCGCTAACTCAAGCAAGGTTAAACTGCAGCACTTGTAATAGCCTTTTTCACACCATTGTCTGCTGAATTTGCAAGATAATTTTTCATTTTGGCAATAATGAAAATGTGGCACTGCCTTGCCCCTGTGTTGGTGTGTCAGCATTGTCTCAATGAAGAGTTTGTCGTTCAACATGCACGCAGTTACAAGCTTACTAGAGTTAGCGGCAGTCGTACGAGCAATACCCACCGTCATAGAACAGCTGAAGCCTGAGCTGGAATGTGAAGATACCTGATGCTGACTAGCTTTAGAAAACCCGGAGTATATCTAGCTTCAATCATAGAATACCCTTCAGGTCTGTGGTGGTGAAGCCTGTAGGTATGAATTTGCTGACTGTCATATTCGGAGATGTCAGCAGGGGAAATCGTTGGCTACTTTTCCTGGCTGCTGGGAACTTTCCAAGGGAAAAGAGGGCATGTGATTTCATGCCACAAGATTTTTTTAAATCCATTCAACCACAGATCACAGGGTCAGTTCCCATGTTCTCCAGGTAATTAGCATCCATTGTGGGCTGTCATCCGAGAGGGACCGGTGACATTTTCACAGGCTATTCTCCCCCATTAAAAGTGGATCAAGCTGGGGATTTAGCAGGACCGCCTGGCCCCCATCACCTTTAATGGAATTAGTCTGCTTCACAACCAAGGACGCGACTGAATGGGCGACAAGGCAACTGATCCTCAGACAGCTCTGATGGAATTTGAGACAGAATAGTGGGATGGGGAGTTTTAGCATCTCTGGTATGGAATTACACTAACGAGGTTATTCTGATATGTGAACCACTTAAAATGCAGTTCTGTAGAAAATCCCAACAGGTGCATTCCCTCTTTTCATATATAACAATGACACTGTGTGGGATACAGAGTTTCAAACACCAAAGTACATGAATGCAAGAGATGTCCTTAGAAAACTGTTTGAGGTAAAATATTTGATCATTGATCAAGAATGTAGCCACAGCTATTTTACCAAGAGGTATTGTAAACCACTCACTCATGCTGACAGATCATGACAAGGCCATTCATCTTGTTTTAGCTGAAGATTACATTTCAGATGCTGTTAAAACTGATCTTCAGTTGCCACAAATATGTTGATAGCACACTTAAACCACTTTCAGGCCTCAATTGGTTTATTGTGAAGATGGGTCCATGTCCATAGCCATTTCTTGTGTAGATCCATTGAGGCACCCAGCAACATGGCTCAATGCCAAATGAATGGGAAAGATAAACAATATAATTTCATCAATTCAGATGCTGCCTATCATTCACATGCCATTTGGGATGGGGCAGTATGTAGATGAGAGGCATGAGTCATCTTCGACATTAGAACACTTTTGAAATCTTAAACTTCGGATAAATTTAGATTAAGGTCTTGCATGTCGTAGCTTTCCTCAACATAATTTAACACAGATTTCCCAACTGTTAATTTTCTGAATGCCAAACATTACAAAAATAAACAAGGGAACCAAGGCATACACTTCATAAGAAAAGTTTGCCAATGCTACTCCAGTTGAACCATGATGGGTATTAGAATGCCTCACTAGAGCTCATTATACAAAATATAAAAACAAACAAGAGAACCAATTAAGCAACCCATAATCGCCTGAACATGAAGTACTAAATAAGGATATCAGTACATCAATTGTCCAATTAATCTGACTTTAAAAGAACACAGGGAAGATGAGGCCAATCGGGGGACGATGCAGATTCAATAAATACAAAAAGTGGACAGACATTTCAAACAAACTCCATTTGGTCAGTGGAAAGAAAAGCCCCTTTGAAGAGTGGAGGCAAGATCCTGTGGAAAACATTGACTGGGTTTGTAGGCTGCATATTTCAAAGTCAAACAACCTGCCTATGAATCTTCTCCAACAGCCCCAACTCAAAGGCAGAAGCACACGGTCTCAACATCTCAGGATAGTCTTACAGAGTTCAGGGCCTTGTCTACTTTGGCTTAATAGTCTGTGGTGGTTGGGAAGGCAGCCTCACACTGTGGGATTCTTGCCTGTTGGTGCCAGTTGTTGTTGCTGCTGCTGAAAGTAAGTTGGACGTTTGACTGGGTTTCCGTCGTTTGGGCTTGCTTTTGGATTTGGTGAGCTGCACCACAATGAAGGACAGCACAACCATGGCTCCCAGGAAGGCAAACATGGGGATGGTCTGGCCCACTTCCTGGTTGTAGTGTCCTGGCATTATACCTGGGGAGATGACATGGGTCACTTAGTAACTCTGGAGGCAGGAAGCAGCACATTAGCATTGTCAAAATGGACAACGACTAGACAAAAAAACAGATCTCTTAGATATTCAAACAGTTTGTGTGCATTTTACAAACAGACTCAGAACACAGTACCTCTGAAACATGTGCTGTTGAGCAGGTGATAATGCTACTCGGTATGTATTCTCACCTCCAAGGATGTCCCAGGCTCCACTCTCCCCAGGAGACAGAGGCCGGACCTGAGGTCTGTAGTTTCTGATGTTGGGCTGCACCACTTTTTCCATGTCAATAGATAGCAGCTTCTGGTGCTTCCATAGGTTACTGTGTAAGAAAGGCATGGATGCACATTACGACACTGTTACTTATCAATATGGAGGAGATTAACAGTTGAGTGTATTCAAAATAATCTCCCCATGTGTTTGATAGAAAATGAAAGGAAATGCAGGAGATGGAAATGAACAATGGAATAACACTTCAGGGGTAGGGAGCTTTGTTACATGGTTTAGAGAATCGGCACACACCTGGGTGCCGTTTCGTTAAGTGGCTGTGGCTTGGACCATGACAGGGGAGGGCAGGCAGGGAGTGGGCGTGGCTTTGGGTCTCCCAGGTGAGCCTCCAATACCGATGATTACCCTAGAGGAGGATAGCTACTGTGTAAAGCTGAAACAAGTGCTGAGCTGGATATGTTTGAAGGCTTTGTCTTACCCTCCAGTCTCTCTGGTAGGGGGCGGTCAGAGCCAGCGGGAGGAGCCACCCTGCTCTTGGAGTTGGTGAGACTGGGAGGTGTCATGCTGTAGGAGGTATACTGCAGGAGAGCATCCAGTAGCCAGAAACAATCTATTGGGGGGGGGACACAATGGTCAAAACCACACCAACTGATCATTTCAGATAAGTTTAAATCATTACATTTTCAATAACTGACAGTTTCTCAGATATGGTTTTAGATATCTGAAAATGCAGGTGGGGTCTCTACCTTTCTGTCTGTGACTGTCATCTATACAGTTTGAGTCTCCGTAAAGGGCAATCCGACCTCCCCCTTCAGACAGTGTTTGGTACATTCCCAGTATGGGAACACCCTCCACAATCGCAGTCTCCTGCTTCAAGACCTCCAACCCTTAGGAAGAAAAAGAAAGAGGGGGGGGGGTGAATATGTGAGAAAGACAAGAGAAAGGAGAGAAACAAGAATATACAGCACATCTCCATGGTAACAGCTGTCAGGTGGAAGTGGGTGTTTGTAATCACAATCCCATCTCCTGGAAACTTTGCAATACTGCAGCCTGATGCATAGTACACTGAGGAGACAGACGAGTTTAAACATTACACTAAATAATATAAGATTTATTAATCCATCTCACCTTGATTAATTTTCTAGATTTACACACAAATGAGTGACACAGCGAGTGAATGAGGGTGTGTGTTCTTAATGTCGTGGTCTGCCATGGTGAAGTCTCCCTTTTAGTGCCCATCACTGAAGGCCATCCCCCATACAGAGATCAGATCATTCAGAGCTGGCACGTTGGCGCCCCCTGTGTCTGGCATCCACCATTGCCTGAGGAGAACATATTAAACCAATGAGAGGGGATACAAATGAAAGGCCAATTTTAAAACAGATGGGTTAGCTGACGTCACGAAAACGATGTCCACGCATCGATGGGGCAGTGTGTTGCTATGATTCTGGATGGTCAGATAGCTAGCAACAATGACAAGAAGCTGCCATATGGGAGGAATCCTCAATGGCTCATTTCAGCTCGTCTCGTTATTGATACCATGTCTTGTTTTGACTGATGTCATGTCTATGCTAATATGCTGGGCATCGGCACACATTTCAGCAAATAAACACCCGTTTCAAATAAACGCTGCGTCTAAATTAATTGTTTATGAGGTTACCATAGACAGCTCTGAAGCGAGAAATCTGGGGTATATGATAAGGCAGCCTAGTCTTTGCAAGTCAAATCTGCAATGGATTTCTTATTATGTTTATACTGGTCCTACTAAATCACAATAAAGTGTGGTAGTCTAACATTTTTATTAAGCAAAAACTGTGTGCATTAAGGAAATGGACGCCTGGTTTAGTTCCTCGGCAGTGGGTGACTCCTGAGATTGACGGCTTTCTCGCGCCTGATTTTACACCCCATCAGCACTGGCATTCGAACCGGCAACCCTCTGGTTGATGTCCCACTCCTCTAACCTCGAAGCTACCGCCATCCCCTATTGACACAGGCTATGCGGAGGCTTGACGCCCTGTCTGTCCTTTGATGTTTTAATTAGGACTTTAGGACAAGAGATTCAGAGAAGGTACAAAGTGGGGTTATAATACCTATCTGGTGTTTTCATCGTAGAACTTGACTTTCCTCTTGACAGAAATGTTGTACCAGTCATTGAAGACGAGAGACAGTCCCTTGATGAGAGACAATCAATGTCTCGCCGCAGCTTGGTTATGTCCTCTGGAAAGTACTCCTCTTCACTGTCCACCATCATCAATGTCCCTAAACACACACAGGAAATGTCAGGCTGAGACCAGATACAGAAAAACAAGCTCTGCTATGCATGGGAGGCACTGGAACTTTTGCTGTAAGCAATGACAGCATGATAAGCCATTCATTAATGTGCTGCTCCCCCATATCCCGCTCTAAAATATGTTAGATGACAATCAACTGACAAAGACAGCCACCATATTGACTAGCATCAAAGCAGGTGATGGGTGCACCCAGAACCTCCACAAAATAACCCATGCTCCTCAGGTGCTTCAGGTACATGTACCTGAAGTTGGTGTGAATGTGATCTCCATTCCTACAAATTATTCAGACAAAGCCAATATCAAGACACCAATCACAAAAAAACGCAATGATTGTAAAGGGGAAAAAGGTCTGGCTTGCTCTTATATGGCACCCTCTATAGGCACGTTTTAAGAGTTGCACTGCAATGACCCCAAACAGCCTAATCTTCTCTCTTAAAACTAAACAGTGATACAGAGCTAAATAGTTGCCCAAAGAACTCACCAGTACAGTGGGTCATTCTTCATGCGCAGGTTCTCGTGGGAAGTAGCCAGGCGGATAGCGCAGGTTGTGGTACTGGTCCCACAGAACCCTCTTACTACGAGGAGGAGTGGGCACCATCTTCACCTTGACTGGCAATTTAACCATAGAGGTCATCTCCCCATCCACCTCAGACTGAGGAATTAGATAACATTGAGGGTCAGGACTTTGAACCATTGACCCAGGATACAGCAAGCTACTTTGCTAGTAGGTAGCTTGCTAACTCTAACAGTAGTATCTAAATATTGTGTTCTCTGGTTATAAATCTACATTAGAGGATGGCAGTGTGAGATTACAGAAATAACAAACATTTTAAAAAGTGAATGGTGAGATATGGTAACTACGTGAAACATATCCTGGTTATTACTCACATTATTCCCAACAGGCGAAGACACAGTCACCATCACATGACCCTGGGCAATCCCCTCCCATGATGCAGATTTCTTGATGACAGAGATGGAGTCTGCCAGGTCTCCAGCACAGGGCCAGAGGACTGGCGAATAGGAGACTGCCACATCAATGTGTTCACCATTCTATGGTAGGTAAGGCTGCCAGATGGGCTGGAGAGCACAAGAAAGGAAAATGTCAACAAACGGGAGGATGACACAACAAAAAAACACAGCATGTCAGATCAATTTATATTATTTATGTTTGACATGAGACCTAAAGCCTTCAATACAAAAGTACCTTGTCCAAAATCCTCCCCGTCACACCCATGCCATTGAGGATGGTGACGTTGACGATGGTGGGCATGCCACCTTAGTAGATGGGCTGGGAGCAGTAAGGCCACATGTAGGGACACTGAGACTAAAGACAAACAGGATCAGGTCAGAGTTTTGAAAGAGGACTGCTGGACATTGCTAGAACCTTTCAAGAATTTAAAAGACTGAACATATAACAAAGTGAATACTATGTAAAACAAAGTGTATGATGAGCGTGTGGAGTGTGTGCAGTACCTGGCCTGGGGTTTGTAGCGGTTGAGGATCTGGTAGGCTCTGAAAAGGTCCAGTTTTCCGTGGCCCTGTTCAAACATGTTGACTCCAGAGAACCTCCGTGCTGAGGCTATCAGAGCCTGCTTCATACTGGCTGGGTTCACCAGCTCTCTGTTCAACACCGTGCTGTAGGAGGGACACAGCTGGGTTAACAACTATTACATTAACTTTGCATTATGTTTCAATGATCAATAAAGATGAGAGGGAAAAAGCAGAGCTTCCATTGGACTCAACAGCCTGCTATGAGAAAGAGAGGGATGAGGTTTTAGAAACAGACAGACGGAGATTTAGGTACAATAAACCCATTTGAGACGTGAGAATTAAACTCAGTCTGGATCTTAAGAGACAAACATAAGTGGAGATAAAAGTGAAAGTGTGCCAGTTCTTTCCCTGGATGGAAAGTAGATTGATTCTGTTAAATGTCTGTGTCCTTGTTGTTTTGAAGTGAAGGATATCTATCGATTTCATTTATCCCAAAAGGTCCACATGAAAAAACAGCATCATCAGACCACTTACACACAAACAGTCTTTCTGTTAAATTGTAACTGCATCTTGAACCTGAAAACAATTGTTTCAATTCAGCCGATAACTCTTAGTCTGTCACTAACACTGCGAATGAGGTGTTCGTGGTCTATTAAAGAAATGCTGCTGGGTAAGCTGTCTCCTTCAGAAACTGCAGGACAAGTAGACTAACTTATCAATCAAATGCTTTAGTGCTACTAGGCCTATACACCAGACTGTAGCATAATGTTTACAGACAAGATGTATGACAACCCATTGAGATGTGTTGTAATGGTAATTATTGAACCAAATAAATTGAGTGAACTGCTGGCAGACTATAGAAGAATGTTCACCATTAGCCATATTTCAGCATTTCAGTAGAAACTAATGTCAAGGCCCCTCCTCTGCATTGCAGGGGCGGTTCCTCCTGCAGGCAGAGGAGGGTCGTTAGTAATTGGAGCCACCTGGGCTCAGGGTATTTAAACTGCTTCACTAACCACTCGTCTCTCTCTCTCTGCTTCTCCAGGTATGATCCTGTTTTGTTTGTTCCTTCGTAATTTTTTGTAGTTTTCACTCAGTCATTCACACACACAGATTCACGCAGCTTTACATACACCCTACATTATGATACTTTCACACCTCATTCCTTTTTCTTTGTTTAAAGTTAATCGTTTTTGGTTTAAAATAAATAACCTTTTTGATTGGCCTATACCGGTTGTTCGTGTGTCCCCTCATTTTTGCCACAGGCTATGAGCTGGCCTGGGACACTAATAATGCCTCTGGTAGGTAATGCAGCAGCCACTTCTTGTTAGAGTATGTTCTGAAGTTTTGAATCTATCGAATAGTATCCACAAATACGAGTTGAAGGGAAATACTTTTACTTAGACTGCAGACCCGGGTTAGATCCCAGGCTGTGTCACAGCTAGCCGTGACCAGGAGACCCATGAGGCGGTGCACAATTGGCCCAGTGTCGTCCGGGTTAGGGGAGGGTTTGGCCGACCGGGGTGTCCTTGTTCCATCACGCTCAAGCGACTCCTTTTAGCGGGCCAGGCGCATGTACGGTGTTTCCTCCGACACATTGGTGTGGCTGGCTTAAGTGAGCAGTGTGTCAAGAAGCAGTGCAGCTTGGTATGGTTGTGTTTCGGAGGACGCCTGGCTTTCGACCTTCACCTCTCCCGAGTCTGTACGGGAGCTGCAGCAATGGGACAAGACTAACTACCAATTGGATATCACTGAAATTGGGGAGAAAAAAGGCAATAAAATGAAATGGAGTAATTGGTATTTGAGGCAATAAAATGAACCAGGTCTTCCAGACCTCCCAAAGCTATTTCTAGGGTCATTTACCAATACAGACCAGAAACAGTCTACCTGAGTTCAAGACCATAAATCTATTGATTCTGTATCTTCACAACAAAATCTGCAGAGCTGTGATGATATGCCCCAAATGTTCAACATTTTGTTGGTAGCAAGAATTCTGTACAATCATTTTAGCTGAAAAGCACAAAGTCTTGAATCTTACGTTGTTTCATACATTCTGTATCATGGAATAGCTACATCAAAAATATTTTTTTGCAATCTGTATGGCACAGCTGTCAACATCCTGGTCCTCAAATGAAATTGGTATACTTTCCTATTTTTATTCTTCTGCCAGTTTTGATCCTTTATATTGGACAGACCAGATCCCTACCAGGTAATGCTGTCATCAATTGGTTGTAATCTTGAGCAGACCATCCCTTACAATTCTAATAACTCCATGAAAGAGTTATTTACTCCAATTTTCAATATCATTATTTTTTAAAGAAAGCTTTAAAACATATAAACATATAACATAAATACAGCTCTTTGATCTACCAGCACATTTGAGTTCAACCAAACATTTGTTGTAATATTTGTTCTATCTTTTCAGGGGGGTCATATTGAAACCAGCTCTGCAATGCTTGTTTGAAAAAGGTTTCATTTTCAATTAATCGAAAATGAGACATGGCAATCTGCACAAAGGCATAAAGGCATATTTTAAACAATGGATGAGCTTTTTTTAGTAATCTACTTGAGAACCATTTAGGCTTCATTTGAAACTTTTAGATTACGGTTTAGTGCTTTTTATATTTAATAATCTCAATCCACCCAGTTCATATTCATTAAATAGATGGGCATGCTTTATCTTGTCTGGTTTAGAGTCCCAGACAAAGCAAAATATTTTTTGCTCATATTATTTGAAAAACGAATGATCAGGAGTAGGCAGCACTGTAAAGTAAACTGAGATATAACCATGTTTGCATTCCTCATTTATATGTCCCGCAGAAGAAGAAAAAAGGTTATGGAGTGCCATATGCTGCCATATGGTCTGAACACATCCAATTCCTCTATCTCAGTGTCAGAGACGGGGGCTGCAGATCACAGGGTTAGATGTCTAGTGTGGAACTGATAACAGGTAGGCTGGGAAACAGAGTTCAGTTTCCTATTACTGTGAAAGGTAAGAGTACACTGAGATAGACATTTGAGAGGTTATTCAGGGATATGCTGGGATTGAGACGTACCCATGTAGTCATCCCCCGTGAGGAGAACCTGGCAACGTTGTCCTCAAAATCTATCCCACCGACCCCAATCACATCTATCTGATCTGCTGGATTGTTCAGGGTGCTAGGATACATATAGAATTGTAATTATTATTTTACATACATTTTCATCTTGGCTTTCCTTTAAACAAATCTGTATCTTGTAATAATCAATGCTCCGCCCTTTTGACCACCACACCTCCTCTCGGTGTCAGAACACACCCATATAGTGGTCCAGCATTCCCAATGGCAGAGACCATGATCACTCTGTTAGCAGTCAGCTCGCAAACCTGGCACACACAAACACACATTTTCAGCAAAAGAAACTAAATGCTTTTGGGATTCTTTATTATTCACCTTATTAACAACGCTGAGGTTTAAGACATCAATTTTCTTCAGAATGGCATAGTTAAAGGCATCCAGGAACCAAGAGGTGTAGGAAACCTGATTGTTGGGTGAACACTCTGAAGCTCAGAGTCAGGGGCAAAGCCCTGGCACTCTCGCATGCTGGCAATGACCCCTGCCACAAAAGTACCATGTCCCAGCCCTGGAGAGAGAAGGACGAGGTCAAACTTAGTGTCAATGGCCACAGCACAGAAATAGATCACATTACTAAAGCACAAGGAGAGGACAGGGTTCACTTAGTACCCATGATCCTACCATCATCAAGTGTCTTTTCATTGGTCCAGTTGGATCTCTCCTTCACATTTTTAAAATGTGTTTTTCGATGAGTCCTGTGTCAAAAACAGCCACCTTCACTCCCGAACCTACACAGAGAATACAGACAGCTAGAATCAACCAGCAAATAAATGTACACAAACTACAACATGTACACAAGACACGTTAATGTAAACAACTACAAACACACCCATTCAACTGTTTACACACAACCTGTTATTAACCAGACAGACACAGTGCCCCCTGCTGTCTGTCCTCACCGGTGTGTCCCATTTGCCAGAGGACATCAGCCTGCAGTATCTGGGCCACGTGCCGGGGGATGGCTCTCAGTAGCCTCCGGCTGGAGTGGCGGCCCGTGGCGTGCCAGAAGCCCGAGGCCAGAGACAGGCTAGTCCGGTGCAGCGGCCGGGACGACTGACACTTCTGGGTCCAGCGGGTGTCATTGTTGCAGGGTTCCCCGGGGTCCGGCGCTGACAGGCAGGGATGACAAGAGAGGAAAACGTCAAGAACAATCGTTGCTGAAAAAGCCAGAAGTGAAAAACAAACATTCAGTCATACATTGGTAGTTGCGTGCACAATAGAGAGAAATTGATAGCTCCACAAAGTGATATGAAATCTCTCTATTCTGCATACAGTGAAGGAACCTATTTTGTTCTCATTTAAAATAATCTGCATGTTAACGAGCTACTGAATTTAGTTTATCATGAAGAATACATGAGCTCATTGAACTTGATTGGGTTCCAAATGAAACAGCACTCGGTGACCAGACCATTACAATATTCAGAGACAAGATATAGGAGATGGTGGTGGGTGACTAACAAGGACCACTGATCTAATCATGTGAAATGGCCCAATTGCAGTAACAGTCTTCAGTGACACTGACAGAGCTGCTGATGTCTCCACTATGAAGTGTAATTATATTACACTATTCTCCTGCAGTCACTCCTACAGATTATGATACCGCCACTGTCTACTCATAATTATTACCACCTCTAAATGGATCCAGGTCAACCTGTGGAGATAACTTTAGTCTGGTTAATGTCAATAGAATAAAACATCACTGAAAACTATGAAATGGTTCATAAACTCGCATCACACAAGGAGAGCACTGTGATTTTAAGTGCACTCCCCTTCCATCAAGTTCATTTTAAAATGTTCCCTTTCAATTACATCATGTTTAAATTGGTGGCAGTTAGTGGTACTGGTGTTGATTTGTAGTGCAGCATGGTCATTGTGGTGGTGAGTGATTCCTGCACTACAGATGCAGACTAGGTGGTGGGAGGAGGACGACTATTTAGGGCTCTGGAGTGGAGGGGGCTCCAATGTGCCCAGACACAGCACTCTCATTCTGACCCAGGTCCTGAGAGGAGTTTCTACCAACCCCCGGGCACAAACAGTGCTCTGGAGCTGCCCCACTTCTGGTTAGGAGGTAGGTGCTGCATGATATATGATCCCTGCTAAACGTCCAAACATATTGACAGAACAGACCACTGAAACAAAAGCACACTGACCAAACTAAAGCTACTGTGTAGCAGAAATAAAATAAGCACCAATTCACCTCTGACTGAAAGGAGTCTGTGTGTATGGGAGCAGATTGGTGAGTGGACATGTGTTATCGAACAGTTTCATGACACGGTTTCAAGTAAGGGACAAGAACATGGTGAGTTTACCAGGGGGATAGAAAAACATGACCGGAGGGCAACTATACAGCTTGACACACATGTGGGATATGGGGACAGTCCATATGACAAAGCGTAAAGTATGTGGATCAGTTAAAACAAGAAAAGCCGGGCTCCTGCCCAGTCATGTGATGTCCATAGATTAGGGCTTTATTTATTTCAATTGACTGATTTCCTTATATGAACTGTAACTCAGTCAAATCTTTGAAATAGTTGCATGTTGCATTTTTTTTCAGTATACTTAGATTCTATTGTACAATGTAATTTCAGGAGTTAGAAGCACCATAAAATCGGAATGGGGTGGTTAAAGGGACCTCTAAGCATGGGTAACGCTCTTTTGACGTATTGGACTTCCACTCTTGCAAGGAAACCAGAAATCTGGGGTATGCCCCAATATAAAAAAAATCCCTCATCATTGAGATATGTCAGGAGCCGTAAAACCCCACCCTCTAAATCACAGACCCTGGACAGGTGGGGTTTAATTTCCCTTCGGTGTCCTGAGGTATAGACCCTTCAGCCACGACCCCTCCAAAGACAGAGACATTATACCACTAAGGCAGCCTTTTCCTGGAATATATGGACAGCTCTCTCCCTCCCATTGTGCACATCAGATGGGCCTTTCTGAGACCCAAACAACTAGTTCAGGCTCCGGCTGGGAACAGCCTGCTGGGTTAAAAATAGGGCTGTAAAGGCTTGGACACACTGGTAGCATTATCCGTCCCGAGAGTACTAAGCACATCTGAACTGAGTGCCAAACGTAATTAGTCAGTCTTCCACCAGCGAGTGGTTCCTAAAATACACCGTGCCGAACAAACGGCAGATCAACAGTCGGTGTGGTGTGTGTGGCCCATTAAATCAGATTAGACTAGAGCCACTTGTGTTAACATGAGAAAACAACATCAAACCTCTGGGCACGTCATCACCCTATTAGAACAATTGTCCGCAAAAATAAAGATGAATCATTACCTGTGGGTCAAAACTATTTTGCAAATGAAATGGGACAAGAGTCATGTTTTCAAGTTGTTAGAAGTTACATCCCAAAACATATACAACACAAATGTCTCCTGGCCTCCCACGCATAGGCTACTTTCTGTTCCTAACACGAAAACTGAAACTAAATAATATAAAAACGAAATATATAAATGTTTTTCTAAAACGTTTAATACATACAAGTAAAATGGATCTGAAAACTAAACTGAAACTAATAGAAATAAAAACAAATATATAAACAAAAATATAAATGGATTGGCTGCGGTTCCGTATTTTCTGGAAACTCAATTTGCCAGGCGAAAGATAAAGATTTCTGCGCATGTGCAGGATATTTTTGCCGTAGCTGCTGTTCACGTAGCTGTTGCTCAGTACTCAGCTGCTGCTTTGCACTCCTTGATCGGTGATGAATGCCGTTGTCTGGTGTAGCCTACAAATGTCATGTTATACACAAAAGGACATGGTCGACATGTTCGAACTATTGCATTCCATGCCTCAGGCTATTAAGCAGAAGCGTGATTTCATGTTCTTTTATCAGGTGAGGAGTTGAGGTGTTAGCATGCTTCCCAGCCGAAAAAGTTTGGTAGAGTTCGTGCATATATTATGACGATATTTTGTGGTGTTTTTGGACTTCATTGTTTTTTCTGGTTGTTTGGGCACACATTATACCTAAACCTACTGTTTTTCTGCAAACTCGCAGGTCCTGTGATTAGTGGCGGGGAGTCTACTCCAAAATAATAGATTCCTCTATTCCTTGCACGTCGACTCCCATTTCTGGATGTCAAGATAGCGGAATCGACTCTTAAGATTCAGTATTTTTACAGCAGCGGAAACTATTCTCCGTAGACTACTTAAAGAAAACAAACTCTTGCGTCTTTCACAGCAAAGAAAGAGCAAGCTAGCGTGCGAGGTACACAAAACAAACTGAGCAAACTAGAATGCTATTTGGCCCTAAACAGAGAGTACACGTGGCAGAATACCTGACAACTTTGACTGAACCAAAATTACGTTAACTATTTGCGCATCGTTACAACACTGTATACAGACATAATGTAACATTTGAAATGTCTATTCCTTTGGAACATTTGTGAGTAATGTTTACTGTTAATTTATATTGTTTATTTAAATTGTTTATTATCCATTAAACTTGCTTTGGCAACATAAACATGTTTCCCATGCCAATAAAGCTCCTTAAATTTAAATGGAAGGCACAGCCAAGCATACTGTAGGTAGGATGATGGCGCAGGGAATTCAAAAATATTCTTTAGAAATATTTAACATTCACAAGTCCAATACAGCAAATGAAAGAAACATCTTGTTCATCTACCCATCATGTCCGATTTTTAAAATGTTTTACAGCGAAAACAACATTTATGTTAGACCACCACCAAATAAATAAAAAGCCATTTTTCCCCGCCAAATATAGTCACAAAAGCAGGATTAGAGATAAAATGAATCACTAACCTTTTGAAAATCTTCATCAGATGACACTCATATGACATATTTCCCCTCCCATTCGGGCAAAGTTCACACCAGAAGCTCCATTCCACGTTCTACTGAATAAGGACATCTAGTGGAAGACGTAGGAAGTGCTACCAGATCCATATCTTATTCGGAAGTGGATAGGCGATGACTTGAAATTAGACATGTATTCGGAATTTCACTTCCTGTTTGGAAGATTGCCTGCCCTAATGAGTTCTGTTATACTCACAGACATAATTCAAACAGTTTTAGAAACTTCAGAGTGTTGTCTATCCAATAGTAATAATAATATGCATATATTAGCAATCTAGGACAGAATAGGATGCAGTTCACTATGGGCACGCAATTCATCCAAAGTGAAAATACTGCCCCCTATCCCCAACAAGTTTTAAGCCTAAATGTGCAATAAATAGTATTCCCTTTAGCTTATTAAATGAAACCCTGGCTGGCTGTTGTCGAGCGGATAAGAGGAAATCCGTCATTTAAATTAAGACATTAATAAGCGAGCTAGGTTGTTCAGCACATTTGAAATGTACAGCAACAGAATTCAGAACATGGGCAGTTCTTACAGTATTCTCCCTGTACACCAACTCAGAACCTAGGATAAATAAAGGGGCATATAAGCAGACAATGAAAGCTCTTACACTACTCAATGATTACATTTCTCTAAAACAGGCTATATGTGACCAAATTATTAGGGTGATGCACATGAGCTACTAACAGCTTACTACACAACATACACTTAGTATTGCTTTCTTAGCTACAGACAGTATATCAAATCAAATCAAATCAAATTTATTTATATAGCCCTTCGTACATCAGCTGATATCTCAAAGTGCTGTACAGAAACCCAGCCTAAAACCCCAAACAGCAAACAATGCAGGTGTAAAAGCACCAGAAATGGGAGTCGACGTGCAAGGAATAGAGGAATCTATTATTTTGGAGTAGACTCCCCGCCACTAATCACAGGACCTGCGAGTTTGCAGAAAAACAGTAGGTTTAGGTATAATGTGTGCCCAAACAACCAGAAAAAACAATGAAGTCCAAAAACACCACAAAATATCGTCATAATATATGCACGAACTCTACCAAACTTTTTCGGCTGGGAAGCATGCTAACACCTCAACTCCTCACCTGATAAAAGAACATGAAATCACGCTTCTGCTTAATAGCCTGAGGCATGGAATGCAATAGTTCGAACATGTCGACCATGTCCTTTTGTGTATAACATGACATTTGTAGGCTACACCAGACAACGGCATTCATCACCGATCAAGGAGTGCAAAGCAGCAGCTGAGTACTGAGCAACAGCTACGTGAACAGCAGCTACGGCAAAAATATCCTGCACATGCGCAGAAATCTTTATCTTTCGCCTGGCAAATTGAGTTTCCAGAAAATACGGAACCGCAGCCAATCCATTTATATTTTTGTTTATATATTTGTTTTTATTTCTATTAGTTTCAGTTTAGTTTTCAGATCCATTTTACTTGTATGTATTAAACGTTTTAGAAAAACATTTATATATTTCGTTTTTATATTATTTAGTTTCAGTTTTCGTGTTAGGAACAGAAAGTAGCCTATGCGTGGGAGGCCAGGAGACATTTGTGTTGTATATGTTTTGGGATGTAACTTCTAACAACTTGAAAACATGACTCTTGTCCCATTTCATTTGCAAAATAGTTTTGACCCACAGGTAATGATTCATCTTTATTTTTGCGGACAATTGTTCTAATAGGGTGATGACGTGCCCAGAGGTTTGATGTTGTTTTCTCATGTTAACACAAGTGGCTCTAGTCTAATCTGATTTAACTATATCTCCCTGGCATATTACATAATTTATGCAGCAGCATACAAGGCATTTTTGGACTCACCTTGTTGTGATGTGCTCACTTGAACAGGAAGGTGGCGTAGCAGTCCGCCGTGGGCAAATTCTGTCATCAAACTTGATCAAAGTCGGCATTCTCTAGACTTATGGTGCTTTCAAAACAACTGGGAACTGAAAAAAACAAGGTTGAATCATGATGACGTCAGTGATCTTCAGGTCGGAGCTCTAGAAAGAGGCCAGAGTTCCTGACTTGCAATTCCTAGTTGGATGACCGTTCAAAACTTATTTTCCCAGTCGGAGCTCTTTTTTTTTCCTCTCGGAGTTCCCAGTGGTTTTGAACTCTCTAAAATCAGATTTCCCAGTTCGTGGTTTCCAGTTGTTTTGAGCACGGCATGCTGGATTGACAGCATGGCCAATGTTGAATGTTTATCCTTTTAAACTTGGAAAAGAGACCCTTAAACTGAGACTTGGGACCACACCCACTCCACTGAATAGCAGGCTAGTGATTGCTTTGCAATGCTTGGAGTTAGCCACTGATTCCTTCCAAACTACTAATTTGCAATTTCCAACTTGTGTAATGTTTATGTCCAATGAGCACCGACACGTTTGATCTATAATTCCTCTTAATTATTTTTCATATGACAATGATTGTAAAGGGTGTCAGTAGATTGACGACTTGATTCGTGATAATGACTGCTAGCTTGCCAGCTAATATTTTGAAAGCATGATGTTGACAATCAAAGCTAATGTAGCTAATGCCAATTACCTTGAGCCTTCTTGAATGGGCACTTCTAATGTAACTATTTGGCAGCATCCAAGGGGCTTGAATTTTTTTGCTCTCCCCATAGATTTTGCACTGACAGTGTCCCCACGAGTGGGAACACTGAGCAAATCACGGCGCAACGAGAGAAGATTACCACCCTTACGCTCCTTATTGTCCGCTGGCTGCCCCACCACTACAGAAAGTACTGAGCTAGGCTGAAACACCTGTATTTTGGAGTTGCATTACTCAAGAAAGCAAAAAAATAGACCATGTTTGTATGCAGCTTTATTAACTCAATGAATTTATTTTATTCGGTCTTGTGTGTAGAATAACTCAGCATTCTCATTGATAACCCCTACTTTACTGAATTTGCGCTAGTCATTAAAATACCAGAAATTGCGAAATACAGCATTGTGATAGACTAAATATTTTTGATTACCGATGCACGGTTCTGACTGTACCTGGTGGCCGATATGCCTGGCTGTGACCTTCCCATATCTCTCCCCCCTATCCCAGTCTTTCTTTGTTGTGAAAGACGCAAGAGTTTGTTCTTGAAGTAGGCTACAGAAAATAGTTCCACTCCAGCTGCAATATTTTTTCGTAAGGGGACAGGGTAGTGGGCTTGATTCCCGGGACCATCCATAAAATGTATGCACGTATGACTAAGTCGTTTTTAATAAAAGTGTCTGCTAAATGAGATGTGATTATATTTTCTACATAGCTTACCGCTACCACCAGAGTTGCATTTGCTAAAACGCACTGAAGTTCCCAACAATACGCTGTTTGTGGAGCGACGCTGTACATCTCACTGTTGCCAGTCAACTAACTAACTAATTAAGCATTCTCATCAAATACATTCCACTGACTGGCTAGCCGGCTATTAGATAGCTAGCCAACTAGTTATCTAGCCGACAGTGTCAACATATGAGTTTCTCTCGTCGCGTGAAACGCAGCCAGCTTAGCTAACGTTATCATTTATTTACCTGGTTGACAGATATACTCACTTTTAATTTGCCAGCCTGAATCATTTGATATAATATTGTATGAGACTGGTAGCTGGCTTGGTCTCAAACAAAAGCAATAACTTCACAGCCGCAGACCACTATAACGTTCAGAGAGCGAACCATCATCATTCAGCAGCAACAGAGACGCCTCTACGCCAGGCTACGACATGAGCTATCTAGCCCTGCCTGCTGGATGGGATGCAGATTGCACTTCTTCTTTTTGAGGTTTAACGGCGGTTGGCATCCAATTTGTTGCATTACCAAACCCCCTTATACTTTACTTGAAATATAATCATTTATTAAATAAATACCCTACCATCTAATACTATACTCACTAATTTCAAAACTATATCAAATAAATGAACACCCCCCTACTCCACTAATTAAATGCATTTATTCCTACCTCATGCCATCACCCTAAAGGGATTGGACATCACCACTCAACACATCCTGTAACTCTCCTGCTGTCAAGTCCTGCACACCCAAATACATCTCTGCATCTGCCACCACAACCTACATTTCCTGAGACTTCCGATCCATCCCTGCAGTACCATTAAAAACATTGCTATAAATGCTAAAATATCAATCTTACTGAAAATTATTTAACTTTTTGGCCTCTCCCTCTGTACTGGTATACCTCTACTACTCTCCCCACTCCTCCCTCTGTACTGGTATACCTCTACTACTCTCACCACTCCTCCCTCTGTACTGGTATACCTCTACTACTCTCACCACTCCTCCCTCTGTACTGGTATATCTCTACTACTCTCACCACTCCTCCATCTGTACTGGTATACCTCTACTACTCTCACCACTCCTCCCTCTGTACTGGTATACCTCTACTACTCTCCCCACTCCTCCCTCTGTACTGGTATACCTCTACTACTCTCCCCACTCCTCCCTCTGTACTGGTATACCTCTACTACTCTCACCACTCCTCCCTCTGTACTGGTATACCTCTACTACTCTCACCACTCCTCCCTCTGTACTGGTATACCTCTACTACTCTCACCACTCCTCCATCTGTACTGGTATACCTCTACTACTCTCACCACTCCTCCCTCTGTACTGGTATACCTCTACTACTCTCACCACTCCTCCCTCTGTACTGGTATACCTCTACTACTCTCACCACTCCTCCCTCTGTACTGGTATACCTCTACTACTCTCACCACTCCTCCCCTTTAACCCATCTTCCTCTACTTTCTTAATTGCCTCTGCATATGACAACTTCTGCTCTACTCTAACCCTGGAAACCTCAACCTGCCTCTCTCACATGGGACATTTCTGATCCCCAGCTCTATGGGCACCCCTACAATTAACACATTCCAGTACTTCCCCAATTCTACACATTCCTTTGTCTCATGCCCTTTTGCACATTTCTCACACCTTGGACCCTCCCTCCTACACACTGCTGCCACATGCCCATAAGCTTGACACCTGTAACATCTTAACGTATTCGGCACATACGCTCGTACAGGATAAATTATATATCCTAAATTCACTTTATCAGGCAAAGACTCAGCTTCAAAACTCAAAAGAACAGACAATGACTCTTCTGTTCCCCTACTCCAGCCACCCTGTCTGCGTTGCATCAAATGCCGAGCATCACATACACTGGGAATCTTTGCCTTCAGCATTTATTTAACTAGTAACGTCAGTTAAGAACAAATTCTTATTTTCAATGACAGCCTAGGAACAGTGGGTTAACTGCCTTGTTCAGGGGCAGAACAACAGATTTTTACCTTGTCAGCTAGGGGATTCGATGTAGCAACCTTTATGGTTACTGGCCCGACGCTCTAACCACTAGGCTACCTGCCACCCGGGACCACCAAATTATTTATTGGCTACATTTAAACTAGTCATCAACACTAGTCTATTAAGTAAACACATTGCACACATCAACTGGTAAACGAGATAAAAGCACAATTTCAGAGGCTTGGATTTTTAAATGCATTGATCGTTCGAGCCATAGTGTTGACATGATGGAGTGGAGGATTTCTTAGGGTTACCCAATCTGAAATCAGCCAGTAATAGCAATGCTGCTCCTTGTTGTAAAGTCTTTAAACTTCTTAGCTAATTTAATTAGCCACATAATACCTACCTATGATGAAACATGATAGATCACCATCAATCTTACATTGCAGCAAACCCCTTTTAGTCATATTTGTGGAATGTTTTACTAGGACTGCCAAAAAAAGAAATATATAGGGCTCACACATGGGAGACTACAATGATGCCGAATCGATGAAAACACTGTGAAATCTGACAAAGCATGAGACACATTTGGTGTGAATAAGGGTGCGTTTCTTCACTTTGGTATGAACATATGGCTGATACTTGCTTAGATTGTTGCAAGAAACTATCACGAAGACTGATCATTGCTGAAAACTGATTTAAATTACTATTAAAAAAGGTAGTCAGGTTTGAGTTTATTTGGCACATTTGCATAAAACATGACTCTTTGAACCAGTTCACCATTAGTTAATGTAGAATAATCAATATGTTGTTATCACTCATTTAAACACACACATGAACAAGAATATTCAAAATCATAAAAACAATTGTACTCAGAAGACAGTGTTGAATTGGCTACTTCAGAAAACGGTCAACAACATTTATACATGTATAGTACATATAGAAAATGTGAAAGGAAACGCTTTAGGAAAATGTTCACATTCTGCAAAATCGCTTGCAAATACTATTTACTTTTTCATTGACCTGGCACACATTGCACACTTTACAACTATGTGTTTTATTTTTAAACCTTTGCTTCATTTCAACATGTTTTTTTATTTATTTCTCTTTTGGTTCAGCAATTGTGTTTTTGTGATGTAGAGGGAATTTAGAATCTCAAATGTGCATTAAAACCAAACCTTTTTTTTTAAATAAATGTAAGACAGTGGTGTTCCAAAAACCAAATCAACAAGTGACTGAAACCATGGCATTATTAGTTCTGTGGGGTGGAAATGCATGTTACAGATACATGTACAGTGCATTCGGAAAGTATTCAGACCCCTAGACTTTTTTCACATTTTGTTACATTACAGCCTTATTCTAAAATGGATTAAATTGTTTTTTCTTCATCTACACACAGTACCCCATAATGACAAAGCCAAACTTTTAAAATATATATATTTTTAAATGTTAGCAAAACAGAAATATCACATTTACATAACTATTCAGACCCGTTATTTTGTTGAAGCACCAGCAATTACAGCCTTGAGTATGACGCTACACAATTGGCACACTTGTATTTGGAGAGTTTCTCGAATTCTTATCTGCAGAGCCCTGTTAGGTTGGATGGGGAACATTGCTGCACAGCTATTTTCAGGTCTCTACAAAGATGTTCAATCGGGTTCAAGTCCGGGCTCTGGCTGGGCCACTCAAGGACATTCAGAGACTTGTTCCGAATCTTGCGTTGTCTTGGCTGTATGCTTAGGGTCGTTGTCCTGTTTGGAAGGTTAACCTTAGCCCCAGTATGAGATCCTGAGCACTCTGGAACAGGTTTTCATCAAGGATCCCTCTGTCCTTTGCGCCGTTCATCTTTCCCTCAATCCTGACTAGTCTGCCGCTGAAAAACATCTCCACAGCATGATGCTGCCACCATGCTTCACTGTAGGGATGGTGCCAGGTTTCCTCCAGACTTGACGCTTTGTATTCAGGCCAAAGAGTTCCATCTTGGTTTCATCAGACCAGAGAATCTTGTTCCTCATGGTTTGAGAATCCTTTAGGTGCCTTTTGGCAAACTCCAAGCAGGCTGTCATGTGCCTTTTACTGAGGAGTGGCTTCTGTCTGGCCACTCTACCATAAAGGCCTGATTGGTGGAGTGCTGCAGATATGGTTTGTCCTTCTGGAAGGTTTTCCCATCTCCACAGAGGAACTCTGGAGCTCTGTCAGAGTGATCATCAGGTTCTTGGTCACCTCCCCGACCAAGGCCCTTCTCACCATATTTCTCCGTTTTGCCAGGTGGCCAGCTCTAGGAAGAGTCTTGGTGGTTCCAAACTTCTTCAATTTAAGAATGATGGAGGCCACTATGTTCTTGGGGACCTTCAATGCTGCAGACATTTTTTGGTACCCTTCCCCAGATCTACGCCTTGACACAATCCTGTCTCGGAGCTCTACGGATAATTCCTTCGATCTCAGGGCTTGGTTTTTGCTCTGACATGCACTGTTAATTGTGGGACCTTATGCAGACAGGTGTGTGCCTTTGCAAATCATGTCTAATCAATTGAATTTACCACAGATGGACTCTAATCAAGTTGTAGAAACATCAAGGATGATGAATGAAAAAAGAATGCTCCTGAGCTCAACTTCAAGGTTCTGAAAACTTATTTTCATAAGTAAATCTGTTTTTTACTTTTCATACATTTGCAAACAAAAATAAAATTAAAAACTTTTCACTTTGTCATTATAGGGTATTGTGATGAGGAAAGAAATGTATATAATCCATTTTAGAAAAAGGCTGTAAAGTCAAGGGGTCTGAACTTTCCAAATGCACTGTATGCTGCATGACACACAGAGTTGAACAAAAAGTGTCTACTTACAGAAACATGCACATAAATGACAACAATACAAATGTCAGGCACTTCATGTGACAAAGAGATGCTATTAAAATTGAGTTACCATTACGTCAACAGGTGACCACGTGAACTATGTGGAGAGGGGGGACACCACTGCACTTGACTGTGTGCAACGACTTACAAAACAAATAACAGCAGTAGGACCGACAGTGTAGATAGAGCATAATGTAACATTATAGAAATTCCAAAAGAGAGACTGAGATCAGCTGATACGGCTCTGTTGAATTTCCAGTATCTTAAAAAAAATGTACCTCAAAATACCAGCGCTTCTCACTACAAATTACTTAAAAGTACATGACCACATCATACCAATTGTTTATAATGGTTGTTCTGGTTGGGGAGTACAAAAAGGTAAACACAAAAGTATCTAACAAGAGCAGTTTTAATGAAGACATAAAACCTACATCCTGTCAACACAATAACTAAGAGGTATAATTATTATTATTTTATTTTTATTTTTTTAAACACACAATTGCTTTTGAAGCCCTTCAAAACACTTGAATGACCCCTCAAAATGAAGTGCTAGAAACTGAAACAATCAGTTAAATGTGATCAGGTTCTTGATCCAGCCCTCGAATATAATTAAAATAAGTGCATTCACAGGCAAAGACAAAGTACGCTAAAAATAAAACGTGGAAGTATTGAAGATAATTATTTGAAAGAATAATGTAAAATATGTCATCACAACACTCCAGATTTGTTTTTAAGCATATTTTATGGCAATTTTCTTGATTTTTAAAAGACTTGACAATAGAGAACAAGTGCCAGATTTAAATTGGTCTCTCCCAATAGCGGTCTGAGCTCTGACTGGCAAAGCATCCACAATATTACAAATGTTGTCAACCTACTAACTATACGGTTTGGTCAATGACAATTATGGGAAAAAATACAATAAAAACATGACATGTCTAAACTAATCAGAACAAATTGGAAAGACATTTGATATACCAAACTAAATTAATACTGAGCCATCAACCAGTTTTCTCCATCAGTTAGCGATCTATTGGATCGATTCTCCATCAATTTGTTAAATTACACATCCATTGACGTGTATCCTTCATTACAACAGGGCTGTCCATCTCAGACTGTGTAGCAGGACCAGGAAAGTGCAGAGACAGGACAGGCCTCGATCCGAATAAGCCCCCAGTCCCCACTGACAACTATGCAAAAGCGCTGGCTCATCTTTCCTTATTTAGAGTTTCCAGTCAACCTCCCATAGTCTTTCAAGATCACAGTTAAAAAATAATCCCAAAATGAATAGAAACAACTCCGACATTAACAGGTTATAAAATCTGAATCCTGGTTAGAAAAATACTTAATTTTCAAATCATGAAAGCAACTGGTCAGAATACAATAATATTGGATATACTAGACTTCTAAACCAAAATTAAATAAATAAATGTTTATTTTGGCCTTCATTAACGAGGTTTCCATCCAACCTGCTTTTTTTTTAAAGTCACGACTGGCCTGATGGAAACAAACAATATATGCTACAAAAGGTGGGATATTTTTGTGTCAGTAAAATTAATTATCAGAGAAATGTAAGTGGAAATGCTTTTATGCGCAAATAGTGATAGAATAACCATCATATCGAAGTAAACTTGGAATCAAGTGATGACATGTATGGTCCTCCCACTACAACTCGGGAAACCATGCAGTTTATTATGCTACAGATGAAATCAATTATGAACTTCACAGGGTGGTGAAAGTGCAAGGTGATGAGCTTGAATCTCCTATCCAATAAATATTGAGGGTCTTATTCTGGTGATATGATGGCCATAATAATCTCATCATGTAGGCTTTACCTGCACTGTATCTGAGAGCTGTTGGCTAGAGCGCCAGGGTCAGTACCAGAGTGGGCACATCCGCTATATAACGCAATTTTTTTGTGGCAAAACAATCCGAGTTGAAAATGCGATGGAAACCCATTTAACTTATTTTTTTATTTGGGAATTTAACCTCAAAAGTTATTTTTATGTACACGACATCATCAAGCAAAGCCTTTCATCCGCAACAAGTTAATTTCCCAGAAACACATCTCTGGTGGGTTTTAATTCTTCTTATTTTTTTAATATTCACAAGAAAATCTGTAGTCAATTGGATGGAAACCTTGCTTCTGACATATTTGTGTTTTAGCACAAAGTATTAAAAAAAATATTCCGTATCTCAGGATATATTCACTACATGACCAGAAGTATGTGGACGTCCCTTCAAATTAGTGGATTCAGCCACACCCATTGTTGACAGGTGTATAAAATCAAGCACACCATACACAAACATTGGGAGTAGAATGGCCCGTACTGAAGCGCTAAATTACTTTCAATGTGGCACGGTCATAAGATGCCACCTTTCCAACAAGTCAGTACATCAAATTTCTGCTCTGCTAGAGCTGCCCCAGTCAACTGTAAGTGCTGCTATTGTGAAGTGAAAACTTCTAGAAGCAACAACGGCTCAGCTGCAAAGTGGTAGGCCACACAAGCTTACAGAACGGGACCGCATAGTGCGTAAAAATTGTCCGTCCTCAGTTGCAACACTCACTAGAGTTCCAAACTACCTCTGGAAGCAACGTCAGCACAAGAACTGTTAGTCAGGAGCTTCATGAAATGGGTTTCCATGGCCGAGCAGCCGCACAAGCCTAAGATCATCATGCACAATGCCAAGCGTTGGCTGGAGTGGTGTAAAGCTCGCCGCAATTGGACCCTGGAGCAGTGGAACCACATTCTCTGGAGTGATGAATCACGCTTCACCATCTTGCAGTCTAACGGACAAATCTGGGTTTGGTGGATGCCAGGAGAACACTAGCTGCCCCAATGCATAGTGCCAACTGTAAAGTTTGGTGGGGGAGAAATAATGGTCTGGGATGTTTTTCATGGTTCGGGCTAGGCCTCTTAGTTCCAGTGAAGGGAAATCTTAACGCTACAGCATACAATGCCATTCTAGACGATTCAGTGCCTCCAACTTTGTGACAACAGTTTGGGGAAGGCCCTTTCCTGTTTCAGCATGACAATGCCCCCGTGCACAAAGCGAGGCGCATACAGAAATGGTTTGTAGAGATCGGTGTGGAAGAATTTGACTGGCCCGCACAAAGTCCTGACCTCAACCCCATCGAACACCTTTTAGATTAATTGGAACGCCGACCGTACCTCACTAATGCCCTTGTAGCTGAATGGATCTAGTGGAAAGCCTACCCAGAAGAGGGTTTATAGCCGAAAAGGGGGACCAACTCCATATTAATGCCCATGATTTTAGAATGAGATGTTCGACGAGCAGATGTCCACATACTTTTGGTCATGTAGTGTATCTCCACCAAAGCAAGTGACCCACTGTTCTTGTACAATGAATTCACAGCAAATAATCAAGAACGAGTGCAGGAACAGCATTTTAACACCCCTTCCTAAAACTTAATTCCTAGAATGTTGCTCAACAGATCCGTTTAGATGGGCAGCTTCAAGTGACCATTTCCACAGAAACAATATAATCAACAATAAATAAAATGTGAGACACACAAGGACAGGAAAGAAACATTAGGGAATAGGAATCTAGGAAAAAAGGGTGAAATATTAGGATGTTTTTCTTGCTGCCCCAGTGGCACTATGGCCTAGGAGCTGAATTACTGTTCCAGGCAGCTGCTGGTAAGTCCCTGCTTGTGGTCTCAATGAGACACACAACATTATGAGTTTCAACATTGCAACCCACATAACTATTACTCAGCCATTGTATTGTTGTTGGTAGCGGCGGTTGAGCTCACGCAGCTCTTTCTCCCGAGCACGACGAGCCTTGTTGGACTTGGTGGAGCGGCTGGAGCGTGTGGACTGGGCAGACTTGGTGCTGTGGCAGCGTGATGAGGCCCTCTTCAGGAGGTTTTGGGAGATAGAGCGCTGCAGGTTCTTCATGGAGGATGATGCAGCCATGCTGACGATCCAGGGGTGCTTCAGAGCCTGGCCTGCTGTTAACCTCTCACTGGAGTCAACAGTCAGCACACGGTCGATGAAGTCCTTTGCCAGGTTGGACACACTGGGCCATGGCTGAGCAGGGAGAAAGAAAGAGGTTTAAATGTTGAGAAACTGCACAAACTGCACTGGGGGGGGGTCGAATCAAAGTAATTAATTAGCAGAGGGTCAATTTCTCTAGCACACTGGTTGATAACAGGTCAATTTGGGGGCATGGCCATAATGAACAGTGCACACAAGGGAGCAGCAGAGTGTAAAGCAGCTACAGTTTACTATTGCTGTACTGTAAGGCTCTAAACCTACAGGCTACATGTTAATAGCACAGTAGTAACTTCACAATGTGAACTTAAAGGCCGATTCTTTTTTTGTAGTGTAACATAGGGCAACAAGATATTGAGTACAATTTCTGAACCCTAGGATCCAAGGAAAAAGACATGGCCAGGCATGTCTTTCGCTCGTTCAAAGTGCTGTCCAATGATAAAGGACAGGGGGTGATTTGCCCTCAGACTACAGCATAAACATTAGGCCTTTATGAAGGAAGAATAGCTACAACCATGTATGTTACCTCCACTGAGAAGCTGAGCCTGTCTGATTCAGAGTATAAGAAAGGCCCCAACACACGCACACATTAAGCATACTGTGGTTGCTTCCAGGAACTCCAGCCTTAAGCTACGTCACAAAGTCACGTAGGGGGGTCGTGTTGTAAGTTCAGAGATGACATGAGCATTACGCCCAGTCGAGAAACACAGACACATGTTTTTTATTAAAATGAAACCTAACACATAAGCAACTGTCTGCAATGCATCCAGAATTATTTTTTTTATACTAAAAGAAGTGTAACTTTGGTTTTGATTCTCTGCTGGGATTCAGGTGTTCAACTCTTTTGGCATGATTGGGTAGCTTTCCAACTGTGAGGAGAATCTTTCTTTACTACAGCGGAGTCAATAAGTGCCCTACTGTACACTTGTTTCTACCCCAGTCAGATGTTACTAGGGCTGTTGCAGTGACCATATTACTGCTACACAAGTCACGACCAGTCGTATTCCAAGTGACCGTTGAGTCACGGTAATCTCCCTCTATGCACTCTGGACATGCGTTGGTAGTACTCAACTCACTAACAATCATCAGGAAGCTAATGGCCTGTCCCTCTAACCAGTATGACGTCAATGCAAACTCAATCAAAAATGACATCAAACACTTATCATCAAAACAGTATGTGGTTTTAAAACTTACCTAACTGTGACTGATCAATTGAAGAAAGTTCAACAATTGGTTGAAACAGTAGAAAACATGATCTTTGTGGATGTTTCAATGCCCAACACAACACTTTAAGGTGAGGATTAATTAAAAAACACCCATATGCATATTACAGCGTATGAATATGCATATTAGAGCTTACGCATATTAGAGCTTATGCATAGGTCTATATATGAGCCCAAACAACCCCCAAAAAACTGAATTTAAAATAATGATTGTCTATACAATGCAGAGCCTAGTGCATATTATACATTGCAGGAAAAAAAACAAAAAAAATAAGATGTCTTTGGTACATAATTACAATTGGTGTCCAATTAGTGAATTTGTACTTGATTTTGAATAGCTTATTAATAGGGATTGCTTTTACATTTCTATAATTAATAGGCTGACATTACCTTTAGCTACAGAATCTCTCACCACGGTGCGTTTCCATCTCCTCCCCTCTCTCCTTCATCCCTTTCTCGAGCATGCAGTGAGAGGGGCTGTCAACAGTTAAATGTTTCGTTGTGAAAACATGTTACTATTGATGTGCCCGTACAGACTTCACATGGTTTCCCAAATTAAGCATCAGGTAGTTGCAGGAACAGGGTTGTAGAGCTCATGGTATAGAGAGTTTGGGAAGAATGTCACCTTTCACGTAGTGAGAGGTTGCATGCTCCTCAAATAGTTGTTAATGTGTGGAGTGAAATAATCGAGTAGCTTACCCCGGCATCAGTGAAAAACTAACCCGCGGGTAAGTGGCCTCCATTCACTATTCGAGTGCATACAGACATCTTTTTTCCCCTGCCCATTTGATAATGGACCATTATAAATTGAAAGAAATTTTACATATTAGTAAAGAGAGATTAAATTGAGAATAGTCTGATAGGTGAAAAAATATGATCGATCACTTGATGAGATTAGCGTGTGCAGCCTGAAGCAAGGAACAGAGTGAGTTTTTTTTTTTTTACTTTCTCAAATCAATAGCCGCATCATGCAGCCCATATATTTTGATTTATAAAGACATTGTACGTTTGTACCATTCACAACTAAAGTTGCCAAACAGATTTAGAGTTAACATATAGGACCCGTTTCAAATGACCACTTTTACACTCAACAGTCACTTCATAGCGCACTCGCTCCGGAATGGGAAAAATATCCCATCTATTTTATTTAGCTAAGTTATATACTTCTTACTATAATGGTGTGGGACTTAAAGCATATATTGTCTGCAAAATGAAGTAGCCTACAGCATGGCACATAGCCAGATAACATACATTAGGAAAAATGTTCTTCTGAAATACATTTTTGTCATATCATGTTTCTTTAGACCAGACTAAAATAAATAGATTTATTGTGATGGTGTATATTCAATTGATTTATTCTACTTTTTTTTTTTAAATGTAGATGTTCTAAAGGCTCACATCAGCAGCTTGTATGCGTGGGGGCCTGGAGATGCTAAACAGGTTTGTTAATTACCAGAAGACCGGCAGTCTTTTGCATGACAACCAGCTAAGAAAATGTCATTACCCCCACAGCCCTAGATCTTACACCTCCTGAACTGTAAACTGCTGCATTTCCAATCTCCCAGCAGACATCCAATATACATATTTTTAGACCCACAGATAAATCTCATATGAGCTTAATATACATGACACATATACAGCTCAAAGATGCTACATCCCCAAACCGACATGATGCTAAAGGCTTTTATGATAATTACCATAATGTCCACTACTCCAAAACAATCTACTCAAATATTTGTTTTAAAATCTAGTGCCTTCAGAAAGTAATCATACTCCTTGACTTATTCCAAATTTTGTTGCATTACTGCCTGAATTCAAATGGTTTAAATATATTTTATTCTTGCCAATCTACAAACAGAACTCATAATGGCAAATTGAAAACATGTTTTTAGAAATGTTTGTAAATTTACTGAAAATTAAATAGAGATCTCATTTACATACAGTACCAGCTAAAAGTTGACACGCCTACTCATTACCAGTGAATTACTTTATTTTTACTATTTTCTACATTGTAGAATAATGAAGACATCAAAACTATGAAATAACACATTTGGAATCATTTAGTAACCAAAAAAAGTGTTAAACGAAAATATATTTTATATTTGAGATCCCAAATTAATGCGTTTGAGTCAATCAGTTGTTGTGACATGGTAGGGGTGGTTTACAGAATATGGTCTTACCAAATAGGGCTAAGTCCATATTATGGCAAGAACAGCTCAAATAATCAAAGAGAAACGACAGTCCATTGTTACTTTAAAACATGAAGGTCATACAATGAGGAAAATCAAGAACTTTGAAAGTTTCTTCAAGTGCAGTCGCAAAAACCATCAAGGGCTATGATGAAACTGGCTCTCATGAGGACCGTGACATGAAAGGAAGACCCAGAGTTACCTCTGCTACAGAAGATAAGTTCATTAGAGTTAACTTCGTGGTGACAGAGGGGGCAGTATTGAGTAGCTTGGATGAATAAGGTGCCCAAAGTAAAGATGCTAATATATGCATATTATTAGTAGTATTGGATAGAAACACACTGATGTTTCTAAAAACTGTTTGAATGAGGTTTGTGAGTATAATATAACTCATATGGCAGGCAAAAACCTGAGACAAATCCAACCAGGAAGTGGGACATCTGACGTTTGTAGTTTCATTTAAGTGACTGCCTATCCAATATGCTGTGTCTATGGGGCCAGATTGCACTTCCCAAGGCTTCCAGCAGATGTCAACAGTCGTTAGAAAGTTGTTTGATGCTTCTATTGTGGAAGGTGGTCGAATAAGAGCTGTTTCAAGTGGACTAGGCTGAGGCCAATCAGTTGTTTACTGTGCGGTCACACGGGCACGCCGTGCCTTCTTTTTCCTCTGTAATGAATACGCTATTGTCCGGTTGGAAGATTATTGAAGATTTATTATAAAAAGACTAAGGATAGATTGTAAACATCGTTTGACATGTTTCTACAAACTGTAATGGAACTCTTTTGACTGTCTGGATTTTGCGCTTGAGCATTGTGCCTTTGGAATAGTGAACTAAACGCACAAACAAAAACAGGTATTTGGTCATAAATATGGATGTAATCGAACAAAACGAACAGTTCTTGTGGAAGTGGGAGTCCTGGGAGTGCATTCCGACGAAGATCAGCAAAGGTAAGTGAAGATTTATAATGCTATTTATGACTTTTGTTAACTCCACAATTTGGCAGGTAACTGTATGGCTTGCATATGTGGCTGAACGCTGTTCTCAGATTATTGAATATTGTGCTTTTGCCGTAAAGCTTTTTTAAAATCTGACACAGCGGTTGCATTAAGAACAAGTTTATCTTTAATTCTATGTAAAACATGTATCTTTCATCAAAGTTTATGATGAGTATTTCTGTTATTTGATGTGGCTCTCTGCAATTTCGCCGGATGTTTTGGAGGCATTTCTGAACATGGCACCAATGTGAACTGAGGTTTTTGGATATAAATATGAACTTGATCAAACAAAACATACATGTATTGTGTAACATCGAGTCCTGGGAGTGTCATCTGATGAAGATCGTCAAAGGTTAGTGATTAATTGTACCTCTCTTTGGTTGGAAAATGGCTGAATGCTTTCTGTGACTAGTTGCTGACCTGATATGTTCTGCTTTCGCCGAAAAGCCTTTTTGAAATCGGACACTGTAGTTGGATTAACGAGAAGTGTATCTTTAAAATGGTGTAAAATACTTGTATGGTTGAGGAATTTTAATTATGAGATTTCTGTCGTCTTGAATTTGGCGCCCTGCAATTTCACTGGCTGTTGGCAAGGTGGGACGCTAGCGTCCCGAACGATCCCAACTGCACCTCAGATTGCAGCCCAAATAAATGCTTCACAGAGTTCAAGAAACATACACATCTCAACATGAACTGTTCAGAGGAGGGTGCGTGAATCAGGCCTTCATGGTCGAATTTCTGCAAAGAAACCACAACTAAAAGGACACAAGAAGAAGAAGAGACCTGCTTGGGCCAAGAAACACGAGCAATGGATATTAGACCGGTGGAAATCTGTTCTTTGGTCTGATGAGTTCAAATTTGAGATTTTTGGTTCCAACCGCCGTGTCTTTGAGACGCAGAGTAGGTGAACGGATGATATCTGTATGTGTGGTTCCCACCATGAAGCACGGAGGAGGTGTGATGGCGTGTAAGGGCTATTTGACCAATAAGGAGAGGGATGGAGTGCTGCATTAGATGACCTGGCCTCCACAATCACCTGACCTCAACCCAATTGAGATGGTTTGGGATGAGTTGAACCGCAGTGAGGGAAAAGCAGCCAACAAGTGCTCAGCATATGTGGGAACTCCTTCAAGACTGTTGGAAAAGCAATCCACATGAAACTGGTTGAGAGAATGCCAAGAGTGTGCAAAGCCATCATCAAGGCAAAGGGTGACTACTTCGAAGAATTTCATATATTGTCATTTGTTTAACAATTTTTTTGGTTACTACATGATTCCAAATGTGTTATTTCATAGTTTTGATATCTGCACTATTATTCTACAATGCAGAAAATAGTACAAATAAAGATAAACCCTTGAATGAGTAGGCGTGTCCAAACTTTTGACTTGTACTGTAAGTATTCACACCCCTGAGCATGGCGATTGTGATTATAGCTATGAGTCTGAGTAATATGTCTCTAAGAGCTTTGCATACCTGGATTGTACATTTCCATTTGCACAATTTTTTTAAATGATTCAAGCTCTGTCCAGTTGGATGTTGATCATTGCTAGACAGCTATTTTCATGTTTTGCCATAGATTTTCAAGCCAAAACTTTAACTAGGCCCCCAGGAACAATCAATGTTGTCTTGGTAAGCAACTCCAGCGTATATTTGGCCTTGTGTTTTAGGTTATTGTCCTGCTGAAAGGTGAATTTGTCTCCCAGTGTCTGTTGGAAAGCAGACTAAACCAGGTTTTCCTCTAGGATTTTGCCTGTGCTTAGCTCTATTCTGTTTCTTCTTATCCTACAAAAAACTCCCTAGTCCTTGCAGATGACAAGCATACCCATAACATGATGCAGCCACCACCATGCTTGAAAATATGAAGAGTGGTACTCAGTGATGTGTTGTTTGTCCTGAATGCAAAGCGTTATGTTGGGGGCAAAGTTCATTTCTTTGCCACATTTTTTTGCAGTTTCACTTTAGTGCCTTATTGCAAACAGGATGCATATTTTGAAATATGTTTTATTTTGTACAGGCTTCCTTTTCACTCAGTCAATTAAGTATGTATATATGTTTTATTGTGTACAGGCTTCCTTTTCACTCAGTCAATTAAGTATGTATATATGTTTTATTTTGTACAGGCTTCCTTTTCACTCAGTCAATTAAGTATGTATATATGTTTTATTTTGTACAGGCTTCCTTTTCACTCAGTCAATTAAGTATGTATATATGTTTTATTTTGTACAGGCTTCCTTTTCACTCAGTCAATTAAGTATGTATATATGTTTTATTTTGTACAGGCTTCCTTTTCACTCAGTCAATTAAGTATGTATTGGGGAGTAACTACAATGTTGATCCATCCTCAATTTTCTCCTATCACAGCCAGGGTGTGAATACCTTCTAATGGCCATGTATGTACCAGTACATCGACTGGTATTGGTACCCTCTTCACCACTCACTAATATGTGGTGTGTGTCAGTGTATGTACTGTCTGGTATATCATATAACGTTATCAACACGTCAAAGGAGGACTGCTCGATAGGGGATTGTAGAAGTATTGAGAAGTAGAGAGGACAACAAATTAGTAAGAAACAGAAAAGAAATGGACGAAGAGGGTGTAACGTCATAGGTGCTTACCTCCCCAGAAAAGCTGTACTTCCCCTTGAGGATCTGACGGTAGAGGCGCATGCGGTTGTCATCCTCAAAGGGCATGGTTCCACTCAGCAGAATGTAGGAGATGACCCCTAGAGCCCACATATCCACAGCATTAGTGTATGGCTTTCGTACCAGGATCTCTGGGGCAATGTACTCTGGTGTCCCACAAGTAGTCTTCATCAAGCACTCATCACCCTTCTTACGAGTGCTGGCCAGCCCAAAGTCAGTGACCATAATCTTAGAGTCTGCACCGGGGTGATAGTAGAGCAGGTTCTCAGGCTTGAGGTCACGGTGGGTGATGCCAAGTGTATGTAGATACTTGACCCCATCCAGTACCATCTGTAGGACACGTGTAGCATCACGCTCTGTGAACGAGCCACGGGCGATGATACGGTCAAAAAGCTCTCCCCCTGTAGCCAGCTCCATCACCATGTACACTCTCTCAGCTGTCTCAAACACCTCCATCAGCTGGATGATGTTAGTGTGGCGTACACGACGCAGGACACACAGCTCTGACTCACATACCTCACGTCCCTCTCTGTAGCGCGTCTCTATCATCTTGATGGCGTAGGGCTGCCGCGTGCTCTTATGCTCCACTCGCACCACCCGGCTGAAGCTACCTCGGCCTATCAGCGCCTTAATGTCATATTTGGCTGTGACCCGTGGGTCAAACTTAGCTCTGTACTTGGCTACCTTGTTTCTGCGTGGGTCAGAGGCCTCTGGTTGGCCTGTATTTGTGGGTGCCTGGGCGGCTGAGAATGCTGCCTGAGGCGGGGGAGAGCCTGTTTTCTCCCCTCTCATTTTACTCCCACTGCCGTCGCCTCGGATAAAATGTTTGTAGATGTCGGTCTGGAGGGGATCCACCTTTTTGACCAAGTCTAGCTGGACATCTCCAGGTGGCTCAGGGAGGACCTTGCTCGTCCTGCACCCCATCACATCACAATCCTGTCCCACTGGGACCAGCAGGACATCCTCATCGCCCACGCAACATCCAAGCACTGAAAAGCATCAAGCCACAGGAGGCAGCCAATGTTCTTGAGGAAATGCTGCAGTGGCCCACTGAACCAATCACTGTGGCAGACCACTCAGAAAACAGACCTCACCACACTGTAGTAGACTGATGAAATGGGGCAATTCTGAAAGAAAGAATACAGAGTAAACAACTATACATTTGAAATAAATCATTGTCCAATACCAAGTTCAACAGCAAAAAAAGAAATGTGCATCCTGAAAGATTAGAGCCATTGAGTGATTTGACTAAACATTGCATTTAGGCCTATTTGCTGTGGCAATGTATCACGTTCTACCTAAACTGACAACCGTTGACTACACAAAATAAAATCAAGAATTATGTTAATAGAATCAACACTGGGCTGTCTGGTAAACGTTCTAGAATCGGGCCTACCAAGATCACCTATCAAAAAATAGCATGTGTTGACATACCGCTAAATAACGGTTCACCCATCCCACCAACCACCCCCCAGATCCATATCCATTTACGCTTTAGGCCTGGATACATCGTATACTGCTGACCTTGTAAACGAGGAAAATAGCGGTATTGGCAACAGCCGCCATGTATCAAATATATAATGTATCCACAAATTACAAAATTATACAATGTTGTAATAAACTGCACAGTGTATAATTTGGTGGATGTAACCAGCAAAATGACTTTTGTCGGCCATGATGATTGTAACAAACCTAAATGCCGATAGTAGCCTAGCATTCCTCTATATCATGAACTAAAAGTATAGGCCTAAAAGTTGTTTGAATGTTTATGGTTGGGATTTGAAACAATTTGCCAGATAAAGATAGTGAAGTTCCAAGCCATTTATCTTGATCGAATGTTACAGAAAATATATACGTATATGTAAAAAATATATGTAACGTTATACCTTGTTTGAGTAGATTTAATCGTATTATATACTCTGAAGCATCAAAACAACGTAAAATCTTACCTTATATCAAAGTTAGCTAGCAACATACGACAGCGGGAGTTACAAGGCAGAAGTCCACAACTTGCCAAAGCCAACCTCCTCCTCACCCCACTCTCAGCTGTTTCTCAGTTTTTTTGGTTCGGATTTTTCCGAAGTTGAATCCAGATTATAAAACGGCATACTGCATACTCCCTTATGGCTCTGATAACGTTTCAAGTAAATTGCAACAAGTTGATGGCTTCATTTTGCGCGTAAAGCAACAACACCGTGGCAAAAAAAACAGATAGAAGCGCTCGGTCGTTCGTTTCATAAAACCGTGTTCTTGAGTGGGACCACCTTTTTCCTGCAAACTTCTTTGTTGGAACGACCTCCTCGTCGGCTTGTTTCTTCCCCAGAAAATCATCGAGGACGTCGTGAGGTCACTTCCTGGATCCGAAGAAAAGTACGGTACCAACGCATATATTTTGTTCATCTAAAATATTACAAGAACAGCTGTCAAAAGTGGAAAATACATGACACGTTGAAATCGCTCTTGAATTACAATGTAGGGCAGACCTACCTGAAGTTATTGTCCTGCTAACAACCTCTGTCATAATTATTTTTAATTATTAGACTAATCAATTAAGTGTTGATGTGGGTAATTATATGTATTTCAGAATTTTGTTTTCTCTTGATGCTGCAAGGTCTATATCAAATGTAGGCTACTTGAAATGTGATCTGGTGTAAAGACCTAAAGCCTAAGCCTCAGAATGTTGCTCTATAAAACCAGCATAGCTTAGCTACAATTTTGATTTGGCATATAAATGGCAATTGTAAACTAATAAACGTTACTCTGCTTTTTAATTTTACCATACAGATCCACAGGATGGCGCTATATGCATGTGATATAGATTAGACCAGTGGTTGCCAAACTGTGGGGCGCAAGGGGTGGGGGGTGCATTTTTTTGTTTGTTGAAGGAACTCAGTCCGGCTTGAAACATACTTTTGAAAAGTGGTGTGAAATGTGTAGAAGTCCAGGAAATAAGCTTTAAACCTGCAAAACAAGAAGGGTGTGAACAGTTTGTGTTACGAACAGCGCTTGTGCCCATAGAAATAGAGCGTACCCACGATGTTCCCTTATGCTGGAAGGGGGCCCCCGAGTTAAAATGTTTGGTAACTCCTGGATTAGATTTAAGAGAATAATTTCTTGTTCTCATGAATATGTTTGTGTATGATTAATGGTTTTCAGAGTCTTTCCAGATGTACTGTATTCATTAGAGATGGTTTTTCTTCTTTTTTCTTATGATTTTGGTAACTACCCCTTTATCTGTTGTATTCCTATGACATTTTGGGGCGGAAATTCACATTTTTCATACTTCACGCTTCTTGCTGAGCTTGTGCTCAGCTGGCTACATGGGTGACTTTTGAATTCGAATGTTCAGATAAACAATTCCAACAAACAGGGCAAGGCAATGAAAAGCCTATGGTTTTTATAGGGTCAATGAATGTTATGAATTGTGTTGGATTAGTTGTAAATGATTGCCACTGACATGCCTCCCGCCCCTGCAGCGGGGACCTCAACATGACAGCTGCACATATACACAGGCAATGAGCAGAGCAACAGCTCCAACCCCCATTAATACACCCACCCAAGTCCCATCCTGCGACCTAAGAGGTCTGTATCAGATGCTCAACATGCTCTGCTCACACCTACTGTAATGGTCTGAGCCTAAACCACGCGAAAACACTATGGAACACAAATATTTTCCTATTTCACCCTGGAAAATACAAAGTCTGAGGTCATCTGCCTTTGGACTAAAGAGCAGGAACCTAGACTTCATCAAATAGATTGGAAATACAGACATTGTAAACCTACAAAAGATATGGTTTGGAGGAGACGGATCCACTGGTTGCCCTCTAGGTTACAGAGTGCTGGTAGTCCCATCCACCAAACTACCAGGTATGAAACAGGGAAGAGACTCAGGGGTATGCTAATTTGATATAGAGCAGACCCAACAGGAAAACGACCCTAAACACAGAGCAAAGACAATGCAGGAGTGGCTTCAGAACAAGTCTCTGAATGTCCTTGAGTGGCCCAGCCAGAGCCCGGACTTGAACCTGATCGAACATCTCTGGAACGACCTGAAAATAGCTGTGCAGTGACGCTCCCCATCCAACCTGAAAGAGCTTGAAAGGATCTGCAGAGAATAATGGGAGAAACTCCCCGAATACAGGAGCACCAAGCTTGTAGCGTCAACCTAAGGAGACTTGAGGCTGTAATCGCTGCCAAAGGTTCTTCAACAAAGTACTGAGTGAAGGGTCTGAATTATTATGGAAACGTAATACTTGTTATTTGTAATAATTTTGCAACAATTTCTAAAAACTTGTTTTTGCTTTGTCATTATTGGGTATTGTGTGTAGTTTGATGAGGGGGGGAAAAACGATCTAAAATTGATTAAAAATAAATGCTGTAACTTAACAAAATGTGAAAAAGTCAAGGGGTCTGAAAACTTTCCAAATGCATTGTATATCTTTGTATATCCCCTCAAATATAATCCTTTAACGATGACCGCTTCTCCATCCTATAGGGAACCATTTCCAGGCCCAGGGACAAGTACTTGTCTGAGGCGACATAAATGCCAGAACCTGACACTCTCAGCACACAGGGGGACAAACTCCTGGAGGTGACAGCATTCTATCCCAAATATGCCACAACTATGACAAAACCACCAACAAAAGTGGGTTACAACTCCTGCAGCACTGTACACAGTCAATGGTAGGCTTCAAGTGGGCTCTTACGGTAGGTACACCTACAGCTCATCCCTTGGCAGTAGTACCATACATTTCTTTAGTCTCTGAGCATTCAGTCAGCCCACTGACACCCCAACAGATCACAGACTGCTTGAACGGAACAATACTCAATCAGGCATCAAAGCCAAAGGAAATGCATAATATTATGCAATGTTATAGATGGAAGGAAAATAGTGTAGAAAACTACAACAAAAAACAATTAGGCAACAAATTCAATCCCCTTTTGACAACATCCTGGACAAAACATTTCACTGTAATAGTGAAGGTTTTGTAATAGTGAAACTTGTCAGTAGGAAAGCATTTGACCTCTCAGCTTCCCTATCATATCTAAACATTTCAAGCAGACAACCCAAGAAAATTAACAGCATTGAAAAATGGTTTAGAGAATGTAAAACCCTAAGAAAGAAATTGAGAAACCTACCCATGTAACGTAGACACTGGGAGTTGAGAAGCAGGTGGTAAGTTTAATATAACAACGAACATGGAATGATACAACGTAGGAGTAGCGTCTAGACATGAACAAACAGAAACAATACTGCCTGGGGAAGGAACCTAAGGAAGTGCCAGAAAAAGGGGAAGTAATGGAGAACAGATGTGCTTGATGAAGTGCAGGTGTGCATAATGATGAATGCCAGGTGCGCGTAATGACAATTCCCAGGACCGGTGGTTAGGAAACCGGCGACATGAACGCTGGAGGTGAGGAGCGGGAGTAGACGTGACAGTACGCAAGACGACGCTGGCCAGAGGGACGGCCCTGAGAACGAGGAGTAGGTCAGACTGGGCAGCAAAGATGGAAATCACTGATGATGTTGGGAGCCAGAATGTTGTCCACCGCAACACAACTCCTCTGGGCCGTACCCTCCCAGTCCACCAGGTCCACCACGACGTCGGGAGTCCAGTAGGGCTCTGACTGCATAGGCGGGGGTCCCATCAGGTCCTATCAGTGGTGGGAGCTCCCATCTGGTGTGCAAAATAGAGGGAGCACTGGAGTGGGAAACCATGGCATTTAGATGCGGATCCATCATATTTATGCGGGAGGGACAAACGGGCATCTCTGACCAGGGCGAACTGCTAAATGGATTAATGTGCTGGCTCACTGGGTCAACTGGTGGAAGAGTATCCTCCACTAGTGGAAGGCAACGACTCTCGGGCATGTTTTAAACGTTGAAGACTGAAGAACCTCTTCCATGGCCGTCCCCAGTTGAGCCAGCTGGTCGTGGTGTTTACAAAGTAGTTATCCCTGTTTGTCAACCGTCTGGGCGATGTCTTGATTTCCTGCTGCTTCCATTTGTTGAGGCAGTATTCTGTAACGTAGACGCTGGGAGTCGAGAAGCAGGTGGTAAGTTTAATATAACAACAAACGATACTACGTAGGAGTAGTGTCTAGACATGAACAAACAAAAATAATACTGCCTGGGGAACGAACCTAAGGGAGTTAATGGAGAACAGGTGTGCTTGATGATGAAAGCCAGGTGTGCGTAATGATTATCAAACCACTTCTGGGAAAATCGTAACGCACTAAACAAACAACAACACAAAGAGTTATCTATCCAAAACAAACATGTATGGATAAACCACTTCTCCAATATTTTTGGCTCTATAACAAAGAATTAACAGCAAACAACATATACATGATGAAATACACATTTTAGAATCAACTACTAAAGACTACCAGAACCCACAGGATTCTTTAATTACATTGAATGAACTACAGGACAAAATACAAACCCTCCAATACAAAAGGGCCTGTGGTGTCGATGGTATCTGAAATGAAATTATAAAATATACAGATAACAAATTCCAATTTTCTATACTTAAACTATTTAACATCATCCTCAGCTCTGGCATCTTCCCAAACATTTGGAACCATGGACTGACCACCCAATCCACGAAAGTGGAGACAAATTTGACCTCAATAACTACAGTGGGATATGTGAAAATCCTCTGCTTCATCATTAACATCGGACTCATACATTTCCTCAGTGAAAACAATGTACAGAGCAAATGTCAAATTGGCTTTTTACCAAATTACAGACGACAAACCATGTATTTACCCTGAATACTCTTACTGACAAACAAACAAAACAAAACAAAGGCAAAGTTTTTTCATGCTTTGTTGATTTCAAAAAAGCTTTTGACTCAATTTGGCATGAGGTTTTGTTATACAAATTGATGGAAAGAGGTGTTGGGGGGAAAACATACAACATTATAAAATCCATGTACACAAACAAGTGTGCGGTTAACATTGGCAACAGAAAGTACACACATTTCTTTCCACACGGTCGTGGGATGAGACAGGGATGCAGCTTGAGCCCCACCCTCTTCAACATTTATATCAACAAATTGGTGATGGCACTAGAACAGTCTGCAGCACCCGGCCTCAACCCTGCAAGAATCTGAAATCCAATGTCTACTGTTTGCTGATGATCTGTTGCTTCTGTCCCCAACCAAGGAGGGCCTACAGCAGCACCTACAGTGCCTGGCAAAAGTAGTCACCCCCCTTAGCATTCCTCCTATTTCATTGCATTACAGCCTGTAATTTAAATAGATTTTTATTTGGATTTCATGTAATGGATATACACAAAATAGTCCAAATTGGTGAAGTGAAATTAAAAATAACTTGTTTTAAAAAATTACAAAAAAATTGCAAACGGAAAAGTGGTGTGTGCATATGAATTCACCCCCTTTGCCATGGAGCTCCTAAATAAGGTATGGTGCAACCAATTACCTTCAGAAGTCACATAATTAGTTAAATAAAGTCCTACCAGGTGTGAAATAGGGAAGAGACTCAGGGGATATGCTAATTTGATATAGAGCAGACCAAACCCACTCTATTAAATTATTCAAAAAAGGAACATTTTACATCTGTTTAGAAATTAATAAGGGCATTATCTCTACAGAGAAAAATTTACCAGACCACACATGTGCCCAATAGTTTAACCTGGTTTTACCTTGCTCTTCCTCAGGTTAACAGCTGTCTTTTTGGCCTGGTGCTGCAGTGCAGATGTGGTCAGAGACCTGCATAATAGATGGGAGGTTAACAGTTAAACATTTATGATTGAGTGCTCTTCTGTCCCCCTGATAAATAAAGGTTCTTTGCTCAATCCCTTCAAAAGTATTGACACTCATGTTCTCTCTCCTGCATAGCAATGTCCACCACATTCTCCCCTGTCTAAGTCTGTCTATATCCTCCCTCATCAAACTCCAAAAAGGTAAATATCATCTGTTAAATCCGAATTTGCTGACTGCTGTGAATTATTTATCAACATGGAGAGGGAAGCAGCTCTATTAAAAGCTCTACTGACTGCTTCTCTCTCGCTGAATTATTCTCCTGATGATCATTCTTACTCGGTGTATCTGTCTCTTGGCAAATGGACAGCACTACAAACATAATAAATCAGAGTTGGTAGATTTGGTACACTGACTTTTGTCAGATCCCCTAAACTCATTGTGGTTTCTGTGGTTTTATTTCTGCTCGACAATCTCATTCCCTGTCCCGTCCAATGGCACTGGGGACTTCCCGAGCAAAGCAGGCTGAAGAACAGAGGAACATTATTTGGCTGATTGCTCTTCCATAACAATCAATGACACAGAACTGAGATTGAATGGAAACCATTCTCTGTGAATGTTTTAGTTCATTCCTGTCATTTCCCTCTCTCAGCAATTGTGAGGGATCCAAGGCAGAACACTAAAACAACAGTAGTATATTTGAACATAATTTCAATAAATAATGTTAAGAATTGAATGCCTGTTATGCATTTTATTGATTACCACTTCAGGAGCTTATTCTCCACTACCCACTGCTCATTTTGTGTTCCAGCATAAACACTTAAAGATTGTTCTTAGCTTGCAAAGTGCTACTTGAACCTTTATGTAATATAGTGAACAATCCCTTTCTAAGCCATTCTCTGTAAGTACCTTATCTTTTGAGAAGTTCTCTTTATACAAATATTAAACCTATTAAAGCAGAACGAATTTCCCTGAAGACAGGCTGTTGAACATAAAACATCTATCATCCAAATTTCCCCAAGTACATGCATTCAACGTTGTATATCTCGTGGAAGGATGAATTAGTATGAATAAATGTGAAATATATCAATCATCATTTGAATATGTTGGTAACCTGTTATATAAAAGTGATAATGCCTTCGACACTCATGACAATATATCCTCCTAACACTAGCTTATCAGGCATTATTATGTGACCATGTTAAAAATGTATACTAGATATAAGTATGGTATAATGCTCTCTAACTGTTATTTTGTGTCCCACTGAGTGTATACGCTGTACAGAGTGTTAAAGGACATTTACTCTGTAGAATTGTCAATATTAAAGTTTTCAGATGAACAACTTTGTAATCGTTGCTAAAGAGCTGACCAATTTTGTTTATGTAGAGATCATAATACAGTGAGCCAAATAAACAAGCACAATAACAGTAACACAATATTCGTCAGGTACAGATTTGAAGAAAAAAATTGCCACATAGGAAGAAATCTAATCAAATCAAATTGTATTGGTCGTATACACATATTTAGCTGATGTTATTGCGGGTGTAGCGAGATGAGTGTGTACAGGCAATGGATTTTCCATGTCATAGACATTGTGTATATGACTCTGTGCATTCCTATCATCCCTCCTCCACACACACCTCTCTCCCTCTGTTTGATCGATTATTCATCACTGTTTCTCCGAGTGCAGAGCAATTGCAAGCGCACTGCTGCCTAGCATGATTTCCACTGGGACTCTTTCAGGGACCATTCCCATCTCAGTTGGAAATTAGAATATGATTACAGAGAGAAATTAATCACAGCTTTATACTTGCTACACACACACACGCACACACAAACACAAGCACGCATGCACGAGCACCCACACACATAGCATCCTATAGGGCATGCAGTGTAACCCCTCATGGGCTCTTGTGATTGGTGTTTTATGGCGAGCATAAAAACACTGCTATAAATCCCTATGGACAAATCTCTGGACATTATGCAGTGGGATAAGTTACATACATTGACTCATGCTAATCTATACTAAGATATCAAGAACAATTCAGAATCATTAAATAATAACTAAGATTCAAATGCTCTTTTACTGTCATGTTGTTTTTTATATTTCAACTTCCATTAAAGATAGATATATGGAGAGAATGTAAGATGGGAAAAACAAGAAAAGTCAAACTGCTCATCCAGTCACTGGATCCTCCAGGGAACCAATCTCATGTTGAAATGTCATGTTTCAAGTGCACCCTGCCATACAATGGTCTTATGACCTTTTGAAAAGAGACAATATCATAACATGCAGAAACAGGGGGCGGGTGAGCAGAAAATGGGATGAACGGGACTTCCAGCCCCTACATAACCCTGTTTTTTGTGTGTCTGGATCGAACAGAGAAAGAAGTCCCTAGGGAGGAAGTGAGGCCATAGGGTTAGAGAATATTGATTTGAATAGAGTGGCACCCTACATGCAGACCAGAGGGAAGGAGAACGTAACAAACAACTCTTCTGCTTCAATTCAATGTAAGGGCAGTCAGTGTTTTGTTGGGGGAAAGATATGGGCAGGGTCAAAACTCTCAATAACCAACTACAGTATGTTTTCTGTGGCTGACAAAACAAGAATTTATGATGCACATTGCCCTTTGCAGGTACAAACAGACAAGATAATTGTGTAGATTGCCTCTTGTAGACTGGAAATCTTTAGTACCATTATTGGAGATTTTGAGAGTATGATTGATTTGAAACAATTCGTTAAAGGTCAAACAATCACTCGACCAGTACCCTTTCTATCACATTTATATTCAACACAATTACTGACAGAACAAAAACAAAAATCTCTTGACTTGTTCATTGGATCAATTCACCACGGGTGACTGGGACATGTGAAAGCATAGCATCCAGACTGTTTACCAGCCCATCCAACCCTGTGTTTTAGTGTCGGATCAGGATACATTCTAATATGGGAGAGAGGACAAAGACTGAATAGTGTTTGTGTGTTATGTATCATTGTGCGCAGTACTGTACAATGGCCCAGTAATCATCTCAAATACATCCCTATTGAGCACACAATATGAATCATTTTATCTTAATACTCCAAGGCTCTGCCACTTGTATCAGCAATGCTTTTCCTGTCTTTTCAAGGTCAGTCCACACACTGAGCATCTCATTCTCCTCCTCTTTTATTACTTAGCCATCTGTCCTCTTGACACGTACACAATATATACAAAACTATGTGGACACCCCATTCAAATGAGTGGATTCGGCTATTTCAGCCACACCAGTTACTGACAAGTGTATAAAATCGAGCACACAGCCATACAATCTCCATAGACAAACTTTGGCAGTAGAATGGCCTTACTGAAGAGCTCAGTGACTTTCAACATGGCACTGTCATAGGAAGTGTAAGTGTTGTTATTGTGGAAAGTCTAGGAGCAACAACAGCTCAGATATGAAGTGTTAGCCCACACAAGCTCACAGAAAGGGACCGCCGAGTGCTGAAGCGCATAGTGCATAAAAATCGTCTGTCCTTGGTTGCAACACTCACTACAGAGTTCCAAACTGCCTCAGGAAGCAAAGTTCGTCAGGATCTTCATGAAATGGGTGAGCAGCCGCACACAAGCTTAAGATCACCATGCGCAATGCCAAGCGTCAGCTAGAGTGGGGTAAAGCTCACTGCCATTGGACTCTGGAGCAGTGGAAATGCAATTTCTGGAGTGATGAATCACGCTTCACCATCTGGCAGTCCGACGGATTAATATGAGTTTGGCGGATGCCAGGAGAACACAACCTGCCCCAATGCATAGTGCCAAGTGTAAAGTTTGGTGGGGGATAAATTATGGTCTGGGGCTGTTTTTCATGGGTTGGGCTAGGCCTCTTAGTTCCAGTGAAGGGAAATCTTAACGCTACAGCATACAATGACATTCTAGACGATTCTGTGCTTCCAACTTTGTGGCAACAGTTTGGGGAAGGCCCTTTCCTGTTTCAGCATGACAATGCCCCCATGCACAAAGCCAGGTCCATACAGAAATGGTTTGTTGAGATCAGTGTGAAAGAACTTGACTGGCCTGCACAGAGCTGTCATGACTGTCCACGAGAATCCAAATAGTTCAGATCAGGTTTGCAAATAACTTCAATCAAACCCCCTCTCACCACAGAGGAGTTGAGGAAAGAACCAGTGGATTAACAACTCACGGCCTGTTGTAAATTAAAGTAAAAGGGGATTCAACTAAAGAGAAGGACAACAGTAGAAGACGTGTCGGAACCATTTCGGACAATCAGAGCCTTACAAGCGTGCCGCGAAAAGGCCCAACTTCCTTTCCTAGGTTGCCCTGTCCACCGAGAGAGATCCCCGGTGAACCCAGGCATTTCACAAAAATACATTAATGATTTCTTACTCAAAACGGGCAGCGGTTCGTGTGCAAAGTATATGGTTACTGTAAGTAAGAGTAGTTTCTGAATGTACCAATGGTAAGTATGTCCGTCCCTTTCTCCCCCCTCTCCATCGCTTTTGTAACAAGCAGCCATGTTGTTGTCATTTCGCTAGGGACTGTTTTTAACATATTAAGTCTCCAGTCAATAACTGGTGCAGAGTGTGCATGTTTATCCTGTGTTCCCATTTAATTAGCTAGTAAATAAATAATTAAACCAATATGTGAAGTACTGATTCATAAGTAAGGCTCAGGTTTTTGCAGATGCAAGGTTACGACTGTTCAAAATGATGATATGATACGATGTTATGATTGATAAGTTGACTGCTTATAGATGTGATAGGTTTTAGAGTTTTATTCGGGAGATGGTAACTCTTTAAAAGAACCGCTCTCATGGTGCCCCAGATCCTAATGAGCTAATTGTTACATGATTAATGTAGCTAATTAGATAAATAACAGTCTTCAGATGAATGTTAAATACAAGTCATGACAGAGTCCTGACCTCAACCCCATTGAACACATTTTGGATGAATTGGAACACCGACTGCGAGCCAGGCCTAATCGCTTAACATCAGTGCCCAACTTCACTAATGCTATTGTTGTTGAATGGAAGCAAGTCCCCTCAGCAATGTTTCAACATCTAGTGGAAAGCATTCCCAGAAGAGTGGAGGCTGTTATAGTAGCAAAGGGGGGACTTAATGTTAGATGAGCAGGTGTCCACACACTTTTGGTCATATTGTGTACCTTCTGTTCTCTCTCTTTCTGCCCCCCAACCTCTCTCTGCTTTGCATTCTCCATTCCTCTTCTCAATCTCCATCTGCATGATCTCTCCTTTCCTATCCCCTCTCCTTTCAGACAATGACTTGAGACCTTGTATACAAAGTGGAGAGGAAAGGAAAAATTAATCAAAATTCTCTCTGTGTTGCTCTCAGACTTATAGACTGCTGAAATGAGGGAAATGCTGAAAGTAAACTCCAGTCAGCCCCTTGGGCACAGTTTTAATAAGCAAGTGTGTGCTTGTTTTCTTTGGAGCTGGTAGGGGCAATATCAGGATTTCCTGAGTGATAAATCACCTATTGTCTTCCTGAATTTATTAAGTGAACATTGAGAGGGATTTTCAAGCAGCAGTAATCCATCATGGGGGATTACCTCTTGGAGAATGCAATAGACCTGCTTTACATGGTGTGAAAACTACAGTTACTGTATAGCAAATCCTTGACAATGTGTGCAAAAGTGAGCTTTGTCGAGAGAACATACATCTCTCCTGTTTGGGTGGGTCTGTGTTGCTCCGTCTGAGTTGATTTGAAAAACAAAGACATCTTAAACAACTGTTATTTCAATGCCATTTTCATAGAATGGATATATTTCAGGCAGACACAGCTATACTGAGCTATACTGTTACACCACATTAAATTAATATTGGTGGCACCACAGCTAGTTAATTTTGGCAGTGTTGCTACTTCTCCAGTTAAGCTTTATACATTTGTAATGACATGGTGGGTCTAATCAGTTGCTATGGATTCAAATGCAATTTTAACATAAGTGACAAACAGTAAGAGAAAGTATTCAAGCCCCTTTACTTTTCCTACACATCCTTAATGTAAAATTGATTAGATTGAGATTTTGTGTCACTGATCTACACACAATTCCCCATAATGTCAAAGTGGAATTTTGTTTGTAGAAAATGTTTGAAAATAGTAACAAATACAAGTTGAAATATCTTGAGTCAATGAGTATCCAAGCTCTTTGCTATGGCAAGCCTAAATAAGTTAATGAATAAAAATGTGGTTATCAAATCTCATAATAAGTTGCATGGACTCATTCCTTGTTCGATAATGGTGGTTATCATGATTTCTGAATGACTACCCCATCTCTGTACCCCACACATTCAAGTATCTGTCAGGTCCCACAAACGAGCACTGAATTTCAAGCATTTCAAGCACAGATAGAGTTCAGATAGAGTTCAGTGTGTCAAATCGGAGGGTCTGCTGTCCGGACCTCTGGCAGTCTCTATGGGGGTGCCACAGGGTTCAATTCTTGGACCGACTCTCTTCTCTGTATACATCAATGAGGTTGCTCTTGCTGCTGGTGAGTCTCTGATCCACCTCTACGCAGACGACACCATTCTGTATACTTCCGGCCCTTCTTTGGACACTGTGTTAACAACCCTCCAGGCAAGCTTCAATGCCATACAACTCTCCTTCCGTGGCCTCCAATTGCTCTTAAATACAAGTAAAACTAAATGAATGCTCTTCAACTGATCGCTACCTGCACCTACCCGCCTGTCCAACATCACTACTCTGGACGGCTCTGACTTAGAATACGTGGACAACTACAAATACTTAGGTGTCTGGTTAGACTGTAAACTCTCCTTCCAGACCCATATCAAACATCTCCAATCCAAAGTTAAATCTAGAATTGGCTTCCTATTTCGCAACAAAGCATCCTTCACTCATCAAATCAAATCAAATCAAATGTATTTATATAGCCCTTCGTACATCAGCTGATATCTCAAAGTGCTGTACAGAAACCCAGCCTAAAACCCCAAACAGCAAGCAATGCAGGTGTAGAAGCACGGTGGCTAGGAAAAACTCCCTAGAAAGGCCAAAACCTAGGAAGAAACCTAGAGAGGAACCAGGCTATGTGGGGTGGCCAGTCCTCTTCTGGCTATGCCGGGTGGATATTATAACAGAACATGGCCAAGATGTTCAAATGTTCATAAATGACCAGCATGGTCGAATAATAATAAGGCAGAACAGTTGAAACTGGAGCAGCAGCACAGTCAGGTGGACTGGGGACAGCAAGGACTCATCATGTCAGGTCGTCCTGGGGCACGGTCCTTGGGCTCAGGTCCTCCGAGAGAGAGAAAGAAAGAGAGAATTAGAGAGAGCATATGTGGGGTGGCCAGTCCTCTTCTGGCTGTGCCGGGTGGAGATTATAACAGAACATGGCCAAGATGTTCAAATGTTCATAAGTGACCAGCATGGTCAAATAATAGTAAGGCAGAACAGTTGAAACTGGAGCAGCAGCATGGCCAGGTGGACTGGGGACAGCAAGGAGTCATCATGTCAGGTAGTCCTGGGGCATGGTCCTAGGGCTCAGGTCAGTTAAAACTGGAGCAGCAGCATGGCCAGGTGGACTGGGGACAGCAAGGAGTCATCATGTCAGGTAGTCCTGGGGCATAGTCCTAGGGCTCAGGTCCTCCGAGAGAGAGAAAGAAAGAAGGAGAGAATTAGAGAACGCACACTTAGATTCACACAAGACACCGAATAGGACAGGAGTGGTACTCCAGATATAACAAACTGACCCTAGCCCCCCGACACAAACTACTGCAGCATAAATACTGGAGGCTGAGACAGGAGGGGTCAGGAGACACTGTGGCCCCATCCGAGGACACCCCCGGACAGGGCCAAACAGGAAGGATATAACCCCACCCACTTTGCCAAAGCACAGCCCCCACACCACTAGAGGGATATCTTCAATCACCAACATCCTGAGACAAGGCTGAGTATAGCCCACAAAGATCTCCGCCACGGCACAACCCAAGGGGGGGGGGGACGCCAACCCAGACAGGAGGACCACAACAGTGAATCAACCCACTCAGTTGACGCACCCCCTGCAGGGACGGCATGAGAGAGCCCCAGTAAGCCAGTGACTCAGCCCCTGTAATAGGGTTAGAGGCAGAGAATCCCAGTGGAAAGAGGGGAACCGGCCAGGCAGAGACAGCAAGGGCGGTTCGTTGCTCCAGAGCCTTTCCGTTCACCTTCCCACTCCTGGGCCAGACTACACTCAATCATATGACCCACTGAAGAGATGAGTCTTCAGTAAAGACTTAAAGGTTGAGACCGAGTTTGCGTCTCTGACATGGGTAGGCAGACCGTTCCATAAAAATGGAGCTCTATAGGAGAAAGCCCTGCCTCCAGCTGTTTGCTTAGAAATTCTAGGGACAATTAGGAGGCCTGCGTCTTGTGACCGTAGCGTACGTGTAGGTATGTACGGCAGGACCAAATCAGAGAGATAGGTAGGAGCAAGCCCATGTAATGCTTTGTAGGTTAGCAGTAAAACCTTGAAATCAGCCCTTGCTTTGACAGGAAGCCAGTGTAGAGAGGCTAGCACTGGAGTAATATGATCATATTTTTTTTTTTTTTTGGTTCTAGTCAGGATTCTAGCAGCCGTATTTAGCACTAACTGAAGTTTATTTAGTGCTTTATCCGGATAGCCAGAAAGTAGAGCATTGCTGCCAAACATACCCTTGTAAAACTGACCATCCTACCAATCCTCGACTTTGGCGATGTCATTTACAAAATAGCCTCCAATACCCTACTCAACAAATTGGATGCAGTCTATCACAGTGCAATCCGTTTTGTCACCAAAGCCCCATATACTACCCACCATTGCGACCTGTACGCTCTCGTTGGCTGGCCCTCGCTTCATACTCGTCGCCAAACCCACTGGCTCCATGTCATCTACAAGACCCTGCTAGGTAAAGTCCCCCCTTATCTCAGCTCGCTGGTCACCATAGCATCTCCCACCTGTAGCACACGCTCCAGCAGGTATATCTCTCCAGTCACCCCCAAAACCAATTCTTTCTTTAGCCACCTCTCCTCCCAGTTCTCTGCTGCCAATGACTGGAACGAACTACAAACATCTCTGAAACTGGAAACACTTATCTCCCTCACTAGCTTTAAGCACCAACTGTCAGAGCAGCTCACAGATTACTGCACCTGTACATAGCCCACCTATAATTTAGCCCAATCAACTACCTCTTTCCCAACTGTATTTCATTTATTTATTTATTTTTGCTCCTTTGCACCCCATTATTTTTATTTCTACTTTGCACATTCTTCCATTGCACAACTACCATTCCAGTGTTTTACTTGCTATATTGTATTTACTTTTCCACCATGGCCTTTTTTGCCTTTACCTCCCTTCTCACCTCATTTTCTCACATTGTATATAGACTTGTTTATACTGTATTATTGACTATATGTTTGTTTTACTCCATATGTAACTCTGTGTCGTTGTATCTGTCGAACTGCTTTGCTTTATCTTGGCCAGGTCGCAATTGTAACTGAGAACTTGTTCCCAACTTGCCTACCTGGTTAAATAAAGGTGAAATAAATAAAAATACAAATTCAACCACAAGGACCAGGGAGGTTTTTCAATGCCTCGCAAAGAAGTGCACCTATTGGTAGATGTGTAAAAAATATATAAAAAAATTAAAAGCAGACACTGAATATCTCTTCACCCTTTCAGGTGAAGTTATAAATGACACTTTGGATGATGTATCAAATGTTTATATATATATTTGTTTACCTTTATGTAACTAGGCAAGTCAGTTAAGAACAAATTCTATTTACACAGACAGCTTATACTGACCAAACCCGGACGATGCTGGGCCAATTGTGCGCCACCCCGTGGGACTTCCAATCATGGTCGGTTGTGATACAGCCTGGATACGAACCAGGGTGTCTCTAGTGACGCCTCTTGCACTGAGATGCCTTAGAACCGCTGCATCACTCGGGAGCCCCAAAACAAATGAATACACCCAGTCACTACAAATACAGAGTAGTCCTTCCAAACTCAGTTGCCGGAAAGGAAGGAAACATGAGGCCAATTGTGATTTTAAAACATTTACAGAGTGGAATGATTGTGATATGAGAAAACTGAAGATGGATCAACAATATTGTAGTTACTCCACAATACAAACCTGAATGACAAAGTGAAAAGAAGGAAGCCTATAAAGAATGAAACATATTCCAAAACATGCATCCTGTTTACAAGGCACTTTTTCATTTTTTTGTATTTTTTTTACTTTATTTAACTAGGCAAGTCAGTTAAGAACAAATTCATAATTACAATGACGGCCTAACCCGTCCAAACCCTAAACTGGACGACACTGAGCCAATTGTTCCGTCGCCCTATGGGACTCTCAATCACGGGCGGTTGTGATACAGCCTGGAATCGAACCACGGTCTGTAGTGATGCCTCTAGCACTAAGATGCAGTGCCTCAGACCGCTGCGCCACTCAAAAAACTGCAAAAAATGTGGCAAAGAAATTCTCTTTTTGTCCAGAATACAAAGCGTTATTTTTGCGGCAAATCCAACACAACACATCACTGAGTACCACATTTTCAAGCATTGTTTGTTGCTGCATCATGCTATAGGTATGTTTCACATCGGCAAGGACTAGGGAGTTTTTTAGAATAAAAATAAATGTAATACAGCTATAAGAACAGGCAAAATCCTAGAGGAAACCTGGTTCAGTCTGCCTTCCAACAGACACTGAGAGACAAATTCACCTTTCAGCAGGATAGGAACAAAAAACACAAGACCAAATCTACACTGGAGTTGCTTACCAAGATGACATTGAATGTTCCTGAGTGGCCTAGTTACAGTTTGACTTAAATCCACTTGAAAATATATGGCAAGACTTGAAAATGGCTGTCTAGCAATGATCAGCATAAACTTGACAGAACTTGGAGAATTTAGCAAATTATTGGCAAATACTTTACATTCCATGTGTGCAAAGCCCTTAGAAACTTACCCCAAAAACGCACAGCTGTAATTGTCGGCAATGGTGCTTCACAAAGTTTTGACTCGGTGTGAAACTTACAGTTGAAGTCAGAAGTTTACGTACACCTTAGCCAAATACATTTCAACTCAGTTTTTCACAATTCCTGACATTTAATCAGAGTAAAAAGTCCCTGTCTAAGGTCAGTTTGGATCACCACTTTATTGTAAGAATGTGACATGTCAGAATAATAGTAGAGAGAATTCTTTATTTCAGCTTTTATTTCTTTCATCACATTCCCAGTGGGTCAGAAGTTTGAATACACTCAATTAGTATTTGGTAGCATTGCCTTTAAATTGTTTAACTTGGGTCAAACTTTTCAGGTAGCCTTCCACAAGCTTCCCACATTACGTTGTGTGAATTTTGGCCCATTCCTCCTGACAGAGCTGCTGTAACTGAGTCAGGTTTGTAGGCCTCCTTGCTCGCACACCCTTTTTCAGTTCTGCCCACACATTTATATAGGATTGAGGTCAGGACTTTGTGATGGCCACTCCAATAGCTTGACTTTGTTGTCCTTAAGCCATTTTGCCACAACTTTGGAAGTATGCTTGATGTCACTGTCCAAGCTTTAACTTCCTGACTGATGTCTTGAGATGTTGTTTCAATATATCCACATAATTGTCCTTCCTCATGAAGCCATCTATTTTGTTAAGTGCACCAGTCCCTCCTGCAGCAAGCACCCCCACAACATGATTCTGCCACCCCTTCATGAATGGGATGGTGTTCTTTGGCTTGCAAGCCTACCCCCTTTTTCCTCCAAACATAACGATGGTCATTACGGCCAAACAGTTCTATTTTTGTTTCGTCAGACCAGAGGACATTTCTCCAAAAAGTACGATCTTTGTCCCCATGTGCAGTTGCAAACCGTAGTCTGGCTTTTTATGGTGGTTTTGGAACAGTGGCTTCTTCCTTGCTGAGTGGCCTTTCAGGTTATGTCGATATAGGACTCATTTTACCCGTTTCCTCCAACATCTTCACAAGGTCCTTAGCTGTTGTTCTGGGATGATTTGCACTTTTCGCACTAAAGTACGTTCATCTCTAGGAGACAGAACGCGTCTCCTTCCTGAGCGGTAGGACGGCTACGTGGTCCCATGATGTTTATACTTGCGTACTATTGTTTGTACAGATGAACGAGGTACCTTCAGGCGTTTGGAAATTGCTCCCAAGGATGAACCAGACTTGCAGAGGTCTACAATTTATTTTCTGAGGTCATGGCTGATTTCTATTTGATTTTCCCATGATGTCAAGCAAAGAGGCACTAAGTTTGAAGGTAGGTCTTGAAATACATCCACAGGTACACCGCCAATTGACAATTGACAAATGATGTCAATTAGCCTATCAGAAGCTTTGAAAATCATGACATAATTTTCTGGAATTGTCCAAGCTGTTTAAAGGCACAGTCAACTTAATGTATGTAAACTTGTGACCCACTAATCTGTCTGTAAACAATTGTTTTAAAAATTCCTTGTGTCATGCACAAAGTAGATGTCCTAACCGACTTGCCGAAACTATAGTTTGTTAACAAGACATTTGTGGAGTGGTTGAAAAACTAGTTTTAATGACTCCAACCTAAGTGTATGTGAACTTCTGACTTCAACTGTATGTAAATTAGATAAATCTGTATTTAATTTTCAATAAATCTGCACAAAAAACTCACTTTGTAATTATGGGGTATTGTGTGTAAATGGGTGGCATTTTTTAAATTTGTAATCCATTTTGAATTCAGGATGTAAAATAACACTTTCTGAAATCACTTTAATTGTAAAATACTACTTGTTATGTAAAAGAGTAGAAATTAGCAATAATTTGTTTTAGGGTATGGTTATCACGACTCAGGATATGACCCAGATGGCAGACACTGGAGGCGGATAGTACAGTTCTCAATAATTTATTATTCACCACGTGAAGGGAATCTTGGGAGAGGTGAGTGCTGAGGGGGGGAAGCCAGGATGCTGTAACCCCGGAAATGAGCAAACCCCAGGAAACGTTGCAGCTGCACTCTGGATGTGGGTTCAGGCCAATCCACAACTGCTCTCACCCTGTCTGGATCTATCTGTATATGTCCTGCAGCGATGACATATCCTAGGAAGGAGTTGGTGGAGCAATGGAATTCACACTTCTCAGCTTTAACGAAAAACTGGTCTCGGATGTCGAGGACGTGTTCTTGAGCTGAACGGGAAAAGACAAGGATGTCGTCAGGGTAGACAAACACGAACCAGTTCAGCATGTCCCGGAGCACACCGTTGACCAGGGCCTGGAGCACCGCGGGAGTTTTGGTCAGTCCGAATGGTATAACTAAGTACTCATAGTGCCCGCTAGCCATGTTATGGGTTGTTTTCCACTCATCTCCCTCCCGTATACAAACCAGATGGTAGGCGTTCCGAAGGTCCAACTTAGAGAAGATGGTCGGTCCCTGAAGAGGTTAGAAAGCCAAGGAGATGAGTGGTAGAGGGTAAGGGTTTTTAACCATGATGTCATTAAGGCCCCTGTAGTCGATACACAGGTACAGGGTTTTGTCCTTCTTCTCCACAAAGAATAACCCCATGCCAGCAAGAGAAGCCAATGAACGAATACTCCCTGCAGCGAGCAAGTTCTCAATGTACTCCTCCATAGTCTTGGTCTCCGGACCCGACAGGGAGTAAAGCAGCCCCCGAGGGTGTGTAAGTGCCCGAGAGAAGGTCAATGGCGCAGTCTTAGGGTAGATGCGGAGGGAGAGACATAGCGCGGGCCTTGTTGAAGACTTCCCAGAGGTACAGGTACTCTGCGGGAATGGCGGAGAGAGTCGAGGCTTCTCTCAAGCCTACAGAAATATGTCCCGGGCAGGCTGGGCCGACTTAAGACAATGAGCATGGCAGAACGGGCTCCAACCCACGATAGAACCAGTAGCCCAGTCGATCAGGGGATTGTGCTTCTGGGGCCATGAATATCCCAAATCCACGGGTACATGGTAGATTATATGAGCAGGAACTGCATACACTCACTGTGATTTCCTGATACTCGTAGGTTGATCGGAATTGTAGTGAGTGTGACTCTGCCAATAGAGCACCCATCCAGTGTTCTGACATCCATGTGAATGGAGAAGAGTTGAGTGGAGATACCCAGCTCCGACACCAAGGTAGTGTCAATGAGCACCCGGAGTGATTAGGCCTTCTCACCCCACAACAGGGTGGCATGGAGAGGGGTGCGAGTAATGGGAGAATGGGAAATCCCTGTACGGCTCACCAGAGTACTGTAGTTCCACAATGTAGACAGTTTCTGGTGTACAGTCTGCATAAACGTTCATCCGGAGACAATCAAGCCCTTCCCAGTAGCTTGTGCTCTAATGGAGGCGAGTCGACCACCCTCGTGATTCCCGTAAGCACTTGGGTGACATTGGATTCTCTCTGAAATTACTTTGGGGTTTTCCGGGAATCCTCAGAGTTGAGGTGGGAATCGAGGGAGTGCGAGGTCGACAGGGAACAGATTTCCTCTCTATCCTACGTTCTCGTAGCCGCCCATCGATCCAGAGGGTCAAGGCTATGATGGAGTCAAGGTCCATGGGCAGCTCCCGGGCTGCAAGCTCATCTTTGATAACCTTCGATAATCCATAAAGGAACATATCGAACAACACTTCAGGGTTCCAGGCACTCTCAGCCACCAACGTGCGGAAATCCACAGCGTAGTCTGCCACACTATGGGAGTCTTGATGTAGCTGGAGAAGTTTTCGAGTAGCCTCTCACCCATACAATGGAGAATCGAACACCTTCCATTCTTCCACCACAACTCCTCCAGACTGAGGCAGACGGCGGACTGTTGCTCCCCCACCGTGTAGCCAAGGCAGGTGCCCTCCCGGACTTCAGCGTTATGAGGTACGATATCCTCGAGTGGTCCAAGGGGAACGACAAAGGCTGCAGCTCGAAGATGAGGGTGTCACGTCTGCTCCCGCTCTTCACCACCCTGGCACTTGAGGGTGCCAGGCTGCCCTGTATCACTCACTCATTCCATCCATTATGCACACCTGCCTTCCCTCGTCCTGCGCATCAGCGATACTGGACTCACCTGGACTCACTCATCACCTGTTTATTGCCTCCCCTATATTTGTCAGTTCACCTGCTCTGTTCCCTGCTGATGCATTAATTGTTTTTTGTCTTTGTTACCCTTGTGCTGATGCTGTTCCTGTCTCGCTCCATGTCCGTTCTTTATTAAATATTTGACTCCCTGTACCTGCTTCTCCTCTCCAGTGTCAATTCATGTGACAGAGGGAGCACTGGGAGAGAAATGTTCCGGCAAGTTCCAGAATCTCCAGCGTAGCGCTCCGGAGGTAAGCCGGGTTCTCGGGACTCCGGCGTAGGCTGGGAAGAAGCGCCGCTGGTGGCGGGATTGCTGAGAGTCCGGGGAATTACTGGTGTGGCTTGCTGCCTTGTAGGGAATCCGTGGAATTGCTCCAGCAATGTATCAAACGCATGGTCGTGGCATTCTTCCAGGGTATGGAGTCCCTCCATAAGGCACTGCAGTAACTCCTCGTGTCTTCCAATGGTGGTTCCTTACTGGGAGACAGCATTGTGGAGCTAGTCTGAGTCTGCTGGGTCAGTCATGGCCAGTTCGTACTATCAATACTCAGGATATGACCCAGATGCAGACATAGGAGGCAGATAGTACAGTTCTCAATAATTTATTATAACATGGGGCAAAGGGCAGGTCATGGACAGGCAGAAGTTCGTAATCAGGTCAGAGTCAGGCAGGTACAGGATGACAGGCAGGTACAGGACGGCAGGGAGGCTCGGGGTCAGGGCAGGCATAAATGGTCAGAACCGGGAGAACTAGGAAACAAATACTTGAGAAACAGGAAAACGGGAAAGCACGCTGGTAAGACCTGACAAGACAAGACTAACTGGCAACAGACAAACAGAGAACACAGGTATGAATGCTCAGGGGATAATGGGAAAGATGGGCGACACCTGGAGAGGGGTGGAGACAAGCACAAAGACAGGTGAAACCGATCAGGGTATGACAATGGTTTCATTTTGTGGACGAGTTGGCCATTCTACTTCAAACTTTCAGGCTTAAAGAGAATAAAACTCTCATTATTCAGTAGGTCAGCTTGCTCCCAAAGCCCAAATCCCAAGTTACACACTTGATGTTGTTCACTGGGGCTGAAGCCAAGCTTTCCAAAATACCCCTAGCTGAAAACGGAATCACTCTCATCTTCAGCCAGTGGCTTCATAAAACATAACCTTAATTGAACCTCTTGTCAACGGGTGGGGTTTTCTGATAGATCAGAACAGCAAAGCCACAGAGAGGAGGGTAGCAAGAGCCAGAGTTATGATCAAACACCCTTGGTTGTCCACAATCAATCAGTCTGTGTTAGGATTACTGCATGCAGTGGTTTTTGCAGGGGAGCACTGGCTGTGGGTGGGCAGGGTGTGTAAAGAACTACTGATCTACAGGGTTGATCTCTTACATTTCTTAACAGCATAATTTGATCCATAACTGCAATAAAAAGATCAGAGAGATAGAGGTTCCAGATTTGAAGCCTGATATACATTTGAACCTTGAGGGAGGGAAGTGTGGATGATGCATTTGTTGTGTCAAACATAACATCTTATTTTCTAATATGATCTGCGCATGAACTACAATGCTCTATGTTTACATTCTGTACATGTCAGCATTTGTCACGTCATGAATTAATAATCTGTCTGTACTTACAGTCTATGGTATAGGAATATGGTGTGTGCTGGGACAAAGTCTCCTCTATTCATTTAACTGGATATGTTTTTCTGTTTACTGAAGGCAGCTGGGAGGCATGAAATATTAACATATAGTCTTCCAAATAACCAGGAGCAAGTTTTGCATACCTCCCATCACACCCTTCACACCAAATCTCAATCTGAAGTCCTGTAGTTGTGCAGGAAGGTACCGTATCTGTCCAAATCTCAGTCACTGAACACAAGACAACACTCAGTGCACTAAAGCCATCAACTAACTCGCAACACCAACATTTACGTTTGATATTTAATCAAAACTAAAGAACATCTTTGGAGTTGTCATTCGTTGGCTGGCTTAAGTACACTGAGTAGAACATGTAAAACCCACTGAAAGTAAATGCAGATTCAGCATCAGTCATCGCCATTTTATTGATTATTTATAAATGTAGCAAAACATACTTCATACAGACAGACACATAGTGAAAGTGAAAAGAATTTGAACCAATGTTGAAAACTCAGTCCAATAAGACCGGAACACCCTGTGGATGGCTTTCTGTACAAAAGATACGCTTCTACTGAAGATTGTCAGTACACACTATTCAATTGAATGACATATATCGGGATGGTGTTCTCCCAAGCCCAGTATCTCTGAACTTGGTCCAGTGTGTGGTCTGTCCACAGTGGGAAAACCCCATAGATGAATGTCCCTCAGAGGCTTATTCATCCCCGGGGCTCTAAATAAGCATTCTGTTTGATGGGCCGCCTTTAGGATGACAGTATCACATATTCAAAGGGAGGAATGTATAATCTGTTGAATTTGCACCCTTCGTCTCATCTGCTTCTATCTTTGAGAGATGTATGGTCAATGTAGTACAATGAGATTACAGACAGAATGGTTTCTTCCTTTTCAACATATCATAAAAAGAAAGAGTGCACAGTTGTACATGCCAATCATACAGAGTCCCAAGCATATATATAACACAACACTTTTGTTCTTTAAAACTGCTAGTTCAGAACTATACAATTCAGGTACATTAACATCATATCTATGCAAAGAATAATGATGCTTATGAGCTGATGTATACAGGAATGAAAAAGTATTTTGAAAGGAAGATAACAGAGAGGCAGGCATAAAAGTCATAGCTTTTATTCACCAAGTGTTATTACACTGGCACAATGCACACAAGCAGATACATACACGCACACACACAAACATACGAGCACACACACATACGCACAGACACACGCTCGCACGCAAACACACAGAATTTAGAAATAGAGAGTTTGCCAACAGCTTAAAATGTGCTATCCACTAACCTAAAATGTTGCAGTGTTAGCTGATGTTATAGCCAGACAATATTCTTTAAATATTTAAATTTGGTTAATAATCAACTAAATCCACTTGATATATTTTACAATGCAGATGAAAATAGATTTCCTTCAGGTTTTCACTCCAGTTTACTACCACTTCCCTGACCATCCCACACAACGTTGCTGCATTAGCAAACAAGATTAATTGCCAATAAAAAATGCAAATCCACTGCAAATCCAAATTGACCGCTAAAGCTGTTGAGTAGGGCAAAGCAAGTAGAAAACATGAACTTTTTAAAAGGTACAGTAACATTTCCAACATGGTAGTTTATCTCAGATGTACATTCAATTAGTGCTAGGTTTTAAACGCAGCTAACTTTTCATGTCATGGAGTCAAACAGGGGTTATCCTCATGGTGTTGAGTATTATAAAACAAAAGTCCTTCAGAGTAAAACCTAGCTTATTTCTATACCGCTCCTATTCCCCCAGGGTCTCTGCTTGATATGTACATAAATATTAATATTAATCAAATACATTATGTACACGTTCATCCATATTTGTTAAACACAAATAACTCAATATAATTATAGGTTAGTCTAGACTTGAGCTAGACAACAGACAATAAGAAGTGATGTTGAATGTAAGTTAAGTGGTTTATCTGTTCATAAACTCTGTATTAAACACACGGGATGACTGCACCGTTGAGCAATGGCAGCGAACTGCCTCGACCTGGGTATACTTCATTATGCTTGCCTGCAGGTGTGTTCTATTGTTTTAGAGGTTTTACTCTAAGTAATCCTCTCAGTAATCCTCAGTGAGTCTCAAACTACATTTTAAAGAATTGCCTTCAATGCTACAAAACATCCCACAGTGCTCTCTGATTGAATAGCAACCTGACAAATTTAGGATACAGTGTTTGAGACGTTGCTGTTAAGCCTTGCCTGGTAAGGCTTGAAGACTCTTTCTTGGGTTCCAGATGTTTGAGGTTTATGTGCTCATTTACATTCTAACCTCAGCTCTCCCAGATAGCTGGAACCATACTATTCAAATGAACAGTTTCATTCCAAAAGACTGTATATCCATTTTCAGAAATGTTTGTAAATTAGCTCTTTTCTTTTCAAGAACTTATGAAAGAGTGTGTTTCTACCTCATCTTATCATGACATGGGGTTGTTAAATTACAGAAATGTGTTTGTTTGAAACTTATCACTAGATGGTTTTATTTCAGAGAGACAAATAATACATTTTGGTTGCAAAACGAGATATACACTGGGGTCCGAAATAATTAACACCCTTGATAAAGATGAGCAATGAGACATGCTAACCTCCCCTGTTATTGCTAATGGTGAGAGGTTAGCATGTCTTGGAGGTTTGATCTTTGACTCTCTGTAACTTTCTCAATTATTATTAATCACGATTCATTAAGGATTACCCGTAATCATGCTAAGTGTTTAGAAACATGTTCTATTCTTATTTATAATAAAAGTGAGTTGAAAATGACTCAATACATTATTTACCATTCATTTCTATTGGGCACAAAATAATCTAAAACATAACCAAAACTAACTGCAAATGCATCCAACAAGTTTGTAGTAACAAGCCTGATGTTGTCATTGCATGCTAGGAATAGGAACAAATGCTAAATGGGAATAAATACTAAACTTTTGACTACTTTATTTATAAGAATCTTTAGGGATGTCAATCATTTTGACTCCCACCTTTTTGAGGAAAAAGGATTACTTATTAAACTAAATCTCTTTCTTTGAGAAATTGTGTTAGTATAAAATATAATTTCCACATTTTTTGGAGCATACAATATAGTTCATTACTTGAATTATTTATTTTATACATTCATTATTTACTTTATCAAGGCTCTCAATAATTTCAGACCCCATTGTATCCGCCTCCCTCTCAGAGAAAAGAGTAGTACTGCAAGGTTTTACACAGTCAAATGTGACATATAATTATATTTTTATTAAAGAACTGTAGAAATTATACATTTGGGACATTAATATTTAATATATATATATATTAAAACATTTATCAATACCGTAATATGAGATCTAGGCTCTGGTTAAAATTAGTGCACTATTAAGGAATAGGGTGCCAAGTACTATAGCATGAGGTTATTTATTATGTGTTGAATTTATATATTAAATATACAGGATACGAACATTCCATTCCAGCTAAATAATGGATACAGTGGCTTGCGGAACTATTCACCCCCCTTGGCATTTTTCCGATTTTGTTGCCTTACAACCTGGAATTAAAATTGATTTTTTGGGGGTTTGTATCATTTGATTTACACAACATGCCTACCACTTTGAAGATGCAAGATATTTTTTATTGTGAAACAAACAAGAAATAAGACCAAAAAAAACAGAAAACGTGAGTGTGGATAACTATTCACCCCACCAAAGTCAATACTTTGTAGAGACACCTTTTGCAGAAATTACAGCTGCAAGTCTCTTGGTGTTATGCTTGGCACATCTAGCCACTGGGAGTTTTGCCCATTCTTCAAGGCTAAACTGCTCCAGCAATCTTTAAGTCATACCACAGATTCTCAATTGGATTGAGGTCTGGGCTTTGACTAGGCCATTCCAAGACATTAAATGTTTCCCCTTAAACCACTCGAGTGCTGCTTTAGCAGTATGCTTAGGGTCATTGTCCTGCTGGAAGGTGAACCTCCGTCCCAGTCTGAAATCGCTTGAAGACTGAAACAGGTTTCCCTCAAGAATATCCCTGTATTTAGCGCCATCTATCATTCCTTCAATTCAGACCAGTTTCCCAGTTCCTGTCAATGAAAAACACACCCACAGCATGATGCTGCCACCACCATGCTTCACTGTGGGGATAGTGTTCTCGGGGTGAAGAGAGTTTGCGCCAGACATAGCGTTTTCCTTGATGGCCAGAAAGCTCCATTTTAGTACCTTCTTCCATATGTTCGGGGAGTCTCCCACATGCCTTTTGGTGAACAACAAACATGTTTGTTTATTTTATTTTTAAGCAATGGCTTTTTTCTGGCCACTCTTCCATAAAGCCCAGTGCTGTGGAGTGTACGGCTTAAAGTGGTCCTATGGACAGATACTCCAATCTCCTCTGTGGAGCTTTGCAACTCCTTCCGTATTATCTTTGGTCTCTTTGTTGCCTCTCTGAATAATGACCTCCTTGCCTGGTCCATGAGTTTTGGTGGGCGGCCCTCTCCTGGCAGGTTTGTTGTGGTGCCATATGCTTTCCATTTTCTTATAATGGATTTAATGGTGCTCCATGGGATGTTCAAAGTTTAAGATATTTTTTTATAACCCACCCATGATCTGTACTTCTCCACAACTTTGTCCCTGGCCTGTTTGGAGAACTCATTGGTCTTCATGGTGCCGCTTGCTTGGTGGTGCCCCTTGCTTAGTGGTGTTGCAGACTCTGGGGCCTTTCAGAACAGGTGTATATGTACACTGAGATCATGTGACAGATCATGTAACACTTAGATTGCACACAGGTGCACTTTATTTAATAAATGTATGTATGTAACTTCTGAAGGTAATTGGTTGCACTCGATCTTATTTAAGAGCTTCATAGCAAAGGGGGTGAATACACATGCAAGCACCACTTTTCCATTGTAATTTTTTTTGAATATTTTGAAACAAGTTATGTTTTCATTTCACTTCATCAATTTGGACTATTTTGTGTATGTCCATTACATGAAATCCAAATAAAAATCTATTTAAATTACAGGTTGTAATGCAACAAAATGCCAAGGGGGTGAATACTTTTGCAAGGCACTGTAAGTAGCGTTTTGCAACAAAACTAATTGTAATACACATCTAAAATCTATGAATAAAAAATCTGAGGACAGTAGTATTGTACAATATAAATATTGTACAATTGTACATATAAAGTTATCCATAGAGATGACATGTGTGTATGAAATGAATACACTACACAGATGAGGAGCTGCCAATCTGAACGTGCAGCTAGAAATATATGCAACTCCTTTTTAGTACAGAAAAAAATATGAGTGACTTATTGATACTGTCTGTTTGTACATGTCCTCTATGAGTTCCTCCCTGCCCTTCACTCTGGTCATGTCTATAGGCTAGGCAACAGCAGCAGAAAAGACAGACATGAGGGGAGCAATAAGAAGGAGGCAGGACCTGGACAGTGGGCGTGTGCTTTAAGAGACTCCTGGCTAATCTCTTCCTGGTTGGACGGGCTCAGGGCATCAGCGTTGGCAGCTGGTTGGTCACGACTGGAGCACATGTAATACAGGTTTCCAGAAAACTGCATCTTCTTGGACTCCTGTCGCAAAGACTCCCAGACAGCAGAAGCCTCATCCGGACACCAGGCCATCGCCACGTTTGCACAGTCATGAAACTCATCCCAGGACCTGTAGGTGGTGGAACAGAGATGGTCACATACAGTGCCTTCGGAAATTATCCAGACCCATTTACTTTTTTACAGCCTTATTCTAAAATGTATTAAATAAACAATTTTCCTCATCAAGAAAACAAAACAAACATCAATACCTTATTTACATAAGTATTCAGACCCTTTGCTATGAGACTCGAAATTGAGCTCAGGTGCATCCTGTTTCCATTGATTATCCTTGAGATATTTCTACAACTAGATTAGGGAAAGAGAAAGGGGTATACCTAGTCAGTTGTACAACTGAATGCCTTCAACTGAAATGCGTCTTCTGCATTTAACCCAACCCCTCTGAATCAGAGAGGTGCAGGGGGCTGCCTTAATCGACATCCACGTCTTTGGCGCCCGGATTGAGTCCACCTGTGGTAAATTCAATTGATTGGACATGATTTGGAAGGTGCACACCTGTCTATACAAGGTCCCACAGTTTACAGTGCATGTCAGAGCAAAAACCAAGCCCTGAGATCGATGGAATTGTCCGTAGAGCTCTGAGAGTATTGTGTCGAGGCACAGTTCCTCTGTGGAGATGGGAGAACCTTCCAGAAAGACAACCATCTCTACAGCGCTCCACCAATCAGCCCTTTATGGTAGAGTGGCCAAATGGAAGCCACTCCTCAGTAAAAGGCACATGACAGCCCTCTTGGAGATTGCCAAAAGGCACCTAAAGACTTGCAGACTGCGAGGAACAAGATTCTCTGGTCTAGTGAAACCAAGATTGAACTCTTTGGCCTGAATGCCAAGTGTCACTTCTAGAGGAAACCTGGCACCAGCCCTATGGTGAAACATGGTGGTGACAGCATCATGCTGTGGGGATGTTTTTCATGTTTTTCATGTTTTTCAGGGACTGAGAGACTGGTCAGGATCGAGGGAAAGATGAAAGAAGCAAAGTACAGAAAGATCCTTGATGAAAACCTGCTCCAGTGCGCTCAGCACCTCAGACTGGGGCGACGGTTCACCTTCCAAATGGACAATGACCCTAAGCACACAGCCAAGACAACACAGGAGTGGCTTTGGGACAAGTCTCTGAATGTCCTTGAGTGCCCAGCCAGAGCCTGGACTTGAACCTGATCGAACATCTGTGAAGAAACCTGAAAATAGCTGTGCAGCATTGCTCCCCATCCAACCTGACAGAACATGATAGGATATGCAGAGAAGAATGGGAGAAACTCCCCAAATACAGGTGTGCCAAGCTTGTACACCCAAGGGCCTCAAGGCTGTAATCGCTGCCAAAGGTGCTTCAACAAGGTACTGAATAAAGGGTCTGAATACTTATGTAAATGTGATATTTCTGTTTTTTTCTCATTTCTAAAAACCTGCTTTTTCTTTGTCATTATGGGGTATTGTGTGTGGACGGGAAGAGTTGGAACAAGAGTTGGAACACCACTCATAATCATCTTATATTCACATTCCCTGTGTACAAGGGGTCCTATGTGGCTCAGTTGGTAGAGCATGGTGCTTGTAACGCCAGGGTAGTGGGTTCGATTCCCGGGACCACCCATACGTAGAATGTATGCACACATGACTGTAAGTCGCTTTGGATAAAAGCGTCAGCTAAATGGCATATATTATTATTATTATTATTATTATAAGTGCAGAAAGGCTAAACTAGCACTGTATTTGGATATGGGCCCATGGTCTTAACTCAACCCTTAAACAGCACATCTGTTGGGGGCTTAGGGCATCTGTTTATCGTACACACAGGAGACCTTGAGGGGAATGGGTGAAACAAAGAGGAAGCAAAATGCAGCCTTGCAAAGTCCCAGAGTCACATATGCAGTAGAAAACAGCAGAGTAACAGCAGGTGAAGGGCAGCTTGTTAGCAATATCTGCCTGCAGTCTATATTCTGATTAAAATAATAAAGGATTGCTGAGGTGTTAGATTAAATACTTGATCTGAAACATACACTGCATGCTAATGCATAAACAAACCAAGCTCACGGCCCAGGAAACAAGAACATTACCTGTACCTAGTAACATCAGATTTTCCTTAATTTTTATTCTATACTCAAGGTAAACTCTCCTAGCATTCCATAGAGAATACTGACAGTGGTGCAGCCTTGGCCTAGATGCAAATCTGAGACTTTTATCCAGTAGGGAAAATATTGCCTCTCTCTAACAGATTTGACCACATTCCTAGGAAGAGTGAGTGTGTGTGTGCGTGTGTGTGCGTGTGTGTGTGTGTGTGTGTGTGTGTGTGTGTGTGTGTGTGTGTGTGTGTGTGTGTGTGTGTGTGTGTGTGTGTGTGTGTGTGTGTGTGTGTGTGTGTGTGTGTGTGTGTGTGTGTGTGTGTGTGTGTGTGTGTGTGTGTGTGCGTGGAATTGTGCGTGTGTGCAGACCTATGTAAATTTACTGAATGGCAGGATTACCTGAAGACAACATGTGTTTCTCCAGCTCCTCAATAGTGAACAACAACTCCCGACAGGACCTTCCTACATTGATGCAATGTTTTCTGGGAATGGGTTAATATTGATGGGGTGATGCATCTTTCAGGGCGGTCATACCCTAGCTCAACAACAACAATTTAAAATGGCTACTACAATTATTCAAATCCAGATTAAAAGGCAAATGCAGTTTAGAACCCTTAGGACTTTAGGACCATGCGAACGTCTGGGAGCTGGAGGGAAGGCTGTTTATGGCTGGCTAGCTTTATGGAGCGCGTGTCGATGCAACTGTACGGAACAGCGCGACATTTTCTCGAAACAGTGCTGAGGTAAAGATGGCTGTACTTTGGCTAGGTAACTGCTGTTTGACTTGATATGAAACTGAACTAGAGTGTAACCTCGGTGCTGAACTAGTGCGTAGCAGCTAATGTGTTTGTAGAATGTTAAGTCCCTAATTGACTGAGGAGATTGAAGCTACAGCAACAAGTTGATTATGTCTGGAGTCAAATTTTGCTTGTTTTTGATATTCCCCAAATTGCATTTTAGAGTGTTTTAATATGTAGAAATTAAGTAAATGAGTTTCGATTTTATAAAAAAAATCCTTGACATAATCTTAAAATGGATTACAGACGCATGTATAAATAGAATGGAAGACAGAGATGGATAAAGAGAGACCCTCAATATTTAATTAGGCACTCCAATATGCCTCAAGCAAATGGGAAGTGCTGTCAGGATGTTAGAGAGAGCTGGGGTATAACCATGGAGAAGAAAGAGAGAGCTGGGGTATAACCATGGAGAAGAAAGAGAGAGCTGGGGTATAACCATGGAGAATAGAGAGTTGGGGTATAACCATGGAGAAAGAGAGAGTTGGGGTATAGCCATGGAGAAGAAAGGGAGAGCTGGGGTATAACCATGGAGAAGAAAGAGAGAGCTGGGGTATAACCATGGAGAAGAAAGAGAGAGCTGGGGTATAACCATGGAGAAGAAAGAGAGAGCTGGGGTATAACCATGGAGAAGAGAGAGTTGGGGTATAACCATGGAGAAGAGAGAGTTGGGGTATAACCATGGAGAAGAGAGAGTTGGGGTATAACCATGGAGAAGAGAGAGCTGGGGTATAACCATGGAGAAGAGAGATCTGGGGTATAACCATGGAGAAGAGAGAGAGAGCTGGGGTATAACCATGGAGAGGAAAGAGAGAGAGCTGGGGTATAACCATGGAGAAGAAAGAGAGAGCTGGGGTATAACCATGGAGAAGAAAGAAAGAGCTGGGGTATAACCATGGAGAAGAGAGAGTTGGGGTATAACCATGGAGAAGAAAGAGAGAGCTGGGGTATAACCATGGAGAAGAAAGAGAGAGCTGGGGTATAACCATGGAGAAGAGAGAGAGAGCTGGGGTATAACCATGGAGAAGAGAGAGAGAGCTGGGGTATAACCATGGATAAGAAAGAGAGAGCTGGGGTATAACCATGAAGAAGAAAGAGAGAGCTGGGGTATAACCATGGAGAAGAAAGAGAGAGCTGGGGTATAACCATGGAGAAGAGAGAGCTGGGGTATAACCATGGAGAAGAAAGAGAGGGTTGGGGTATAACCATGGAGAAGAGAGAGTTGGGGTATAACCATGGAGAAGAAAGAGAGAGCTGGGGTATAACCATGGAGAAGAGAGGGCTGTGGTATAACCATGGAGAAGAGAGAGCTGGGGTATAACCATGCAAAAGAGAGAGCTGGGGTATACCATGGAGAAGAGAGGGCTGTGGTATAACCATGGAGAAGAGAGAGCTGGGGTATAACCATGGAGAAGAAAGAGAGGGTTGGGGTATAACCATGGAGAAGAGAGAGTTGGGGTATAACCATGGAGAAGAAAGAGAGAGCTGGGGTATAACCATGGAGAAGAGAGAGAGAGCTGGGGTATAACCATGGAGAAGAAAGAGAGGGCTGGGGTATAACCATGGAGAAGAGAGAGAGAGCTGGGGTATAACCATGGAGAAGAAAGAGAGAGCTGGGGTATAACCATGGAGAAGAAAGAGAGAGCTGGGGTATAACCATGGAGAAGAAAGAGAAAGCGATGGAGATATTGAAATAGAGGTAAAGATCTGGTGAAGCCCATCGTTCAATGGTAATTCCATTATAGGTCACAGTGTTACGTCAATTTCTCTTCTCAGAGTGTGTGTGTGTGTCTATAAATAAGATATAGATGAGGGGATTTGTATCTACTGTAAGTTCATAATCATTGGTCTTGACTCCTTGCTGTCCCCAGTCCACCTGGCCATGCTGCTGCTCCAGTTTCAACTGTTCTGCCTTACTATTATTCGACCATGCTGGTCATTTATGAACATTTGAACATCTTGGCCATGTTATGTTATAATCTCCACCCGGCACAGCCAGAAGAGGACGGGCCACCCCACATATGCTCTCTCTAATTCTCTCTTTCTTTCTCTCTCTCAGAGGACCTGAGCCCTAGGACCGTGCCCCAGGACTACCTGACATGATGACTCCTTGCTGTCCCCGGTCCACCTGACTGTGCTGCTGCTCCAGTTTCAACTGTTCTGCCTTGTTATTATTCGACCATGCTGGTCATTTATGAACATTTGAACATCTTGGCCATGTTCTGTTATAATCTCCACCCGGCACAGCCAGAAGAGGACTGGCCACCCCACATAGCCTGGTTCCTCTCTAGGTTTCTTCCTAGGTTTTGGCCTTTCTAGGGAGTTTTTCCTAGCCACCGTGCTTCTACACCTGCATTGCTTGCTGTTTGGGGTTTTAGGCTGGGTTTCTGTACAGCACTTTGAGATATCAGCTGATGTGCGAAGGGCTATATAAATACATTTGATTTGATTTGGTTCATCTGTCAGTGACTAGGGCTATAATGTGTGTGTGTGTGTGTGTGTGGGGGGGGTGCTTACTTGCAGATGGTGTGTATCTCCTGTGTGTCCTCATCTTTCTGGGCACTGTCGGTCAGGCTGTCTCCCAGAGCCATCAGACACTGAGCGAAGCCCTTATAGATGGAGTGACACCTCCTGGTGGAGGCAGCAGAGCTGGGACAGGGGCCGACGACTGGATGGAGACACAGAGACATACAGTATTCCATCAGCACTCTCTGTATCCCTGGCTCACATTGGGGAGAAATGAGCATCCGGAGAGTTCAATATTGCCAAGCACAGGACTTCTGAGTGTTTTTTGTAAACGTGTTTGGTTACTTAAACAAGTAAACAAGTGGCAACAAAGCTCTGTCTTGTACAAGGCTTGACAAACCTTGGATCCTCTATAGCGGGATCCTCCATATGTATACTACATGACTAAAAGTATGTGGACACCTGCTCATCGAACATTTCATTACAAAATCATGGGCATTAATATGGAGTTGGCCCCCCCCTTTGCTGCTATAAGTCTCCACTCTTCTGGGAAGGCTTTCCACTAGATGTTGGAACATTGCGGGGACTTGCTTCCATTCAACCACAAGAGTATTAGTGAGGTCAGGAACTGATGTTGGGCGATGAGGCCTGACTCGCAGTTCATCCCAAAAGTGTTCGATGGGGTTAAGGTCAGGGCTCTGTGCAGGCCAGTCAAATTGTCCACACCGATCTCGCAAACCATTTCTGTATGGACCTCGCTTTGTTCACATGGGCATTGATATGCTGAAACAGGGAAGGGCCTTCCCAAAAACTGTTGCTACAAAGTTGGAAGCACAGAACTGTCTAAAATGTCATTTTATGTTGTAGCGTTAAGATTTCCCTTCAGTGGAACTAAGGGGCCTACCCCGAACCATGAAAAACAGCCCCAGACCATTATTCCTCCTTCACCAAACTTTACAGTTGGCACTATGCATTGGGGCAGGTAGCGTTCTCCTGACATCTGCCAAACCCAGATTCCTCCGTCGGATTGCCAGATGGTAAAGCGTGATTCATCACTCCAGAGAAGACGTTTCCACTGCTCCAGAGTTCAGTCTTGCTTTACCCCACTCTAGCTGACGCTTGGCATGGCGCATGGTGATCTTAGGCTTGTGTGTTGCTGCTAGGCCATGGAAACCACTTTCATTAAGCTCCCAACGAACAATTATTGTGCTGACGTTGCTTCCAGAGGCAGTTTGGAACTCGGTAGTGTGTTGCAAACGAAGACAGATGATTTTTACACGCTACGCACGTCAGCACTCGGTTGTCCCGTTCTGTGAGCTTGTGGCCTACCACTTCACGGCTGAGCCGTTGTTGCTCCAAGACGTTTCCACTTCACAATTTTAGCAATTACAGTTGACCGGGGCAGCTATAGCAGGGCAGAAATTTGACAAACTGACTAGTTGCCACATTGGAAGTCACTGAGCTCTTCAGTGAGGCCATTCTATCGCTATGGCTGAAATAGCCGAATCCAGTCATTTGAAGGGGTGTCCACATACTTTTGAATATATAGTGTATATATAGCTGTACATCTTCAGCTCTCCTGGCATTGAGAGACATGGTTATGTTCCTTTGTCAGCCTATTTCAGATAGAGTACTTAAGTCCTTGAAATCAGCATGGTTTTACACAATCCAAACTAATTGAATCTGAACAGCATGATGCACTGTGCCAACAACCAACCTTGAAGGTGCACACTCCAGAAAGTCCATGTGTGAAAAATAAGTTTGGAAGGAAAGTGGCCCTGAAGCATGTCAGAGGGGTACAGGCTGTAGTGTGAGTGACCCAGATACAACTTCATTTCAATATTGCATTTAGGCTACATATGAATCATTTTAATATGAAGCAACTAGTGCCTGTAAGCCGTGTGAATATATATTTTTTTAAGTGAGTCATGAGCCCACTCAATTACCCCAAACTGCTCCTTTACAGACCTCTATCTCTCCATCTCCTCTCTCCTCCCATGCTACTCCATCCCACTGTAATCCAACCATTTAAAGTCAAACCCTCAAAGAAGCTAACGGGACTAAGTGAGGTAAAACTGAGGATGGTAATTGGGTTAGACAGCAGATCACCGGGGCCTGTATCCACAAAGCGTCTCAGAGTAGGAGTGCTGATCTAGGATCAAGTCCCAACCTGTCTATATAATCTTATTCATTATGATCTAAAATGTTAAACTGATCTTAGATCAGCACTCCTACTCTGAGAGGCTTTGTGGACACAGGCCCAGAAGGCCCATTCTCTTCTGGTCCCCTGGGAAGAACATGATTAATATTTAATAATTATGACTTTTCCGGCCTCCTTTTTTTCCTGTTGATTTCGGGCAATGTTTGGCAGTGGGGGTCTAAAGATTATTGGTTTCACTCATCCTCATCAGAATTTTATGAAGACTGAGAGAGAGCAGAGAGATTGACAAATGATTGCATCCCACTGCTGGCTTGCTTCTGAAGCTAAGCAGAGTTGGTTCTGGTCAGTCCCTGAATGGGAGACCAGATGCTGTTGGAGGGCCAGTAGGAGGCACTCTTTCCTCTGGTCTAAAAAATATCCCAATGCCCCAGGGCAGTGATTGGGGACACTGCCCTGTGTAGGGTGCTGTCTTTCGGATGGGACGTTAAATGGGTGTCCTGTATCTCTGAGGTCTTTAAAGATCCCATGGCACTTATCGTAAGAGTAGGGGTGTTAACCCTGGTGTCCTGGCTAAATTCCCAAGCTGTCCCTCATACCGTCACCTAATCATCCCCAGCTTACAATTGGCTCATTCATCCCCCTCCTCTCCCCTGTAACTATTCCCCAGGTTGTTGCTGTAAATGGGAACATGTTCTCAGTCAACTAACCTGGTAAAATAATGGTTAAAATTAAATTGAGCCAAGAGAGATAGGGACAGTATAAAGAACTAGAGGGAAGAGGAAATTAACAAATGCACTGTCTATTGAGCAAGTTAAAACAAAGTCTATGTTGGTAGGAAAAACACCACAGTTGTCCAGCCCAATGGTTCCTCATATAAGCACGTTGCTACTTTCCCCAATAGAAATGTGTCTTAATTGAACTCCAGCATCATGCTATATCCCAGCACCATCCCGTGTCCCAGCCAGGTCTGGTTCAATATGCATCCTATACAGGGCAGCAGATACTGTAGGCTGCTTTTGAGCCTAAATGTAAATATTTGATAGCATGACAGAGCCTGGGGGAATCCACAGATTATTCCTATAAAAAAGCACGAAGTCTCAAGTCAGACAGACATGACTGATGAAGAAACCACAGACTTAACTGATGTAGTTGTTTTAGCCTAAAATAACATTACATTACTTTTCTATCCATTCTGGTGTATTTTCATCACACTGGTTTTGCATTGATCATTTACCAAACCCCCCTCTCCATCAATAAAGATTGATGAAGATGTGCACATCTAGCTACGTGTTCGTTGAAGGTTTGGAATCTAGTGATTTTTCTGTGCAGATCTTTTCTTTCAAGACTATTGGCATCATGAGAAAAAAACAGAGTTAAAGTGCAGATATCGATATTAAAAGGATAGAGGGAAAAGTTCCTATAAGTTCTATATGTCAGGCATCACAGCCATACCATCTCTAGCACTACGTACAGTATAGACAACTGGATGCCAAAGGCACTGTATCATTTTGTTTTCCTGTCATTACAGCAATGTTCCAGGGGGCTTGTTACTGGAGTTTCTTTGACTCACAGTGCTACTGCACATCAGAACTACCACGGTGGAGCTTTTGCTTCATTGTATTGACCTCCCTCTTCCACTTGAAGCCTCAGTAATGAACTGGCCTGTAAACCAGGGTAAATCGCTTCTTCTTTTTTTTACCGTTATTTAACCAGGCAAGTCAGTTAAGAACAAATTGTTATTTACAATGATGGCCTTCCCCAGTCGTTGTAGCTGCATGCTATGAGAGTGGAGCACAGAGATCAAAGGGAGCAGTTGGAAGGATTCAGCAAAAGACTCACCAGTCGGAGCTGCTTAAAACACTGCTGCTTATTCGTATTACTGCTCCTGATAATCCTCACATAATTGCTGGTCACTACCCAAATGAGAGAGCTTATGGTCCCGGGGGAGTTTGTAAGACTTTCAGGAAACACAATATCTATAATCTGTCCTGCTATATAATACAGAGTAAAAATGAAACAGAACAGCATAATGAGTTGAACTATACTGTACCAACATAATGTTTTGCATATGTTGTCTAACATGTGCTCCCTTAAAACATCAATATAGCAGGAGATATTTTGAAGTTTGGAGGAAATACACACATGAAAAACAGAATAAAGTTGTATTTATAAAGGTCCATTCTGCATCCCTCCATATATTATTAACCTCTGGAAGCATAAAAACAATAGGCAAGAGAAAAATAAACAGTGCCCTGTAATAAGTGGGTTGAGACTAGGTACCCCAGCCGTCTGGCATACGCCAAATAAAAATGTGCTAGATTTTTATTTCACATTTTCAAACAGTTCATTTATATTTTCCAACGCGGCTATACATTTGGGTGAGGTTTCTTTCTCTCCTGAGTAGCCTCGTTTCACTGCCAAAAATAAAGTTAAACCATCTAGTGTTCAGCGAAATAACAACGCAATGTCAAATACAGGTCGCCTAGTCAAATAATTAACATCCAATCACATTAGATGGTTTAATTAAGACAACTTAAGAGTTGTAACATGTATAAACGCAACAGATACCATTAATAAGAAGGGGCTAGAAGCGTCTTATATGGTGAGCTACCGGATGGCTTGGACAGGCAAGCCCCATACTATTGTGGAGGACTTAATTATTCCTGCTGCTGCAGATATGGCTGTGACAATGTTGGGGGAAAAGGCCAACAAAAACTATACAGACAACGTCTCAATCAAACAACACAGTTTCACAATGCATCAGTGACATGGCAGGAGATGTTTTGAAACAATTACTGCTTTGCATAGAAGCCAGTAAATTCTATGCGTTACAGCTGGAGTCAACAGACATGGCAGGCCTGGCACAGCTCCTGGTATATGTCCGTTATGTTTATGGGGGGTCAATTAAGGAAGACATCCTCTTCTGCAAACCACTGGAAACCAGGACAACAGGAGAGGATCTTTTTTAAAGTACTGGACAGCTTTGTGACATTAAATGGACTTTGGTGGTCAAGATGTGTTGTTATCTGTACTGATGGCGCAAAAGCCATGACAGGGAGACATAGTGGAGTGGTAACGTTCGTGCAAGCAGTTGCTCCCGACGCTACTTGGGTACACTGCAGCATCCACCGGGAGGCTCTTGCTGCCAAGGGAATGCCTGACAGCTTGAAAGACGTTTTAGCCACTACAGTGAAAATGTTAAAGCAAGGGCCCTGAACTCTCGTGTATTTTCTGCATTATGCAATGATATGGGCAGCGACCATGTAACGCTTTACAACATACAGAAGTGGGCTGGTTATCAAGGGGCTAAGTATTGACATGTTTTTTTTTTTAATTGAGAGACGAGCTTAAAGTTTTCTTTACTGACCATCATTTTCACTTGTCTGACCGCTTGTATGATGACGAGTTTCTCACACGACTGGCCAGTCTGGGTGATGTTTTTTCTCGCCTGCATGATCTGAATCTAGGATTACAGGGACTCTCCGGAACTATATTCAATGTGCGGGACAAAATTCAGGCTATGATTAAGAAGTTGGGGCTCTTCTCTGTCTGCATTAACAAGGACAACACACAGGTCTTTCCATCATTGTATGATTTTTGTGTGCAAATGAACGCAAGCTTACGGACAATGTCAAATGTGATATAGCGAAGCATCTGAGTGAGTTGTGTGCAAAATTACGCAGATACTTTCCCGAAACGGACGACACAAACAACTGGATTTGTACTTTCATGCCCTGCCTCCAGTCCACTTACCGATATCTGAACAAGAGAGCCTCATCAAAATTGCAATTTTATTTATTTTTATTTAACCAGGCAAGTCAGTTAAGAACATATTCTTATTTTCAATTATGGCCTGGGAACAGTGGGTTAACTGCCTGTTCAGGAGCAGAATGACAGATTTGTACCTTGTCAGCTCAGGGGGTTTGAACTCGCAACCTTCCGGTTACTAGTCCAACGCTCTAACCACTAGGCTACGCTGCCGCCCCAATAAGTGGTTCTGTGAAAATTCTATTTAATCAGAAGCTACTGCCAGATCCTGCCTTGGCAAGTCGTGCTGATGCACTGATGCCCTTTGCAACCATGTACCTATGTGAGAGTGGATTATTGGACCTCACTAGCATGAAAACTAAATACAAGCATGGGCTGTGTGTTGAAAATTATTTAATGAGACTCTCTCCAATACAACCCAACATTACATCATTTAAAGCACACCCTTCTCATTAACCTGTTATTCACAATTTTTGATGAACAAATAAGGTTTTATATGTAAGATGACGAAATAAAGAACATAATTATTGATTATTATTATATGATTATTTGTGCCCTCGTCCTATAAGAGCTCTTTGTCAGTTCCCACGAGCCGGGTTGTGACAAAAACTCACACTCATTCTTATGTTTAATAAATGTATTGTATAGTGTGTGTGTGTGGCCGGCTTACAGTGATGGCAAAAACAATATTTGAGACTACTAGAGGGGGTACGCAGCTGGTGGTTGAATGTTTGAAGGGTACGGGACTATAAAAAGTTTGCGAACCACTGGTCTAGGCGACCCACCTGGCAGACTGACGGGCTGAGTCTTTCTCAGTACTTGTACATCTCTATTCGTGAATATGCAGCTGTTGCCAGGCGCAGTGCTGAACTAGCTGAATTGGTGCTGATGTCTGCTGCACAAGTGCTGCAGACCATTCTTTCTCGTGTCAATTTCTGAATGATGCCCTTCTGATGATCCCATACACAAAATGTTTTGACACCTTTAAAAATAAAACAGAACTGAGAGTTCAAAACCATTTAGGTGTACATTATGATCTAATTTAATTTTACTTCCTACCGCTGGTTGTTTACTGTGTTTATGTAGAAAGTGAGGAAATGCCTGAAGAAAACACTATGAATCTCAGTGGCCTCTTCGCCGATGCAGGTTATCTGTTGTTTATTTTAGCTTCCCCAAAAAAGGTGTTTAATCAAACTACAAACTTTTAATCAAACTACAAACTTGTGTATCCTCCTTGCTCACACACGCTTTATCAGTTCTGCCCACAAATGTTCTATAGGTTTGAGGTCAGGGCTTTGGGATGGCCACTCCAATACCTTGACTTTGTTGTCCTTAAGCTATTTTGCCACAACTTTGGAAGTATGCTTGGGGTCACTGTCCATTTGGAAGACGCATTTGCGACCAAGCTTTAACTTCCTGACTGATGTCTTGAGATGTTGTTCAATATATCCACATAATTTTCCATCCTCATGGTGCCATCTATTTTGTGAAGTGCACCAGTCCCTCCTGCAGCAGGCACCCCCACAACATGATGCTGCCACCCCTGTGCTTCACGGTTGGGATGGTGATCTTCGGCTTGCAAGCATCCCCCTTTTTCCTCCAAACATAACGATATTCATTATGGCCAAACAGTTCTATTTTTGTTTCATCAGACCAGAGGACATTTTTTCAAAAAGTACAATCTTTGTCCCCATGTGCAATTGCAAACCGTAGTCTGGCTTTTTGTTGGCAGTTTTGGAACAGTGGCTTCTTCCTTGCTGAGCGGTCTTTCAGGTTATGTCGATATAGGACTCATTTTACTGTGGATATAGATACTTTTGTACCCGTTTCCTCCAGCATCTTCACAAGATGAAAAGTGCAAATCAATGGGATTGATTTGCACTTTTCGCACCAAAGTACGTTCATCTGTAGGAGACAGAACGCGTATCCTTCCTTAGTGGTATGACGGCTGCGTGGTCCCTTGGTGTTTATACTTGCGTACTATTGTTTGTACAGATGAAAGTGGTACCTTCAGGTGTTTGGAAATTGCTCCCAAGGATGAACCAGACTTGTGGATGTCTACAAAAAAATATTCTGAGGTCTTGGCTGATTTCTATTTGATTTTCCCATGATGTCAAGCAAAGAGGCACTGAGTTTGAAGGTAGGCCTTGAAATACATCCACAGGTACACCTCCAATTAACTCAAATTATGTCAATTAGCCTATCAGAAGCTTCTAAAGCCATGACATCATTTTTTGGAATTTTACAAGCTGTTTAAAAGCAGTCAACTTAGTGTATGTAAACTTCTGACCCACTGGAATTGAGATACAGTGAAATAATCTGTCTGTAAAGAATTATTGGAAAAATTACTTGTGTCATGCACAAAGTAGATGTCCTAACCGACTTGCCAAAACTATAGTTTGTTATCAAGAAATGTATTTGTGGAGTGGTTGAGAAATGAGTTTTAATGACTCCAACCTAAGTGTATGCAAACTTCCGACTTCAACTGTAGTTTAAAAAAAATACTCTCCACAGACTTTTTTGTTAATCTGTTAGGGCTCTTGCTCTGCCAGTGACATTGTATACAGGAGAATCAGTGTAGTAACCCTTAACAATAAGTTGTTCTTATACCTGTGTAGTAACACTGACATTACGACTGGAACTCACATAATGCTTAAGTAATTGACATTATGAAACTAAAACTAATTAGATACCAATCAAAAGTATAATCTAGTATCAGTGTGTAGCCTGTGGCACCTAGCTGGTATGACACAAGGTGAGCATGTAAATAAATATCGAAGGTGGAACTCTCCAGTAGCAGTATCTGTTCCACCCAGAGTACAGGGAACAGTGCATATATTCCCTCTCACGAAAGTTTGTCGAACTTTTGGTCAGCTTACTTTTGTTTATTTTTCTGTGAATACTTCACCACGCTGCTTACTCAAGTAAATGACAGCCCTCGAAAACAATGATTTGTGTTGAAGTAGCCTCTGCCAAGTCCTCAACAACTGGATGTTCCGGTATTCAGGGGAAATGGAAAGAGCCTGTGAAGCGACTTCCGCTTTTGGACGTTAACAAGGCGACGCTCCATATTGCTAACTCCTCCTCCACATTTACTGGATTGGTTGAACAGAAGGGTTGTTTTCTTATCGCCAAGACCAGTATGTAGGGGATCGAGTTTCAGGCGTTTCTTTTACACCTGCTACGTTAGTGTTGCAGTGACGTGCTCTATGCTGTATTCGAGGGAAGCGTTCAAGGCTGTTGCGAGAAGCGGCTTTGACGCCATGTTTGTTGTAGTGTGGACAAGGGATAGGGTATGGCCTACCAAATGTAAAGGTATGTGCTTTTAACCTTTTTCTAAAATGTTTTATGAGATTGGAGAACATATTAGGAGGGATCTTAGACCATTCATATTGGGCTATTTTGCTTCCACTGGTCCTGTGGCCTTTGTTAAGGTCAACGGCATCCTGAACTTTATCAAGTACCAGGATATTTTAGACAAAAACCTGGTTGCCTCTGCCAGGAAACTGACACTTGGCCACAAGTGGATCTTCCAGCAAGACAATAAGCCCAAGCACACATCAAAATCCACAAAGAAATGGTTTAATTGACCACAAAATGAACCCCATTGAAAACCTGTGGTTTGAATTAAACAGGGCAGTCCATAAGAGCAGACGAAGGACATCAAGGATCTGGAAACATTCTGAATGGAGGAATAGTGTAAGAACCCTCGCAACGTGTTCTCCAATCTCAATTTTTGGAGCATATAAAATAGCTCACTATTTGTATTATTTATTTTATACACTATTTTTTACTAATCTTTACTGAGGGTGCCAATAATTACGGACCTGACTATTTAATTCAGAGTGAGATGTACATTACACTGGCCCTGGTGTTTTCTAACGTCGGCTCCACACACATCCACTGGGAAGACAACTCCATCCAATACAAGGTGCTCTAGAGACAGGAACCATTAGCCAAGTTATTAGACTGATATATCCACCACATCATTAGTACCACCCTCACAGGGACGGGAATTTGAACAGAAGTCCTCATTCTTCATCTGTGGGTGGCGCTCAGAGGTCTGTGGCGCACTGTCTGAATAGACTCCATTGTATCTCTGATTAGTAGTAGCTCAGTGTTTTGTTGTCTGAGCAAATATTCAGCATGTCACTGTCTGAGCAGCAAAGCCAAAGATTTTTGTCTGACCAGGTAACTGCTGTCGCACTCTCTGACACTGAGTAGGTGGAAGGCTGGGGAGGTTTACTATGGCACTATGGTAACTCCATCATTAAGGGCAACAGCCAGGCTAATGAACCTGCTAGTGACAGCATTGCGTGCGAGAGGTATAGAGGGACTGAATTCCCACTGCAACCTCCATGCTGGGCACAATAAGAAAGAGTGTGAGAAAGACGGAGAGAGCGAGAGAGGGAGAGTAGGCTATGCATAGGATCGGCATAAAAAACAACCCCTGATAATTAGCTCAACCGGACTAACTCCCGTTTCCAAATGAATGATTAACCTCTCAAATGTTTCCATTTGGACCTCAGTTCCCATCACAGGGGAGAGGAGGGAAAATAATAAAATCCTACATCCACAGAAAATACATTTTCCCATAGAGGACAATAGTGATGCAGAAAGGAGCGAGACAGAAATGTGGAGAGAGAGATTACATAAATACCACTGTGCTCCAGAAAGACAAAGGTTTGGTAACATCATTTGTCTATTCTGAAGCATTTTGAGAAAGGAGAGGTGGAGCAACTTGGTGTAGTCTTGGTTCAACTGTAATCTGTTCTAATGAGGGTTGAAGCCAAGCAGGTCACACTGAAATGAGTGGATTAGTGCTGCTACTGCCGACAATCATGTTCATTAGGACCACCAGCGCTACTGCTGTACAAGTTGTCCTGTAGGTGTATGAAAATAATTGGACAAAATGCAGACGTAGGAAGACTGCATGAGGCAAATTATCTGCCTGTTGGTTAGTACAGATAGAGAGTGAAAGGGAGAGAGAGAGGGAGGGAGGAAGAGAGAGTATAAGAAATAGGCTTTACTCAGAGAGCAACGTTTCACATCAATGTAAGGAAAAAGCCTTCTTAGACGTTAAATCCAGTCCAGCTCCTTAAGCCTTTCTGTCTCTTGAACGCTCTTCCTGCCTTTCCCTCTCTCGCTAAAGATCTGATAAATCTGTAGGAAAAAAAGACTTGCCAAGTAACTGTTTCTTTGGCTCAGAAGAGCTAAAAGGATACACAAATTGCTTGAAGGGCACTGACGAAGAGAGATCTTTAATGTGCAAGCTTTTCATATTCCTTCTTTAGCACGCTGTTTAATAAACGCAGACACACACACACATACATTAAGAAAATGAACACAACACATGGACACACAGAAACACCACACACACTCACTCTATATCTCATCCAAGTCCATGCCCCATGGGAGTGTTGTTGCCTGTGGAGGGTGGAGGGAGCTGTGGCTCGCTGTATCCCCCTCTTCTCCCATCCCCTCAGCAGAGTCTGAGCGCTGAGCTGAGCGCTACCTTTGATAACAGGCAGATGAGACATAGCTGCTCTAATAACCCTCACTAAAACAGACAAGAAGAAGACATAGATGCCAATGAGATGGGACTGCCTTTTGAATACGATCAGTGTGGTGTCCAACGTGAAACGGTTAAGATAAGGGCTCAATAATTCAGTCTGACAAAAAGAAAAACTATTCAGCTACACACAAAAAGGTCTGAAAATAGGCTGTGAGAGAGGCACGGGAATCCCATCTGACATACAATTGGTCATAATTGAAGTTGATAGACCACAGAGCTGTATCAAACTAACAGATGTCATACAGTACATGGTCAGATTCATAACAGTAAAATAGAGAGTACGTGAAGCCCTATGTAAGAGCAAAACTAGACTCAAAATAAGTGTTGAAGTTAAAAGATGATTTCTATCTGTGATAGAAAAGGTGTTAATAATGGAAACTTGTGTAGCAACCACCTTCTGGCTTGACACAAATGGATAACATTGGACTTTGGTGAGTATGCATCTCTTGCACTTCATTTCAACTTGATCCATTAGGTTACATAAGGGCATGTGCCCTCAAAGAAAACAGTTTGAAGGATAAAGTTAACTCATGATTCGCTCTCCTTTCCTCTAAGCCCTCCCTTTTCCTTTCCCTGTTACACCTTCTGCTCTACAAACACCAATATCTACTTTTTCTGAAAGTTAGTCAAATAATTGTAATATTAATATAGCATCACACAGCTGAGCCCTGACCCAGCAACTTGAAAACATTCCTATAACATCATTGGGACATTAGTAAAAAAGCCCTTAGTGTAACGGTTTTCTGTATGTGAAGGAGAGTCAGACCAAAATGTGGCGTGGCTATTGCGATCCATGTTTAATGAAACAAAGTAAACACGAATCAAATACAAAACAATAAACGTGCCACGAAAACCGAAACAGCCTAATACTGGTGCAAAGTAACACAGAGACAGTAACAAGGACAATCACCCACAAAACCCAACACCAAACAGGCTACCTAAATATGGTTCCCAATCAGAGACAATGACGAACACCTGCCTCTGATTGAGAACCATATCAGGCCAAACATAGAACTAGACAAACTAGACATGTAACATAGAATGCCCACTCAGCTCACACCCTGACCAACCAAAACATACAAACATACAAAGCAAACTTTGGTCAGGGTGTGACACTTAGGCACTCAACCATCAGAGTTACATCAAGTTATATCTGTCGACTTTGACCATGATGTAGTGTTGTTGAGTGCAGAAACAGTGCAGAAACAGTCAGGCTACCTCAATTCAGCATTATTCCTTCCAAAACCCCATAATTTGCATCAGGCAAATTATGCATCAGGAAGAAATGTTGGTTGGTCCTCTGCATAACGATAAATATGTTGCAATAGAAGAGTTTCATCCCTACGGAGAAATCATGAGTAATTAAAAGCTATCTCTGTTTATTTCTGGATCTTGTGTGTGGTTGAAGGGGTGGGATGTAGGCTAAATGGGACACATTCTACACTCAGTATGGGACTTTAAAACTGAGCAATGGAATGAAATTCAGGATGATTCATCAGGCCAACTGCTTCATGCTTTAACATCAGATCTAATGGGCCATTATTTATATTAAATACATTTAATCAATGTTAGATACATTTAAGGAATTTAAAGACATCATGATGAGATATAACCAGGAATTCGGCGTGTGACTAACATAAAAAAAGCCTGATGGAAAAGTGGTGAAACTGCTTAAATCCGTCAGGACTGCCACACGTAGCTGCATTTTTCCTTGGGATGCAGTATTAAAAAACATGAAGAACCCAATATTTTTCCAAGTATCTCTGAAAGATCATGCTAATTTAGTATTTTTGGTCTGTTCTTTCAAATCTAGAAATAATTGGCTAGATTTTACATTTTTACAACTGCAGAATATGCAAATATCCTCCTCCAAAAATAATAATTGTAATTTATATGAAAACATTATGTAAGATAGTAATCATACAGAGTTAAGCAGATACTGTACGCAGATGCTTTAACATTGTGTGATTGTACACAAAATATATTACATAATAACTGACAAGGGATTTCCAAAGTGCTTTCGATGTCAATGCACTTATACTGAATGGTTTCCTAGTCTCTCATTACAATCACCTACCATCCTTACCATGGATCACTTAAACTGCATAATACATGTGTGTGTAATGTATGTGTTCACCTAGGTCATATCTTATGATTGGGGCACAATGGAATAATCAAGATTACTTATGGGACAGGTGCACTAATTAAAACTGTATGAAGAAGACATAAGTTGCTCTTATACCTACACTACCGTTCAAAAGTTTGGGGTCACTTCAGAATGTTCTTGTTTTCCATGAAAACATACATGAAATGAGCTGCAAAATGAATAAGAAATATTGTCAAGATATTGACAAGGTTATAAATAATTTTTTTTTTTTTAAATAATAATTTTGTCCATTAAACTTTGCTTTCGTCAAAGAATCCTCCATTTGCAGCCTTGCAGACCTTTGGCATTCTAGTTGTCCTTGTACCTTGTCAGCTCGGGGATTTGAACTTGCAACCTTCCGGTTACTAGTCCAACGCTCGAACCACTAGGCTACCCTGCCGCCCATCAATAGGGTTGAGATCCGGTGACTGTGCTGGCCACTCCATTATACACAGAATACCAGCTGATTGCTTCTTCCCTAAATAGTTCTTGCATAGTTTGGAGCTGTGCTTTCGGTCATTGTCCTGTCGTTGGAGTGAATTGGCTCCAATTAAGCGCCGTCCACAGAGTATGGCATGGCGTTTCAAAATGAGGTGATATTAGTGTTACATGCAGTGTTACTACACAGATGGTGGACTCCCTATTCACCCAAGGAGGCCAAGAGGTAAGTACACAGGTAAGAGCATCTTACTGTAAAATATTACCTAAGAAAAATATTGGAAACAAGAACATGAGTGGATGGATCCACAAAAAGAAAAAACCCATGAAGCTTCAACTAGCTCTCACAGTCTCACGTCAGAATTAGACATTCATCCATGTTTCTCACAGTGGTGGAAAAAGTACCCAATTGTTGTACTTGCGTAAAAGTAAAAATACCCTGGGGCGGCAGGGTAGCCTAGTCGTTAGAGCGTTGGACTAGTAACTGAAAGGTTGCAAGTTCAAATCCCCAAGCTGACAAGGTACAAATCTGTCGTTCTGCCCCTCAACCCACTGTTCCTAGGCCGTCATTGAAAATAAGAATTTGTTCTTAACTGACTTGCCTAGTTAAATAAAGATAAAAAAATACCTTAATAGAAAATGACTCAAGCAAAAGTGAAAGTCACCCAGTCAAATACTACTTGAGTAAAAGTCCAAAAGTATTTGGTTTAAAATTTACTTAAGTATCAAAAGTAAATGTAATCGCTAAAATATACTTCAGTATCAAAAGTATAAATAATTTAAAATTCCTTATATTAAGCGAACCAGACGGCATGATTTTCTTCAACACTCACGACATCATTTACAAACTAAGCATTTGTGTTTAGTGAGTCTGCCAAATCAGAGTCATTGACCAGGAATTATCTCTTGATAAGTGTGTGAATTAGACCATTTTTCATGTCCTGCTATGCATTCAAAATGTAACCAGTACTTTTGGGTGTCAGGGAAAATTTAAGGAGAAAAAGGTACATTCATTTCTTTAGGAATGTGGTGAAGTAAAAGTTGGCAATAATATAAGTAGTAAAGATACCCAAAAAACGACTTAAGAGGTACTTTAAAGTATTTTTACTTAAATACTTTCCACCACTGGTTTCTCAAACATGACATTTCGAAGTTGTTGCAAAGTCAAATTTGGAAGTGCTTAAGGTTAAGTTTAGGCATTAAGAGTTAAGGTTTGGGATAAACTTAAAACAAAAATCAAAAAAATAATATTGCTGGATTCAAACTTGCAACCAATGGAATCAGAGGCAAATTCCTACTCGAAGGTAACAGCGCTCACTGTTGCCCCTAGTGGATGGTTACCACATCGTCTTCCAACATCCTCAGACATGGGTGGATGTTGAATAATGACTTGTATCAAGGGTGACCTGGCTGGAATCAAAGGCTGCAGGCACATTGCTTTGATCCACACGGCTAAAGAAATGGTTACAAACAGTTACATATCCTCTGTGAGTACACTGCCAGCATTCCTTGTTTCCTGTATCCCATACTGTTGAAACTGAGACAACTGAAGGGGCCAGAGAGATTATCTCTGAACAAGAGTGATGAGTTGATTCTACATGGAGTTAGCCAGCTGACCTCATCTTTACATTATTTAACTTAAAAGCTTGTTAAGAGAACTCACAACGGAGCTTGAATCTAAGATGAATATCGAAAAACTGTTTACTTAGCGACTGTTATTTAAAGTGATAAAGAAAGCGAGGGAGAACACTCAGATCTATGCATTTAATGAACTTCACCTGAGCAGCTAACATGTCTAGTGCCCCCAAGACTGAAAGTTCTGGCTGGGTTTGCCAAGGCCTCCCGACCACCGTGTGCCAGGCTAGACAGCCCAGCTCAGAGGCACTATGACAAGTGGAGGCTCCAAGGCACACAGAGGTGCCAACAACCTGGCTGATTATGCCAACCCAGTTCTATGGGGCAGGGAATCCCTGCAACAGTTTCCATCTCCTTTCTCCCTGTGCTGTGTTCATGAAGCACAAGGTTCTGTTGTGTTCACGCGTCTAACTCTCGCTGTTTAGAGTAGTCTTGAACTGCAGAAGATTGTATAGGGAAATCTAATACATTTCAATAAAAATGCTATTTGCAGATCAAATACAATTTTATTTGTCACATACACATGGTTAGCAGATGTTAATGCGAGTGTAGCGAAATGCTTGTGAGTCTTCATGCAGATATTTAGAGTAAAAATTAACTGACTTCCTGGAAGTTGTTAAGCACATGTTGACAGAATGGAAGTTTTGACACAAAGCAAAGCACTCAATCTGACACTCCGATAAGAGCCTTTCCCCATGCTGTTCATTCTATGACTACTATTTCTCTCTGTGTTCTTAGTACTGGTCCAGGACCATGGTAGGCCATTCTCCATCTGACTAATAAATGAGCTTGCTGTGCACATTGATCCCTCTCCCCCTCATATGGAGAGTAAGTGAGAGGCTCATTGTAATGGACACAAGCGCACTGACCCTCTCTCAGTTAATTTGTTTTTATTGACTAGAACACCTGAGTTTCCAGTTGTAACTTATCAGGGTTAGCACAGGCTTCAACAGAGCTGAAGCTCCATGCTCACTCCACTCAACAACAGATGGGAACAGGGGGACGATTACATCACTGTCCAGCCCTAGTGTCCACTGCACACACTCTATCTGACCTTTGCTCGGCCTTTACTCCTTGTTCTCTTCTCTATGACCTGACCTCTGAAGCTACCCTAATACTGTTCATCTCAGCCAAACGTATAGCATTGTTATGAAAACAGATGGGAAGAGATACCTGACAATCTATGCCCATACCTCAGAGTTACGGTATGCAACCCCCCCCACCTATGAGAGCATCTGCTGCCTACACAGAACAAAGCACCAGGGACATAAGTTGCAGCAACCTTGGGCACATTGGGAGCCAATGGACTTCTCTTCTTCCTCAATAGCCATCCAAGCACACAACACATCAATTCACTGACAAAGTCACAGCTGAATCACACACGACTCATTAGTGCTAGAGGAAACAAGATCCTGTAACTCCTTAAAACAGAAGTATAAAAGTCGGTCTACCTATGAATATTAATTCTCAGCCTTGGCTGAGGGTGGAGTGTCTTGGGGCATCATGCATAGCTGCGGTTTCATTTCACAGCATTTGTTTAGGGACTCCACGCCACTCCTAAGTCTGTGCTGAAGAGAGGAGACAGGGATAGGGTGAGGGGAGGAGGTAATTATTGGGACAGGGCTGATGTGAAGTTGAAAGCTTAGAGGGGCTGTGTCTGATTAATCATATGCACAATTCAGGTGGAGAAATTAAATTCCTCTCCATTCCTCCCCGTATGCCCCTTAATTACTAAACTCTTCAGCAATCGAATCAGAAGCTTCATTTACAAACAAAGGATTCAGGAGAGGCACTTTATATTGCCTTAATTGTGAGGTGTGTTGATGAGATGACTACAAAGTTGCATATTATCCATTGAAGTACAGCGAGGACGGGGGATGGTAGATGTACCAGACTGGTGATCTGATAGATATTATATGCAAAGGCTGAATAAAAATGAAGAGGACATGGTTGGTGTGAGAATGTGTGAACCATGAATTATCATGGGGAAATGAAGATCAGTAATGAATAGTCACGAAGAGAGAGGAAAGTGGATGCAATTCTACTAGAGAGCATGAACCTGATTTAATGAGGAAGTAATGTCTGCTTCATATGCTTGTGTACTGCAGTAAAATGCCTTTAGAACACTCTCAAACCACAGAGGCGTAAATTGAGAGAGAATCCTGTTAAATCAAACATTTTTCTCTCAATGGCTGGTCTAACATAGCCTATAGCAGGGTTCCCCAAATCTGTTTGAAAGTATCCCCATGCATAATAGAGAGACATCATTACAATTCATTTGTAGACTGGAAAAGTGACCATAAAAAGCCCCAACAGATATATTTGACAAAAAAATGATTTCAAACCTTGCTTACGTTTGTATATGATCACATCTGTTTAGGCTTCTTGTGTTCTGGACCCCTGACCATCCATTCAACTAAAATGTGTCCTGCGCCTGAATCTAGTCATACCTGGCCTATAGTATGCGGGGCGATACACATTTGACGCTGTATGACTATAAAGGTCGACTACTCACGGGACAGATCATATTTTCTCTCTAATATTATGCAGAATGAAGGCTGCCAATACTGAGCGCCAGGGAAAAGTAACATAACATGATAACCTCTTGGGATAATCCTTCCAAAGGTTGTGTGGTGTGTGTGCTCTGTTTTTTTTAATCAATAGGTTTCACACGAAAATAAGTTAAGGTTGAGGGATGGCTATGATCCGCACTGTGCTGAAAGGAGGACTATTCAGCTTGTGAGCCACACAGGTTCAGATGACATACCTGTGCTACTTTATGCAGTCTATCAGGGGAAGGCAAATGCGATTCATTCATTATTCTTTTCGCATTCAATTCTCCAATGGATAGTAGGCTATTACATCAGCCCCTCCTTTGCGAGGAATAAACTGAGGGAATCGAGGTGACGGATTCAGTTGTCCCGAGAGAGCATACAACTATTTCAGAATGCAGACAATATAATGCGTAGGCTATTATAATAACTAGACAGTGGAAATGTGTTCTTCTAGATTTTGTATTCACTGACGCCACACACGCTGACGCTTCGACTGAACTTGGGATTGTAGTGTAGTAGACTACCCAAGAACAAAGCGCATGTGAATTCAAATCAATAACAATGGTAGACGACTAATATAATACTATATAAAAGGACCTTCTATACAAACTATACAATACGACCAAATATGGTAAAACGACTAAAAAAATATTGTCAATTGTTTACTTGCCTCATCTCTTTGCAATCATTTAACTCATTTTAATCTGTAACCTAGTTTTACGTCAGCAACTCTTAATTATCCATTCAAACATTTATATAATATAACATTTTGAACTCACGAATTTTGTACCTAGGCACCGATAAAATATTTTCTGGTGTCCACTTTAACGCGACTCGTTCCCCTATAATTTAGAGGTGTATTTAATAAATCCCACCCAAGAACCCCCACATAGTACGAACAAATTAAACATTACTGTTATTTTTATAGAAAAAAAAGATGTCTAAGTGAACACTTACTCAGATGGAGAGCAAGAGGCAAGAAAATACACGCGTAATTCACGAGGGATACCATTCTGCTCAGGTCACTCAATTCAGAAAAAAAGACGCGTCTGAAACAAGTAAAAATCCGCGTCAGAGTGTTACAATCCGTTTGCTGAGCACATCTACTTTGCTACATAGGTGAGAACGTTGCTCAGTATCATGTTCACGAGAAGAGCGCCTACTCTTATGTATGCATCTCTATGGTGTATCTAGTGTGCGTGAGGGAGGGCGCATTTGCGCGGAGTAGGGCAGACTCAAAATCTCGTCTCCACCTATCATGACCCATTAGATGGATACCGATATGTAAGGGAGAAAAGTGCTATTTTAACCTCAATGTGGCAATTAACCCATGTTCATCCTCATGGAAAAAACATGCTTGTGTCAAAAAGTTACCATCTTTAGTTTTATGCACCCGCGTCAAACAACTCCTATGTGGAAGGGGGATTCGGCTATTATCTTTAACACAAAATGTAAAAACGTAAATGTGGTGTCGAATAGGCTACATGTGAAATAAAGGGCACTATGCAATGCATTAATCATTTTCTTTTTTTATTCCAAAACGTTTAGGGTAAAAGAAACGAGTAAAATATACAACAATCCAAGCACAGGGAACAAAGCACGATGGAAATGACAATCAAAATGAGTAATACACAAAACATGATTTCAATGTTTTTGAAAACGAGGAAAAAATATTTAGATTGTATAGCGTTTATGTACAAGCTTACTGTTATCAACATTCATGTCTGATTCTTGTTGCTTAACCCTGATCAATATGAAACATAAGTAAAACTAAGAGCATGGAAACCATCCTGCTTTTACACTTCAGGTCAAACAACTGCTATTCCAGTTACCAGACATGGAACTTAATACAATAAAAGATGGATCATCAACCTCCTCCACCACGGACAGATTCCTCCTCACTCTCAACGTTGTGGAGAAAGACATTACTGTCTGCTTTACACAGCTTCGTGGCTTGATAATACAGATGGCTTATAACCTTGAATATAGCAGTTTGCCTTTTTATGCACGGTTCTCCTGAGCATACAGGCATACCTAGCGTTTTGTCAAGCAATCAGCAGCTGAAGGTGACCTAGCAACTATATAGTGTTCACTGATTTAACTCATAATTGAAGCAAAGAAAAACTGGGAGTTGAGAATCAACTTTCAACAAGTCATGTTAAATAAATTGGAACACCAAAAGGTGCTTATCAAACAAACCACTACTATGGTCAAACATAATTCTGACCTGGTAAAATAAGCATGCCTCAGGACTAGTGTGCAGGACTGGCAAGAAACACCTCCAAGCTTAGTTCACACTGCCCTATGTCCCCCTCATTCTACTTTTGGTCTAAGAAAGGAATGTTACGTTCATAACAAATAACTGTCCTTAAAATTAGATGACAAGACATCAAGATGATGACAAGATGACAAGACAAGATGATCATGGGTTTAAATATTTCCCATCACTCCTACAGTAAAGTGGAATTACATAATAATTTATGAGAACTTTTCTAGCCAGCCTCTATTGTCAAATCATGTTTGTATTCCTAATGCAAAGATGCTCTTTCTGTGCTATTTGAATCCTTGTTTGCAAAAGAAGTAATTGATAAGTGTGCGTAAACCCAGTAACACACTCTTTTACAGTCAGGCAAATACGGTTAATTTACACAATTGTTTCAAATGGCATAACAACATCTAAAGGTAGTGGAGGCCAAATCCCCATCAGTGAAGTACAATAAGGCACTTACTATAAATGTTTTGTTCCTGCACATTAAAGGTTTGAGAGGGAAAACAAACATCTTATTTGCATGACACTCAACTGACCAGTGGCATAGTAGGCATTGGGCAGTTGACATTCATAATGCAACCCAACATTGCGGAGTTTCACAGGTCTGTTCCTAGATAATTAGACCATTTTAACTTGTTTAGAAGACAAACACGTATTAATACATTAAGCCATGCTCCCAGTTTTGTTGAACTTTCCAACTAGACTTTGCAAGTTGCCTAAAAGAAAGCATGCTAAAAAATATTAATGTGACTGCATTCAAGGGCTGCCCTCTAAAGAACAGGAGATGTACATCAGGTTTACAAACATAACTTGGATATCCTGATGCAAAAACGAGGCCAGTATAAGTAACAACTTGTTAGAAGCATTTTCTACGGATTATAACAACTTCAATAAGTTTTCAAGCAAGTTCATGAAATCATACAAGTCTTACAAATGTTAAGGATTGTTGGTATAAAAAAACCCAGGGCAAAAAAAAAAAAAAAAATTCAGGGACATGGGACAATTTTGTCGAGGTGCCATCAAAAGAGTTGACCTTATAAAGCTATACATGTGGACGGCCCTATTAGTTTCTAAGACTCCACAAGCATACTCCTGTCCTATGTACATAGTAACACGGAAATATCAGAGAACGGAAAAAACTAACCGTGTAGATTGAAAGCCTACTGTAGAAGTCCCTCAAAGCGAAATACACTGGGTTTAACAGAATGGTTGAATATACAGAAAACATAAAAGGCTCATCCATCTGTAACGACCGTCTACATTTAGGATAGGTATTTCTGAAACAGCCTCTTGTGGATATGACAAGGAAAAGACAAATAGATGGTAATGGCAAGGTTCGTAGTACTCATGAACAGCGGGTGTCCACTGAAAAAAAATCCTTCAATCTACACAAGTCCAAAAAGGGCAAACCCAGTCTGTTCTTGCCATTTCTACACGTAAAAATTTAAGATAAAACAAAATGTTCCATTTCGATGTACAATGCATCAAAAAGTGACGAGGGTACAGAAAGTGCAGAGCCATCGGAAAGTATTCAGACCCCTTGACTTTTTCCACATTGTATTACGTTACAGTCTTATTCTAAAGTGGATTAAATAAATGTCCTCAGCAATCCACACACAATAACCAATAATGACAAGGCAAAAACAGGTTTAGTCATTTTTCAAATGTATTAAAAAATAAACAGAAATACCTTATTTACATAAGTATAAGTAAAAACCAAGCCATAAGGTCTTAGTAATTGTCCATAGAGCTCCGAGACAGGATTGTGTCGAGGCAAAGATCTAGGGACGGGTAGCAAAAAAATGTCTGCAGCATTGAAGGGTCCCAAGAACACCTTAAATGGAAGAAATTTGGAATCACTCTTCCTAGAGCTGGCCACCTGACCAAACTGAGCAATCAGGGGAGAAGGGCCTTCGTCAGGGAGGTGACCAAGAACCCGATGGTCACTGACAGAGCCCCAGAGTTCCTCTGTGGAGATGGGAGAAACTCTCCAAACATATGTGTGCCAAGCTTGTAGCATCATACCCAAGAAGAGGGTCTGAATACTTTGTAAATGTAATATTTACATTTTTCATAAATTAGCAAACATTTTTGCTTTGTCATAATGGGATAATATGTGTAGATTGATGAGGGGGAAAACGATGTAATCAGTTTTAGAATAAGGCCGTAAACTAACAAAATGTGGAAAAGGTCAAAGGGTCTGAATACTTTACGATCGCTCTGTACATCATGCTCACATCTCTTTAACAACAGCTCTGCTCCCCTCAGCACATCAACGAAACTCACTGCACTTTGTTCTAGCTGTGTGGGAGCAGAACAGGGAAGTGAAGGGGCTCCATCATTGGGCGCCAAGCACAGAACTAGTGATTGACCAGGCCCTGAAGCATCATCACCAGGCGCCGGGCTCTCTTGCTGAGAGGACTGTGTGGGTCTGACTGCAGGAACTGGAACAGCTTCTGTCGGACCTGGGACAGCACCGCACTCATGTGGTCCCTCGTCACCGGATCACCATGGTCCAGGTTCATCACAGCATCCTCCAAGTAACTGATACAGACAGAGAGAAGGTTACCACGGGCTTTTAGAAGACTCGGTTTGTACCATTTAAGCCAATAGTATTATTGGCTTGCATGTCCCGACGAAGTTGCCCTAATGACCTTGCAGCCGATGGCAAAGATTTGAATGGCTTGATTAAAACAGTAAACGCAGTGGAGTGACCCTGATCGCTCAGCAGCACTGTCCTGTTACCCAATCCAGTGGCTCAACCCAAATGCATCACATCAGATTGTTCCAATTTTACATCTGCAGACCCAATCCAAAGCATTTAAAACCTCTAAGCACAGTTCTCTCAATGGTAATCTTGGGGCTTAAGAGCCATTAACCTCCCAACGCTCAAAGGGACCAATTTCCCTCTAATTTCAGCAAAGTCCTACATTTATATATATCACATACCTTGGACAACAGCCCAATCAGGACTCTTCTCTACTGAGACTGATATGCCCTTAAAAGCCCTTGCAAAGTTACACTGACAGTCCTTAAATTTTGAGGTCAAAATAAGTTAAAACAGATATCTTGTACCATGCATTAAAAAGGCATGGAGTGTTTGAAAAAGGCCCTTCATATGTACAGCCTCAGCTACAGATTCAGTCCCACAGATGTAGAACTCTCAACAGCTGGCCAGTATCAGGCTGATAGTTTAGGGTGTCATTCAAACTGGATTAAGACTGATCATTTGAGCTCTTAAAGAGCAGTAAAGGGACTTGGCAGTGCATTGTCTGGACATGTTTTCATATTCATAGGCCTGTCATGTTCCTATTACACACATTTGTTACATGGTCTAAACTCGTAAAAAGCAGTAGAGCTGCAGTTTGACACAGCTCAACATGGAGGAAATGTGACTAAGGTTTGTCATTACATTACATTTACATTTAAGTCATTTAGCAGACGCTCTTATCCAGAGCGACTATGTTCCTTGAGGAAGGCTTGTAAAAGAGAGCACAAACCTGATTAAGAGCAAACACATTCTTAAACACACCAAAGGTGTGTTTAAGAATTAAAATGGATGTGTTTTGATATTAAGAACGAACACATGCTCTTTCAATGACAGACTGACCAGGTGAAAGCTATGATCCCTTATTGATGTAATTTGTTAAATCACTTCAATCAGTGTATATGTAGGGGAGGAGACAGGTTAAATGATATTTAAGCTTTGAGAGAATTGAGACATGGATTGTGTATGTGTGCCATTCAGAGGGTAAATGGGCAAGACAAAAGATTTAAGTGCCTTTGAACAGGGTATGGTAGTAGGTGACAGGTGCACCAGTTTGTGTCTAGAACGCCGATGGGTTTTTCACGATCAACGGTTTCCTAGGTTTCTAGACAACTTATGACATGCCGCTGTGGGTGCGCATGCGTACCTGATCTTGAGCTCAGAGCGTGTGGCCAGGTTAGTGGACAGCTGCTGTATTAGGGACAGCAGCACTGGCTGGATGAGGGGGCAGGGATGCTGGCCAAACACCTGCTGGGAGTCGATGGTCTCGCACACATACAGAACCAGGTTCAGGTCAGAGGCTGACAGGGCCTATAGAGGGGGGTTGGAGGAGAAGAGACCGATCAGACGCCACAGGTATCTTTAAATGATGCCCTCTGACATTCACCACGCATTGGACAGGAGACGCTGTGAGCAGCTGGGAGGCAGAGGGGAGCAGGACTCTCACCTGTTGGAAGGCCTGGTTGAGCTGTCCCTGCTGCAGCAGCTGCAGGATGCTGGCTTGCTGGGCCTGGTAGTCCAGGTGTGCGGTGGGGACAGGCGTGCCTGCAGCAGAGCGCATGGCCTGCATGATGCTGGAGTTCACAGCTGCCTGCTGCTCCTTCATGGCCATACTCACCTCACCCTTCACAATGCGCTGCACCTGGGTCAGGATCGAGTCCTGCAAACTGGACACAGGACCGAACCGGCACCGTTATATACCCAAGGTACACTATCAAAACATTGAAATAGTAAAAAATGTGTAAATCCCTACAGACATTTTTTGAAACACTTAAAAAAAAGGTATTCAGTCCAACCTAAAAATCTATAAACTCAAGTGCCATGAAATTAATTGCATCGCAGACTGTGGTTCAATCGAATTTATGTACTGAAATTAAGCAAGGAATAAGGTGTTTGTTTCTGCTCAACCAATCCATTACACAGCCACTCAATATGGCAACCCAAACTGCTTGCTAAGGCATCTGTTTGTGATGCCTGATCAATCTCTAGTTGCTTTACCAATCACTAATACAAAAAAAAAGAAAAAGAAATTGAGCTTTCTGTTGGGCGTTGGTTGGACTTACTTTCCCACCGTCATGTGGAGCTGATGCTGGACCTCAGAGCGGACACTTGCTGTGATGGTGGTGGCCAGCTGATCCGTTGAGTTCTGGAACGTGTCAATCATCTGTTGCAGCTGGCCAATCATAGGATCCCGTGCTTCCTGCTCATGCTGCTTCTTGTTCTTCACATGGGTCTCCAGTTGCTGGATATCTACAGAGGAAAACAAACATCCTCAGTACGACACAAAGATCTGTCAGGCATATTCAGATGTGCTGTTAGCATAATACAAAATCAGCTGAATAAACAAATATAGCAAATATTTACAATGCATACAAAGCCCACTGCTCTTCTTGAATTAAACATATGATAAATGTGAAAAGCTAAAAATGAGGCTAAGTTCTTGACCTTGCTCTCGTGGTACTGCATAAAGCTAACAAACAGCCTGGAGTAGAAATTCTGAGGGTTAACAGTTGGTAATAGGATTGTCTTACACTCATGGGTGCCCTGCTTGAAGCTCTCATTGATCTGCTGGAACATAGACTGGCAGCCTCTCTCAAACACAGGCAGCACAATGCCCTGGAAAGCATCCTTGTAGGCAGCCTGGATAGGCCCCTGCATTGCCTCGGCAGCTGCTCGGCCAATAGCATCTGTGGTGTTCTGCACAGGAAGGGATAGAGAGATAAAGATGAATGCTTCAGGTCATTTTTATGTGTGCATTTTGACTGAAGACTAAATAAGAGAGTACTGAATAAGTGAGCTATGACAATTTTACATTCCTTGATCCAATGACCAACCTAGGATTTAGAGCAGAGGTGACCAAACTTTTTTGTCCCACGACCCCATTTTAATATGCGAGAGCAGTGGAAGGAAAGACATGGGTTCCCGAGAGTCGTAGCTTTCAGAAAATTGGGTCATTACAGCTTATAGCCTCAACCATTCAAAAGTTAACCAAATTGATAGGGAAAAAAACAGAACCCCTAATAGCAGATATTGAAGGTTACCCACGTGACCGCTGTTCTATGTACTAAGCGGCGTATTATAATTTATTTTCAACCCCAAGCTTGGGAAATGCTGCTCTAGAAACCATGATGATCTGAAGGTTGCCACTAACCTTTGACTTCACAACTTTGCTAACGTTCTCCTTCAGTGCTGCCTCCACAGCCGTCAGCTTAGCAGCAATGGTGTTACTCATTTGGGCAGTGACAGGCTCCAGGCTCTTGGTGATAGCTGTGAGGTAAGCTCAAACAGTTACCTCAGAGATTTTACACAGTGAAACACTTCTTTGATAAAAAAACAGAATATGTTATTGGAAAAATTAAGGAAGTGTACTAACTGTGAGGAACAGTCTTCTTCATCTCCTCTCGGAGAGTCTTGTCCAGCCGATTACAAAGGGTGTTACTGAGAGTTTGACCTAGCTGCTGCGAGAGATGCTCCTGGAGCTGCTGGTTACGGGTGTGTCCCTCTGCTAGGATTCTCTCCATCCTCCTCTCTGAGAATCAATGCCGGGTCAAGGATCAGACACAGAGGAACTTGTGTGGTGGGTTGATGCAACAAAATAATGGTCTTAATTAAGCACCTTTCTAGAAGACAAAAGGTTCTTGGTTCATTTGAATTTAAATCCATTTAAAACTACAATATTTGCATTCATAACACTGCCCATATTGCAGTGATCATGGTTGGACGGTGTCCCAATTTTAATACCTTCCTACCGTTCCTGTACCATACCGGGGTGGGTATATGGTATTTCCGGCAATTTTATTTATATAGTGATCAAAAATAAAACAGATTGCAAGAACAGACCCTCCAGCTCAAAGTCGCACAACTATCTCAAAAGGTTTGCTGCAAAGCAAAAAAACAAATATTAGACAGCAAGGATCTTGATCCAGGAGGGGATTAAGCAAGAAGCAAGAAGCTTGACCTTACAAGCTAGCAAGTTAGCCAACCAAATGCATAGCTGGAGCCTTGAGCTGGAAAGAATGTATTAGATAGTTACACTTAGTTATAAAAATATTTAGCTGGCAGTAATGAATTTCAAGTGTGACTTGATCACCCCTCTTGAGCTGCACAACAGTAAATCGTCACGAAAGTTTCCGTTTGCTCCTTGTCGTGTGCTCTTCGTAAACAAAGCAGCTGCTTTGGGAAATGGCTTATCTCATTTATAATTCTCTATGGTACCAGAAAAAAGGGAGGTCTAGGAGTTGTAATTTGTAACATATCCCAGTTGTAAGGATACGTTCGTGCTCCTGCTGGCTGACCATGACGTGCTCTACGTGGGCTATGACAGAGCTCTGCACGGCATCCATGTGGCCCGTCACTCTCTGAAGCAGCTCCAGCTGACTCTGATGGAGCTCCGCTATCTCCCTCTGCTGGTTACGGAGCAAAATCAGGAGTTCTTCCAGCACCTCTGGGTTCATCTGCTACAGGTCACATCAGATGACAGAGGAAAGTTGATTTAATTTCACCTTTATTTAACCAGGTGGGCCAGTTGAGAACAAGTTCTCATTTACAACTGGACAAGATAAAGCAAAGCAGTGCGACACAAACAGAGTTACACATTGGATAAACAAACGTACAGTTAATAACACAATATAAAATTATATATACAGTGTGTGCAAATGAGGTAAGATTAAGGAGGTAAGGCAATAAATAGGCCATAGTGGCAAAATAATTACAATCTAACAATTAAACACTGGAGTGATAGATGTGTAGAAGATGAATGTGCAAGTAGAGATACTGGGGTGCAAAGTAGCAAAAAATAATAATAATATGGGGATGAGGTAGTTGGGTGGGCTATTTACAGATGGGCTATGTACAGGTGCAATGATTGATAAGCTGCTCCGACAGCTGATGCTTAAAGTTTGTGAGGGAAATATAAGTCTCCAGCTTCAGATATTTTTGCAGTTTGTTCCAGTCATTGACAGCAGAGAACTTGAAAAGTTCAGAAGACCATAACGTCTAAGCAAACCAGGTATACTGAATAATCTACTTATCCCATGTGGATCAGTTGGTAGAGCATAGCGCTTGCAATGCCAGAGTTATGGGTTCGATTCCCACGGGGGAACAGTGTGATTTTTTTATTTAATTTTTAAAAATGTATGTATGTAAGTCGCTCTGGATAAGCGAGTCTGCTAAATGACAAATGTAAACAAATGTTATTGCTGAAAATACACATAATGGGTGTACATCCTGGTGCCAGCGTCATAATCACAACAAACAACCATGATCACTTACTTGATGATGCTGCTCAGGCTGCCTGGACTGAGAGGCATGAGATGCATCCCTGAAAAGAGAAGGCAGAGAGGTCATTAGACATTGAAGTAAAATAACAGAAAAGGTTTACCATGACTGGTATCACCCACCCGTCATCTTTTTTACTCTTCCTCTTAAGTTTAGGGGAGCCTCTGGGAGAACTCTTCCACTCCTTCACTGGCAGTCTTTGAGACGACCTGGCTCCACAGTTCCCTGAAGACGACTCTAGACTGGCCACCTCATCGTCATGGTCACTGTTACAGGAAAGCAAAACAAGAGGTACAGGATAAGTGCTCACAGTTGGTGATAAGCAAGATTAAGGAATGGGTACAAAAAACCCTACAGGTTTAGGATGAACATTGAAGGTGCTACACATAGGATTTTTTTGTTGTAGAAATTTTGCATTGTAATTGCATTCAAAAACCATAATATATCTGGCACTAATAGTGGAATGATTGTGTTTCACAGTATTACTTACACACCAGTGTTGTGATTAGATGTGATATTTGCCTATTGATTTCTCCTGCCGGAGTGGCATCTGTTGTCAAACTGGGAAAGCTGTCCTGACTTTGTGCCCGTGTTATCTAGTGGAAATGGCAAATTTCCTGGTTGCAAAAATTCTACACTATTCGCTCCATTTCAGTTTGTGAGAAAACAAGCAGTTTTGTCAATCATTGTACCATCTAAATCACTGTGAAATATAGTTTCAATAAGAAAAAAATATTGTTTTTACAACTTCTTGAAGCTAATCAGCCGGGAACCAGCAGTCACCGGCCTGAGGGAAACATGAAAAGATGGTGAGATCCGGTAGTTAGTATGTAATCTGTAAATTACCTTGTTGACCCTCCGGAGAACCTTGAAGAGCCCCACAAACAGGGGACTCAACTTCTTACAGAGCGGGAGGGTCCTGGTGGTGTGAAATGGGATTGTAACAGGATTACCTAGGCAATGTTATAAAATATATAATATTTTGTCTATTTGCGTGTTTATACACTTCGCTATGCCAAGTCTCTCACATGCACACCATGTTCCCATGCTTCAATATACCAAGTCGCTCATGTGTACACGCTTCTTCAATGGCCCCCCAAGACACCATCCCCCAACGTAGGGATTTTAGTGAACGGCGACAGTACTATTCTCCTTGCAGGTCTCAAACCCGAGTCTCCCAGTCCGTTTTAGGAATGTAAAACTGAAATCTTAATGGAATGTTCTGGACGGCAGCTCAATTCCCTTCAATTATAATAATGTCCTGTGCCAATTGTGCTGTCCTATTGTCAGTCTATTATTTGTTTCAAAAGAGTGGGCCGTGAACCAGGTCTGGTTCAAATACTATGCTAAATATTACTATACTAAATACTTGGTGCTGGTGATTTATTTTGGAATTTGCACTTTTGACTTTTCCATTGTACCAGGCAAACCAAGCACAGTTTAAGTATTTTAAATTATTTCACAAAATTAATTTGAGTCCTCTGCTGTGTGAGCTGTCCCATACTTTTGTAATGTGAACTTTGTCACAAGAGGGCATACTTACCCATGATAACTCAAGCATTTAGCCACAAACTAAATCCATGGGCCATTTATAGGCACCCACAGCAAACACATCCCTTTAATCCCTATGGATTGAGTGCATCTGCACGCACAGTGAGGCGAAGACTTTTGCAGGATGGCCTGGTGTCAAGAAGGGCGCAAAGAAGACACTTCTCTCCAGGAAAAACAGCAGGGACAGATTGATATTCTGCAAAAGGTACAGGGATTGGATTGCTGAGGACTGAGGTAAAGTCATTTTCTCTGATGAATCCCCTTTCCAATTGTTTGGGGCATCTGGAAAAAAAGCTTGTCCAGAGAAGACAAGGTGAGCGCTACCATCAGTCCTGTGTCATACCAACAGTAAAGCATCCTGAGACATTCAAGTGTGGGGTTGCTGCTCTGGCTCCCCAATGGTGGAACAAACTCCCTCACGACGCCAGGACAGCGGAGTCAATCACCACCTTCCGGAGACACCTGAAACCCCACCTCTTTAAGGAATACCTAGGATAGGATAAAGTAATCCTTCTCACCCCCCCCCTTAAAAGATTTAGATGCACTATTGTAAAGTGGCTGTTCCACTGGATGTCATAAGGTGAATGCACCAATTTGTAAGTCGCTCTGGATAAGAGCGTCTGCTAAATGACTTAAATGTAAATGTAAATGTAATCAAAACTTCAAACAGTGGTTTTGGTCTACCAGCTTCAAATTAGGGCTGACCCCATTTAGTAGACTGGTCGATTGTTTGGTCAAAAGGCTGTTGGTCGATCGAGATTTAGTTGAGCAGTAGCAAATAAAAAAATCATGGTGTACAAGACATCTGTCTGACTCGTGCATATCTTGAGTGGAATGATCCATAGTCGAGGCCATGGGACTGGCACAGACTGATGGACTAAGACATTTGCTACATAAATTGTATATAGTTATATTATGTAAGAACAATGGTGCAGAACAAAAATAATATTATTTTATAACAAATGTGCTTTCACCCACATTGGATCGTGCTCGTTGTCCACGGGTTTGAAACGTATCAGTGCGCTGTTGAATGGGCACCTTTTCCAAGACCATGTTGCTATGGGCATAATAGCAACATTGACCAGCATATTGGTGTTGAGAACAATGCCCCAGAATTAGGAGATGAGAAAGCAACACTTACTATAATTGTCTAAGAAAAGTGAGGAGAGAGGAAACCCAACTTAATTAGGTCTATAATCAATAGCCTGTTAAATGTGCCTGGCTATATAAATCATCCATATAGATAGATATAGGTACATATAAATATAATGAGCGATGGCTGTGCGGCATAGGTAAGATGCAGTAGATGGTATAGAGTACAGTATATACATATGAGATGAGTAATGTAGGATATGTAAACATTATATAAAGAGGCATTGTTTAAAGTGACTAGTGATGTATTTATTACATCCAATTTTACATCGTCTCTCGTCCCAGCTTTGATGCACCTGTACTGACCTCGCCTTCTGGATGATAGCGGTGTGAACAGGCAGTGGCTCGGGTGGTTGTTGTCCTTGATGATCTTTATGGCCTTTCTGTGACATCGGGTGGTGTAGGTGTCCTGGAGGGCAGGTAGTTTGCCCCCGGTGCAGACCTCACTACCCTTTGGAGAGCCTTACGGTTGTGGGCGGAGCAGTTGTCATGCCAGGCGGTGACAGCCCGACAGGATGCTCTCGATTGTGCATCTGTAAAGGTTTGTGAGTGTTTTTGGTGACAAGGCAAATTTCTCCAGCCTCCTGAGGTTGAAGAGGCGCTGTTGTGCCTTCTTCACCACACAGTCTGTGTGGGACGACCACTTCAGTATGTCCGTGATGTGTACGCCAAGGAACTTAAACTTTCCACCTTCACTACTGACCCGTCGATGTGGATAGGGCGGTGCTCCCTCTGCTGTTTCCTGAAGTCCATCATCTCCTTTGTTTTGTTGATGTTGAGTGTGAGGTTATTTTCCAGTGTGGTTGCGTTGTCTGCAGACCTATTGGGGCGGTAAGCAAATTGAAGTGGGTCTAGGGTGTCGGTGATGTGATCCTTGACTAGTCTCTCAAAGCACTTCATGATGACGGAAGTGAGTGCTTCGGGACAATAGTAATTTAGCTCAGTTACCTTTGGTTTCTTGGGTACAGAAACAATGGACATCTTGAAGCATGTGGGAACAGCAGACTGGGATAGGGATTGATTGAATATGTCCGTAAACACACCAGCCAGCTGGTCTGCGCATGCTCTGAGGATGTGGCTAGGGGTGCCGTCTGGTCAGGTAGCCTTGCGAGGGTTAACACGTTTAAATGTTTTACTTACGTTGGCTGCGGTGAAGGAAAGCCCGCAGGTTTTGGTAGCGGGCCGTGTCAGTGGCACGGTATTCTCCTCAAAGTGAGCAAAGAAAATGTTTAGTTTGACGGTGTCCGTGACGGGGCTGTTTTTCTTTTTGTAAGCCATGATTGACTGTAGATCCTGCCATATATTTCTTGTGTCTGAGCCGTTGAATTGGGACTTTACTTTCCAGTCTCCATACTGACGCTTAGCTTGTTTGTTTTCCTTGCGGATGGAATAGCTACACTTAGTATTCGGTCATGTTTCCGGTCATCTTGCCATGATTAATAGCAGTGGTTCGCGCTTTCAGTTTTGCGAACGCTGCCATCAATCTATGGTTTCTGGTTGGGGAAGGTTTGAATAGTCACCGTGGGTACAACATCACCGATGCACTTGCTAATAAACTTGCTCACAAAATCAGCATATACATCAATGTTGTTGTATAAGGCTATACGGAACATATCCCAGTCCACATGATAGAAGCAATCTTGAAGCGTGGGGTCAAATTGGTCGGACAAGCTTTCTGTTTCCTGTTTTCATTTCTGCCTATAGGCTGGGAGCAATAAAATGGAGTCGGTCAGATTTGCCGAAAGGAGGGCGAGTTAGGGCTTTATATGCGTTGCGGAAGTTAGAGTAGCAATGATCCATAATGCTGCCAGCCCGGGTTGCGCATTCGATAAGCGGATACAATTTAGGGAGCCTTGTTTTCAGATTAGCTTTGTTAAAATTCTCAGCTAAAATAAACGCAGCCTCAGGATATGTGGTTTCCAGTATACATAGAGTCCAATGAAGTTCTTTCAGGGCTGTCGAGGTGACTGCTGGGGGGGATATACATGGCTGTGATTATAATCGAAGAGAATTCTCTTGGTAGGTAATGCGGTTGGGCATTTGATTGTAAGGAATTCTCGGTCAGGTGAACAAAATGACTTGAGTTCCTGTATGTTGTTATGATCACACCACGACTCGTAAATCATAAGGCATACACCCACGCCCTTCTTCTTACCAAAGAGATGTTTGTTTGTACGGCGCGATGCGTGAAGAAACCAGGAGGCTGTACCGACTAACGTATCCCGAGTGAGCCATGTTTCTGTGAAACACCCAATCTACCTACCTCATCCCCATACTGTTTTTATTTTATTTACTTTTCTGCTCTTTTGCACACCAGTATCTCTACTTGTACATCATCATCTGCTCATTTATCCCTCCAGTGTTAATCTGCTAAATTGGAATTATTCGCTCCTATGGCCTATTTATTGCCTACCTCATGCCATTTGCACACAATGTATATAGACTTTATTTTTTTCTACTGTGTCATCGACTTGTTTGTGTTATTGGCTTGTTTATTGTTTACTCCATGTGTAACTCTGTGTTGTTGTCTGTGTCACACTGCTTGCTTTATCTTGGCCAGGTCGCAGTTGCAAATGAGAACTTGTTCTCAACTAGCCTACCTGGTTAAATAAATAAAATCTGAATGTTACAATCTCTGATGTCTCTCTGGAAGGCAACCCTTGCTCGAATTTCATCTACCTTGTTGTCAAGAGACTGGACATTGGCGAGTAGTATACCTCGGGAGCAGTGAGCGATGTGACCGTCTGCGAAGCCTGACCAGAAGACCGCTCCATCTGCACCTTGTGCGGTGCCGTTGTTTTGGGTTGCCTACTGGGATCTGATCTATTGTCTTTGGTGATGGTCCAAACACAAGATTCACTTCGGGAAAGGCGTATTCCTGGTCGTAATGTTGGTAAGTTGACGTTGCTCTCATATCCAATAGTTCTTCCCGGCTGTTATACTCACAGAAATTATTTTAACAGTTTTAGAAACTTTAGAGTGTTGTCTATCCAAATCTACCAATTATATGCATACCCTAGCTTCTAGGCCTGAGTAACAGGTAGTTTACTTTGAGTACACCATTCATCTGGAGGTGAAAATACTGCCCCCTACCCAAGAGAGGTTAACCTTCTAACAGGACAATGACCTAAGCACACAGCCAAGACAATGCAGGAGTGGCTTCGGGAAAAGTATCTCAATGTCCTTGAGTGGCCCAGCCAGAGCCTGGACTTGAACCTGATCAAACACGTCTGTAGAGACCTGAAAATAGCTGTGCAGACTCCCCATCCAACCTGACAACTTGAGGATCTGCAGAGAAGAATGGAAAAAAAAAACTCTCCAAATACAGGTGTGCCAAGCTTGTAGCGTCATACCCAACAGACTCAAGGTTTTAATCGCTGCAAAATGTGCTTCAACAAAGTACTGGAGTAAAGGTTCTGAATACTTACATAACTGAAATATTACATTTATGTTTATACATTTGCTAAAATGTATAAAAACCTGTTTAGGCTTTGTCATGATTGGGTATTGTGTGTAGATTGATGAGATTTTTAACAATAAAATACATTTTTGAATTAAGCTGTAACTGCACTGTTGGATGTGTCCATATGGAAAAAAACAGTTATTTTTCAACCGGGGCCAGCCCTACTTCAAAACCGCAGTAAAAAAAATATATTTTGAAATTGAAAACATTTTTCACCGGGATTTAGATGGTAAAATGACTTCCTAAGCTATTCAGTGCTAGTTCTCTCACAAACTGAAATTGAGCAAACGGTTTGAATTTTAGCAACCAAGAAAATTGCAATTTCCACTAGAAAACACATCCACGGTCAGAACAGCTTTCGCAGTTTGACAACAGATGCCGCTCCGGCAGGCAAAATCAATAGACAAATATCACAGCCAATCACAACACTGGTGGGTAAGTAATACTGTGAAACACCATTCCACTATTAGCACCAGATATTATGGACATTCTCTGAAATTACAATGCAAAAACATCCTATGTGTAGCAGCTTTAAATCAGAATCAAGTTTACCTTTACAAGCAAACTTCAAATCAAGCACTGACCTCCAAAAAACACAGCAAATACCACAGCCTTCCAGTGTAATTGAGAACTGAAAGGGAGTTCCAGAGATGTCTATCTTACCTCTGTTCTGCACTGGCGTCCTGACTGTCATTCTGGGTTAAGTGGTAGGTGCGTCTGTGGTATGGAGAGGACATGTGTCTGTCCTTAGTTTCCTCCCTCGAACTAAGAGAAACAAAGAGACCAGTGTATGCTCTGGGGTTTCTTGCATCAGTAAAGACATTGTGCTTATGTCAGTGTGTGAACTTACCAGTCTCCCAGGCCATTGTCTCGCAGGCTGTTGCGTGTTTCCCGTGTGATGTCAGGAGCTGCAGGCCACGGGTGGCTCACGTTGTTGTCTGAGCAGGAGGCAGCGGCAGCAGCATTCTCCTGTGACAGGGCGTTCTCCAGTAGTGAGGGGGTGTTACTGAGCCTCTGTTCCGCCTCCACTGCTCCTACTACAGCACCCAGCTCCAGGGGCAGATGGCCAGAGCTGTTCCGGTTTCGTGGAGAGAGGAGGTGAAGAGCTGAGGCTGCAGAAGCCATGCTGTCTGTGTGGAGGGCCGGGAGAGTTTCTCGAGATTCAGCTCCAGACATCCCCCCCAGGCCTCGCTGCAGCGTCTCAGAGGCTATCTCAGGTATGTCCTGAGACATGGCCGTGGAGGCAGACGAGATGACGTCCGGAGAGCGGGCCCGGGTAGGAGAGGCCTGCTGAATCAGCATAGGCTCAATGACCTGCGGGTCCAGCGAGAGGGGCGGGTTTGGAGAGGGAAGCCCCTGTAGAGGGCGGAGGGGGTAGGTGAGGGGGAACATGAGCGTATGAGGAGTGGTCTCTTGTGGAAGATGGTACATCTTTATGAGACAGCCAGGAAGACCAAAATGGAACAAGGAGTAAGGATAATGTCACATACGATGGAGAGGGACGAAAGGTCTTGTAAGTTGACATGAACATGTTACTTTAGCCCCTCAGACTCTCCAATTGTGTGGCATCATGCTGTAAGTCTGTATGTGTCTGCGCGTGCATGTTTGGCGTACCGGCATGTTGTCCCCTAAGCCTGCGATGAGGATGGAGTTGCTCTCCACAGACATCTTAGGGCTCTGGGTCAGCTCCTCTCCTCCCCTGCAGACATTACCATCACTGGAGTCAGGGACGTCAAACCACAAATCGGTTTGCCTGCTCATTCTAGTTAATTATGAATTCCTCTCCTCTTATGCACTCTTCGAGTAGACCTACCTGGCGCCACTGTCAGAGTTGCTGCTCATGGCTGTCACTATGGTCAGGCTGCTGGCACTGCTGCCTGGGGAGGCTGGGACCTGGGGGACAAAGGTAGAAACAAAATGAAAAGCAGGATCAAGATCCAGGAGTAATCTTCCATCCTTGGATATTCACTGTATTTTGATAGAATAGAGAGCATTTGGAACAGGACATACCGAAGCACTGGGGGTCATGAAGGCGTCAGGGGTCATGAGCTTGGGCATAGCAGCAGTGCCGGAGGAGGACAGGAAGTCAGCAAGAGCGGGAATCTTGCAGAGATCATTTTCGGAGCCGCATCCAGACTCCTTATCAGAGCTCAAACCTTCCACACTCATGTCTGTCAAGTGATCTGAAAAACCTAGGAAAGTACAAATATGGATTTTTATCCATGAAAAATTGGGATAACATTTCTAAAATCTCACTTAAAACGCAGAAGAGGATAGTTTTGGTTTATGAAGACTAACAGTTTACCTAACTCACCAAAGCCATTATTTGAGTTCGAGTGAGGCAGAAACAAGGATGAGCCAGAGCCAAGGTTTGGCTGGAACCAGATCTGCACATCTTGAAGGGACCTGTGGGCAGAAGAATACATCAACACCCATATGGGTGTATGAAATGGGATACTATATAATTTAAATGCAGACCTCTTAGTAAATATGGTAATAATGACCATGAATAAGGACACTCACTTTGTGTGAACACAATATAGCTTGATTTGGATCCCAGCTTTGGATTCCATTGTGCCCTGGTTGCCATCTAGAGATAAAGGGAAGAACAAGTCTTAATAAAACATAAGCAAAAATTTGACCCATGATAATTCAGAGTTAGACCAGCCCATCGTTAGATCCGGTTACAGTGGTAATGGGTATAATAGGTGAAGCACACCTGCAGTCATACTCTCGCTCTCCTCGTCTGGCGGGAGGACCTCCGTGTGGCACAGGCGGCTGTGGCTGACATCCTGAACACCGAAGCTAAGCACAGGGTGTGTGAGCAGAAACTCTGACACGGCTGTGAAGCTGGCTCTGCCTTTTTCCTGGTCCTGCAACAACTCCATCACATACAACACCTAGAGGGACAACACAAACCAGGGTCAATTACTCATTATACTAATATCCAACAGGATTACAGTTGAAAGATCACAGTGACACAGCAGAACATAAAAAGTTATTCTGACCTTTCTCTGTACGTCACTGAGGATGAGGCATTCTGCAGACAGGTCCAGACTGGCCTTCAGACAGGGCAGGACTGAGGAATTGAACGGGTCTGGAGAGAACCTAGAGCACATGTACATAGGCTCTTGTTAAAACATGTCCAGTAACAGACAACTTGCAAGCATAAAAGCATAGCGAAACCCACAGGTAAAACAGTCAGACCTGATGGTCTGCAGGCAGGTCCATGACACTGTGCACCACATCTTCAACTCCTGGTTCTGATCAGCTCCAGTAATCAGAAAGCGCCAGAATGGAACACTAGAAAGGCAAAAGGGGAAGAACAATTATTAATCTCTCATGGGCACTTAAGAGAAAATGACTGATTGCATTGGGTAATGCTGAAAAAGATGGCACCTACACGTGTCTACCTAACCCCGTGGAACTCAAAATGAACATGTATTTATTACCGATTTTAAAATGTAGTCTGATTAAAAGTTTTAAAAGATACAACCCCCTCCACCCAAAACAAAGTCTTATACCCTAAATCCTCCCAACGCCTGTTAAGATAAAGAGTAAAGCAGCAGTAGTTACTTACTCTGGGTCCTGTTTCTTGTGGTTGTCACAGAACAGCAGGCAGGAAAGGGGGTTCCCGTTGTGGGGCTGCCACTCGTGTAGACATCTGTGGAAGAAGCCGGGGAGAGGACTTCACAAAGGAAAGTCAAAGTAACCATAGAGAAACAGCTGGAATGTTCAAGAATATAATTGAATAGTATCAAATTTAGTAAGTGAGTAAAAAGGTCTACCTTGGCTGGTCCTGTCCTTCAATGTAGATTTGCCAGAACTTTACATAACCATCATGACTGGCTGTGGCCAAGACTGTGCCATCCGGAGACAGGGCACCTTCACTGATGCGCTGGAGAAAAAAAGAAAAACCCCATACTCAATTTCTACACTAACAACCAGCCCGTAAATAAGTGCTTTCCATACTGGAAACAGACCACGTGATTACTAAATTATTTAAATGCCCTACATCTGTATGTCCTTTTATGGTTATAACGCCGTCCTTCAGGTCAGTGGCATCTACTGGCCAGGTACCATTGTTGCTGCGGAGGATCTCCAGATCCCACACTTCAGCCTGGGGAGAAAAGACAGGACAATCAGCTGAAGGGAGGGAGTAAAGGAAATAGTACAAATGGAGGAGGCGGCGGCATTTGTAAATAGTCCGGTTATGTGTAAGCAGGGCATACAGTGCCTTCAGGAAGAACTTTTTTCAAATTTTGTTGTGTTTCAAAGTGGGATTAAAATGGTTAGTTTACATTTTTTTGTCAATGATCTACACATAATACTCTGTCAAATTGGAAGTACATTTTGACCGTTTGTAAAACAAAATAAGACACTAATATTGCTCGATTAGATAAGTATTCAACCCCGAGTCAATACATGTTAGAATCACCTTTGGCAGCGATTACAGCTGCGCGTCTTTCTGAGTAAGTCGAAGAGCTTTGCACACCTAGATTGTGCAACATTTGCCCATCATTATTTTCAAAATTCTACCTCAAAAGTGGTTGTTGATCATCACTAGACAACCATTTTCAGGTCTTGCCGTAGATTTTCAAGCAGATTTAAGTCAAAACTGTAACTCGGCCAATCAGGAACATTCACCGTCTTCTAGGTAAGCAACTTCAGTGTACATTTGGCCTTGAGTTTTAGGTTATTGTCCTGCTGAAAGGTGATTCTCTCCCAAAGTCTGGTGGAAAGTAGACTGAACCAGGTTTTCGTCTAGGATTTTGCCAATTTGTAGCTCTATTACGTTTTTTTTTACCTGAAAAACTCCCCAGGCCTTAACAATTCCAAGCACACCCGTAACATGATGCAGCAACCACTATATATTTGAAAACACAGAGAGTAGTACTCCGTAATGTGTTGTATTGGATTTGCCCCAAACATAATGCTTTGTATTCAGGACAAAGTTAATTTCTATTCCACATTGTTTGCAGTATTTTAGTGCCTTGTTGCAAACAGGATGCATGTTTTAGAATATTTGCTATTCTGTACAGGCTTCCTTCTTTTCACTCTGTCATTTAGGTTAGTATTGTAGAGTAACTGCACTGTTTCTTGTCCATCTCCTATCACAGCCATTAAACTCTGCAACTGTTTTAAAGTCACCATTGGCCTCATGATGAAATCCTTGAGGGGGTTCCTTCCTCTCTGGGCAGGAGAAGGACGCCTGTATCTTTATAGTGAAGGTGTATTCACACACCATTCAAAGTGTAATTAATAACTTCACCATGCTCAAATGGACATTCCATTTTATTTCATTTTTTTTACCCATGTAACAATAGGTGCTCTTCTTTGCGAGGCATTGGAAAACCTCCCTGGTCTTTGTGGTTGAATCTGTGTTCGAAATTCACTGCTTGACTGAGGGACCTTACAGATAATTGGATGTGTGGGGTATGGAGATGAGACAGTCATTCAAAAATCATGTTAAACACTATTACTGCATGCAACTTATGTGACAACCACATTTTTACTGCTGAACTTATTTAGGCTTGCCATAACAAAAGGGCTGAATACTTATTGACTAAAGACATTTCAGCTTCTATATATTTTCTTATTAATGTGTAAAAAATAATCAAAAAACATAATTCCAATAACATTATGGGGGTATTGTGTGTGGGCCAGTGACATTTCCATTTAATACTTTTTAAATTCAGGTTGTAACAACAAAATGTGGAAAAAGTCAATGGGTGTGAATACTTTCTGAAGGCACTGTACATACTCTGTCTTCATGCAGTAGGGCCAGGGTCTGGCTGGCATCCTCAGGGTTCTCTTCATTGTCCTCTAGGATGAAGGGACACCAGATCAACCTCCTATTGGAGTTCAGAGGTGTGTCCTCAGGCCTCCGGACGTGGACAATGACTTGATCGCTGGGAAGTATGTGGGTAAAGGTGCATAACACACAGATGTACACACATCACACGATCCTATACAATGTGCTTTTAAATGGTCAAAACCAGGTAAATATATATTGTTACATGAAACAGTAGGAAAGCACCAAGGGAAGTGCTATTATTGAGTAGAATGAGGAGGATACAGGATCTTGCTGCTATGGCAGGTGAGCTGCCAGATGACCAGGTTACCGGCCTCGTCAACACATCCCAGCAGGGTGGAGTCCAGGTGTGCGAAGGCCAGGTCTGTGACTGCACCAGTGAAGCCCTTCAGCAGGGTGCGCTCTGCCGAGCCCAAGCTCAACACACGGATCATGGCCTGGTTGTTTGCTCCTGCACACAAGTACAAAACATGAGTTTGCCAACTTCTGTCACATTCAGAATCAATCCAGACCTTTTGGTTTTTACATGGATAGCTAAAGCAAAGTTGAATGTCAAGGGTCCAAGGCATAGTGCAGTACTTGGGGGAAAAAACAATATTGGTTCAGTGTATGTTTTACCACAGATTTCTATAACCTCCAGTCGTTTGTAATTCTCTCATCACTATAAAGTTAAGTGATTTGATGACAGGCAGAGGGAGATCAAGATACCAGCCAAAGAGATAACACAGGGGTCTTGGCAGTCACACAGCCAAAAGCAAATACATTTCTTATCCACTGTTAATCAAACAAATAGACCTTCCTTTAACCTTTGCAACAACACCATGCATTTCTGGCTGCAAAATGCCAAGAGCAGGTTTCAAAAGTGCAATTTTTGGGGCAGACTGAAAGCAAAAAAAAACTAAACAAAAAAAAAAAGTGTTTGTGGTTTCCAAAGAATACAAATCTGAATGGGTACGTAAGGTCAGAGTAATAAGTGTGCATTTCCAGAACATGAAATACAAAGAATATCCAATGAAATGGGTACAAAATGGTCAGATCAATACTGACATCAAGGAAATTCTAAATAAAATTGAGACGTGATCTCTTTAAAGGACACAAGAATAATCATTACTCCATTCTCACTACGCGCCACTCAAAATGCTTAGAACAAATAAAAAGGGAATCGTTCACAAGCACATTTGCACCTGACAGTCTTGGTAATGTGTGTTTTCGGCAGGAACGGGCATTTAAAATTATTTTACTATTTGAATAATATAATTTCATTTTAAGTGCATTCGTTAAGTATTCAGACCACTTGACTTGTTACAGCCTTATTCTAAAATTGATTAAATAAAAGTATTTCATTTACACCTCAACACAATCCATTCTTGGAGCTCTATGGGCAATTCCTTTGACCTCATGGCTTGGTCTTTGCTCTGACATGCACTGTCAACTGTGGGACCTTATATAGACAGGTGTGCCCCTTTCCAAATCATGTCCAATCAATTAAATTTACCACAGGTGGACTCCTAGTTGTAGAAACATCTCAAGGATGATCAATGGAAACAGGACACACCTGAGCTCAATTTCCGGTCTCATCACAAATGGTCGGAATACTTATGTAAATAAGGTATTCCTGTTTTTAAATTTTTATACATTTGAAAACAAATATAAAAACCTGTTTTTGCTCTGTCACTATAGACTATTGTGTGTAGATCTTTTTAACATTTTGAAAAATCTATTTTAGAATAAGGTTGTAACGTAACAAAATGTGGAAAAAGTCAAGGGGTCTGAAACGTTTCCGAAAGCACTGTAGCACTTTGGATTTCTGGAGAAATTTTATACATAGAAATTGACATATCATTAACCAATCACAGCCCTCCTTTAGGATTGCACATTCAGTAAATCACCAGCAGAGGGAGTTCCCTTTGAATCCATTTTCCCATACACTGTTGGTGGTGCCCATAAAAGGTATCATAACTTCAGAATTAGCAGAGAGCCCACTGGAAATCTGATGTACTTGTAGCGTATACTGTTCCAAACAAAGTCAAAATGAACCAAATCAAAAAGGGTAGTTTTGAGAAAATCATAAATAAGTTGAATCAATGATATGTGAACAATTTTATTTCAGAATCTAGACATTCTCCATGTTAGAGCACACCTAAGAGTATAACAACACCAAGATGTCTATATCATGTACAGTTCTCAGGCAGCATGTATAAGTCTAAAAAAAGTCAAAAAATTGCCTGTTTCATCATGATCTTCGCAATAATGGTTTGTGATACAAATGTGAAAAGTATGTTCAACATTCTTATGTAAGAATTACCAGAAAAATCAGAGATTACAAAAATATTTTCTGCTCCCGCTGGAATTTCCCCCATTGTTAAAATGAAAGGCTGCCTTTAGTCTGAATGTTGAGTTTGATCTGAAACCATTCCTGTGATTTTGCTATCCATTTGAAATAAAACTGTATATGCTTATTATGTGATATTGCCACCTATTGTAAATTAAAAAATGACATTTACTGAAGTAAATGTGGTGTGCCAGCTAATCTTAATAGTGGTAGTGACAGGAGTAGTAATGGTAGTAAGGAAAGGAAGATACCATCAGTTGTACAACTGAAATGTGCATTTAACCCAACCCCTCTGAATCAGAGGTGAGGGGAGGCTGCCATAATCAACATCTTCAGCGCTCGGGGAACAGTGGGTTAACTAACTGCCTTGCTCTGGGGCAGAAAGACAGATTTTACCTTGTCAGCACAGGGATTCGATCCAGCAACATTTTGGTTACTGGCCCAATGCTCTAACAACTAGGCTACCTGTGGTAATAACAGGTTTTCCATAGGCTTTGTTAAGTTATAGTGACCTATTTTTGGGTGGTTTGTAGGTGTGGAGTTATTAGTAGGCTAGAGTGCACTATATCATCATAAGCTCTCAAAATGTTTCAGTGACAGTGATTTCAGTATATATACATTGTCGTAGCAGATTCAGAATTCTTATCAATATATTTTATTTCATGCTTATGAGAGTTATTTGTCATTAGAATGTCTTTTTGATAATACTGTTGGCCGTTTGCAGTTCTCTGTTCTCTGTCAGGGTTCAGTTACTTGGGCCACAGAAAGGGGAGAGGTCAAGCTTGTCTTCATATGTAAACATATCTTTTAAACCATGTGAAGGGCTCTACAATGTCTGTGTGCCAGTCACTGTCTCTCTGTGATCTTGTCCAGGAGGGGGTGTATTTGATATATGCCATTGGGTGAGGCAATGGTGGGTCCTGAGTGGTACCAAGAGCGAGATAAGAACATAGTTTAGGAGACAAAGCTGAAGGATAATTTATAGCCAATGCTGTCTGGCTATGTGTGTCTTTGCTATAAAGGATCTCAGTTGCAATGAGTAAGAACTCTCAGAGAATTCATTTATTAGACACCGAATTGATCTGAGAGTCACAGGGTTGTGATGGAGCTCATAATAATTAAAGATGGACTTTATGATAACTCTGACTTGTGTGGTAGTTTGCTCTCATTATTTGGTAGTCCACTACAACCAACCAACCATACACATATATATATATACACAGTCGACGTCAGAAGTTTACATACACTTAGGTTGGAGTCATTTGTTTTTCAACCACTCCACAAATTTCTTGTTTACAAACTGTAGTTTTGGCAAGTCGGTTAGGACATCTACTTTGTGGATGACACAAGTAATTTTTCCAACAATTGTTTATTTCACAGTATCACAATTCCAGTGGGTCTGAAGTTAACATACACTAAGTTGACTGTGCCTTTAAAGAGCATGAAAAATTCCAGAAAATGTCATGGCTTTAGAAGCTTCTGATAGTCTAATTGGCATTTGAGTTAATTGGAGGTGTACCTGTGGATTTATTTCAAGGCCTACCTTCAAACTCAGTTCCTCTTTGCTTGACATCATGGGAAAATCAAAAGAAATCAGAAAGAAAATGGGAGACCTCCACAAGTCTGGTTCAGCCTTGGGAGCTATTTCTAAACGCCTGAAGGTACCATGTATATCTGTACAAACGATATAGTACCCAAGTATAAACACCATGGGACCACGCAGACATCATACCGCTAAGGAAGGAGATGCGTTCTGTCTCCTAGAGATGAACGTACTTTGGTGCGAAAAGTGCAAATAAATCCCAGAACAGCAGCAAAGGACTTGGTGAAGATGCTGGAGGAAACCGGTTCAAAAGTATCTATATCCACAGTAAAACAAGTCATATATCGACATATCCCGAAAGGCCACTCAGCAAGGAAGAAGCCACTGTTCCAAAACCACCATAAAAAAGCTAGACTACGGTTAGCAACTGCACATGGGGACAAAGGCTGTACAAATAAAACGGTTTGGCCATAATGACCATTGTTATGTTTGGAGGAGAAAGGGAGATGCTTGCAAGCCGAAGAACACCATCCCAACCATGAAGCACAGGGGTGGCAGCATCATGTTCTGGGGGTGCTTGCTGTAGGAGGGACTGGTGCACATCAGAAAATAGATGGCATCGTGAGGGAGGAAAATTATGTGGAAATATTGAACAACATCGCAAATGTGTCTTCCAAATGAACAATGACCCCATGCATACTTCCAAAGTTGTGGCAAAATGGCTTAAGGACAACAAAGTCAAGGTATTGGAGTGGCAATCACAAAGCCCCGACCTCAATGCTATAGAAAATTTGTGGGAAGAACTGAAAAAGCGTGTGCGAGCAAGGAGGCCTACAAACCTGACTCAGTTACAGCAGCTCTGTCAGGAGGAATAGGCCAAAATTCACCCAACGTATTGTGGGAAGCTTGAGGAAGGCTACCCGAAACGTTTGACCCAAGTTAAACAATTTAAAGGCAATGCTACCAAATACTAATTGGGTGTATGTAAACGTGATGAAAGAAATAAAAGCTGAAATAAACCAATCACTCTCTCTACTATTATTAAGACATTTCACATTCTTAAAATAAAGTGGTGATCCTAATTGACCTAAAACGGGGATCATTTCTTAGGATTAAATGTCTGGAATAGTTTAAATGCATTTGGCTTAGGTGTATTTAAACCTCCAACTTCAACTGTATATGTGTATATATAATGATCAGATCATACCAAGTAACAAGGGATGGTAATGCATGGTTCCACACCAGAGGAGGCTGGTGAAGGGAGGATGGCTAATAATAATGAATGAAATGGAGTAAATGGAATGCTATCAAACATGGAAACCAGGTGTTTGATGAGTTTGAGACCATTTTATATTTTACTATTCCTTTCCTCCACATTTAAAACTTCCACCAGCCACCACTGTTCCAAACTCACCTCGGATGGCATATGCCAGGTATGCGTTAGAGACCGCAATGAGGTTGCCGTAGTAATACTTGTGCTCCCAGTCGTACTTGGCAACAGGCTGGATTTTTACCTGCATGGAAAGAGTCAAAATTAAAGGACCCATATACTTAGAACAGAGCAACACTGAGTCAAGAACATTGTATATTGTGTTAACATGAGGACAGATGTTCAAATAATGGTAGTAAGCACAAAACAGTGCTCGGTAATAAATTGCTTAGCCATCTAGAGATATCTAGACTTGAGACAACCACCCTTGCCTAAAATAATTGTCTTTACATTGTTTGTCTGATAACGTTGGTGTAATCACGCCGGTGACCTTTTTCATGTCCTCAAGGACAGTTGAGGGCCCAGTGCAACCGTTTTGATTTCAATATTAAATCATTACTCGGTAACATCTAAAAAATGTACTGTTATCGTTACAATTGTTTTTATTTTCCAATGGTAAAAAAGCAACAAAAATAGTTTAACAAAGAAAATGTATCAAGCAAGAATTTTGCTAGGACTGTATGGGAGTGGTCTAAGTGCATTAACTCACAGTTAGGAATGTGGTGCGGGTATACAACCTGAAAACTAGCTTTTATTGGCAGGGCGGTATGGAACAATTAAGTGTAAAAGTATTTGGTTTGAAATATACTTACGTATCAAAAGTAAAAGTATTAAATATGTAAAATTCCTTAAATTAAAAAAGGAACCTATGGCTGGAATGGATCTTGTTAGCTACCCACTCATGCTGCATATAGTCAAGTTTAAGCAGACTTGAAAAATGCCACAAGGCATAGACATATTGAAAGCATTCAATGATTTACTGTTTGCCAAAGTCCCTATACAGCTACAGTAGTTTAGAAAAAAAGATACCGGTTGCTTGTGTGCGTATCGGCCATGAAAAGCCAACTGGCATTTGAGGTGCTGACCTGTTGCACCCTCGACAACCACTGTGATTATTATTATTTGACCCTGCTGGTCATCTATGAACATTTGAACATCTTGGCCATGTTCTGTTATAATCTCCACCCAGCACAGCCAGAAGAGGACTGGCCACGCCTCATAGCATGGTTCCTCTAGGTTTCTTCCTAGGCTCCAGCCTTTCTAGGGAGTTTTTCCTAGCCACTGTGCTTCTACACCTGCATTGCTTGCTGTTTGGGGTTTTAAGCTGGGTTTCTGTACAGCACTTTGTGACATCAGCTGAAGGATTTTATAAATAAATTTGACACGCGAGCTGCCGCATTTTCCAGATTTTTCTGAATAAATAAAATAACAAAATCAGTACTTGTCCCCGCTTTCTTTTTTTTGCCGTGGTTAGGGCTGTGGAGGACATGAAATTGTCAATCAAATAACTGCCGGTCTCAAAGTAATTGACTTTAACTAACAAACACATGTATGGTTCCCACTGGGAAGCATGGAGGAGGAAGTGTGATGGTGCTTTGCTGGTGACACTGATTTTTTTAGAATTCAAGGCACACTTAACCTGCACTGCATTCTGCCACCCCATCTGGTGGGACTATCATTTGTTTTTCATCAGGACAATGACCCAACACACCTCCAGGCTGTGTAAGGGCTATTTGACCAAGGAGGAGCGTGATGGAATTTTTTATTTTACCTTTATTTAACTAGGCAAGTCATTTAAGAACAAATTCTTATTTTCAATGATGGCCTAGGAACAGTGGGTTAACTGCCTGTTCGGGGATTTGAACTTGCAACCTTCCGGTTACTAGTCCAACGCTCTAACCCTGCCGCCTCCATAATCACCTGACCTCAACCCAATTGAGATGGTTTAGGAGGAGTTGGACCGCAGAGTGAAAGAAAAGTAGCCAACATGTTCTCAGGATATGTGGGAACTCCTTCAAGACTGTGGAAAAGCATTCCAGGTGAAGCTGGTTGAGAGAATGTCAAGAGTGTGGAAAGCAATCAAGGCAAAGCGTGGCTACTACTGATTTCTTTAACACTTTTTTGGTTACTACATGAATCCATTTGTGTTATTTCATAGTTGATGTCTTCACTATTATTATACAATGTAGAAAATAGTACAAATAAAAGAAAACCCTTAAAAGAGTAGGAGTCCCCACACTTTTGACTGGTACTATATGCAGAGGGAATGATATATTAAAAAAAAAAAATAGAGATTTTTTTTTTAAACACTTCCTCATATGTCACTGAGACCAGCATTTCTCTAGTTTTCCATTGGTATTCAAATCAACTTTCTTTAGTTGTCTAGCAGCCAAAAGCATAATCCTAGTCATATTTGCAACCCATGCTAGTTGTTGAATCTTCAGATATCCCCTCCTAAAATTTCAATGACTATTTCCATCTTTGTCATATGATGCCACTTGCATGTGCAGTGTGCTTTTTACAAGTGTTTCCCCGCTAATCACATTTGTTACCTTTGGGTATACAACTATGTTCAAATTGTTGCACTAATCAAATGTTTCCTGTAAATGAACGCAAGAAAAAAAGAAAAGAAAACCCAGTAAAATGAAGCATCTTTTGAACGGTTTGGGGTAGAAACTCGGTTTTTAGCATAATAATTGTGAAACCATGACATTAACAAAGCTGTATTCAGTGCGTATATATATGGCACTCAGGAAAAAGTGGCCAGCTCGAAATGAGTATAACTGGCTATTTGGCCAACGGCCGGTGCTTAGTGAAAACACAGGAAAACAAAAACAAAATGGTTGTTCTCTTCCAGGAAATAATACTTTTACACTGTTCTTAATATGAACTATTGTACAAATATGATACAAAACACTAGAAAACAAAATTGACTGCACTGGGCCTTTAATACTCAGTCTTACCTTGTTGCTGCCACGTGCCTTGCTGTCAATGCTTGAGTCTCGACTGGCCACAATTTCAACATTGTTAGATGTGATGGGAATGCAAGTGGAGCCATCATCCCCAGAGAGGCAGCTGGTGAAGAAACCAAATACAATGTTAACAAACTGGACACTTGATCTACTAAAGAGATCTAGATTGAACATGGGTTTCAACATTCAATCAACCCAAATGTTTCACACAATACTGAAATGTGCATTTCTGTACCTGAGAAATCTCTGAGGCAGAGAAAAATACTGTACAACAGAATAAAGAAGAGGTAACTTTATTACTTACATAATCTGACACTCTTGGGTGTTCATGTTCTCTGAATTAGGGCTGGATTCAGCCATGGTTGACCTGTCGCCTGCTCCTATAAGGTCTGCTCCCAGAAGTCCATTCAATTCACCATTGAAAGATGTTCTGCTTTGGTTCTCACTTGGAGAAGCATCTACGGAAACAAATACCTGTGAGTAACTCAGTCCCCCTAACTTTGAATATCACCAAAAATTATGATAAGTAGCGAACCCTATTGCCAAGCAACATTTTCAGGGGTAAAGCCGAAAGGGGATGACAACGTTCCTAGTGTAATTTTACATGCTACCAGAAAACCCTTATTCATCAAGGACTGATGTTTCATCGCCTCCAAAGAACCCAGGCAACCTCATGCCTTATGATTTGGTTCTGGTGCTTAGACCTTGATGACCCTCAGTTCCATTACACATAAGTTATTGGATGAAGGCGTCTTCTGGAACAGGAGAGTTTTGTTAAGAGCCCTGGCACCCTGTCTGAACATTAACACACTTTGCTTGCGGTATGGTTTTGGAAGCATGAGGGCTTTCAAATCAGAGAAAACATTGTCAAAAAAACAAAAAGTTTAAATTGATATATACCTTTATAGGGTTAGGGTTCGCACACTGCAATCTTTTCATGTTACAGTGCTTGTTTAAGTAAAACCAGATGGAAGACAGAGTGGACTACCTGTTCTAATTAGCTGTGAGTCTCCAAACACCTGTGTGTAAACTTTAGACTGATACCACAAACATGCTGTCACTGAAAAACAATGTCAGCTGCAACTATGTTAAATCTGGTTAAAACAGTAAATTGGTATTTTGCATTTGTGAAATTATTTTGTGATATGAAAGTAAAGGGATTTATGTTTCTAGAACAGTGCTGCAATTGAGAATCGATTCACGTTTAGATGGAGTATTTGGCTGTTTTGGCTTCCAAAGCCAATTAGTCTTTAAACAGAACATGTAAAGTCCTTGGACGATAAGGAGCCATGTTAGGCAGGGTGTTAGGGGACAAAGTGAAACTGTGGTTCTCGAGTTATACTTTGTATTACATGTTAGAGAGAAGCTTCTCAGGAACACAGAACACTATTTCACAAGAATAGGATTGACCATTATTTTCAAGTTATCATAAAAGGTTGGGGACAGGCAAATGTTAATCCCTAGTCAATAATGGTACTAAGTGGCCTGTCAGGATTCTTAAATTCAACATATCGTCCAATATCGCATGATAGTAAATAAAAGCACAAAAAAAACATTTAATCGTTTATTATGCGATTTAGGCCGTATGGAATACATAATTTCAGTCATTTAGACCAATACATTTAAGGTAGGTGGTCACATTAACAATTTATGAAATCATCATACCTCTTTTTATACTACTTTATGCAAATTAGAAACACAAACATCCCTACACAAGCACCCCCACCAACACAGAAACACCTCAGCATTCTCAAACACTCACACAGCACCCCCACTTCTCACTAAATCTGACCTGTAGCACAGTGCTACTAGTCCAATAACATAAAAGGTAAGCCTACACCCAAGTTGGGTTACATTGTCATGTTATTTTTCATGATGATTTACTCTGGTGATGTGCGATAAACTGCAGCAAATAATTCGTTAAATCACAGAAGAGAATGAGCCGCCTGCTAGCCAGCTGCACAGAAAGATAGATGGTACACATTTTCCATTCACTGATATTTAGCCTATGGTTTTATCGATTGTAGGGCTGTAGCCACTGAATTCTGGTAGTTTTTACTTGAAAGAAAGAATAAAACCGTCACAAAATTTGCCGCCGACACAATACAGCCAATGCAGCGCTGCCTCTCGCCCAGCTCGATGCCTCAGCAAACTGCGTCAGGCACTCCCACACAGCTAGAAATCTAGCACTCATCATGGAAATGGAGGTGGCGAAAGGTGAATTTGCACCAATCCACACATCAAAACGTAGCAACAAGGCTCTACTTTGTAACCTGCTCTTTCTTTTTCTTCGTGTCTCTAGCTAGGTTTCCATCCAATTGGGCAACAGATGTGACTATTGAAAAACTGCATCAAAACATTATCCACACAATTGCCTTGATGCAGATAAAAGGCTGTGTGTGAGTGATGACGTTATAGACATAAAAATACATTTTGCGGTTAAATCCCCCCTCCCAAAGAATATAAGTTAAATGGGTTTCCATCAAACATTTGCGTTATATAGCGACTGTGACCCCTCTAGTATTGCGTATAGCTTACATGGAGACAAAAATTATGAACAAAAGCGCGAGAACATTTTTATTCGTCAAACGGCAGCCAAGCATCGATTATCAGGTCATCAGAATAAGACCCTCGCGATATTTATTGGAAAGGAGCATCAAGCTCATCACCTTGCACTTGCTCAACAAGTTCAAACATAACTTATTCCATCTGTAGCCTAATAAACTGCCTGCTCTCCCGACGAGTCGAAGTGGGAAGACGACACGTCATCTCGTGACTCCCAAGTTTAATTCGATATGGTTATGAAATCAATATTTGCGCATAAAAGCATTTACGCCGACAATCCTCGCATAATTCATTTTACCGACAAGATCCCACCTTGACTAGCGTATTTTGTTTTGTTTACAGTTGGAAAGTTAACCTTACATTGTTTACCTCCAATCAGGCCCGTCATGACAATATCTGACGTACTTTACACGCATAAAACGTGGGACGGATGAATAACAGAAGCGAAGGAAAAATGTTTTACCTTATCCGGAGTCTTTTGACTGAAATATAACAGTGAAACACCCTCATTATTAGCAACACAACCTCACATAGATCTTACTCTGTCTGATAAGTTGAGGAAAACCCATTGCAAAGAGCAAATGTGAACAAACTGATTTTACGGGTTTCACAAAAAGGGCTGTCCCACATATTTGAACGTTCTAACATGACTACACCGTCCGCATTACGTGCGCGAGTATTGTAATATACATTTACACACGTTATTCAATCATTTCAACCAAACTGCTCGCCAGCGTCGACGTAACCGGGCACCTTGATGCTCTGCAAGTCCCGCGTCTCCCATGGTTTTTACAAGCATATTAACCCACGACGGTGTTTGAAAGATGAAATTGGTCCACACTCTTATCCAGTTGGTGGCGGTAATGTACCTTAAAATTAGTTGGCAACTACCATGTGAAATCCACAGAAGGATGAACAAGGATTGATGAATCAAAAATATAATAACTATATAGGTTTCCCATTTTATCTGTGGATTAATTGTCAGAGTAGAGAGCACACGATTTTGTGAGACTGAAAATGGGTAAAAAAAAATCTATTTAAAGAAAGGGACCATATACATTTCAGGTAAAATAACAATTTTTATTTCCCATGACAAATTAGCTAGCAAAGTCCATTAATGTTTGTGTGTTTCAACCTGTGCTCAAATGAATATAGTTGGTTTTGAACACGCCTGGTGGGGATAGACAAAAATCAACTAGTTCTGTCACCAACAACAAAAAAATCTTGGTTGACCAAGAGTCATTGGTTCTTTCGACCAATCCATTGTTGGATATTTTAAAACATTTTTCTATACGTTTTTCCATGCGTTTCAATAAAATCAACTACATGTATCTTGTCTGATACTTTAAGCACACTGTTTGATTTAATAATTAAGACAGACAAATTACTCAAGGAGCCCAATGGCCACGCTGTATTAAAACAAATGACAGTAAGTGGCTGTGTTACTGGCGCATGTCATCTCTCCTCCCTGCTGCAGTTACCAGGGCCCATAGCACAGCAAGTGTTGATCGCACTGTCCATTCTGAAGCTGCAACATAATTACAGCCATTTAGCTTAATTGTTTCTCTGACATCAAAATCCCCAATTTGTTTAAGAAAAACCTTCCCTATTCCCTCAACCCTTGCTCCTTTACATGACACATGTATGCATCACATACACTTGACCAATAGGGCCAGACCTATAGCCTATAATAATTATAGGAAATTGATTATTAAAAAAACTTAACACGTGACAGCAAAATAAGTGCAGAGGACGTGAAAAAGAAACTTGAAAACGGGGAATGTTTACTGGTTGCGCAGAAGGGAAATGGATAGTTAGATGTGCGGAAGACACAGCTTGGTTGTGGAAACTACAGGAGATCAAGAAAAAGGAGGGTATGGGAGCAAGCGCTGCGTGAATATTAGGCGTGTGTGTGACAAACAGGTGCTTAAGATATTTTTTTCTGACCATTTGGAAGTGTAAACTCTAAGTCTACCAGAGAGTCTGTTCTAACAAAATATATATACTGTATATGAAGCCTTTATTACAGCAAATACTAAAAACAGTTGCATGCATTCGTGAATTGTGGTTAATTTATTGTTTCCTTATTTAAAGCTCCCTTTAATTAATTTAAAATTAAAATGCTTGTTTACATTTCAACGCACGAATGACCCATATGCTGTGTCAGACATGAACGAATTATTGATACAGTAGACATATATATATATATATATATATATACATACACATACACATATATAGATATACATACACATACACACACACACACACACACACATACATATATATATATATATATTTACACACACACACACACACACACATATACATACACATATATACACACACACACACACATATACACACACACACACACACACACACACACACACACATATATACATACATACATACACACACACATATATATATATATAAGTAACACGGCCCGAGGGGGTGTGGTATATGGCCAATACACCATGGCTAATGGCTGTTCTTTAGCACACCAGATCAATGGTGCTTAAACAAGGCTACTACTATACGAAGCCTACCAATGATAATGACATTGCTTAATATAATGATAATATAACAATAAGGTGGTCAAGAAAAAGGAGGGTATAGGAGTGAGAGCTGCATGCATACTATGTGACAAACAGGTGCTGTTGATTACAATATTATTTTTCTACCCGTTTAGAACAGTGTAAAACGGAGCTGCTCTTCCTCCTGGGGAAGGACTGCCCGTTCCATGATCTCGCCATCACGGTTGACAACTCTATTGTGTCCTCCTCCCAGAGCGCTAAGAACCTTGGCGTGATCCTGGACAACACCCTGTCGTTCTCAACTAACATCAAGGCGGTGGCCCGTTCCTGTAGGTTCATGCTCTACAACATCCGCAGAGTACGACCCTGCCTCACACAGGAAGCGGCGCAGGTCCTAATCCAGGCACTTGTCATCTCCCGTCTGGATTACTGCAACTCGCTGTTGGCTGGGCTCCCTGCCTGTGCCATTAAACCCCTACAACTCATCCAGAACGCCGCAGCCCGTCTGGTGTTCAACCTTCCCAAGTTCTCTCACGTCACCCCGCTCCTCCGCTCTCTCCACTGGCTTCCAGTTGAAGCTCGCATCCGCTACAAGACCATGGTGCTTGCCTACGGAGCTGTGAGGGGAACGGCACCTCAGTACCTCCAGGCTCTGATCAGGCCCTACACCCAAACAAGGGCACTGCGTTCATCCACCTCTGGCCTGCTCGCCTCCCTACCACTGAGGAAGTACAGTTCCCGCTCAGCCCAGTCAAAACTGTTCGCTGCTCTGGCCCCCCAATGGTGGAACAAACTCCCTCACGACCCCAGGACAGCGGAGTCAATCACCACCTTCCGGAGACACCTGAAACCCCACCTCTTTAAGGATTACCTAGGATAGGATAAAGTAATCCTTCACCCCCCCCTTAAAAGATTTAGATGCACTATTGTAAAGTGGCTGTTCCACTCGATGTCATAAGGTGAATGCACCAATTTGTAAGTCGCTGATGGTGAGATGGTGCTTTGCTGGTGACACTGTGATTTATTTAGAATTCAAGGCACACTTAACCAGCATCGCTACTACAGCATTCTGCAGCGATATGCTTTCCTATCTGGTTTGGGCTTAGTGGGACTAACATTTGTTTTTCAACAGGACAATGACCCAACACACCTCCAGGCTGTGCAAGGGCTATTTGCTCAAGAAGGAGAGTGATGGAGAAAATGTACTGTTTCTGTAAATTAGTTATTGAGTTGGACAAAACTGTTGACATTGGGCTATTCATTCAAATGTATTGTCAAAAGCAAGCAATAGCATAATTTAAAACTTAAATTTCAGGAATATAAATGTAATATAAATCAATTTCCCAATGGATTTCTACTTAATAACCTCTAGTGACTCCCCATCCCGCATGAGGGAGCGTAATCAGACTGACACTAATTAGCATAACACAACGGACATAAATATCCCTAGAAAATATTCCTATTCATGAAAATCACAAGTGAAATATATTGAGACACAGCTTAGCCTTTTGTTAATCACCCTGTCATCTCAGATTTTCTAAATATGCTTTACAGCCAAAGCTAGACAAGCATTTGTGTAAGTTTATCGATAGCCTAGCATTGCATTGCATTGCATTTTGTCCAGCTAGCAGCAGGTAACTTGGTCACGGAAATCAGAAAAGCAATCAAATTAAATTGTTTACCTTTGATGAGCTTCGGATGTTTTCACTCACGAGACTCCCAATTAGATGGCCAATGTTCCTTTTTTCCATAAAGGTTATTTTTGTAGGCAAAATAGCCCCGTTTGTTCTTCACGTTTGGCTGAGAAATCATCCGGAAATTGCAGTCACGAAAACACCAAAAGATATTCCAAATTAGCTCCATAATATCAACAGAAACATGGCAAACGTTGTTTATAATTAATCCTCAAGGTGTTTTTCAAATATCTATTCGATAATATATCCACCGGGACAATTGGTTTTTCAGTAGGACAGATTGGAATAATGGCTACCTCTGTATTTTACGCGAGAATCACTCTGGGAGCCATCAGGTGACCAGTTGCGCAATGTAGCCGCTTACGGGTATTCTTCAACATAACTGCGTAACTCTACGTCACAATGCCGTAGACACCTTGGGGAATACGGAGAAAAGGTCATCTGGTTGATAGCCCATTCACTGCTCAATAGGGACGCATTGGAACACAGCTCTTTCAAAACATGAGGCACTTCCGGATTGGATTTTTCTCAGGCTTTCGCCTGCAATATCAGTTCTGTTATACTCACAATATTTTACAGTTTTGGAAACTTTAGAGTGTTTTCTATCCTAAGCTGTCAATTATATGCATATTCTAGCATCTTGTCCTGACAAAATATCCCGTTTATTACGGGAACGTTATTTTTCCAAAAATGAAAATACTGCTCCCTAGTCACAAAAGGTTTTAACCAGGGGGAAAAAAATTGCCAAATTATCCCAAAACGTGCTATGATTTATTTATTTTTATGATATACAAGAAATCACCTAAAAAGGGTTTCACCTGCAGTCTATAGCTAACTTGCCACGTAAATGTACTGATAGTTTGATAACCCTGCAAACTACCAAGAAAGCAAGCAAACATCTAACCTGTAGCTAGTCTAGTAATGTTAGTTAGCTAGCCAACATCAATGAATTAATGTTTTACTAGCTAGCTAACATTAATTAGATGACAGGGATGGCACATTCTGCTAAAGTTATGCTTTGATCAGACTGACAGTCATTGCATCAATACTGCATAATAAATTCTGCAATGACACTTTATTCATCACGTAATCCAACATTTGTACTGGATATGTGTGCATTCCTTTTTGCTACTATTTGTCAAGTCTACACATACAATGATGCATATGTTGGATTTATCCAACATATGCAGCACACAGAACGTTGGGTAATGAATGTAATTGTATTCCTCTGAGCAGATTAACAGCTCAGGTTACATCCATAACCCAAGAGGTCGTTCAGACAAAAGAGTGGGATAAGACCATTTAAATTGGTCCAGATGAGTCCCTGGGACATCACCGTATCCACCACAGGATGCAACAGAATATAATTACCCAACAAGGTAACAGAATTTCAACTGTGGTATACAACCGTACACACAAGCGAGCTGAAAGCTATACGATTCTTAATTTGGGTGCAACAGCACCAAGAGTGGAAGGCCTCTGTATAGAACAGCCATCTCATGGATGGTTGAAAAGTATGTACGTACAAGGTTGACGGTACGCTCACTTATCTGGGTTGAGAGAGCATGCCATGTCCAACACCACAGACCCCAGTGATGGTGTGGACATAACATTGAGTCTGCAGTACCTCAAGAAAGTCATGGGTGTTGCCCAACTTGCAGCAGCACAGAGTCCAGGGAGGCCCCACTGAACAAGACACATGAAGTGGCTATACTAATGAACAACTGTGCTACCACGCTATCTGGAATTGGTCTACCTGCTATAGAGTATGATTTTGACACGGCATTGATAATCCAATGTGCCAGTCTCTGCTCCCCCCATAACACACAACAAGCTGTTCTGTTTGACAAACAGTTATTGTTGCAGCACTGTGTGCATGCAGGCAAAGTGTATGCAACTCATAACTCTCCTGTGAGCAGTGGGGAGGCAGGTAAAATTATTAACCCTCTAGACCACATGTCAAACTCATTCCACAGAGGGCCGAGTGTCCACAGGTTTCCGCTCCTGCCTTGTACTTGATTGATGAATGAAGGCCCCTAATTAATAAGAAACTCCCCACACCTGGTTGTCTAGGACTTAATTGAAATGAAAAAAACAATCCTGCAGACACTATGTCCAACATGGAACGAGTGACACCCTGCTGCTATTAGTCCATAGAAACATGGGCTAATATCTCAAAGAAATCACAAAGATATTTGTTGTGAAGTGTCTGTCCTATATCTGTGAGAAAAATCCTTACATTTGGCACTAAACTACTCCCATTAATTTGTTTTTTTACTTCTACCAGAATACCTTCAAATGAGTCTGAGGCTTGTGTTCGTCCTAGAGCAAAACAACCAACATGTACATACACGAGACTCACCTTTCCATAGATGGGTCATAGTGTGCAGCCCAAACTGTTCTGACTCTACAGCGGGAAGTTAGCAGATCTGCAGTACCAACTTCAGACGAGTCCCATGCCGCTTGTGGGGGTCGTAGAGCAAAACTGAGAACACCATGGTGTTCGTGAGAGTCTCATAATATTTTGAAGGCCAAACCATTTGGGTGCTACAGACGTTCGTGAGAAAAAAAGTCTCATGGTCTGACAAATGCCGCTGTAGCCCCGCCACCGCAGATACGCAAGGGCAACGTCAGCGGATGCGGTGATTGAGATGCAGCCAAAGCAAAAAACATCCAGCTGAAACAGACGGATTTTGACAGGTATTTGTTTATTATGCTAATTAGAATTGTTGGAACCGATGCGCACTCCAGGCTGATCTTCCTCAAGACCTGAGGGAACAAGTGAATTGCTGGAAAAGCATACAGCAGCCCCCTTGGCCATCTGTGCGATAAGAGCATTGACCCTGAGTGGGCCTGCTGTACCCTTTACAAAAAAACACATAGGACAAGGCACAGCAAACAGTTCGGAGATGGCCCTTCCAAATTGATACCCGATCATCTCCACTACAGTGGGATGTATCCTCCAGTCTGAAAGAAGAGGGCCTCCTGTGGGGTCTGCTGCCTGATTCTCCACCCCCGGCAGGTGTATTGCACTGAGGGATGTATAGTGTCTGTTTGCACAAAGCAATAGCTTCCTTGTGCAGTGACACTGACCTCAGTCCACCCCCGGCAGTTGGCGCACAACCTCGCTTGTGTCATCTGTCCGTTTCAGTAGTTGTCAGTACTGGGAGGAAGTGCCGGAATGCAAGATGAAAGGCCTTTAGCTCCAGTAGGTTGACATGAGCTGATTTCCATGGCGCTGACCGTACACCACGGAACTGGTTCAAGACCGCTCACCAAATCTGTCCATACATCCCTGCTTTTCTAGAAGCAAGGGAATTTCTGAGCATTTGCAAGCTGTTGTCTTCAAGACACCCCTGAAGCGTGGGAGTCGCAAACGAAATTGTAGAGCGTAACCTTGTGTTAGTGTGTAACACCCATTTGTTGGCCGTATATTTTTTTCCAGCTGGAAAGGTGGTACTAGAGTCAGCAATGTCACGCTAGAGAATTGGTCCCACCAATACTCTGCGTGCTGTGGTACAGAGGGGACTCGCCTTGCATATAGTGGTGTGATCAAGGCGTTAGCTAGCCGTGGTTCAACTTGCTAACTAAACTAGCTAGCGTAATCGTACATTTGGCAAGCGTAACGTCGTTAAGATAATTTAGCTTGCTAGCTACATTAGTTAACTAATAGGCTAGCAACCGTAGTCAGTTAACGTTAGCCTAACTAGCAGTCTGATAACCTAGCTAACTAATGTTAGCAAATGTAAATTAGCTAGCTTACGTTAGCTAATGACTTGTGAAAAAGTTTAAGTTAACTAGCTAGGTACAAACGTGAGCATACGGAGCGAGCTCGCATTTTGCAGCGTCCGTCCATAACTTTTGATAGGAAGGTTACGTTAGCAAACTAGAATGTTGTCCAAAGCTAGGTAGCTAAATTATGAGAATTAGCTTGCAATGCGGCCTAAAAGTGCTTTTCATTCCAGTTAAACTTACCAACACTGTTCCCGGGTCGGTCCAGCTTTAATATATCACGAAGATGCTGGGTTGCACCCTCTATATCTATGTTTGAATTTGAAGCCATATGTAAGGGATGGGGGGAAACTGGGTCGTTGCAAAATAATCTATATTTTCGTTCTTTTGCTGTCAGTGTTCAATTCGTTTGACCGAACGCCACTAACCGTCTAAACTTCCGTTGGGTGTTCATGCATTTCTCTCCCCAGCAAAAGCTAGTGGGCTGTATAGTTCCGAGGGTACTGTCTGCTCCACATTCCACCCCATATTGTGTCAGCATAGGTGGCATTCCTTCTGTCTGTTTTGCGAAAGCATTCCACTCCTAGTACTTCGTGATATATGCCAAAAATGGTTTAGCAAATAGAATGACAGGAGTGGAATGATAGCCGAACAGTCCGGAACCAAGACCAGTAGCATGGCATCTACAATATTTATCCAACCGTAGCTTGGTTTCCAACCAATTTACGACGGCAGATTTTTTAATACAATATTTATCCAACCGTAGCTTGGTTTCCATACAATTGGCGACAGATTAAAAAATCTGCATAAAACATTATGCGCATTTTCCCACAAGAGCTGTTTCTATCAAACAGACTTTATGTGAATAAAAAGGCTGTTCGTGATGACGTAGTGCACATAAAAATGACTTTTGCGTTAAAGTCCCATATACCCAATTAAAAATACAAGTTAAATGGTTTCCACTGCATTTTCAACTCTACCGATGGTTTTGTCACAAAAACTTTTGCGTTATATAGCAAATGTGCCCACTCTGGTTTTGAAACTAATTGAAAATAATGGTTATTATATCAATATTTGCAGATAAAGGCGTTTCCAACGCAATTTCTCACATAATTAATTTTACCTACACAAAAATATCCCATAATGTCTAACAAACAAAATGTCGGCATTTATAAAATTGAAACCGGCATTTCATGTTTCCATCAACCCAAACATGGAATTGACCAGTGTGTAATTAAAGGGAATGGTAGATACCAAGTCAGTTTAACTGAATGCATACAACTGAAATGTGTCTAAATGACACTAATAAAATATTGCCATTTTATATGGAATTACACTCCATACACAGAAAACCGCATGAAATACTATTGGTACTGTACACATACAGTATTTTGCAGATGTTATCACTGGTGTAACAATATGCTTATGTTTCTAGCTCCAACAGTGCAGTAGTGCCTAACAATATAAAACAATACATGCAAATCTAAAAAAAAAAATAAGAAAGGAATTAAGAAATATAGAAATTAATATAGAAATGACTGCCAAGAGTGTGCAAAGCTCTCATCAAGGCAAAGGGTGGCTACTTTGAAGAATCTCAAATAAAAAATCTATTTTGAAATGTTTAACACTTTTTTGGTTACTACATGATTCCATATGTGCTATTTAGAACTATGTAGAACAAAAAACAGATATAGCCCTTGCTTCACCCCAGACTGCCCTCGACCAGCACAAAAACATCCTGTGGCGTTCTGCATTAGCATCAGAAAGCCCTCGCGATATGCAACTTTTCAGGGAAGTCAGGAACCAATATACTCAGTCAGTTAGGAAAGCTAAGGCTAGCTTTTTCAAACAGAAATGTGCTTCCTGTAGTACTAATTCCAAAAAGTTTTTGGGACACTGTAAAGTCCATGGGGAATAAGAGTACCTCCTCCCAGCTGCCCACTGCACTGAAGATAGGAAACACTGTCAACACCGATCAAATCAAATCAAATGTATTTATATAGCCCTTCGTACATCAGCTGATATCTCAAAGTGCTGTACAGAAACCCAGCCTAAAACCCCAAACAGCAAGCAATGCAGGTGTAGAAGCACGGTGGCTAGGAAAAACTCCCTAGAAAGGACAAAACCTAGGAAGAACCCTAGAGAGGAACCAGGCTATGTGGGGTGGCCAGTCCTCTTCTGGCTGTGCCGGGTGGAGATTATAACAGAACATGGCCAAGATGTTCAAATGTTCATAAATGACCAGCATGGTCGAATAATAACAAGGCAGAACAGTTGAAACTGGAGCAGCAGCACAGTCAGGTGGAACGGGGACAGCAAGGAGTCATCATGTCAGGTAGTCCTGGGGCACGGTCCTAGGGCTCAGGTCCTCCGAGAGAGAGAAAGAAAGAGAGAATTAGAGAGAGCATATGTGGGGTGGTCCGTTCTCTTCTGGCTGTGCCGGGTGAAGATTATAACAGAACATGGCCAAGATGTTCAAATGTTCATAAATGACCAGCATGGTCGAATAATAGTAAGGCAGAACAGTTGAAACTGGAGCAGCAGCATGGCCAGGTGGACTGGGGACAGCAAGGAGTCATCATGTCAGGTAGTCCTGGGGCATGGTCCTAGGGCTCAGGTCCTCCGAGAGAGAGAAAGAAAGAAGGAGAGAATTAGAGAACGCACACTTAGATTCACACAGGACACCGAATAGGACAGGAGAAGTACTCCAGATATAACAAACTGACCCTAGCCCCCCGACACAAACTACTGCAGCATAAATACTGGAGGCTGAGACAGGAGGGGACAGGAGACACTGTGGCCCCATCCGAGGACACCCCCGGACAGGGCCAAACAGGAAGGATATAACCCCACCCACTTTGCCAAAGCACAGCCCCCACACCACTAGAGGGATATCTTCAACCACCAACTTACCATCCTGAGACAAGGCTGAGTATAGCCCACAAAGATCTCCGCCACGGCACAGCCCAAGTGGGGGGCAACCCAGACAGGATGACCACAACAGTGAATCAACCCACTCAGGTGACGCACCCCCTGCAGGGACGGCATGAGAGAGCCCCAGTAAGCCAGTGACTCAGCCCCTGTAATAGGGTTAGAGGAAGAGAATCCCAGTGGAAAGAGGGGAACCGGCCAGGCAGAGACAGCAAGGGCGGTTCGTTGCTCCAGAGCCTTTCCGTTCACCTTCCCACTCCTGGGCCAGACTACACTCAATCATATGACCCACTGAAGAGATGAGTCTTCAGTAAAGACTTAAAGGTTGAGACCGAGTTTGCTTCTCTGACATGGGTAGGCAGACCGTTCCATAAAAATGGAGCTCTATAGGAGAAAGCCCTGCCTCCAGCTGTTTGCTTAGAAATTCTAGGGACAATTAGGAGGCCTGCGTCTTGTGACCGTAGCGTACGTGTAGGTATGTACGGCAGGACCAAATCAGAGAGATAGGTAGGAGCAAGCCCGTGTAATGCTTTGTAGGTTAGCAGTAAAACCTTAAAATCAGCCCTTGCTTTGACAGGAAGCCAGTGTAGAGAGGCTAGCACTGGAGTAATATGATCAAATGTTTTGGTTCTAGTCAGGATTCTAGCAGCCGTATTTAGCACTAACTGAAGTTTATTTAGTGCTTTATCCGGGTAGCCGGAAAGTAGAGCATTGCAGTAGTCTAACCTAGAAGTGACAAAAGCATGGATTAATTTTTCTGCATCATTTTTGGACAGAAAGTTTCTGATTTTTGCAATATTACGTAGATGGAAAAAAGCTGTCCTCGAAATGGTCTTGATATGTTCTTCAAAAGAGAGATCAGGGTCCAGAGTAACGCCGAGGTCCTTCACAGTTTTATTTGAGACGACTGTACAACCATTAAGATTAATTGTCAGATTCAACAGAAGATCTCTTTGTTTCTTGGGACCTAGAACAAGCATCTCTGTTTTGTCCGAGTTTAATAGTAGAAAGTTTGCAGCCATCCACTTCCTTATGTCTGAAACACATGCTTCTAGCGAGGGCAATTTTGGGGCTTCACCATGTTTCATTGAAATGTACAGCTGTGTGTCATCCGCATAGCAGTGAAAGTTAACATTATGTTTTCGAATAACATCCCCAAGAGGTAAAATGTATAGTGCAAACAATAGTGGTCCTAAAACGGAACCTTGAGGAACACCGAAATTTACAGTTGATTTGTCAGAGGACAAACCATTCACAGAGACAAACTGATATCTTTCCGACAGATAAGATCTGAACCAGGCCAGAACATGTCCGTGTAGACCAATTTGGGTTTCCAATCTCTCCAAAAGAATGTGGTGATCGATGGTATCAAAAGCAGCACTAAGGTCTAGGAGCACGAGGACAGATGCAGAGCCTCGGTCCGATGCCATTAAAATGTCATTTACCACCTTCACAAGTGCCATCTCAGTGCTATGATGGGGTCTAAAACCAGACTGAAGCATTTCGTATACATTGTTTGTCTTCAGGAAAGCAGTGAGTTGCTGCGCAACAGCCTTCTCTAAAATTTTTGAGAGGAATGGAAGATTCGATATAGGCCGATATTTTTTTATATTTTCTGGGTCAAGGTTTGGCTTTTTCAAGAGAGGCTTTATTACTGCCACTTTTAGTGAGTTTGGTACACATCCAGTGGATAGAGAGCCATTTATTATGTTCAACATAGGAGGGCCAAGCACAGGAAGCAGCTCTTTCAGTAGTTTAGTTGGAATAGGGTCCAGTATGCAGCTTGAAGGTTTAGAGGCCATGATTATTTTCATCATTGTGTCAAGAGATATAGTACTAAAACACTTGAGCGTCTCTCTTGATCCTAGGTCCTGGCAGAGTTGTGCAGACTCAGGACAACTGAGGTTTGGAGGAATACGCAGGTTTAAAGAGGAGTCCGTAATTTGCTTTCTAATAATCATAATCTTTTCCTCAAAGAAGTTCATGAATTTATCACTGCTAAAGTGAAAGTCATCCTCTCTTGGGGAATGCTGCTTTTTAGTTAGCCTTGCGACAGTATCAAAAAGGAATTTCGGATTGTTCTTATTTTCCTCAATTAAGTTAGAAAAATAGGATAAATCTGATAAATCCACGATAATCGATAATTTCAATAAGCATTTTTCTAGGGCTGGCCATGCTTTCCACCAGGCTACCCCTACCCCGGCCAACATCTCAGCCTACTCTGCAGCAACTTGCCCAAGCCCCACCTGCTTCTCCTTTACCCAAATCCAGACAGCTGATGTTCTGAAAGAGCTGCAAACTATGGATCCCTATAAATCAGCTGAGCTAGACAATCTGGACCCTCTCTAAAATGATCAGCTGAAATTGTTGCAACCCCTATTACTAGCCTATTCAACCTCTCTTTCATATCGTCTGAGATCCCCAAGGATTGGAACGCTGCTGTGGTCATCCCCCTCCTCAAAGGGGGAGACACTCTAGACCCAAACAGTTATAGACCTATATCCATCCTTCCCTGCATTTCTAAAATCTTCGAAAGCCAAATTAACAAACCTCACCGACAATTTCGAATCCCACCGTACCTTCTCCACTATGCAATCTGGTTTCCGAGCTGGTCATGGGTGCACCTCAGCCACGCTCAAGGTCCTAAACGATATCATAACCGCCACCGATAAAAGACAGTACTGTGCAGCCGTCTTCATCGACCTGGCCAAGGCTTTCGACTCTGTCAATCACCGTATTCTTATCGGCAGACTCAATAGCCTTGGCTTCTCAAATGACTGCCTCGCCTGGTTCACCAACTACTTGACACACTGATAGAGTTCAGTGTGTCAAATCGGAGGGCCTGTTGTCCGGACCTCTGGCAGTCTCTCTGGGGGTGCCACAGGGTTCAATTATCAGGCCGAGTCTTTTCTCTTTTCTTTGTATCAATGATGTCGCTCTTGCTGCTGGTGATTCTCTGATCCACCTCTACGCAGAAGACACCATTCTGTATACATCTGGCCCTTCTTTGGACACTGTACTAACAAACCTCGAAACAAGCTTCAACGCTATACAACACTCTTTCCGTGGCCTCCAACTGCTTTTAAATGCTAGTAAAACTAAGTGCATGCTCTTCAACCGATTTCTGCACACACCCTCCCGCCCGACTAGCATCACTACTCTGGACGGTTCTGACCTAGAATATGTGGACAACTACAAATACCTAGGTGTCTGGTTAGACTGTAAACTCCCCTTCCAGACTCACATTAAGCATCTCCAATCCAAAATTAAATCTTGAATCGGCTTCCTATTTCTCAACAAAACCTCTTTCACTCATGCTGCCAAACATTACCTCGTAAAACTGACTATCCTACCGGTCCTTGACTTCGGCGATGTCATTTACAAAATAGCCCCCAACACTCTACTCAGCAAACTGGATGTAGTCTATCACAGTGCCATCCGTTTTGTCATCAAAGCCCCATATACTAGCCACCAATGCGACTTGTATGGTCTTGTTGGCTGGCCCTCACAACATATTCGTCGCCAAACCCACTGGCTCCAGGTCATCTACAAGTCTCTGCTAGGTACAGCCCCGCCTTATCTTAGCTCACTGGTCACCATAGCAGCACCCAACCGTAGCACGCTCTCCAGCAGGTATATTTCACTGGTCATCCCCAAAGCCAACACTTACTTTGGCTGCCTTTCCTTCCAATTCTCTGCTGCCAATGACTGGAACGAATTGCAAAAATCACTGAAGCTGGAGTCTTATATCTCCCTCTCTAACTTTAAGCATCAGCTGTTAGAGCAGCTTACTGATCACTGTATCTGTACACAGCCAATCTGTAAATAGCCCACCCAACTACCTCATCCCCATATTATTACTTACCCTCTTGCTCTTTTGCACCCCAGTATCTCTACTTGCACATCATCATCTGCACATCTATAACTCCAGTGTTATTGCTAAATTGTAATTGTTTGAATTACTCTGGCCTATTTATTGTTACCTCCCTACTCTTCTACATTTGCACACACCGTACATTGATTTTTCTATTTTTATTTCTATTGTTATTGATTGTACGTTTGTTTATGTGTAACTCTGTGTTGTTGTTTTTGTCGCACTGCTTTGCTTTATCTTGTCCAGGTCGCAGTTGTAAATGAGAACTTGTTCTCAACTGGCCTACCTGGTTAAATAAAGGTGAAATAAAAATAAAAATATATTTTTTTCTAGTTTTGATGTCTTCATCATTATTCTACAATGTAGAAAATAGTAAAAAAAATAAAAATAAAGAAAAACCCTTGAATGAGTATGTGTGTCCAGACTTTTGACTGGTACTGCATACAATTTACCACAACTGGACTCCAATGCATTCGGAAAGTATTCAGACCCCTTCCCCTTTTCCACATTTTGTTATGTTACAGCCTTATTCTAAAATAGATTAAATAAACTATTTCTTCATCAATCAACACACAATAACCCATAACGACAAAACCAAGACAGGTTTTTCGAAAATGTTTGCTAATTTATAACAAATAAAAATACCTTATAATAATAATAATAATATATGCCATTTAGCAGACGCTTTTATCCAAAGCGACTTATTACATAAGTATTCAGACCCTTTGTTATGAGACTCGAAATTGAGATCAGGTGCAAACTGTTTCCATTGATCATCCCTAAGATGTCTCTATTTGATTGGAGTCCACTTGTGGTAAATTCAATTGATTGGACATGATTTGGAAAGGACCAGACCTGTCAAAATACGGTCCCACAGTTGACAGTGCATGTCACAGCAAAAACCAAGCCATGAGGTCAAAGGAATTTTCCGTAGAGCTCCGAGACAGGATTGTGTCAAGGCACAGATCTGGGGAAGGTCCCCAAGAACACAGTGGCCTTTTTCTCCCCAATTTTGTGATTTCCAATTGGTAGTTAGTCTTGTCCCATCACTGCAATCCCATCACTGGGATTGCAACTCTCATCACTGAAACGTTTTATGCCATTCCAGGCTAACTTCTGAATGAAACCTGGCACCATCCCCACGGTGAAGCATGGTGCATCATGCTGTGGATATGTTTTTCAGCGGCAGGGACTGGGAGAGTAAGGATCGAGGGATAGATGAACGGAGTAAGAGATCCTTGATGAAAACCTGCTCCGGAGGGCTCAGGGCCTCAGACTGTGGTGAAGGTTCACGTTCCAACAGGATATGTCCCTAAGCACACAGCCAAGACAATGCAGGAGTGGCTTCGGAACAAGTTTCAATGTCCTTGAGTAGCCCAGCCAGAGTCCGGACTTGAACCTGATTGAACATCTCCGGAGAGACCTGAAAATAGTTGTGCAGCGACATTCCCCATCCAATCTGACAGAGCTTGAGATGATCTGCAGAGAAGAATAGGAGAAACTCCCCAAATAAAGGTGTGCCAAGCTTGTAGCGTCATACACAAGAAGACCTGAGGCTGTAATCGCTGCCAAAGGTGCTTCAACAAAATACTGAGTAAAGGGTCTGAATACTTATGCAAACTTACGCAATATATGTTTTTTATTTGTAACAATTTTGCCAAAAATTCTCAAAACCTGTTTATGCCATTATTGCGTATTGTGTGTAGATTGATGAGGGGGAAAAAACAATTTAATCAATTGTAGAATAAGGCTGTAATAATAAGTCAAGGGGTAGGAATACTTTTCTCACGCACTGTATACGATGGTGTGTACATTATGGACAGTATATGAATAGAAAATGTTTGTACAGCAGTAGTTATATAGGATGAGTCTTGATTACAATACAGTATATACATATGAAGTGGGTAAAACAGTATCTAAACATTATTCAATTGGTCAGTGTTCAATGACTATGTGCATAGGGCAGCAGTCTCTAAGGTGTAGGGTTGAGTATCGGGTGGTAGGCATCTAGTGACAAAAGATCAGGGCACGGTACTGGGTGGAGGCTGGGTAGAGTCTGATGGCCTGTAGATGTAGGCTGTTTTTCAGTCTCTTAGAACCAGCTTTGATGCACCTGTACTGTCTCCGCCTTCTAGATGGTAGCGGGGTGAACAGGCCGTGGTTCGGGTGGCTGAGGTCCTTGATGATCCTCCTGGCCTTCCTATGATGCTGGGTGCTGTAGATGTCCTGGAGGGCAGGCGGTGTACCCCCAGTGATGCATTGGGCTTACCGCTCCACCCTCTGGAGAGCCCTGTGTTTGCGGGATGGTGCAGTTGCAATACCAGGTGATGATACAGCCCGACAGGATGCTCTCAATGGTGAATCTGTAGAAGTTTGTGAGGGTCTGAGGGACTAGGCTGCATTTCTTCAGCCTCCTGAGGTTAAAGAGGCGCCTTCTTCACCACACAATTTGTGTAGACGAGCCATTTCAGGTTCTCAGTGATGTACATACCGAGGAACTTTCACCCTTTCTACTGTGGCCCTGTCGATGTGTCGATGTGGATGAGGGCGTGCTCCCTCTGCTGTCTCCTGAAGGTTCACAATCCTTTGTTTAGTTGACATTAAGGTTATTTTCCTGGCACCACTCCACCAGGGCCCTCACCTCCTCGCTGTAGGCTGTCTCGTTATTGTTGGTTATCAGGCCTACCACTGTTGTCGTCTACAAACTTGATAATTGAGTTGGAGACATGCGTGTGGAGGTTGGTAAGGTACAATGATATGATCCTTAACAAGCCTTTCAAAGCACTTCATGACAGAAGTGAGTTGTACGGGGCGATAGTCATTTAGGTACCTTCACTTTCTTGGATACAGGAACAATGGTGGACATCTTGAAGCAGGTGGGGAGAACACTGGGATAGGGAGATTTTGAATATGTTTGTAAACACTCCAGCCAGCTGGCATCGGTGTCCGTGATTGGTGTCCGTAATCCATGATTGTCTGTTGTCCCTGCTACATACTCATGTCTGAGCCATTGAATTGTGACTCCACTTTTTCTCTATACTGATGTTTTGCCTGTTTGATTGCCTTACGAAGGGCATAATTTAATTGTTTGTACTCGTACATGTTCCCATTCATCTTGCCACAGTGAAATGCAGTGGTTCTCGCTTTCAGTTTTGTGCGAATGATGCCAACTATCCACATTTTTTAGTTTAGATAAGTTCTAATTGTCGCAGCGGGAACAACATCCTCTATGCCCTTCCTGATGAACTCAGTAACAGTCAGTATATACGCCAATGTTATTCTCAGAGCCAGCCAAGAACATATCCCAAACCGTGTGATCAAAACAATTTTGAAGCATAGATTCCAATTGGTCAGACCAACTAAGAAAACAAATAACGTGTCCATCTCAAATATTCTACACCCTTTCTGAAGCCTTGCTGAAGGACAATAAAGGTTGCGAATAAACACAAGGTCAAACTTTTTATATGTCTTTTATTTCTGTCTGCCACCGGAATAGTACAGTATATGTTGTAAGTCTGTGAATGACAGCAGAACTTAGAGACAGATGCCTTTAATCTTCTTTATTGAACCAGTGACACCAGGAAAATGTTTTAACCAGTAACCCCAACAGACAGGCTGGTAGAGGAAAAACATTAGTTGAGCAAGTCCTTGATTGACAGCAAAAAATAGTAACAATAGAAAATTAGAAACTGTCAACCAAATAAAAATTGAAAATAAGAACACACTCCCTTACCAGTCTGCCTTTACTGTTAAAATATTATAGCATGAGAGAACTCTTGGTGATTTCCTTGTCACACAACAAGCAAGAACTGTTTCTCTGTTTTCCAAAACAATGTATGTAATTAAAAGGCGCAGTGCTTACACTGTCACTTCTGGCAACGAGACTGCAGTAAAGTTTAGACTCCCCTCCCTATGTATTTGGACAGTGAAGCTAAAATAATAAAATTAGTCTCTATACTCCATCTAGGATTCGAGATCAAATGTTTCGTATGAGGAGACAGTACAGAATGTTACCTTTTATTAGAGGGCATTTTTATTCATATCTGTTTAACTGTTTTAAATTAAAATACTTTATGTATCTAGTCACCCGCATGTAAAGTATTTTGGCAAATTCACTTAAAGACTATTGAAGTAGTCAAAAGTTTAGTATTTTGTCCCATATTTCTTGCACTCAATGACTACATCAAGCTTGTGACTCTATGAACTCTCTGGATGCATTTGCAGTTTGTTTTCGTTGTGTTGTTTTCCCAGCTGAATGGTGAATGATAACTGGAGTAATTTTATTTCTAAGTCGGTAAATAAGATGTTTCTGAAAACTTTAAATTAATCCTGATAATACCATGTTTAAGAAAAAACATGAATGAATCGTGGAACAATGATGAGCAAGATGCCGTTCAGAGGCTACATCAAAATTTGCTAAACTCTCACCATTACGAATAACAAGGGAGCTGAGCATTTTTTGGGGGGTATGACTTTCGTGCCTCTGTAACCTTATTACTCATCATTATTCATGATTCATTCATGATTATCCATAATCATGGCAGCATCTACATGAATGTAGAAGTGTTCAGAAACATCTTCCATTCTTACTTACTATAAAAGGGACTCCAAAATGGCACAAGACATTATTCACCATTCAAAATGCATCCAACAAGTCTGTCGTCACACTCTTGATTTAGTGATTGTGTGGAAGGAATATGGGACAAAATACTAATCTTTTCACTACTTTAATATAAGTTAATTTGTCCAAATACTTGACTTCTTCACTTCTTCAAATGTGGGGACTGTTTCCACATGTTTTCATTTCTAAATGGTAAAACAGATACAGCATGTATGAAAATATCTTCAAATAAAAGCTGACATTCTGCACTGTCGCCTAATATGAAACATTCTATTTCAAATCTAAAATGCTGGAGTATAGAGCCAAAAGATATATATATATATATATATATATATATATATATATATATATATATATATATATATATATACAACAGGTGGAAATTATAGGCAATTAGCAAGACACCCCCAATAAAGGAGTGGTTCTGCAGGTGAAACCACAGACCCACTTCTCAGTTCCTATGCTTCCTGGCTGATGTTTTGGTCACTTTTGAATGCTGGCGGTGCTTTCAGTCTAGTGGTAGCATGAGACGGAGTCTACAACCCACACAAGTGGCTCAGGTAGTGCAGCTCATCCAGGATGGCACATCAATGCGAGCTGTGGCAAGAAGGTTTGCTGTGTCTGTCAGCGTAGTGTCCAGAGCATGGAAACAGGCCAGTACATCAGGAGATGTGGAGGAGGCCGTAGGAGGGCAACCACCCAGCAGCAGGACTGCTACCTCCGCCTTTATGCAAGGAGGAGCACTGCCAGAGCCCTGCAAAATGACCTCCAGCAGGCCACAAATGTGCATGTGTCAGCTCAAACGGTCAGAAACAGACTCCATGAGGGTGGTATGAGGGCCCGACGTCCACAGGTGGGGGTTGTGCCCAACACCGTGCAGGACGTTTGGCATTTGCCAGAGAACACCAAGATTGGCAAATTCGCCACTGGTGCCCTGTGCTCTTCACAGGTTCACACTGCACACATGTGACAGACGTGACAGAGTCTGAAGACGCCGTGGAGAACGTTCTGCTGCCTGCAACATCCTCCAGCATGACCAGTTTGGCGGTGGGTCAGTCATGGTGTGGGGTGGCATTTCTTTGGGGGGCCGCACAGCCCTCCATGTGCTCGCCAGAGGTAGCCTGACTGCCATTAGGTACCGAGATGAGATCCTCAGACCCCTTGTGAGACCATATGCTGGTGTGGTTGGCCCTGGGTTCCTCCTAATTTAGGATTAAAACATTTTTTTATGTTTATTTAACTAGGCAAGTCAGTTAAGAACAAATTCTTATTTTCAATAACGGCCTAGGGTTGGGTTAACTGCCTGATCAGGGGCAGAACAACAGATTTGTACCTTGTCAGCTTGGGGATTTGAACTTGCAACCTTCCGGTTACTAGTCCAACGCTCTAACCACTAGGCTACCCTGCCACCCCATGCAAGACAATGCTAGACCTCATGTGGCTGGAGTGTGTCAGCAATTCCTGCAAGTAGAAGGCATTGATGCTATGGACTGGCCCGCCCATTCCCCAGACCTGAATCCAATTGAGTACATCTGGGACATAATGTCTCGCTCCATCTACCAACGCCACGTTGCACCACAGACTGTCCAGGAGTTGGCGGATGCTTTAGTCCAGGTCTGGGAGGAGATCCCTCAGGAGACCATCTGCCACAACATCAGGAGCATGCCCAGGCGTTGTAGGGAGGTCATACAGGCACATGGAGACCACACACACTACTGAGCCTCATTTTGACTTGTTTTAAGGACATTACATCAAAGTTGGATCAGCCTGTAGTGTGGTTTTCCACTTTAATTTTGAGTGTGACTCCAAATCCAGACCTCCATGGGTTGATAAATTTGATTTCCATTGATAATTTGTGATTTTGTTGTCAGCACATTCAACTATGTAAAGAAAAAAGTATTTAATACGAATATTTCATTTATTCAGATCTAGGATGTTTTATTTTAATGTTCCCTTTATTTTTTTGAGCAGTGTATATAAACTCAGCAAAAAAAGAAACGTCCTCTCACTGTCAACTGCATTTAATTTCAGCAATCTTAACATTTGTCAGTATTTGTATGAACACAACAAGATTCAACAACTGAGACATTTACATTACATTTAAGTCATTTAGCAGACGCTCTTATCCAGAGCGACTTACAAATTGAGACAAACTGAACATGTTCCACAGACATGTGACTAACAGAAATGGAATAAAGTGTCCCTGAAAAGGGGGAGGTCAAAATCAAAAGTAACAGTCGGTATCTGGTATCCAGATGAAATCTTGCGTCTTGTGACGGCCGTCCAACAACCTGCCCGCTCGACCCTATCCCCTCCTCTCTTCTCCAGACCATTTCCGGAGACCTTCTCCCTTACCTCACCTCGCTCATCAACTCATCCCTGACCGCTGGCTACGTCCCTTTCGTCTTCAAGAGAGCGAGAGTTGCACCCCTTCTGAAAAAACCTACACTCGATCCCTCCGATGTCAACAACTACAGACCAGTATCCCTTCTTTCTTTTCTCTCCAAAACTCTTGAACGTGCCGTCCTTGGCCAGCTCTCCCGCTATCTCTCTCAGAATGACCTTCTTGATCCAAATCAGTCAGGTTTCAAGACTAGTCAGTTGGGCATCTCCGGCGCGGCCCACGCTTGGATTGCGTCCTACCTGACAGGTCGCTCCTACCAGGTGGCGTGGCGAGAATCTGTCTCCTCACCACGCGCTCTCACCACTGGTGTCCCCCAGGGCTCTGTTCTAGGCCCTCTCCTATTCTCGCTATACACCAAGTCACTTGGCTCTGTCATAACCTCACATGGTCTCTCCTATCATTGCTATGCAGACGACACACAATTAATCTTCTCCTTTCCCCCTTCTGATGACCAGGTGGCGAATCGCATCTCTGCATGTCTGGCAGACATATCAGTGTGGATGACGGATCACCACCTCAAGCTGAACCTCGGCAAGACGGAGCTGCTCTTCCTCCCGGGGAAGGACTGCCCGTTCCATGATCTCGCCATCACGGTTGACAACTCCATTGTGTCCTCCTCCCAGAGCGCTAAGAACCTTGGCGTGATCCTGGACAACACCCTGTCGTTCTCAACTAACATCAAGGAGGTGGCCCGTTCCTGTAGGTTCATGCTCTACAACATCCGCAGAGTATGACCCTGCCTCACACAGGAAGCGGCGCAGGTCCTAATCCAGGCACTTGTCATCTCCCGTCTGGATTACTGCAACTCGCTGTTGGCTGGGCTCCCTGCCTGTGCCATTAAACCCCTACAACTCATCCAGAACACCGCAGCCCGTCTGGTGTTCAACCTTCCCAAGTTCTCTCACGTCACCCCGCTCCTCCGCTCTCTCCACTGGCTTCCAGTTGAAGCTCGCATCCGCTACAAGACCATGGTGCTTGCCTACGGAGCTGTGAGGGGAACGGCACCTCAGTACCTCCAGGCTCTGATCAGGCCCTACACCCAAACAAGGGCACTGCGTTCATCCACCTCTGGCCTGCTCGCCTCAATACCACTGAGGAAGTACAGTTCCCGCTCAGCCCAGTCAAAACTGTTCGCTGCTCTGGCTCCCCAATGGTGGAACACACTCCCTCACGACGCCAGGACAGCGGAGTCAATCACCACCTTCCGGAGACACCTGAAACCCCACCTCTTTAAGGAATACCTAGGATAGGATAAAGTAATCCTTCTCCCCCCCTAAAAGATTTAGATGCACTATTGTAAAGTGGCTGTTCCACTGGATGTCATAAGGTGAATGCACCAATTTGTAAGTCGCTCTGGATAAGAGCGTCTGCTAAATGACTTAAATGTAAATGTAATGTAAATGGTGTGGCCACCAGCTGCATTAAGTACTGCAGTGCATCTCCTCATGGACTCTTCCACCAAGGCACCTGCAAGTTCCCGGACATTTCTGGGGGGAATGGCCCTAGCCCTCAACCTCTGATCCAACAGGTCCCAGACGTGCTCAATGGGATTGAGATCCGTGCTCTTCGCTGGCCATGGTAGAACACTGATATTCCTGTCTTGCAGGAAATCACGCACAGAACGAGCAGTAAGGCTGCAACGTTGTTGCCGGTGATGTCTGGTGAGGACCTGCCTTACAACAGGCCTACAAGCCCTCAGTCCAGCCTCTCTCAGTCTATTACGGACAGTCTGAGCACTGATGGAGGGATTGTGGGTTCCTGGTGTAACTCGGGCAGTTGTTGTTGTCATCCTGTACCTGTCCCGCAGGTGTGATGTTCAGATGTACCGGTCAGCTGTCCGTCCTGTCTCCCTGTAGTAGTCTTAGGCGTCTCACAGTACGGACATTGCAATTTATTGCCCTGGCCTCCTTGCAGCATGCCTAGGCACGTTCACGCAGATGAGCAGAGACCCTGGGCATCTTTCTTTTGGTGTTTTTCAGAGTCAGGTCTCTTTAGTGTCCTAAGTTTTCATAACTGTAATTGCCTACCGTCTGTAAGCTGTTAGTGTCTTAACGACCGTTCCACGGGTGCATGTACATTGTTTATGGTTCATTGAACAAGCATGGGAAACAGTGTTTAAACCCATTACAATGAAGATCTGTGAAATTATTTTAGATTTTTATTAATTATCTTTGAAAGACAGGTCCTGAAAAAGGGATGTTTCTTTTTTTTTCTGAGTTTATATATGCACAAACAGGACCAGTCAAACGTTTGGACACACCAACTCATTCAAGGGTTTTTACTTGATTTTTTACAATTTTCTACATTGTAGAATAATAGTGAAGATGTCAAAACTGTCCAAACTAACACATGGAATCATGTAGTAAACAAATCTAAATATGTTTTACATTTGAGATTCATCAAGGTAGCCACACTTTGCATTGATGACAACTTCTCACAATCTTTGCATTCTCTCAACCAGCTTCACCTGGAATGCTTTTTAAACAGTCTTGAAGGTGTTCCCACATATTCTGAGATACAGAGAGACACAGCGTAGGTGAACGGATGATCTTCACATGTGCGATTCCCACCGTGAAGCATGGAGGACGTGTGATGGTGTGGGGCTGTTTTTCCTTAACTTTGCGGTCCAACTCATCCCAACCCGTCTCAATTGGGTTGAGGTTGAGTGACTGGGGAGGCCACGTCATCTGTTGTCTAAAAGCAATTGATGGTCTGTTGTTTCTCTTTCCTTATTTGAGCTGTTCTTCCCATAAATTGGACTTGGTCATTTACCAAATAGGGCTGTCTTCTGTATACCACCCCTACCTTGTCACAACACAATTGATTGGCTCAAACTCATTAAGAAGTAAAGAAATTACACAAATTAACAAGGCACACCTGTTAATTGAATTGCATTCCAGGTGACTACCTCATGAATCTGGTTGAGAGAATACCAAGTGTGTGCAAAGTTGTCATCAAGGCAAAGGTTTGCTAATTTGAAGATTTGTTTAACACTGTTTTGGTTACTACATGATACCATATGTGATATTTCATAGTTTTGATGTCCTCACTATTATTATATAATGCAGAAAATAGTACAAATAAAGAAAAACCCTGTAATGAGTAGATGTCCAAACTTTTGATTCGTAACTCTGGAAGACCCAGAGTTACCTCTGCTGCAGAGGATAAGCTCATTAGCGTTAACTGCACCTCAGATTGCAGCCCAATAAATGCTTCACAAAGTTCAAGTACCAGACACATCTCAACATAAACTGTTCTGAGGAGACTGCGTGAATCCGGCCTTTATGGTTGAATTGCTGCAAAGAAACAACTACAAACCACTACACCAATAAGATGAAGAGACTTGCTTTGGCCAACAAACACGAGCAATTGACATTAGATCGGTGGAAATCTGTTCTTTGGTCTGATGAGTCCAAATTTGAGATTTTTGGTTGCAACCACCATGTCTTTGTGAGATGCAGAGTAGGTGAACGGATTATATCTGCATGTGTGGTTCCCACCATGAAGCACGGAGGTGGTGGTGTGATGGTGCTTTGCTGGTGACACTGTGATTTATTTAGAATTCAAGGCACACTTAGCTAGCATGGCTACCACAGAATTCTGCAGCAGTAAACCATCCCATCTGGTTTGCGCTTAGTGGGACTATCATTTGTTTTTCTACAGGACAATGACCCAAAACACACCTCCAGGCTGTGTAAGGGCTATTTGACCAAGAAAGAGAGTGATGGTGCTGCATCAGATGACCTGGCCTCCACAACCACCTGACCTCAACCCAATTGAGATGGTTTGGGATGAGTTGAACAACAGAGTGAAGGAAAAGCAGCCAACAAGTGCTCAGCACATGTTGGAACTCCTTCAAGACTGGTGGAAAAGCATTCCCCATGAAGCTGGTTGAGAGAATGCCAAGAGTGTGCAAAGCTGTCAATGCAAAAGGTGGCTACTTTGAAGAATCTGAAATAAACAATTGGATTTGTTTAAGACTTTTTTCATTACTACATAATTCCATGTTATTTCATAGTTCTACAATGTAGAAATAGTAAAAATAAAGACAAATCTATATATAGATATATATAGGCTTCACTGTCCAAATACATATGGAGGGCAGAGTATACAACCATTATTGCTGTAAAAAATACCTAAATAAAAAAGGCATAATTTGATGTATGCCTGTTCCCTCTTGCAAAACTTCTCCAAAAGTACTCTGATGGCACAAAGTGCTCCCAATTGTCAAGAGCATCCTTCAATTCATTATTGGCTATTTATGCAGTATTGTCTAAAAAAAAGGCAGTTTAGAAAAAAAAGAAAAAAAATGGGAAACATATGTCCATATACACTGATGATACAAAACATTAGGAACACCTGCACTTTCCATGACAGACTGACCAGGTAAAAGACATGATTCCTTATTGATGTCACTTGTTAAATTCTCTTGTGGATGAAGGGTTGGAGACAGGTTAAATATGTATTTTTTTTGTTGCATTTTGTCTGCATCTTGCTTGAGAAAATCAGTGATAGAGCAGATCATATAAAACACTGTGCTATAGAACTCCTGACTAGAATCTAAATGGTTGTCCATAAAATGCCAAGACAATTAAAATAAGAGTGAGGAGGTAGGTGTAAGGAGAGAAAGGCAGAGGAACAATGAGCTGAAATCATTAAGAAAAAGTCAACTTTTATCGTGTATCGTGGCTTTAGTATTCATTGTCACAGAGAGCAGTGAGCAGGAAATGGAAAACTTGCTGGTCTGAGGGGAGGGTGTCTTATTGACCATATTTTCTATGATTCTTTGGATCGCTGTAGCAACCTGATATGACAATGAATGTTAATATAAACTTAACAAAATAAGCTAAATGTAGTTGTATACACCAAGGCAAGCCACAACACAAAGGGGAGTAAGAGAAAACAACAGGATCTAAGAAATGAGTCCAAACATAAAACTAAAATGGAAGAGAAAATGGACCAACGGGTAGGTTGGTATTTTTTTCCTTTTCTGGCATCTTCAGATATTCAAGCTCCCCAGCATCATGCAGGTCAGCGTAGGGCAGTGTTTCCCAACTCCGGTCCTCACATACCCCCAACAGCACACATTTTAGTTGTAGGCCCAGACAAAAAAACCTAATTCAACTTATCATGGGCATGATGATTAGTTGACAAGTAGAATCAGGTGTGCTTGTCCGGGGCAACAACAAAAATATGTAATGTTGGGGGTACTCAAGTACTGGGGTTAGGAAACACTGGCGTAGGGAACGAGACTGCGAGCTCTCAGCAAAGGAACACATCTCAATTCAGTTGGAGGCATGTAGCCCATGTGCCTGTAGGTCTCTGTGATTGACATCTGGAATCCGGTGTAATTTCTCTAACAGGTATGGAAGATACAGAGGGAAGGTTGGGCATTTAGGTGTCGTCAGCCTTCCCTCATATCCTTCCTGCACACCTCTGGTGTCCTTAGCCGAAATTGTGCAGCGCGAGCCGGAACATGTCATTGGTGCATACCCAAGCATCATTAATGTTTTTCAGGATGAAACTCTGATGAAATCCCATGACGGGGTCCTCATCGGCCTGTAACACAAAGACAGAGCTTAGTCAAGTCAACAGTTCTATGGCTGTGTATCCAATCCACAGTTGGGTGCATCTCTGACAAGGGTTGATTTTGGCTGGGTCCAAGAAACACAAACTGCTTGCACACAACAAACACATTCCTGATACTCTACTATCAATTAACTTATCCGGAGTGGCCGCGTTGCTAAATTCTCTGGATGCCTCTTCCCGATTAGCTAAACAACCGAAGCTTCTGCACATGTGTGGGATTCTCTACTTTACGCACAGTCTGTACTCGTTCGGCTGCCCAGAGAACAGGATACTCTGGCAAATTTCAGTTATGATGGAGAATGGTGCTTGTTTAATCATGTTAGATCAAACCTGAATAAATGTTAGCAAGAGCACATAATGATATTATTCTACATAACAGAACAGAATAGCATTGTATAACATCACTGTGAGACAAAAAACACCACCTAAGTTGTTATGGATTTCTGGATGATTGTGCGAATGGTTGTATTTTTCTCTCATGCGGCCAAAACACAACAGCACGCGCCATAGGCAAAATATGTGCTTTTATTTGTTAACACAATCTGCAAAATCATGATCATTGTACATAATTTAAAACACTGTACATAATTAAAGAAGATCCATACTGAACAAAAATAGAAACGCAACATGTAAAAATTGTTGGTCCCATGTTTCATGAGCTAAAAGAAAGATCCCAGAAATGTTCCATATGTACAAAAAGCTTTTCTCGCTCAAAGTTGGTGCACAAATTTGTTTTGAAGGAGTGTGCAAATGGCATGCTGACATGCAGCAATGTCCACCAGAGATGTTGCCAGAGAATTGAATGTTAATTTCTCTACCATAAGTCGCCTCCAACGCAGTTTACGTCCAACCGACCTCACAACCACAGACCATGTGTAACCACGCCAGCCCAGGACCTCCACATCTGGCTTCTTCCCCTACGGGATCGTCTGAGACCAGCCACCCGGACAGCTGATGAAACTGTGGGTTTGCAAAACCGAATAATTTTTGCACAAACTGTCAGAAACCCTCTCAGGGAAGCTTATCTGCATGTTCGTCATCCTCACCAGGGTCTTGAGCTGACTGCAGTTCAGCGCCGTAACCGACTTCAGTGGGCAATTGCTCACCTTCGATGGCCACTTGCACGCATCACCTCATATTTCAGCATGATAATGCACGGCCCCATGTCACAAGGATCTGTACAGAATTCCTGCAAGCTGAAAATGTCCCAGTTCTTCCATGGCCTGCATACTCACCAGACATGTCACCCATTGAGCATGTTTGGGATGCTCTGGATTGACGTGTATGACAGCATGTTCCAGTTCCCACCAATATCCAGCAACTTCACACAGCCATTGAAGTGGAGTGGGACAATATTCAACAGGCCACAATCAACAGCCTGATCAACTCTATGCATAGGAGATGTGTCACGCAGCATGGGGCAAATAGTAGTCACACCAGAAACGGACTGGTTTTCTGATCCACAACCTTACCTTTTTTTATTTTTAAGGTATGTGACCAACAGATGCATATCTGTATACCCAGTTATGTGAAATCCATAGATTAGGGCCTAATGACCCGTACAAATCAACTGGGCTTGACAATCTGGACCATCTATTTCTGAAACTATCTGCCGCCATTGTCGCAACCCCTATTACCAGCCTGTTCAACCTCTCATATCATCTGAGATCCCCAAGGATTGGAAAGCTGCCGCGGTCATCCCCCTCTTCAAAGGGGGAGACACCCGGACCCAAACTGTTACAGACCTATATCCATCCTGCCCTGCCAATCTAAGGTCTTCGAAAGCCAAGTCAACAAACAGATCACTGGCCATCTCGAATCCCACCATACCTTCTCCGCTGTGCAATCTGGTTTCTGAGCCGGTCACGGGTGCACATCAGCCACGCTCAAGGTACTAAATGATATCATAACCACCATTGATAAAAGACAGTACTGTGCAGCCGTCTTCATCGACCTGGCCAAGGCTTTTGACTCTGTCAATTACCATATTCTTATCGGCAGACTCAGTAGCCTTTTGCTAATGACTACTACTTTGCAGACAGAGTTTCGGTGTGTCAAATCGGAGGGCATGTTGTCCGGACATCTGGCAGTCTCTATGGGGGTGCCACAGGGTTAAATTCTCAGGCCGACTCTTTTCTCTGTATATCCCAATGATGTCGGTCTTGCTGCGGGCGATTCCCTGATCCACCTCTCCGCAGACGACACCATTCTGTATACTTCCGACCCTTCCTTGGACACTGTGCTAACTAACCTCCAAACGAGCTTCAATGCCATCTCAGTTCACGATAACACCCACCCGTAGCACACGTTCCAGCAGATATATCTCACTGATCATCCCCAAAGCAAACACCAAACTCCAGTATGAATAAATCCCTCTATGGCATGAGATTAGTAAAAGCCCAACTGAACCATGGTCAGTCAGAACACAGATCCTTACTGACAGTAAGTAGGGAGAAGATGGGGCATTAGACCACAGACAGATCAAGGGTTGTGCTGGGCAAGCCTGAAGAACTCATTGGTGCAAACCCAGGCATTGCTGAAATTGTTCAGAAAAAAGCTATTCTAAAAGCCCAGGACCTGGTCATCATCTTGCCTGAGAGACAGACACATACAATAATATACAATAACCCTGACTTTTAAAGTACTTATCAACCTCGTAAAAAATAAGGGTATGTTTGTGTGTAACATAGGAATGCCTGGTCCATGGCCTCTTCTATTTGCTTAGGCAGATAAATAACAGCATAGCTATTTATTAACTCGGTGAACCAATGGCTTGAAACTGTGGTGAAGCTGAAAACAGCTGTGCTTTTAACAATGAAGTTTGATCAAACAGACAGAACCAATACTCTTAATTTAAAGCAGGTGGGGATGTCTAGCATGCAAACTACTCAGCTGTTGGTTTAAGAAACTGGTCATATTGATTTTTACAGTGATATAATGAGAAATACTTACTTTTAGTTGTCCTACTACCATACTCATTATGAAGCTGTCAGGGGTGGGCTGGTGGTCTTGTGCTGTTATACTGTGAGCAATTTTTAAGAAGGGGAGAGTCTGAAAAGAAGAAATAAGAAACATGACAGATGTATCAGAGACAAGCACATTCCACCAGGATGTCTACTGGATATCCTGTTCAATCAGTATACTCCTGACATATTACTGAGGTATTCCATTCTGTCATCCTCAGGACAAATATTTTAAAATGTCACTCACAGAAAGTTTCTCAACAATTGCTGCCTTTCCCTGGAATTGCTGTCCTTCCCACGTAAGGCATGATGCATCAATCTGTTAAAAGGAAAAGCAGAGGATTGAATTCACCAGCAGAAGACACATTGGTGGTATATTTAGGGTGGAAGGATGTGAAGTGTCCCGACTGCCAAATATTTTAAAAGCATGACTAACTTTTCTACGCATACTCAAGGGTGTGAAGGAGTATGTAATCATTTAGGCAAGTGCCATGTGGAAGCAATAGAAGAACGGGCTCTGCTACTCTGATCTTGTTATTTGATGAAAATCAAATTGTTTGAGGCCAAATAAGATAGCAACCAGAAGCCTTCCAGTAATACATTTTCATTATAATGTAAATGAGTCCGCTTGTGCAGTTCTCCTTCCATCTAAAAATGTAAATTGTGGGTGATTCTCATGAAACCAGTTAACCATGGCAGCAATAAATTGACTTTGAACACCATAATGTATCTGCAACAGTCAACTAGCATTCTGAAGACTAAGATCCCTAGTTAATGGCAGAGTATTATTTTAAATACATTCGTCTGACTTTAGTTCATTTTCACCCCAAATTCTCATTACCGAAATGATTCTGGATTAAATCCCCAGGTCATTTTATACAATTTAACATATTTGAATAAAACATTATGCTGTAGTTTGTCCATAAATAATAAAAATGTTATACCATATGAAGTTTACATTAATCTTTTATATGTATTCTGTAAAAACAGTCTGTGGACATCTCTCATTACCGTAACAGAGTTTTTACAAAAACTCTAATTTGATTTAATAAAGTTGTATTCACCCATGATGCATCATCTAGAGTAGTCAGACGAGCACAAGTTCATTATATGCGGGAACGAGGATTTTATTCTCAAACACCCCCTTTAATACACTTGACCTTCACATTACCAAAATGACTAAAAACTTAAAATGGGGAAGAACTTAAGAACCATTACCTTAACAACATGGAGGCATGAAAGGGCTTTGAAGATGTGGTCTATTGTTTGTGGACTCACAACGGCGGTCTCCTATTACTTGCAAATTGAACTAAGGGCCTCTCATTACCAAACACATCTCATTACCATATCATTTTTAGGTCTGTTTCAGTAATGAGAACCTTCATTTCGGTAATGATAATAAGCTATTTCTAATGTATGGGTGCACTGTGCTGGTAACTTTTATTATTTACTAGGACCACAGCTTAAAGCTATTGTATAGATTTTTTTGTAAAACATCTATTATTTGACTTAAGGTTGTCAAAAAATATGGGTGTATAAAAAGCATTTAATTTACTTAAATCCACAATCTGTTTGTGCTTCAGCGAAGACCAACCCCGAGGATATCCCCGGGTTTTGCCATGTCTACATGTTTTAGCACTTGCTCCATATCCCACATATTTCCATATTGTATAGCAGGGGTTAAAGTAAAATTAATTTCTTCCCAGTATGGACCTGCTTTAGGTGCACACGCTTGCACGCATATTTTTTTAATCATAGAATTAAACATAGGAATCCCTATCAATTCAATAGGATCTCTGTGGGCCTAGTTGTAAAGATTTGTCATTTAACTTTTTAAATGAATTACCTTTTATTGTGGCATAAACACAACCAGTCATGATGTTTTCATCTGATTGCCATACAATCACTTCAAAGGGCTACTTTACTAGGCTACCTGCGAACATTCACCCACTCACATTTAACCATGGAAAGAAGTCTGGGAACATGACTGAATATAAACAGTGTAGTTATTCCCTCGCAAGGCAATCAAACAAGCAAAATGCCAGAACGGGGATAAGGTGGAGTCGCAATTCAACAGCTCAGACACAAGACGTATGTGGCATGGTCTACAGGAAATTACAGACTACAAAAAGAAAACCAGCCACGTTACGGACACTGACGTCACGCTTCCAGACAAACTAAACACCTTCTTTGCCAGCTTTGAGGATAATGCAGTGCCACCGTCGCGGCCCGCTAACAAGGGTGCGTGCTCTTCCCCCTCCTGTACTCCCTGTTCAACCATGACTGCGTGGCCACACACGCCTCAAACTCAATCATCAAGTTTGCAGACGACACAACAGTAGTGGGCATGATTACCAACAATGACGAAACAGCCTACAGGGAGGAGGTGAGGGCACCCAGAGTGTGGTGTCAGGAAAATAACCTAACACTCAACATCAACAAAACAAAGGAGATTATTGTGGACTTCAGGAAACAGCAGAGGGAGCACCCCACCCCCCTATCCACATCCAAGGGACAGCAGTGGAGAAGGTGGAAAGTTTAAAGTTCCTCGGCATACACATCACAAAAAAATGAAAATGGTCCATCCACACAGATAGTGTGGTGAAGAAGGCGCAACAGCGCTTCTTCAACCTCAGGAGGCTGAAGAAATTTAGCTTGTCACCCACAACTCTGAAACTTTTACAGATGCACAATCAAAAGCATCCTGTCGAGCTGAATCACAGCCTGGTATAGCAACTTCTCTGCCCACAACCGCAGGGCTCTCCAGAGGGTGGTGCGGTCTACACAACGCATCACCGGGGGCAAACTACCTGCCCTCCATGACACCAACAGCACCCGATGTCACGAAAAGGCCAAAAAGACCATCAAGTTAAATAAAGATTACATTTATTTATTTATTTTTTAAATCGGCCAAATCGGTGTCCAAAAATACAGATTTCTGATTGTTATGAAAACTTGAAATCGACCCTAATTAATCGGCCATTCCGATTAATCGGTCGACCTCTAGTACAGGTGCATCAAAGCTGGGACCGAGACTGAAAACCAGATTCTATCTCAAGGCCATCAGACTGTTAAACATCTATCACTAAATCAGAGAGGCTGCTGCCTACATTGGAGAACCAATCACTGGCCACTTTAATAACTGGATCACTAGTCACTTTAAACAATGCCACTTCAATAATGTTTACATATCTTACATTACTCATATCACATGTATATACTGTATTTTATACCATCTATTGCACCTTGCCTATGCCTCTCGGCCATCGCTCATCCATATACTTACATATTGTCATTCACCCCTTTAGATTTGTGTGTATTAGGTAGTTGTTGGGGAATTGTTAGATTACATGTTAGATATTACTGCACTGTTGGAACTAGAAGCACAAGCATTTCGCTACACTTGCATTAACATCTGCCAACCATGTGGATGTGACAAATAACATTTGATATAGATTTGACATATTTCCAGCATCAAAACAGTGGTGAATGGATACACAAAACACCAAAAAGTGTCATGACATTAGTGATTGTCATTAGGCCAGAATTTACGCGTCAACTGCTGTCTATGTATGTCTCTGTGTCGGCCACTCATCTCTACCATGGCATTATATCCATTCACAAACCTTTCATGCCTATGACATGCAGCCTATTTTTCTTTATATTTTGTTTTAAATATTGTAATAGGCTCATGTTTTACCGGTACGGCGTACCCTCACTATTTATTTTGCTGTGATGCCGTACCGCCTTACTTTTTCCCCTGCTTAACAGGCATATCATGTTATTCCATTTGTCCATGGGACGACATTCAATTTAGAAATTGTATTTTTATTTTACCTTTACTTAACTAGGCAAGTCAGTTATTATATCCAATGATGGCGTAGGTTAACTGCCTTGTTCAGGAGCAGGACAGATTTTTTACCTTGTCAGCTCGGGGATTCGATCTTACAACCTTCTGGTTACTTGTCCAACGCTCTAACCACTCGGCTACCCGCCGCCCCAATTTTCTAAATATCTTAGAAAATAAAGGGTTATTTTTGTCAATTGCATTAAGATCAGTGATTTTAGTATTATGCAAGTCATTTGGGCTTAACAAATGACACCGGTTGATGATGTATTGTGTTAATGAATATCTAATAGAGCTCAGTAGTTTTTCAATGGCAAACTATGCAACACTCATTACCGAAACATGCATTCTCATCTCTGAAAACGTATTATGCACTAATATTTAGGAAATATATTTTTTTAAACATTTCAGTAATTTGGCCTTAATCTGATAGTGTGCCCTTTGTTCTTTATTCAAATATCTGTACATAAAAATAACATGTATGCACAAGCAATTATGACAAAAAACAACATTCAGAAAAGGTTGTGTTGCTGTAATGAGAAATCACAAAATAATTGTTTATAATTACATATTTCAAGTTTAACACTGGCCTTTTCATTAGGAGAACAATGTAAAAAAAAAAGTTTAAGACTTTTTGGAATTTTGGAACCTATATTTTGCATTTGTAATTGTGGAATTTGTGGTAAAATCAGAGGTGAAAGTAAAGCAGTACAGTCCAAAATAAATACTGGGCATATGCTGTACCAGTAAAACATAAGCCTATTACACTCATTTAAAAAAAAAACAAAAAGGATTTTTTGGGGGGGGACTATTACACCACTATTTATCATTAGCGCATGTCAGAGGCAGGAAACATTTGTGAATGAAAACAGGTGGTATAGCCTACGTTCCAAAATGCAATGTGGTTTGACGAGAACACTGAAATTATGCCAAGGCAGAGACGAGTGTCCGACTAAGAGGCGAGCACGGACAGCAGTGGACACATCAATTCTAGCCTAATGACAATCGCCAAATGTCATTACAATTCATGGTGTTTTGTGTAACAGAGGTCTCTCTCCATTCACCACTGTTTGGAGCCTGGAAATATGTTTATGAGTGGATGAAGGTGCACAGGTAGCCTTGTAAAGGAGCCCTTTGAAGTGATTGTTTGACAAATCAGATGAAAACATCATGACTGGTTGTTTATGCCACAATAAAAAGGTAATACATTTTAAAAGTTAAATGAAAAATCTTTACGACCAGGCTAACAGAGATCCTATTGAATTCATAGGAATTCTATATGTACACTACCGTTCATAAGTTTGGGGACACTTAGAAATGACCTTGGTTTTGAAGGAAAAATACATTTTTTGTCCATTAAAATAACATCAAATTGATCTGAAATACAGTGTAGACATTGCTAATGCTGTAAATGACTATTGTAGCTGTAAACAGCTCTTCAGTTTCTTGGCAATTTCTCACTTGGAATAACCTTAACTTCTCAGAACAAGAATAGACTGACAAGTTTCAGAAGAAAGTACTTGGTTTCTGGCCATTTTGAGCCTGTAATCAAACCCACAAATGCTGATGCTCCAGATACTCAACTAGTCTAAAGAAGGCCAGTTTTATTGCTTCTTTAATCAGAACAAGAGTTTTCAGCTGTGCTAACATAATTGCAAAAGGGTTTTCTAATGATCAATTAGCCTTTGAAAATGATAAACTTGGATTAGCTAACACAACGTGCCATTGGAACACAGGAGTGATGGTTGCTGATAATGGGCCTCTGTACGCCTATGTAGATATTCCATAAAAAAATATGACGTTTCCAGCTACAATAGTTATTTACAACATTAAGTCTACGCTGTATTTCTGATCAATTTGATGTTGTTTTAATGGACATTTTGTTTTGCTTTTCTTTCAAAACAAGGACATTTCTAAGTGACCCCAAACTTTTGAACGGTAGTGTATGTTGCTAAAGTTAACTAGCTTGGTTAAAATTGTGGTACTGAAGTCCCATACCGGGAAGAAATAAAATATACTTTCACCCCTGGGTAAAATGCATAATATCTGATCAAATACAAAACAATAATTATGAAATGGATACCTACAGATCCGATTCTTAGTGATCCAAGAAGAATAATCGAGAAAGATGTGTTTATGTGCGAGTTTCATGAGAATCACCCTGCTACCAATAGGGGGCACAAAAACAATACACTGAATCAAGAACGCTCACTCAGCAGAATGTAAAGAAAAGAGTACAATCAACAGCTTGCTTGTTCTCACAATTGATAAATGGACATTACAATTATTTGAGCAGCTTAAAATATGTTACTATATGCTGTATATTACACATCTTATTGAAATATATTATGCTTTAGCTTGGAAGTGTCCAAGTAGTATGCATATTTGCATGTCCTCCACAGTCTAACTTGATGCTTCAGACCCTGTTTCTTTGGCCCAAAAAGTTCCTCAGATGAATGCTTGTCAAAACTTGTTTGATCTAGCATCAGTCTCTGAAAGACATAAACCAAGTAAAGGTTTGAACAGTTACATTGAAATAAGGAAAGACTACGGTACATGTATTGATTGAACAATCTTTACTTTGGTTAGCGTTTTGGATAGAATTATCAGGGAGCATTTGCTCACAGGAATGGCGTTATGATACACTACTTTTCTATTTGAATAACAACTGAACCTTATATTAACAAATACTTAATTAATTGCTGAAATTCATTACTGAATTAGTTATTACAGATGCAGAGGAGGTGGATAGATGGTTGAAGGTGGAATAATGGGGCATTCATGTGCTCGTAGGAACTGGGAAGTCGTAAGTCCGACATGATTGTGTTCTAGAACTGTTAAATTTGGACCAATTCTACAAGCAACAATATTTTAGCTAGCTTGATAAGATAGCTAATGTTGCTAATAATATAGTTAGCTAGCTTGGTTAACATTGACAATATGGTCAAAAACATATGTTGTCATCCTTTGGTTGAAAGGTGAAAAGTTATTGGTGAACAACATTTTCTCAGTTTCCCATTTGTAATGCCCACTTGGGAGGGTCATTCAAGTGAAACTTCCCATTCCTAACTCCAAACTTCAGATAACTCCCAACAGCACGTGAACGGTCCATAAATACAAGGGGCTGACAACAGGACAGAGTAACTATGATAAATATTAATTGGTACAGATTCACATTCTGAGACTCACATATATTGCTCCAAGCTGGGTCCTGTCAGTGTCAAAGAGCTGGTAGTAATGTTGCACAAAGCTGGATCCTATCTGTTCCCAAATTGGCTTTTCCCCCATTCTGAATCACCTGGCAACAAGCACTAGTGGAAGAGACAATCTTATAAGTATAGACAATCCAATGATATAAACCAAACTCAATAAAAATGGTCAAGAAAGACCAGGTAGAGCAGGGGTTGGCAACAAGTGATTTTTAGGGTTATTTATTGTATTTTTTGGTAAAACATTTTTTAAATAAAGAGACTAAAACCACCCGGATTTCAGCACAAAATTTGTTTCATTTTGGAAGTATATTCCCAAGTATCCCGCCCAGGTATGAAATGATTGTTATTTTCAAATACAATCTATTTTTAGGCTTAGTTGTAGTCAAATTGCAGTATACATATTATTAAGAGTGCACGTACAATTATCCATGATCTGCCCTACTCTACAGACATATGCAGGTTAGGCAAAGAGTATGTAGGAAATATATTTTGGAATTTAGTGCTTCAACAATACATTCACAGCACAAAAAAAAAATGTACATGCGCTCCTAAAAAAATAGCACTGTAGATAGTGTATTATTCGTTGGGTATTTTTCCCAGTGTTCATACCTATCCTGACCATACTAGTTAACATTAGTTGGTCTTGTTTTGATAAGTGCGACATCAATGACACATCGCGTCATACGTCTCCCCCACACGCGATAACTTTATACGAGGCTTGCATACCAAAGTTATTCACATGAACCTAGTAAATAGTCCTCCATTATAGTCATACTTCTCGGACTATAATTGCAAAAATGTTATATCCATCGTTTGACATTAGCTACCAAGTTTTTTATTTTAGTTAGCTACCAAGTTATACCAGCTAGCTAACGTTACTAGTAACTAACTTTCCCTGTGATCGTAAGTTGACTTCTAAATGGACAGCAAACTACTTCACACAGTCCGCTCAATACGTTAGTTAAGTTAGAATGTCATCATGAACAATTTTGTCGGGATCTTTTGGCTGAACTCGCCAACCAAACTGGCTAACTCACGGTTTATAGCTCCTCTGCTAAACACAACGATTTACGATAGAGTTGAGCAGCGACGACTACGGGCAGACTGGCGCTCCGACGTCACAACACGACCCATTCCAGCCGCAGTTACACGGAACAGTGGTGTGTAGTTGCGGGCTAGCACACAAACAGCCCGCAGTTACACGGAACAGTGGTGTGTAGTTGCGGGCTAGCACACAAACAGCCCGCAGTTACACGGAACATTGGTGTGTAGTTGCGGGGTATTCTTTGGCCGCTGAAATGGGTCGTTTTGATTTAAACTACACTGTGTGTGACATTGGAGCGCGAGTTCGCCCACACTGGTCAACGATTGAGTTGAGCTGCGAGGCTAGGTTCATAGATAGCTAGCATAGGCAAGGCTAATATCAAATCGTTGGTTGTCTGGCTAGCTAGCAGTCTTGTATTGCTTATCTAATAAAATATAATCACGGCTCTAAAAAATTAAAACACAGTGAAGCTTGATTTACAAATTGAATGGCACGTGGTTTCGGCTGCTAAAAATACATTTTGAAGCCTTTTTTTTGGACCGGGCCCAGACAGAACATAGGCGTGTCTTAGTTAGCACTTTTGACGAGCCAGCGCCTGTCAAAAAAGGTATATCAACTAATTCAGTCTAAAACATAATACGATACTATTGTTGCTAGAATACAAATTTTTTTCATTCAATATATCATGGAATGCTTTATACAAACAAACAACTTACCGCGGACCCAAAACCCGTGCCCCGGCTCCCAGTTATGGCGATTCCACCAATTTATGGCGCATGCTCAGGACAATAATCTGTCCTAATGCTTTGGGGGAAAGGGAAATGGAGTTCTTCAATCTATACAGCTGGTAGGTTTTAGATTTTCCACAAACACACACATTTTCCTCTTCAGACAAAAATATGGTACCTCTTATTCAGCCCATTTTGATGAAGGTGAATTACATTTGCTGTGTAAATTACATGACTGGGTAGAAAGGGCATGGATCAACATTACACAGGGTTTTTACATGGGGACATCCACAAAATACCACAGTTCTATGATGGTATACTGCACCAGTGATGAATTTAATAGACTGGCGAACATCACCTGAGACGTATGTGATAGCTTAACTTTGGAATGCTGATGTGGTTACATAAACTCTACACTATTGACACTGATTGTGGGAAACATTTTATTTACAGATCATTTCAGTAGAAACAATTACTTTGCAATGAGAGCAAATAAAAAAAATACAGTAAGATGCCTGACAGCTGACACTTTCTAAAAGTACATGAGTCCTGTTGTGGTGCAGGCCCAGCCCTGGTTACATCCCCTACCAGGAGGTGCTGCAGGGCCAGCTCTGTGTCCATTTTTTGTTGTCTGCTGCTCGAGCTCCTCCTGGGGTATCTATAAATGCCATAGTTAGGTTCCAATCCAGTGTGGTAGAGTCCAGAGAGGGGTCAATGTTCTTGAAGGCAGCCACAGTCACCTCTGTGAATCACAAACACAATGCCCCTGATGATCCTTTCAAAACTAATCATTACTAATGCAAATGTCTGTGAACAAGGGGTATAACACATCTTTGCCATAGGTAACAGTCAGTAATGGCAGTCTAAGTATGTTTCTTGTAAAGGTTGTGTTTGTGTGGTAGTACAGTATGTGACTGTATTGCAATAATAGCATGGATTGGTGCTATTGTACACATACTTCTATCAAAAAGGGAGAGCGCGGAATTATGTGGACTGAGGTGTGAAACTAGGGACTGAGAACCAAAAACTATTGGTTATTACTTCTGTCTTGTGGGGCGACAGGTAGCCTAGTGGTTAGAGCGTTGGTTCAGTAACCCAAAGGTTGCTGGATTGAATCCCGAGCTGATGAGGTAAAAATATGTCGTTCTGCCCCTGAACAAGGCAGTTAACCCACTGTTCACCGGTAGGCTGTCATTGGAAATAATAATTTGTTCTTAACTGACTTGCCTAGTTAAATAAAATAAAAATATTTTTAATTGTATAGTATCATTTTGGTGTTGACGAATGCCCTCTAATAATCTATAAACCCACTCCCCAGGCTTTTCCCCATCTTGGCTCTCCACATGCTGGTGTAGAAATTCTGGAAGTTGGCTGCTCTCATCTCTCTGAAGATAAATACATTTAGAATAAATATTACAGAGTCAAAGAGTGTGTGAAATGTGAACTGATTATTTTGAAAGCAAAAAGGTAACAGTTTACCTTTCCATCCTCAATGACCTTCTCCTTCCAAACCTCCTTGATGTTTCTCATATCAGCCTTCTTTAGCCTATGGTTCCTCAACTGTCCCTCATAGCACAGGTATATGGGCACATCATCAGAAGTACACTAAGTGGACACAGGCTGAAGACATTTTGACCATGCCATTCTTTTCGGAAATGTGTTGTTGATGTTCAGGTAGTTAGAAAGTTCAGCTGGGAGGGAGGTTTACCAGTCCAGTGTAAAGAATGAGATCTTCTACTAGCATTATATCCAGACGCCGCTTGCTGGATTGGTCCTTGGAGAGCTCTGACCAACACTCAGTACCTCCCAGCACATCTGTAATCACACAGTTGTGTAAATGTTCTGATCTAAAACTGTTGATAGTGATTCTGTCACAAAGAAAAACTCTACAGTGGCTTGCTAAATTATTCACCCCGCTTGGCATTTTTCTTATTTTGTTGCCTTACAACCTGGAATTAAAATAGATTTTTTTTTTTTGGGGGTCATTTGAATTACACAACATGCCTTCCACTTTGAAGATGCAAAATATTTTTTAATTGTGAAACAAAAAAATTGATAATAGCAAAAAAATTAACTTGGGTGTGCATAACTATTCACCCCCTCAAAGTCAATACTTTGTATAGCCACCTTCTGCAGCAATTACAGCTGCAAGTCTCTTGGGGTATGTCTCTATAAGCTTGGCACATCCATCATTCTTCATGGCAAAACTGCTCGTTCCTTCAAGTTGAATGGGTTCTGCTGGTGTACAGCAATCTTTAAGTCATACCACAGAATTAAAATTGGATTGAGGTTTGGGCTTTGTTTAGGCCATTCCAAGATATTTAAATGATTCCTCAATAATTCACTCGAGTGTTGCTTTAGCAGTATGCTTACGGTCATTGTCCTGCTGGAAAGTGAACCTGTCCCAGTCTCAAATCTCTGGAAGACTGAAGCAGGTTTTCCACAAGAATATCCTTCAATTCTGACCAGTGTACCAGTCCCCGCTGATGAAAAACATCCCCACAGCATGATAATGCGATGGTGTTCTCAGGGTGATGAGAGGTGTTGGGTTTGTGCCAGACATAGCGTTTTCCTTGATGGCCAAAATGCTCAATTTTAGTCTCATCTGACCAGAATATTCCATATGTTTTGGGAGTCTCACACATGCTTTTTTTTTTCTTTAAGCAATGGCTTTTTTCTGGCCACTCTTCCATAAAGCCTAGCTCCATGGAGTGTACGGCTTAAAGTGGTCCTATGAACAGATACTCCAATCTCCACTGTGGAGCTTTTGTAGCTCCTTCAGGGTTATCTTTGGTCTCTTTGTTGCCTCTCTGATTAATGCTCTTCTTGCCTGGTCCGTGAGTTTTGATGGGCGGTCTTCTCTTGGCAGGTTTGTTGTGGTGCCATATTCTTTCAATTTCGTAATAATGGATTTAATGGTGCTCTGTGAGATGTTCAAAATGTCAGTTTTTTTTTATAACCCAACCTTGACCCGTACTTCTCCACAACTTTGTCCCTGACCTGTTTGGAGAACTCCTTGGTCTTCATGCTTCCGCTTGCTTGGTGGTGCCCCTTGCTTAGTGGTGTTGCAGACTCTGGGGCTTTTCAGAACAGGTCAATATATACTGAGATCATGTGACACTTAGGTGCACACAGGTGCACTTTAAATAATTATGTGTTTAAATAATTGTGACTTCTGATTGGTTGCACCAGATCTTATTTAGGGGCTTCATAGCAAAGGTGGTGAATACATATGTACACACCACTTTTCTGTTTTTTATTTTTTAGAATTTTTAAAAACTTCTTAGTGATCCCTTCCCGCGCCAATCCCGTTTGACAACACCCAGTGAAATAGCAGCGCGCCAAATTCAAAAACAGAAATATTCATAATAATAATTCATAAATCATACAAGTGTTATACATGGGTTTAAAGATTAACTTCTTGTTCTGCTCCAGGCTGCTCTATTTATCCTTAATGAAGTGCCTGAGACACGAGTTGAGGACCAATTAAATCAGATACCCTCCCTCTCGTAAAGATTGTGTCATCACCCCCCCTTCATTTGAGAAAGTGATTAAATAGTTTTCTTTTGTGTGTAGAAAAATAATGTTAAAATACCTATCACATTACACATTTAGTTAAAACAGTATTTGCTTTCCAAACTGTACATTTTTTGCAACTGTCAGTTTAACTTAACTTAAATTTTAAAATTTGCGAAAGTTAAACGGTCACAACCAACCATAGACATATAAACCATATATAGCAGTTCCCATTCAAGTCAAGACTGGCAGCCATTGCTAGTGTACCCATGAGTTTAACAGTCAAATTGATAGGGTTAGATGTTCCAACCCCATTCTATGGATGATATGTCTTTGGCCACAACCCAACAAGCTGTTCAGAAGGAGCAATAGGAGTGCGGAAAAAGGTGTTTGTGCATTGATAAGCACACCAAAGACGGCATTAGCTGTTGGATGGCAGGTAGCCTAGTGGTTAGAGTGTTGAGCCGTTAACCAAAAGGATGCTGGATCTAATCCCCGAGCTGACAAGGTACAAATCTGTCATTCTGCCACTGAGCAAGGCAGTTAACCCACTATTTCCCAGGCGCCCGAAGACCTGGATGTTGATTATGGCAGCCCCCCGTACCTCTCTGATTCAGAGGGGTTGGATTAAATGCGGAAGACACATTTCAGATGAATGCATTCAGCTGTACAACTGACTGAGTTGTACTAATATCCACCCTTTCCCATTAATGAGAACTAGCCTAATAAAATAAAGACAGCACTTCTAAATGCCTATTTCACACCATAGCCTGCTGAATTTGCAAGCTAACTTTTCTTTCATTTTGATTTCAGCACAAATGAAAATGTGGCACTGACTCGCCCATGGACTGATGTTTCAACATAAAGGCAGCAGACAGATGAGCAATATCCACCATCGTAGTACGGATGAAGCCTGATCTGGAATGTGAAGCCAACTGAAGCTGGCTAGATTTGTAAAAGCCTGAGTAGATCTAGCGTGCTTCGTAGTATACCACTCAGATCTCTGCCCTCTCCTCCTCTCGCAGGCCCAGGATCCAAGATCAAGAAGGCCAAGAAAATCATCAAGGACCTCAGCCACTCGAGCCACGGCCTGATAACCCTGCTACCATCTAGAAGGCAGACAGACACAGTACAGGTGCAAGAGAGAGACTCAGGCCATCAGACTCTTAGTCACCACTAGCCGGCCTCTGCCCAGTACCCTCTCCTGAACTTTAGTCAATGTTACTAGCCGGCTACCACCCGATACTCAACCCTGCACCTTAAACACTGCTGCCCTATGCACATATTCATTAAACACTGGTCACTTTAATAATGTTTACATACTGTTTTACCCACTTCATACACAACATGATCAAAAGTAAGTGGACAACTGCTCGTCGAACATCTCATTCCAAAATCATGGGCATTAATATGGAGTTGGTCCCCCCTTTGCTGCTATAACAGTCTCCACTCTTCTGGGAAGGCTTCCCACTAGATGTTGGAATATTGCTGCGGGGACTTTCTTCCATTCAGCGACAAGAGTATTAGTGAGATCGGGCACTGATGTTGGGCGATTAGGCCTGGCTCGCAGTCTCGTACCAATTCATCCCAAAAGTGTTAAATGGGGTTAAGGTCAGGGCTTTGTGCAGGCCAGTCAAGTTCTTCCACACGATCTCAACAAACAATTTCTGTGTGGATCTCGCTTGTGCACAGGGGCATTGTCATGCTGAAACAGGAAAGGTCCTTCCCCAAACTGTTGCCACAAAGTTGGAAGCACAGAATCGTCCAGTGTCGTTGTATGATGTAGCATTAATATTTTCCTTCACTGGAACTAAGGGGCCTAGCCCGAACCATGAACAGCCCCAGACCATTATTCCTCCTCCACCAAACTTTACAGTTGGCACTATGCATTGAGGCAGGGAGCATTCTCCTGGCATCCGCCAAACCCAGATTCGTCCGTCAGACTGCGATGGTGAAGCGTGATCACTCTTAATCACTCCAGAGAACGCGTTTCCACTGCTCCAGACTCCAATGACGGTGAGCTTTTCACCACTTCAGCCAACGCTTGACATTATGAATGGTGATCTTAGGTTTCTGTGCGGCTGCTCAGCCATGGAAACCCATTTCATGAAGCTCCAGACAAACAGTTATTGTGCTGACGTTGATTCCAGGGCCAGTTTGGAACTCGGTAGTGAGTGTTGCAACCAAGGACAGATGATTTTTACGCGCTTCAGCACTCAGCGGTCCCGTTCTGTGAGCCTGTGTGGCCTACCACTTCCCGGCTGAGCCGTTGCTCCCAGAAGGTTCCACTTCATAATAAAAGCTTTTACAGTTGACCAGTGCAGCTCTAGCAGGGCAGACATTTGACAAAACAAATAGTTGGAAAAGTGGCACCCTATGACGCTACCACGTTGAAAGTCAGTGAGCTCTTCAGTAAGGCCATTCTACTCCCAATGATTGCATGGCTGGATGCTCAATTTTTATACACCTGTCAGCAACATTTGTGACTGAAATAGCCAAATGCACTAATTGTCCACATACTTTTGTATATATAATGCATTCAGTTAAGTATTCAGACTCCTTGACTTTTTCTACATTGTGTTACGTTACAGCCTTATTCTTGAATTGATTAAATTGTTTTTTCCCCTTCATCAATCTACACACAATACCCCATAATGACAAAGCAAAAACAGATTTTTAGAAATGTTTGCAAATGGATGTTCGATCGGGTTCAAGTCCGGGCTCTTTCTGGGCCACTCAAGGACATTCAGAGACTTGTCCCAAAGCCACTCCTGCATTGTCTTGGCTGTGTGCTTCAGGTCGTTGTCCTGTTGGAAGGTGAACATTCACCCCAGTCTTAGGTTCTGAGCGGTCTGGAGCAGGTTTTCATCAAGGGCTTCTCTGTACATCTTTCCAGCGACCCCAACTAGTCTCCCAGTTCCTGCCGTGGAAAAACATCCCCTCAGCATGATGATACCACCCCCATGCTTCACCGTAGGGATGGTGCCAGGTTTCCTGCAGATATAACGCTTGGCATTCAGGCCAAAGAATTCAATCTTGGTTTCATCAGACCAGAGCATCTTGTTCTCATGGTCTGAGTCCTTTAGGTGTATTTTGGCTAACTCCAAGCGGGCAGACATATGCCTTTTACTGAGGAGTGGCTTCTGTCTGGCCACTCTACCATAAAGGCCTGATTGGTGGAATGCTGCAGAGATGGTTGTCCTTCGGGAAGGTTTTCCCATCTCCACAGAGGAACTCTGGACCTCTGTCAGGGTGACCATCGGGTTCTTGGTCACGCTCCCTGACCAAGGCCCTTCTCCCCCGATTGCTCCGTTTGGCCGGCCCGCCAGCTCTAGGAATTCTTGGTGGTTCCAAACTTCTTCCATTCAAGAATGATGGGGGCCACTGTGTTCTTGGGAACCTTCAATGCTGCTGACATTTTTGGTACCCTTCCCCTGATTTGTGCCCTGACACAATCCTCTCTCGGAGCTCTACTGACAACTCCTTCGACCTAATGGCTTGGTTTTAGCTCTGACATGCACTGTCAACTGAGGAACCCTTATATAGACAGGTGTGTGCCTTTCCAAATCATGTTGAATCAATTGAATTTACCAAAAGTGGACTCTAATCAAATTGTAGAAACATCTCAAGGATGATCAATGGAAACAGGATGCACCTGAGCTCAATTTTGAGTCTCATAACAAAGGGTCTGAATACTTATGTAAATAAGGTTGTTCTGTTTTTTATTTGACCAAAAAATCTGTTTTTGCTTTGTCATTATGGGGTATTGTGTGTAGATTGATGAGGAAACAAATGTATTTAATCAATTTTAGAATAAGGCTGTAACATAACAAAATGTGGGAAAAATGCTCTCTATATACTGTGTTCTATTCAAAGCTCATCCTATATAACTACTAATGTACACACCTTTTCTATTCATATACTGTCCATAATGTCTATACACACCATCATATATACATATATAGTTATATTCCGGACTCTGACATTGCTCGTTGTAATATTCAAATGTTTCCCTTTTTATTTTTGGGATTTGTGTGTATTGTTTTGCATTGTTAGGTATTACTGCACTGTTGGAGCTAAAAACATAAGCATTTTGCTACACCCATAATAACATAAAAAAAAATGTGTACGCAACCAATAAAATGTGATTTGGTCCCCTTCTCACATTGCTCTGAGACCAGAACCAGATGAGCACGGAGGGGCACTAGCTCACGGATCTAGTCCCATAGGTATGCTGCAGAAATAGACATTACAGTCAAATCAAATCCAACATCCTATAAGCATGAAATATGTAAGGCCCTCTCATACTTGCACTCATCCTTGTTGTGCTGTCCAGGCTCACATTTACCATAACACAATAGGCCTATATGCCACAATCACAAACACTCCATGCTGCAATGCTACACACCAAATGTGATTTCATTAAAAAAAAGTATGTAAGACTATAGCGGCTTGTACAGTATATATGACAGAGGGCAGATTTTGTGACTTGACAACCAAGTTATAGGCTGTACTCCTTATTGTAGTTAGGTAAATACCATGTAAATACCATGTACCAAACCCATGAAGATGTATGGATAACATGTATAAATTAAAGGGCAGATGGATGGGACGTGAAGTTTGACTTTTGGCAGAAGTGGGTCAAGAGCCTGCAGCTCCCTCTACAGGTAGCTTTCAAGCTGCTCCAGAATCGTCGCTTCACCACAGGGCCACAAAACTGTAGCATCTGTAGCACATGATTGGTATCAGTAAATTCTTCCACAACTTTAACTCTTTCATATGATACAGTGCATATAATTTGTAAAATACCCATGGTTCCTGATCTCTCCACCTGAAGTACTGTCTCCTCGCCTGCTGAACAACTTGAGTGGAGACATGGACAAGCCAGGTTGAGCCAACCTTACAAAACAATTAGCAAGCGAGGGGAAATAATAGTTTAGTATGTGTCCATACCGCTATATCCAAAATATTAAAATCACGTTAGCTAACTGCTAACCTTATCTATCTTACTCTGTTTGATGCTAGACTCTACTGATGAGCCAGGACCTCAAATTGCCACTTGCCGCCCATTTCTTTTTTCGGCGTCATGTTGTTGATAGTCTGAGAAGTGATATGGAAACTACTACAATTAGATAGTTAGCTAAAAACATTTATGATTATGATTAGTTAGCATCATAGCTAGATAAATCGCTAAACTATCTGAGTGAGCTAGCAAGCTAAATTAGAGGCCGCTTTCCGTTCAAACGACGACAAATGTGGTAATCGAATGTTTAACGTTAGATGAAGCAAACAGGTGCGCTAGTTGGCGAATACATTACTGTAATAACACGTCGTCCCTCTTCCATTCGGCTAGCTAGTAGCTTCAGGGACCCGAATGCATTGTTACGTTAACAACAATGTTACCATGGAAATTAAGGACCCAGGAAGGACCCCAAATAGTAGCCCATCCCGCTCCAGATACTTTTGTATCACAGGAGAACCTTGCCAAAGCGAATGTTTAAAACAATATTTGGCTCAGGATTTAGTAATGTAGTGAATCGTCAATGTCTGTAACGGGAACAGTTTTTTAAATGTTTTTTTTCTGCTCCCTTGATGAGTTTGCAGACACACTAATCTAGCTCAAATACATCTATCAAGCATACCAATTTCAGAATCAGCCTAAGGAAAGGCAATGCTCTCGAGTTGAAATGGATGCAGCTGGCAGTTTGTCTGGCTCAGTTAGGAATTGCAATACTAGTTGTAGTGGTCCGTTAGTTTCTTATTCAAACGACAGAGCAGCGGAATAATTCAGTTTGAGTCGCTAGACAAACTGGCTGTGACTGGCACACATAATCCACTAACATTGCATTTAAAAAAATCTGGATTAGTTTGAGAAACATTTGAGACACAAAATCTTAATGAATGCATACCAGAATGTAAATAATATGAGGAATTGCATTTCACAAATGTCTGCTTATCTGCTATAATAAGACTTGCGAGTTCAATATGTCCTGGGGTGTTATCATTAGTCCAAACAATTGCAACAGGGTTCCTATTGGACACATTCAGGTAGGTCCCTCCCCGTTCCCTTTGCTTCCGTTTAAGAAACGCTTTGCAACATAATCGGCGTAATAAATACACCCCTGGTCCTGACCATCAACAAAATACGACCGCATACAACCACTCGAAAACTACATTTCCTAGCTTCCTTTTCACGGACTCAAACTGAAAAAATGACCAAAGAGTGGTTCGGAGCGGGTCTTCTGTAGTCGATTCTGAAAATCTTTCGAGCGAATAGCCCTGTATTCAACTACAGTACCCACACGTCACTGTCAGGTCCTACTCGAGAGCGTTGGTTAGTCAGGGATATCACACCACTGTCTATCCCACTCTCCCCCTGTATCAACGCATTGACATAGCTAGTAGAAGACAATAAAAAATAAAACATTTCAAGCCGAAGATGGCAGAGCTTGGAGCGGGGAGCCTGCTGTTGGGGGATCCTGCTTTTAATTACCAAGAAGCCGAGCTAAATGAACGATTGAAGCGGCTCTACCCGGCCGTAAATGAGGATGAGACCCCCTTACCCCGATCATGGAGCCCCAAGGATAAATACAGCTACATCGGGCTCTCACAGAACAATCTGCGGGTGCATTACAAAGGTAAAGTTATACAGAAGTGACAACTGGTATAACATTTAGTACCTAGATGTCTCGAATATGTTATTTACGATAGACTCTCCGGAGGTTCAGCGTCGTGTCTCTATGCTATTATGTGTATACAATCTCCCTGATCTTGTTTGAGCTGCCTCTCGGTCCCTCTTTGCTTTGTTTCACAATAGCAGAGCGGAATGCCCATTGCCCAAATGGTTGACAGTGAACTCACTAACCATGACAAGCATATCCGTTTCTTTGACTCAAACGGTCTCTTTGTTTACAGTTAATTTTGTCTTTACAAGTTGGCTAGCTACCGCTTAAATTTGATCATAATCGAAATATTAACCTAACTATAAATTGTGACAGCTAACTACTATGCCACAATTTATAGCTAGCAATGACAAGCGACGCACAGCTAGTTCGCTAGCAACGTTATCCAGCCAATGCTAATTGCACGCCATCGCTGTTAGCCAATGCAGTAACTAGCTAAATAATAGCACGCAAACATTAGCTAACTAGTACTATCGAAATGCACCATTGTTTTATTTATATATATGAGTAACTAACAATATAAAATGTAGCTACTAACGTTAATGTTAGCTAGCTAAAACTGAACTCTGACGTTAGCTTACTTAGCTATGTAGCTGCTATCGCCTCTTCCTCTGGTTCTAGCTGGCTAAAAGCAAGTCTTCATACCGTTGATATGACTAGACGTTAGAATGTGTTTGTATTTTGTGATAAAATAAGCACCAATTTAGAACAGGGAAACATTGTGCTCTCTGTTGGCTTGCCAGTTCATGAAGTCGTTCTGTGGCTGGACTATTATTCTAAATCATTATACATTCTGGATCCAACTACTGAGCACAGCTAAGGTTTCCATAGAGATCTTCATTTACTGAAAATAACAAAATCCTCTACCATTTCAACCCAGCCAGCAGCTACACTTCCAGTTGCGACAAGGGAGGAGGCCTCAACGCATTTGTTGTGTATAAAAAGACCTGCACAGAGATTTATGCAGGTAGTTTAGCGATATATATTTTTTTATTACCACAAATAACTTGTTGGTGTGCAGACAGTAGCCCGGGTGTATAAATACAATTGGTTCAGATAGTTATTTAAGTGTTCTGCAGAAAATCAAAAGTAGGACTTGACAGCTATCCATCTAGAAATCATCATGCTATAATGTGTGTTGTGTAATCATAGAAAGAGTAACATGCTACATGTTTAGTCAACTGTCAAGTCTAATCGCACAACAGTGCAATGCTTGAGTCATTATAGGACCATAGTCTGTGCTTAACACAAGATCAGGAAAACAAAAATCACACCTCATTAATAGGCAGACCAAGGCCCTGGTCAGTGTAAGGTCCTGGTATTAACATACACTTGAATCTACAGAAATAATAGGCTAGCTATACGATTCTCTTAACATTAGGTGGCTGTGGTGGTAGTGCTGGATTCAGGCCTAGGTACACTGCTTTGGTCAATTGTTGTCTGGAGTTGAAGGTTGACAAGGATTTCTTGATAATTTGTGACTGATAATTGCATAATCCCATTAGTTGATGGTGGCTCAAAAGCTGAGTGTTTGTTATTTAGGCTGTGTTACATGGTTGGTCGTGTAGCGGGATTGTGGGACTTACAGTGCAGTCGGATGGGGGACATTTTGAGGATGTCTTTTTGTGATCATATTTTTTACATTTAGTAATCATAATTGTCAGCAAGCATGAATACAGCATTAGGTCTAGTCTGTCATCTAAAGTTATAGGCTTGTTACTCCCTCTAAAATCACAGAAGCCACTGTGTTGTCAGTTCCTGTAACTTTTTTATGCTATTTTGACCAATGTGCCAGTTTCCCTTTTGGCCTTGGTACTGTTGATTATACATGGTGGAGCTGGAGGTGTGAGATATCTCAGGATTGCCTATATCTCAAGCCTAGAGATATTAAAGAGTTGCATGTCTGCAAGGCCTGCACAGTATAAGTTCCACTGATTCATGTAAGGCCCTGAGCTATACTGAGGAGACCTTGTCTTATGTCAGGTGGTGTTGCTCCTACGTAACCCTTGTCCATCAACCTCTGTACAGGCAGAATTTGACATAAGACAATGCTGTGGAGACTGTTAAGGCTTGTATAGTCCTGTTAGGCTACCTTTAGACAGGCAGCCCAATTCTGATCTTTGTTCCACTAATTGGTATTTTGACCAATCACATCAGAGCTGATCTGATTAGTCAAAAGACAAATTAGCGGAAAAATGATCCGAATTGGGCTGCTTGGCTAAATGCAAACATTTGCCATCTGGCCCATAAGGCCCTATGATTAGGCCTGAGTAATAATAGCGTCTATCTTCAGCCTAGACTATTGACATTTAAAATTCTTGTTTTTCAAACCGGCATGTATTTTTAAGGCCTTGTTCCTCTCTGACATTTTAGTTGTGTAGGCCCTCTATCCCTGACCTTAATTGTTAATGAAAGGAGGGCCATCTTTAGCTACAACGTTGTTTCTAATTTCTATTGATGATGATCTTACGTCCTGTGCTCATCATTGTTTTTAGTTTTTTTTTTTTCAGAAAAGGGCATCAGCTTACCTGTTGAACATAGCCGAAGCTACAGTATTGTCTGATTCATCAGTGTGTTTTATGAAGTGGTGGTATAGGATTTTGGATTTGTGTACCATAGTCAGCCATTGTAAATGATTGGTCTTAGTACTTGCTTTTTTGTGTGTGATTTAACCTGTATAGATTTCTGCAAGTTTTCTATTTTATGCCTAAAGGTTGTATAGTGTTATTGTGTAATTATATAGCCTGTAGGACACATGGCTGACTTTAAGCATGCCCTGCTATTCCTTTAAGCTGATTTGTAATGTTTGCCCATAGAGAGGGTTTTCTGTCGTCTGAAGAACCAATCATGCATGTTCAGTCAGAGGTGACATCACCAGATTGTGTGTTGATTTCCCCCGGTCTCTGTGTGAAGCTGTGATGCAGCGTTTGCTAATGTTTCTCCCTCATGCTTTTCCTCTCATTTTCTTTAGTTTTTTTCTGTTTCCTTCTTGGCTATTTATTGTCTTCTGTCGTGGGTAGTACTGCGCTACATTCTTGTTTTGACCACTGACTTGACCATGAGGGAGATCCTTTGACTCTGGACTGGGGACTTAGAAAGAGAGAATCCATGAGCAGTTTCAAAAAAAAAAAATCAAACTAGTAAAAACACAGTGGAGTAAGAACGCCCCACAATATGGTCAACAATTTGTTCTATAACCAGACATGTTGTTTACACAGCATAAAATGGTGCACGTTAATAGCCATATTTGAGTATGCCTACATTATGCTCTAATAACACATTGTTAACCAACTACTTAGGCTTATGTGGATGTTAAACAACATTTGGCCTCTAAATAATTGTGTGTGTGTGATTGACGGAGACAGCGAGAGTCTCACTCCCAGGACTATGTGGCTCTGAGTGCTGTATGTTGAGGTGGTGGTGTTAGCTGGAGGTATTTATAGACACAAGTGTGTTCATGTGTTGTATTTATTATGGCTGTTTGTACGGTCATAGAGGGGCCTGCTGGGCTTTGGTTACAGAAAGGAGAGGGCTGAAAATAGAAGTGATTAATGTTGCTGATGAAATCAAAGGTGATAATAAGTACACTGCTTCTCTATTAGTCATAATGACTGTGGCAAAGCATGACTGGTGGATTTGTACGATATGATCATGAAGATGGCTGTGCTTTACTGACAGGGACACAGTACAGAGGAGAGGTACAGTACCACTTACATGCAGTGTATACATACCCCTTCCCTTTTCCTACATTTTGTTACGTTACAGCCTTGTTCTAAAATGTATTAAATATACATTTTTACTCATCAATCTAAACAAAATACCCCATAATGACAAAGCAAAAACATGTTTATATAAATTTTTGCCAAAAAAATAACTTAAATATCACTATTACATAAGTAATTCAGACCGTTTACTCAGTACTTTGTTGAAGCACCTTTCACAGTGATTACAGCCTCAAGCCTACTTGGGCACACCTGTATTTTGGGAATATCTCACATCCTCTCAAGCTCTGTCAAGATGGAACGGGAGCATCGCTGCACAGCTATTTTCAGGTCTCCAGAGATGTTCGATCGGGTTCATGTCCGGGCTCTGGCTGGGCCATTCAATGACATTGAGACTTGTCCCAAAGCCACTCCTGCATTGTCTTGGCTGTGTGCTTATGGTCGTTTTCCTGTTGGAAGGTAAACCTTCACCCCAGTCTGAGGTCCTGAGGGCTCTGGAGCAGGTTTTCATCAAGGATCTCTCTATACTTTTCTCTGTTCATCTTTCCTTCGATCCTGACTGTCCCTGCCGCTGAAAAATATCCCCACAGCATGATGCTGCCTCCACCATGCTTCACCATATGGATGGTGCCAGGTTTGATCCAGACGTGTTTCTTATGGTCTAAGAGTCTTCAGGTGCCTTTTGGCAAACTCCAAGCGGGCTGTCATATGCTATTTACTGAGGAATGGTTTCCGTCTGGCCACTCTACCATAAAAGCCTGATTGGTGGAGTGCTACAGAGATGGTTGTCCTTCTGGAAGGTTTTCCCATCTCCACAGAGGAACTTTGGAGCTCTGTCAGGGTGACCATTGGGTTCTTGGTCACCTCCCTGACCAAGGCTCTTCTCCTCTGATTGCTCAGTTTGGCCGGGCGGCCAGCTTTAGCAAGACTCTTGGTGGTTCCAAACTTCTTCCATTTAAAAATGATGGCCACTGTGTTCTTCGGGATCTTCAATGCTTCTCGTTGAGAATGTCTGATGCTTGATGCTTATGGTTTCATGAAATAAGACAAATGCCTCGAGGGCACCTGAGATCTAGATAACCATAAGAAAAAACACAAACCTGGCCCAACCCTTTTCCTGCTTTCGCAGATTCTGCCATTACTCTCATGAAGTTGCAGTAATAGGCTACACGAGGAGTCTGCAACATTTCTCATGTGGAATGCATATTTATCTTACCATTTATTTGCTATTTTTGTGGGGTATTCTTTACCCCGTTTTCTCCCCAATTTTGTGATATCCAAGTGGTAGGTGGTCTTGTCCCATCGCTGCAACTCCCGTACAGACTCAGGAGAGGCGAAGGTTGAGAGCCATGCGTCCCCCGAAACATGCCCCTGCCAAGCTGCACCGCTTCTTGACACATTGCTCGCTTAACCCGGAAGCCAGCCGCACCAATGTGTTGGAGAAAACACTGTACAGCTGGCGACCGAAGTCAGCGTGCATACGCCCGGCACCACAAGGAGTCACTAGAGCATGATGGGACAAGGACATTCCAATCGGCCAAACCCTCCCCTGACCCAGACAACGCTGGGCCAATTGTGCGCCGTCTCCATGCGACACAGCCCGTGATCGAACCTGGATCTGTAGCGACGCCTCGATCACTGGAATGATGTGCTTTAGGGCCTATCAATTGGCGCAGCGGTCTATCTTACCATTTCTACCAATCTTTGTGCCAGTTGTGGATTTCATATGCACATCTCCGTGAAACAGTTTAATTTAATTTAAAATAACGTCTTCATATCTCAATCATTGTTATGTGGGTAATCAAAATTCTATCTAAATTAAAATGATACAATCCTAAAGTAACTTTTTGCCATTGCCAACTATGTAAAAAAATAAGTTACATAAAGCCAACAAATAAAAACTTTGCAGCCTGCAAAAAAATATCCTGAAAAATGAAGTATTGTATAAATCACATTGGCTACACATGGCCTGTCTATAACAAACTGGAAACGTATCAACTGTGACTGACCGCCTTGATTAATTCAGTCTTATGTAGCAACATTTGAAATTGTGTTTTTTTACGTTGGATGAAAGCAGAGACGCAGAGCTACAAAATGGTATGTCATACACTGCATGCGAGGATCAATGGGAAAGTAATTCTGCTTTGAAAGTTGATAAACTTGTATCCCCACTTTTGAGAAAATAGCCCCTGAATGTTTTGGTACACCTACTGGAGAGCTCTAATTTGTCTACACCCATTCAGCGTTGTTCACACACTCTTACACCAGCCCCACCTATCTCTTTAAGAATTCACATGTGAGGTCATGTGCTAAACAGGGAGTGGTGTAGTAAAGATTAAGACTAATCGGTAAAAGTAGTAGCCTACAATAAGGAAACATTCCAGGTAAACAAAGTGTCCAGATACAAATATTTGTTAACACTCTTGTCTAATTTGGTACTGCAAAATGGTTACAGGCATAGTAGAAATATCAAAAATAGATGGTGTCAATATAATGAGAAAAAAAAGGTGTCAATGCCAGTAGCGAAAGAACCAAATAATATACAGTATGTACAAAAACAATATCAATGATACCAGTGATAGATGAGGTAGTTACAGTTGAAGTCGGAAGTTTTCATACACCTTAGCCATATACATTTGAACTCAGTTTTTCACAATTCCTGACATTTAATCCTCGTAAAAATTCCCTGTCTTAGGTCATTTAGGATCACCACTTTATTGTAAGAATGTGAAATGTCAGAATAATAGAGTGATTGATTTCAGCTTTTATTTCTTTCACTACATTCCCAGTGGGTCAGAAATGTACATACTAATTGAGTGTATTTGGTAGCATTGCCTTTAAATTGTTTAACTTGGGTCAAAGTTTTGGGTAGCCTTCCACAAGCTTCCCACAATAAGTTGGGTGAATTTTGGCCCATTCCTCCTGACAGAGCTGGTGTAACTGGGTCAGGTTTGTAGGCCTCCTTGCTCGCACACACTTTTTCAGTTCTGTCCAGAAATTTTCTATTGGATTGAGGTCAGGGCTTTGTGATGGCCACTCCAATACCTTGACTTTGTTGTCCTTCGGAGATTTTGCCACAACTTTGTAAGTATGCTTGGAGTCATTGTCCATTTGGAAGACCCATTTGCTACCAAGCTTTAACTTCCTGACTAATGTCTTGAGATGTTGCTTCAATATATCCACATCATTTTCTTTCCTCATGGTGCCATCTATTTTGTGAAGTGCACCAGTCCCTCCTGCAGCAAAGTACCCCCAGAACATGATGCTGCCACCACTGTGCTTCATGGTTGGGATGGTGTTCTTCGTCTTGCAAGCATCCACCTTTTTCCTCCAAACATAACGATCGTCATTATGGCCAAACAGTTATATTTTTGTTTCATCAGACCAGAGGACATTTTCCAAAAAGTACGATCTTTGTCCCCATGTGTAGTTGCAAACCATAGTCTGGCTTTTTTATTGCAGTTTTGGAGCAGTGGCTTCTTCCTTGCTGAGCGGCCTTATAGGTTATGTCGATATATGACTTGTTTTACTGTGGATACAGATACTTTTGTTCCTGATTCCTCCAGCATCTTCACAAGGTCCTTTGCTGCTGTTCTGGGATTGATTTGTACTTTTCGCACCACAGTACGTTCATCTGCGTCTTTTTCCTGAGCGGTATGACTGCTGCGTTGTCCCATGGTGTTGAAACTTGCATACTATTGTTTGTACAGATAACTTCATACCTTCAGGCATTTAGAAGTTGCTCCCAAGGATGAACCAGACTTGTGGAGGTCTACAATTGTTTTCTGAGGTTCTGGCTGATTTCTTTTCCCATGATGTCAAGCAAAGAGGCACTGAGTTTGAAGGCAGGCCTTGAAATACATCCACAGGTACACCTCCAATTTACTCAAATGATGTCATTTGAGTCAATCAGAAGCTTCTAAAGCCATGACATAATTTTCTGGAATTTTCCAAGCTGTTTAAAGGCAGTCAACTTAGTGTATGTAAACTTCTGACCAACTGGAATTGTGATACAGTGAAATAATCTGTCTGTGAACAATTGTTGGAAAAATTACTTGTCTTCAAGTGGTTGAAAAATGAGTTTTAATGACCCCAACCTAAGTGTATTTTTCTTAATTTTTTTTCTCTGTTTATTAAGTTTTACACACACACACACACACACACACACATAGACAAGACAAAGCAATATAAATAATATACTCAACTAGAAAAAAAAAATTACAAATACAAATACAAATAAAAAAATAGCTTTAACGATACCATACTTTAGACAAGTTAAACATACCAGGCAGAAGGCTACAGAGGTTAAAGGGCAATCTATAGTACAGGGACAGAGCAAACACCTCACCATTGTTCCTGTAAACAGTCAAGGGATAAGGGTGGAGAAATGCAACCACTCACAGAGAGTCATGGCCACAGACCGACCATCCACTGGACAGGTTTTTCTTTACAATGCTTTAAAATAAAAAATTAAAAAATGATTATTCATGTAGGCGTGAACGCTCTGGATAAGAGCGTCTGCTAAATGACTTAAATGTAAATGTGTAAAAATAACTGGGAAAAACAAGCTCACACTTCAGTCTCTGCCCGAGCAAGATGAACAAGGCATCTGCGGATCACAATCAATAAGCACATGGACCTTAATGCCCCCCCCCCCAGCAAAAACACAGAGAGCGGCTCCTCCAACCCTTAAGGCACAGACTTATTTTAGTATTAATTTGAATGCCATCAGAGGATGGACTGTTTAAAGTAAGACCGGAATGGAGCCCAAGCCTCATTAAACAGTTTGGGGTTCCCACGTGAATTGAATTAGATTTTTTTCTAGTTTCAGAGAGCACAACACACCCCTCACCCAATATTTATAAGATGGGGGCGCTGCCATCTTCCAGTTCTGTAGTATTAGCCATCTAGCTAAACGAGTTGTATAAGCAACAGTGTCCGACTGGATTCTTGATAGGGGGGTACCCATGGGCAGTACTCCAAAAAGGGCTGTAAGGGGAGACGGATCTATAACAGTGTCATATATATCAGAGAAACATTTAAATATTAATTCCCAGAAACCTGACAGTTTATGCCAGCCCCAAAACATATGCAACAGTGTGGCTGGTTCCACTTTACATCTGACACAGGTAGGATCAAAATCAGAGAATATTCTTCCAAGTTTGGCCCCCGACCAGTGGATACGGTGAACCACCTTGAATTGAAAGAGGCTGTGTCTAGTGCTAAAAGAGGACGAGTGCACTCTGTGCAGCACAGATTCCCAGGCGTCTTCCCCAAGTTCCTCCCCCAAATCCTTTTCCCATCGAGTCTTTAAAGGCACCAAAGAAGGGTTCTGTAAGTCATGAATGATTGCATATGCATCTGAAATTGCGCCCCTAGGAAGCTTGTTCAGCCCCAAGATGCTCTCTTTAGCTGTATTCGCAGGCCTATTGGGAAATCCAGGTGTGTTAGCCCTGACAAAGTTTCTAGTCTGGAGATAGCGGAAAAAGTGGGATTGAGGGAGATTTAACTTTTCCTGCAGCTGAGAAAAAGAGGCAAATGTATCATCAAAGAATAATTGGGCTAGTGAGGAGAGGCCTAGTGAGTGCCAAATGCCAAAAGCCCCATCATTCAAAGATGGAGGAAATAAAATGTTCTGATTGATTGGGCCTGATAGAGAAAAGCCTCAGAGGTTACAGGCTAAACGGAACTGATTCCAAATTTTAAGAGACTGCTTTACAATTGTATTGACACACCTTTTGCCTCGGGACACTGGGAGAGACGAGCACAGCACAGAGGAAAGTGCTGCAGGTTTACACGATTCAGACTCCGTCTGGACCCAGAGTGGTCTAGGGCCAGTAGGATCAGTCTGCAGCCAGTACAGAACGGCTCTGAAATTTGCAGCCCAGTAGTATGTCTGAAGATTTGGTAGCTAAACCCCCCAATGACCTAGGCTTCTGTAAATGTTTTCTACCAATCCGTGGTACCTTGCCATCCCAAATAAAATGCATGAATGTTTGATCCAGTGAAATAAAAAAAGATTTTGGAATAAAAATGGGTAAACATTGAAATAAATATAAAAATTTGGGCAACATTCATTTTAATGACATTAATCCTTCCGATAAGAGAAAGGGGTAGCGAATTCCAAAAAGTAAAAGATTGTTTCAATCTGTCTGCTAGAGCAACAAAGTTTTCCTGAAACAAATTGGAATATTTCCTTGTCACTTTTACTCCCAAGTAAATTAGAGCGTAGTGCAATGGCGAGAGGCTCGATTGCCAAAGCAAACAACAAGGGGGAGAGTGGGCAACCCTGTCTGGATCCGCGGTGCAAGGGAAAATAGTCAGAGGACAAGTTATTAGTCCGTACCGAAGCCATGGGGGAAAAATAAAGAATCTTTATCCACGCAATGAATTTGGGGCCAAAGCCAAATCTATAAAGGGCAGCTGTTAGGTAATTCCACTCAACGCGGTCAAACGCTTTTTCGGCATCAAGTGAGACCTCCGAGTCCTCCGATGCTGGGGAGTACAGTATATTCATAAGGCGCCTAATATTGAAAAATAAATGCCTATTTCTCACAAAGCCAGTCTGGTCAGAGTGTATTACTTGGTGCAGCAAGCCTTCCATACGGATGGCTAAAAGCTTAGCTAGGATTTTGTAATCACAGTTTAAAAGCGAGATTGGGCGATAGGATCCACATTCCAGGTGGTCTTTGTTTTTCTTTAGTAGTAATGAAATTGAAGCCTTATAAAGACTAGGCGGTAGCTTTGAAGTATTGAGGCACTCTGCAAATAGTCGAGACAACAATGGGCAAAGCAGACCAGAAGACGTCCTGTAAAATTCGGTTGGAAAACCGTCCGGACCCGGTGATTTACCACTTTTCATTGAGGACACTGCTGTTGCAATCTCCTCAAGCGTAAATTCTTCTGACTGGGCGCCGACAGAGATGGCCTCCTCGCTTTGCGTTCCTAGGAAACTATGCAGTTTTTGTTTTTTTTTACGTGTTATTTCTTACATTAGTACCCCAGGTCATCTTAGGTTTCATTACATACAGTCGAGAAGAACTACTGAATATAAGATCAGCGTCAACTCACCATCATATTCTTGGTACGACCAAGAATATGTTTTCCGCGACGCAGATCCTGTGTTCTGCCTTACAAACAGGTCAACGGAATGGATCGCATGCAGCGACCCCCCCCCAAAAAAACGACTTCGTAAAAGAGGGAAACGTAGCGGTCTTCTGGTCAGACTCAGGACACGGGCACATCGCGCACCACTACCTAGCATTCTTCTTGCCAATGTCCAGTCTCTTGACAACAAGGTTGATGAAATCCGAGCAAGGGTAGCATTCCAGAGGGACATCAGAGACTGTAACGTCCTCTGCTTCACCGAAACATGGCTCACTGGGAAGACGCTATCCGGGGCGGTGCAGCCAACGGGTTTCTCCACGCATCGCGCCGACAGAAACAAACATCTTTCTGGTAAGAAGAGTGGCGGGGGCGTATGCCTCATGACTAACGAGACATGGTGTGATGAAAGAAACATACAGGAACTCAAATCCTTCTGTTCACCTGATTTAGAATTCCTCACAATCAAATGTAGACCGCATTATCTACCAAGAGAATTCTCTTCGATTATAATCACAGCCGTATATATCCCCCCCCAAGCAGACACATCAATGGCTCTGAACGAACTTTATTTAACTCTTTGCAAACTGGAAACCATTTATCCGGAGGCTGCATTCATTGTAGCTGGGGATTTTAACAAGGCTAATCTGAAAACAAGACTCCCTAAATTTTATCAGCATATCGTTTGCGCAACCAGGGGTGGTAAAACCTTGGATCATTGTTACTCTAACTTCCGGGACGCAGATAAGGCCCTGCCCCGCCCCCCTTTCGGAAAAGCTGACCACGACTCCATTTTGTTGATCCCTGCCTACAGACAGAAACTTAAAAAAGAGGCTCCCACACTGAGGTCTGTCCAACGCTGGTCCGACCAAGCTGACTCCACACTCCCAAGACTGCTTCCATCACGTGGACTGGGACATGTTTCGTATTGCGTCAGATAAAAATATTGACGAATACGCTGATTCGGTGTGCGAGTTCATTAGAACGTGCGATAAAAACATTCCCTAACCAGAAACCGTGGATTGATGGCAGCATTCGCGTGAAACTGAAAGCGCGAACCACTGCTTTTAATCAGGGCAAGGTGTCTGGTAACATGACCGAATATAAACAATGCAGCTATTCCCTCCACAAGGCTATTAAACAAGCTAAGCGTCAGTACAGAGACAAAGTAGAATCTCAATTCAACGGCTCAGACACAAGAGGCATGTGGCAGGGTCTACAGTCAATCACGGACTACAAGAAGAAACCCAGCCCAGTCACGGACCAGGATGTCTTGCTCCCAGGCAGACTAAATAACTTTTTTGCCCGCTTTGAGGACAATACAGTGCCACTGACACGGCCTGCAACGAAAACATGCGGTCTCTCCTTCACTGCAGCCGAGATGAGTAAGACATTTAAACGTGTTAACCCTCGCAAGGTTGCAGGCCCAGACGGCATCCCCAGCCGCTCCCTCAGAGCATGCGCAGACCAGCTGGCCGGTGTGTTTACGGACATATTCAATCAATCCCTATACCAGTCTGCTGTTCCCACATGCTTCAAGAGGGCCACCATTGTTCCTGTTCCCAAGAAAGCTAAGGTAACTGAGCTAAACGACTACCGCCCCGTAGCACTCACTTCCGTCATCATGAAGTGCTTTGAGAGACTAGTCAAGGACCATATCACCTCCACCCTACCTGACACCCTAGACCCACTCCAATTTGCTTACCGCCCAAATAGGTCCACAGACGACGCAATCTCAACCACACTGCACACTGCCCTAACCCACCTGGACAAGAGAAATACCTATGTGAGAATGCTGTTCATCGACTACAGCTCAGCATTCAACACCATAGTACCCTCCAAGCTCGTCATCAAGCTCGAGACCCTGGGTCTCGACCCCGCCCTGTGCAACTGGGTACTGGACTTCCTGACGGGCCGCCCCCAGGTGGTGAGGATAGGCAACAACATCTCCTCCTCCCCGCTGATCCTCAACACGGGGGCCCCACAAGGGTGCGTTCTGAGCCCTCTCCTGTACTCCCTGTTCACCCACGACTGCGTGGCCACGCACGCCTCCAACTCAATCATCAAGTTTGCGGACGACACAACAGTGGTAGGCTTGATTACCAACAACGACGAGACGGCCTACAGAGAGGAGGTGAGGGCCCTCGGAGTGTGGTGTCAGGAAAATAACCTCACACTCAACGTCAACAAAACTAAGGAGATGATTGTGGACTTCAGGAAACAGCAGAGGGAACACCCCCCTATCCACATCGATGGAACAGTAGTGGAGAGGGAAGCAAGTTTTAAGTTCCTCGGCATACACATCACAGACAAACTGAATTGGTCCACTCACACTGACAGTGTCGTGAAGAAGGCGCAGCAGCGCCTCTTCAACCTCAGGAGGCTGAAGAAATTTGGCTTGTCACCAAAAGCACTCACAAACTTCTACAGATGCACAATCGAGAGCATCCTGGCGGGCTGTATCACCGCCTGGTACGGCAACTGCTCCGCCCTCAACCGTAAGGCTCTCCAGAGGGTAGTGAGGTCTGCACAACGCATCACCGGGGGCAAACTACCTGCCCTCAGGACACCTACACCACCCGATGTTACAGGAAGGCCATAAAGATCATCAAGGACATCAACCACCCGAGCCACTGCCTGTTCACCCCGCTATCATCCAGAAGGCGAGGTCAGTACAGGTGCATCAAAGCTGGGACCGAGAGACTGAAAAACAGCTTCTATCTCAAGGCCATCAGACTGTTAAACAGCCACCACTATCATTGAGTGGCTGCTGCCAACACACTGTCATTGACACTGACCCAACTCCAGCCACTTTAATAATGGGAATTGATGGGAAATGATGTAAATATATCACTAGCCACTTTAACTATGCCACTTCGTTTACTTTGTCTACATACTCATTTCATATGTATATACTGTACTCGATACCATCTACTGTATGCTGCCCTGTACCATCACTCATTCATATATCCTTATGTACATATTCTTTAACCCCTTACACTGTGTATAAGACAGTAGTTTTGGAATTGTTAGTTAGATTACTTGTTGGTTATCACTGCATTGTCGGAACTAGAAGCACAAGCATTTCGCTACACTCGCATTAACATCTGCAATTCAAGGCATATTCAAGGAGTCAATCAGCAAGGGGTCTTGAGGGGATTCAGAGGTGTATAGCGCAGAGTAAAATTGTTTAAATTCATCATTGATCTCTTTATGTATAACTGTGGTGGCACCAGACGGGGTCCTTATTTGTGGGATTAAACGTGAGACCTCAGATTTACGGATCTGATGCGCAAGGAGTTTACTGGCCTTGTCGCCTTGTTCATAGACTTTGTATCGAGCTCGCAAGAGTAACTGTTCAGCTTGCCTGGTAGAAAGCTCATCAAATTCAGATTGGAGTAGTTGGCGCTCTTTATGCAGATCAGAGGAAGGATCCGTAGCATACTTCTCATCCAGTGTGGCTATGGACTCGCTCAGGTCCCGAAGTCGCTGGGAGCGAACTCTGTTTTGGTTGGCTGTATAAGAAATAATTTGGCCACGTAGGTATGCTTTGAGAGACTCCCATATGGTAGAGCAGGACATACCTAGTGTTGAATTAGTTTCTAGGAATAAGGTGATTTCAGAAGAGATGAAATTGACAAACTCCTTATCTGAGATTAAAATGGGGTTGAGACGCCATTGATAAGACAGGTCGCTGGGGAAACTCTAGTTCAAGCACTAATGGTGAATGGTCAGAGATAACAATACTCTCGTAAGTACACTGCCGAAGGTTAGGCAGAAGTTTTTTGTCCAAAAAGAAGTAATCAATCCGGGAGTATGTTTGATGAACATGAGAATAAAAGGAATATTGTCTATCTGTAGGATGTAGGAAACACCAGGCCTCAAACATAGCATATTTCTGAAGAAAGGATTGAATAAGTAGGGCACATTTAGATGGGCCTGTATTTGTTTGTGAGGACTTGTCAAGAACTGGGGACATTTTACAGTTTAAATCCCCCCCCTAAAATCAACAAATGAGAATCTAAATTGGGAATAGTAGACAGCACCTCTTGATTTACTATGCAAGTTCGAGTGGAACACTTGACCAACCCAGTCCTTACGCATCCTAAAATGCTCACCAGTCCTCAAGTGAGTCTCTTGTAGAAATGCAATATTTGCATTCAAACCCTTTAATTGTGTCAACACCCTCTTACGCTTCACCGGGTTGTTAACCCCTTTGGTATTCCAAGAAATGTACTTGATCGTATTATTTCGGCCCCTCTGGGCATTCCCGTTATTCAACCCTGTCATCAGAGCATAGAATGGAAAAGCAATGAGTGCCCAAAACCCCCAGAATAACTTGTCTCAGAGTAATAATGTACGGTGGTAAATGTTTGGAAAAAAACAGATAAAAAAAACTAAAAAGACAGAATGACAACATTAGACCTGAACAATTCAACCTGCCCAAACGAGGTACAAGCCTAAATAGAACATGTTCTCTTCGCACAGTTTGTCTGTGAGAGTGCGGTCTTAAACCTAAACCCACAGTCCCGCTCTTTAAAGTTGCGTTTTGTTAGTGGATCAAGCAGCAAAAAGAAAGATTTGTATGCATTTTTTTTAATTAAAAAAAGTCGAATCCCTTGTGCAAACGGAATGACAAAAGCACCTCTTGTAGATGTATATAATTGTATTCCCAGTCTTATAACAGGCATTGAGAGGGAAAATAAAATGTATAAAGGCTCTCAGCCAAAAATCTAATTTGATGTAAGGAAATCGTAGTAAGACAATCAATTAATAATAGTAATTATAATAGTAGCCTAGTTGAAGCTGAGACAGCTTACAACCAATACCAAAAAACTAAGTGTGCGCAACATTGAACGTTTGCTGGGCATAAATGACGCCCCAAAAACCGTGTAGCCTCTGGAGACATTTACTGTTAACTTGGTCAATGCAAACGGATGCAGTAAACAAATAACCAAAAATATTTTGAGTCACCGAGACAATGTGTAAACAAACTAAATAGGTGAGCGAGATGAGGCACACAACCTAGACGATCAAAACATTAGATCACCTCAAATAAGCCTGAATAGTTTCACCAACTATACAAGACTAGCCTGTTATGTCTCAGCATAATTGTACCACAAGTGGGTTACTTACTATCCACAGTACGCAAGCAACAGTTGCTGAACTGTGAGCATATTCAAGACTTCTTGATGTGACGTTGAATGTGAGCCGGAGATCCTGAGATTCGGAGACTCAAATGTGTAGTCTTTACCCTCGTGAGATATCCATAAACGGGCCGGGAATCGCAGTCCATACTTCACACTTGGATGGTCCTGAAGTACTCGTTTGGCCTGTCCGAAAGCTGTGCGCTGCCTGGAAACAGTGGGGGAGTAGTCCTGGTAGATGGAAAAGCTCTATCCTTGAAAGCTCAGAGTGGTATTGCGGGCTCGTCGGAGGATCTCCATCTTCTCATGAAAAAAGTGCATTATGTCACGGGGCCTCTCCCCATCCCGGGGCTTTGGGCGCAGCGACCGGTGGGCTCGATCAATCAGGGGCTTTTCATCTAAGGCAAGAACATCCTTCAGCAGCCCCGAAACGAAATCCGTGGCGCGATGCATTTCGGCGGACTCTGGGACCGATACAAGTCTCAGATTATTGCGGCGAGAGAATCCCTCTAGACTCACGCAGCTCTCCTTCACCTTTTTCAAATCCGCAGCTAGGCGTTTAACTTCAGCCTCCAGGGATGTAGTTAAATCGGAGACATTAGTAGCGGAAGCCTCCAGTGCCGCAATCGTTGTAGTGTGTGACGCAGTTGTTGTTTTGAGTATTGTGATTGCTGGCACAGTCTCGTTCCGCAGGATGGTTAAATCTGCTTTTAAAGTATCAGAAACCTCCTGTATTCTGGCCTCAATCGTAGCAACCACCTGTGTTTTCATTTCAACTATCTGAGCGTAGTAGTTTGATGGCCTCAATGTTCATTTCGGCGCCGCCAAGCCGCGCCCCCGGTTAAAGTGTGCGTCCTCGGGCCCTCAGACTCAGGAGAGGGCGGTGATGAGAGCGGGTCTTGTCGGCCGGGTTTTCTCAAAGTCATGCTTTTGGCCTTATGCTTGGTCGACATGCTGACATTCGGAAGCAAAGTAGTCTTGTTTTTTTACGGAAAGGGATCACCAAATTAATATTTGAAAATAAATATGGTTCTGCTGCAGAATTCACATAAACTTTAAGAATACCACGGGAGCAAACGGAAAACACGTCAGTCGCACATGGCGTCCCCTACCGTCCCCCTAAGTGTATTTTTAACTTCCGACTTCAACTGTATATGCATTACAATCAGTGGTAAAGTTGCTGAGCAGCGGGTTAAATAAATAAATAGTAGCAGCAATGTTTGTTGTGTTAAGAGAGAGGCATGTGAATAGAGGCACTGCAGATAGTGCTGATGACTGGTTCGTCCGAACCATGCATGGGAATATTTATTCGGAGAGCCTGTTTCTGTCCTGCCCTTGACTTTGTTGTAGGGCATTTGATGTCTATAGCCTCTTCGTTGCAAAATTCCCTGATCTTGTCAAAAAGATTGTTTGTCTAGCTGTGTCCAGTCCAGGTGGTGCTTGATCAGGCAGACCATCTATGGGAGGAAGGATGTCAGCGTTGTGCAGCAGCTGAAACGTGGTCCCGATTTAGTCCGTACGCTCCTTGGCGACAACAACACCAGGCTACAGAGCATCAAATCTGTAAAACAGAAAATAACTAAAAAGATTGACACTACAACCTTGCATAACATCAATTCTCCTCCCTATTTTAGATAAGAAGAATAACCTCATACCATGCAATGAAACTGATATTCACATGAAGTGCTGGTACCGCTTGATCTGTGACTGTGGCCTTGAAGTACAGGTGTTGTTACCAGCCATAGCTTTCCACCAGCACCGTACCATACCATACACAGTCCAACCAGCTGTTAGATGTTAACCCTGTCACAGTGCTGGCCTTCACAACACCAGCAGTGTTCACTCTGGTCTTTCTGAAGCGCTGCTTGATGAGGCCGAAGCACCAGTTGGAGGTTAACTTGGTGTGGCCTGTGATCAGGAAGTGAAGGTCCAGACTGTGGCGGAGCTTGTGCCTGGTCCGCGCACTAAATTGTTCTTGTTTTGGCCACTGCAGTTATCACAATTCAGGTCCACACGTGTTTCCTCAACTTTCCCCAATGACTGTGCTGCTGTCTTTGCTGGATGACATGCCTAGTAGTTGACTTGTGTTCCTTCATAGCAGACACCAAACAAGCCACACTTGCGAGGAATTTAAAAGTAGATGGGACCTGGCTGCATAGGGTCGGAAGGATAGTGCACCTGCAAACAACAAAATAACATTCATATAAATTTAAATGAATTGTCTCACCCCTGTCAGTCTGTCTTTACACAGCTCAGTCATAGGCATTTGCCTGCTTCATGTGTGTATCTATCAATCTATGTCCTTAATCAGTATAAAGGAGGACATATTGCTTACCTGTTGAGCAAAATCAAAGCTGTAATGCATCCTGATGTCTTTGTTTTCTGGTTCAGTAGGGGTCCTCGGAGACAACTGCAGGTTCTTGACAGGTGGTCTTGCAGTCAGCAACCATCCTCTGGTGGACAGACCGCTCACTCTGAACAAGTGCTTCCTTGGGCCAACTCTATTTTTGATGGGAGACATTTGACAATTCTCCTTGTATGACTGGTGGAGGAGAGTCCAGTGTGTTCTACTGATGCTGAAAGACAAATTCCAGATACAAATATTTTAGCATTATTATACAATAGATGGCCGTAATCCCCATCAGACACACCTGGTTAATGTGATGGGTCATGTAATCATCTGGCAAAGTGCAACAAGTGTCTTGTGGTCAAGCAACAACAAATGCGCTCCTTGACTGACAGGAGGTGGGGCGAGGTCTGTGTGGAAAGCAGCATGGAGAGGGAGATGACTGTCAGTCAAGGAGCGCATTTGTTGTTGCTTGACCACAAGACACTTGTTGCATGTGCTGCATTGACAATGCAGATTAAACACAATGCAGCACATGCAACAATGTTGATGACAACAATGCTGTTTTCACTTTCCTACTTAATATAAATCCACTAGCGTTCCAGAATTACACTATTAGGTTGTGTTTCTTACATCTGCAAACAGCTGGTTTGTCTTTAGCAAGTTGGCCTAAATCTTGTTAGCTGCTGATGCTAATCGCTAGCTAGCTAGCTAATTAATGTACTGAGTCAGAGAATTTATTTAGCTATACAGACTGATAATTCCAGTGATTGTGTAGACCTAAATCAGCATGTTGTTTGTGCAACAGTATCTTCTAAATCAAAGAGAAATAGGCGAAGCATGAATAATGTCAGCTACATGAAGTAGCTCAAATAAATCATTAAATGTAGCCAAAGATTACAGGGTCCCCTGTTACACACCACGTATCACATTTAACAAAACAAATACCAAACCGTTGCAGGCATCCATACCATTATATCGTAAAATACGGAATAGCGCCCAGCCCTACATCGACCAGCAAGGAGGGTTATATTAGTATGTAACACACGGCACCCGACCGCAAGGCGCTACATAGGGTAGTGCATACGGCCCAGTACATCACTGGGGCTGAACTCCCTGCCATACAGGACCTCAATACCAGGCAGTGTCAGAGGAAGGCCCTAAAAATTGTCAGACTTCAGCCACCCAAGTGGTACTGGAGAGCCAAGTCTGACCAATAGGCACCTGAACAGCTTCTACCCCCAAGCCATAAGAGTGCTGAACAGTTAATCAAATGTCTACCTGGACAATTTACATTGACCTCCTTTTTATTATTGAATTTTCTTAATTGTTTTGCACTGATTCCATTGCACTGGCTCTATGCACACCCTCACACATACTACGCTGACACTCCAACACACACATACATTTAGGGTAGAACATGTACAGTGGGGCAAAAAAAGTATTTAGTCAGCCACCAATTTTGCAAGTTCTCCCACTTAAAAAGGCATGTAATTTTCATCACAGGTACACTTAAACTATGACAGACAAAATGAGAAGAAAATCACATTGTAGGATTTTTAATGAATTTATTTGCAAATTATGGTGGAAAATAAGTATTTGGTCACCTACAAACAAGCAAGATTTCTGGCTCAGACCTGCAACTTCTTCTTTAAGAGGCTCCTCTGTCCTACACTCGTTACCTGTATTAATGGCACCTGTTTGAACTTGTTATCAGTATAAAAGACACCTGTCCACAACCTCAAACAGTTACACTCCAAACTCCACTATGGGCAAGACCAAAGAGCTGTCAAAGGACACCAGAAACTAAATTGTAGACCTGCACCAGGCTGGGAAGAGTGAATCTGCAATAGGTAAGCAGCTTGGTTTGAAGAAATCAACTGTGGGAGCAATTATTAGGATATGGAAGACATACAAGAACACTGATAATCTCCCTCGATCTGGGGCTCCACGCAAGATCTCACCCCGTGGGGCCAAAATGATCACAAGAACGGTGAGCAAAATCCCAGAACCACACGGGGGGACCTAGTGAATGACCTGCAGAGAGCTGGGACCAAAGTAATAAAGCCTACCATCAGTAACACACTACGCCGCCAGGGACTCAAATCCTGCAGTGCCAGACGTGTACCCCTGCTTAAGCCAGTACATGTCCAGGACCGTCTGAAGTTTGCTAGAGAGCATTTGGATGATCCAGAAGAAGATTGGGAGAATGTCATATGGTCAGATGAAACCAAAATATAACTTTTTGGTAAAAACTCAACTCGTCGTGTTTGGAGGACAAAGAATGCTGAGTTGCATCCAAAGAACACCATACCTACTGTGAAGCATGGGGGTGTAAACGTCATGCTTTGGGGCTGTTTTTCTTCAAAGGGACCAGGACGATTGATCCGTGTAAAGGAAGGAATGAATGGGACCAAGTATCATTCCATCAGCAAGGGCATTGAAGATGAAATGTGGCTGGGTCTTTCAGCATGACAATGATCCCAAACACACCGCCCGGGCAACGAAGGAGTGGCTTCGTAAGAAGCATTTCAAGGTCCTGGAGTGGCCTAGCCAGTCTCCATAGAAAATCTTTGGAGGGAGTTGAAAGTCCGTGTTGCCCAACAACAGCCCCAATGCAGAGGAGATCTGCATGGAGGAATGGTCCAAAATACCAGCAACAGTGTGTGAAAAGACATTTGACCTCTGTCATTGCAAACAAAGGGTATATAACAAAGTGTTGAGAAACTTTTGTTATTGACCAAATACTTATTTTCCACCATAATTTGCAAATAAATTCATTAAAAATCCTACAATGTGATCTTCTGGATTTTTTTTCTTCTCATTTTGTCTGTCATAGTTGAAGTGTACCTATGATGAAAATTACAAGCCTCATCTTTTTCAGTGGGAGAACTTGCACAATTGGTGGCTGACTAAATACATTTTTGCCACACAGTATATGCCTTAATTTAAAAAAAATGGTATGTATGTATGTGTATATATACTATTAGCTTTCATTTGACATGCTCCTATGAACTTCACATGTTGGTGCTCATGGAAATGACCTTACAGCTGCAATCTAACTTTGTGGCAACCTGACCAAATTCACATAGAAATCTGAGTTATAGATCTATTAATCGCTTTGAAAGCAGGTCTTAAAAGCGGTGGATCTGTTCTATGTGTGCTATTTCTATGCCTACCATTTCATTTTTGCTCTTTTACTTTTGGGTTTGTACACCAGCTTCAAACAGCTGAAAAATACAATATTTTTGGTTATTGAAAATATATTTCACAGCGGTTTAGATGACACAGTGTCTCTACACTGTTCATTGCTTGTTTTGTCACAAACTGAAATTAGACTAACTATTATTTTAGCAACCAGGAAATGGCAGTGATTTCTGCAAATTGCAACTCTTTATGCATGCATGTATACTCCTATGAAAGGAACTTTTGAAGAGCTATCAGATTTCTTGTCATAGAATTTGAGTATGAATTTGCATGACATATGATTGTAAAGTGAGGTAGGATTGACAGGGATATGGTTGAGTTTTGAAAGGGTTTAGTAATACGTACAGTATGAGGGTTTTCAGGGTCCTTTTTTCTGGTTAGATTTATGCACTCTTGACATTGACCTTTGTTTGTGTGGTGTACTATACTGACTGTAACACAAAGTTTTGCTCCTTTTGTAGGTCATGGGAAGAATCACAAGGATGCCGCGTCTGTGCGTGCCACTCATCCCATACCAGCCGCCTGTGGGATCTACTACTTTGAAGTGAAGATTGTCAGCAAGGGCAGAGATGGGTAAGGGTTTTCTGATACTTGGTAACCCCACTGACTGTTCTGACCTCCCACCTTTTTTTATTTTAACCTTGTGGTTTGTTTACCAATGTTAGCTATTGAAAATGGTGTGAGAAACTAAAGAGAGCAGTAAATAACTGAAGGCAATTTGGGGACTGAAAGGATTTATCAGCAGCTATTGACTCATTAGACTGACTCATGTTGTCTAAACTGATGTTGTCGCTGACCATTGATCTCCTGTTGTCTCCAGGTACATGGGGATTGGTCTGTCTGCCCAGGGAGTCAACATGAACAGACTGCCTGGTGAGTATGAGGGAAGGCGGTGGCAGACTGGAATTTTTAGATTGTAGGATGAGTGTGGGTTTTGGAGGTCATAGGGTTCACAGCTAGAACCCTGTCCATAATCTTTGCTTGATTGGTTAGGTATTGAAGGACAAGGAGTAGTAGTCAGTGTGTGTAAGGTTTGCTTGTTTGGCTGTAATAGATTGTGGACAACTAAACCTGTGTTTTTATTATCACAACTCAGACATTGTTCATCTACAAAATCTATATCCAGATTTGTTTCCAGATGTATTGTCAGTGCTCCCTAGTGGTGCAACGGTCTTAGGCACTGCATCTCAGTGCTTGAGGCTTCACTACAGACACCCAGGTTCGAATTCAGGCTGTATCACAACTGGCCGTGATTGGGAGTCATCATTGTAAATAAGAATTTGATCTTAATTAACGGACTTGCCTAGTTGAGAAAATTGTTGAAATTCTTTTAAATGAATTAAAGTCTGGAGAACCTGGAATGGATGCATCGAGATTTAATGTCACTGTTACAGAACATGCCTGGACTTGTTTGTGCAGAGACTTTAGTAATGAGAGATGACATTTAACATGCAAAATGCCACCCAATACCTTTGTCTGACCTGTATGAAGGTCAGGTGAACGTGGAGCTGCCACAGACAGGACGGCTCACATTCATTGAAGAGGAAGGGAGAAATACATTTGTAATGGTTGTTCATTTAGTAATCCTCTCAAGGCCATTTCATTCTCAATGCAGTATTTTCCTCAATCTTATATTCCACAATACAGTTACGTTTAGCCCATTGTAGAATAGTTTGAATATAGATCAAATTGTTCAGTCTGCAGCTCTTCTGGTTCAGTGAATTAAGTCATCCAAGCAGAGACACTCTCATGCCAGGGCCTGATGAGATTGGATGTAACCAAACAGGCTAGTAGATGAGTGTTTGCCACCAAACACGGAGAGTACAGAGCAGTATCAGTGTATGAATACAGGGCCATCTGCACCCTGGCTTGGCCCACTGCTCAGCAGTAAATAGTTAATCAAACACTTTTCATTTCATCACCAGTTAAAGGTGCACTATGCAGAAATTGCTCCCTCATTTCCTGGTTGCTAAAATTATAATAGTTTGTCTAATTTCAGTTTGATAAAACAAGCAAGCAAGTATAGTGTAGAGCGGCTATTCCCAAACTGGGGTGCGCGTACCCCCAGGGTTAGTCCAAATAGAAATGTGAGTCACGTTTTCCAACGGGGCGATACATTTGGGTGAGTTTTTTTTCTTCTTGCCATAGTAGTCTCGTTTCACTGCCAAAAATAAAATGAAACATCCAATCACATTAACCGCTGCGACTTGGTCTATCAAAAAAGTGGTCAGAGGCCTCCCGGGTGGCGCAGTGGTCTAGGGCACTGCATCGCTGTGCTAGCTGTGCCACCAGAGACTGGGTTCGCGCACATTTATGGAATGCATCCTCTTCTGGTAACCAGGACAACAGGATAGGACATTGTTAAAGTACTGGACAACTTTGTGACATCAAATGGCCTTTGGTGGTCAGGATGTGTATCTGTACTCATGGCGCAAAAGCCATGACAGGGAAACATAGTGGATTGTTAACACGCTTTCAAACACTTTCTCCCAATGTCACTTGGGAACACGGCAGTGTCCACTGAGAGGCTCTTGCTGCCAAGGGAATTCCTGACACCTTGAAAGACGTTTTGGACACTACAGTGAAAATGATTAACTTTGTTAAAGCAAGGCCACTGAACTCTCGTGTATTTTCTGCATTATGCAATGATATGGGCAGCGACCATGTAACGCTTTTACAACATACAGAAGTGGGCTGGTTATCAAGGGGCAAAGTATTGACATGTTTTTTTTTTAATTGAGAGACGAGCTTAAAGTTTTCTTTACTGACCATCATTTTCACTTGTCTGACCGCTTGTATGATGACGAGTTTCTCACACGACTGGCCAGTCTGGGTGATGTTTTTTCTCGCCTGCATGATCTGAATCTAGGATTACAGGGACTCTCCGCAACTATTTTAAATGTGCGGGACAAAATTGAGGCTATGATTAAGAAGTTGGGGCTCTTCTCTGTCTGCGTTTAACAAGGACAACACACAGGACTTTCCATCATTGTATGATTTTTTTTGTGTGCAATTGAACGCAAGCTTACAGACAATGTCATGTGATATAGCAAAGTACTTTCCGAAATGGACGACACAAACAACTGGATTCGTTATCCCTCTCATGCCCTGCCTCCAGTCCACTTACCGATATCTGAACATTGAAATTGCAACAAGCAGTTCTGTGAAAATGGACTTTAATCAGAATCCACTGCCAGATTTCTGGATTGGGCTGCGCTTAGAGTATCCTCCCTTGGCAAGTCGTGCTGTTAAGACACTGATGCCCTTTGCAACCATGTACCTATGTGAGAGTGGATTCTTGGCCCTCACTAGCATGAACACTAAATACAAGCACAGACTGTGTGCACACCCTTCTAATTAATCTGTGGTAAGTTATTCACAATTTATGATGAACAAATCAAACATTTTTGTAAGATGGCAAAATTTAATTATTATTATTGGTCCTATAAGAGCTCTTTGTCATTTCCCACGAGCTGGGTTGTGACGTCAACTCACACTCATTCTTATGTTTAATAAATGTGTGATATAGTGTGTGTGTGGCAGGCTTAAAATTATGGCAAATTTTTTATTTTGAGTCAGGTGACCCTGGTGCTAGAGGTGGTACTCAGCTGGAGGTTGAATGTTTGAAGGGGTACGGGACCACTGGTGTTGAGAATCATTGTGTCATCTGTGGTCCTTCTGTAGCTCAGTGGTCCTTCTGTAGCTCAGTTGGTAGAGCATGGCGCTTGTAACGCCAGGGTAGTGGGTTCGATTCCCGGGACCACCCATACGTAGAATGTATGCACACATGACTGTAAGTCGCTTTGGATAAAAGCGTCTGCTAAATGGCATATATTATTATTATTATTATATTATCTAAACCGCTGAAATATATTTTCCATAACTAAAAATATAGTATTTTCTGCTGTTTGAAGCTGGTGTACAAAACTGAAAATAAAAGATGCAAAGGTGAAACTTAAGAACAGGCAATGGGGGATGAGCATAAAGTGCATGTAGAGAATACATTCTTGCTTTACTCCATCAAGTACTGTCTCGCCCTTTCCCCCCCACACCTATGCAGGCACACACACTGTCTCACACACAAGAAGAGAGAACTGACTGTTACAGTGGCTGCTGTGACACAGGAGGGTGGGTATATTTCGGACCTAGGCCCATGGGAGCTATGTTTCCTCTTGTCCACCGATGCGATTCCCTGCCAATTAGATCATTCCTCCAAGCTGCGCTGACCAATTGTATGACCACTTCCTCAGGCTGTGTCACCTGCCTATTGGGTTCTCCATGGCGCCTGAGGCCTTTGGAATGCTTTGGACTCATCCAGCCAATTCTACATGCTCTTGCTGATTTCAACTGCTCTTCATTCACACCCTGCTCTGATTGCTTCAAATGTATCTGTGTTACACAATGGTTGGAATATGGTGGAAATGGGGTGTGCTGTTGTGTTGGAGAGTTTAGTTGTATGAACATTGTTTATGAATATTTATTTTGTTACTGGGTTTCTAGTACAATATATGCCAACAGACTTTTGTACATTTGTGTAGGTGGCTGTTCAGGTCCTGGCTGTAATAGTTGTAAATTCCTTGTTGACCTCTGTGTGTCTGATCCCATAGTGGAGCCCTGCCCATTTCATTAGCATGTAGGGAACACTGAGCCCAGCTTTAGGAGTAATATCCCTGTCGGCGCTGCTCCGCAGATTAATCTAATACCTCACAGTTCACACACGACCTACTTTCTCTTTTTGGTTGGTGACAGACACTGATTGAGCCGACAATATACATTCTGCAGACACACACGAGCCGACACAGTACATCCCCCCACACAAACACATGCACTGAAGATCTCTCCATACAGAGCTCCCTCTGCCCATGCAGTCTACTGTCCTTCCCTGTCCCTATTGATACCATGCACACACATGTAAGGCTCTGTTTTGAGTATGACTCATCGGTCAGTGCTCCTATTCAGAGACTGATGCCTCTCGCTGGCCACCCAGAGTATTGCACATGCTACACAGGACACAATTGGGGATATCCAAATGAAAGAGACCATTTGTCAGGCTCAGCTCCTCCCGTGTCACTGTCTTTTATGGGGATATTATTGCTCATCACACCGCTGGCTCACCCATCTCACCCCTTCCCCTCTCTGTATGAGTGGCACTTCCCTAACCATTAACTGATGCATATTCATCTAGTTAGATGTCAGATGAGAATGGTTACTTGTAATTGTAAGCTTATGGAAGTGTTGAGTTTCTCAATTTGTTTCCACCATGTTGTTAATGTGTAATATTCATGTACCATAGGTCTAGATTTCCTTTCATCACTTCTGCCTTTGTCTCCTATCCCAGGTTGGGACAAGCACTCGTATGGTTACCACGGTGATGATGGACACTCCTTCTGCTCTTCAGGGACTGGCCAACCATATGGCCCAACCTTCACCACTGGCGATGTGATTGGTTGCTGTGTGAACCTAATTAACAACACCTGTTTCTACACCAAGAATGGCATCAGTCTAGGTGAGAACTGCACAACAACAGTGCAGGGGAATAAACATCCAAGTTAACTGTTATATGAAAATGCACTATCCTTCACACATTTTGATATGTTCCCACATTTTTAATGTCTTCCACTCCATTAACATTTGTTTCTCTCTGTTTGTTCTTCAGGTGTAGCTTTTACAGACCTCCCTGTGAGTATTATACTGAAATGTGGACATATTTTATTCAATGTCAAGGACTTCTGTTGTTTTACATGTGTGTATATTGTGTAGCAGGGGTCTTAATCCAATTTTGCCCAGGGACCCCCTCCCAGTCAAACTGGCAACCCTGGGACCCCCTCCCAGTCAAACTGGCAACCCAGGGACCCCCTCCCAGTCAAACTGGCAACCCAGGGACCCCCTCCCAGTCAAACTGGCAGCCCAGGGACCCCCTCCCAGTCAAACTGGCAACCCAGGGACCCCCTCCCACTCAATCTGGCAACCCAGGGACCCCCTCCCACTCAATCTGGCAGCCCAGGGACCCCCTCCCAGTCAAACTGGCAACCCAGGGACCCAATCCCAGTCAAACTGGCAGCCCAGGGACCCCCTCCCAGTCAAACTGGCAACCCAGGGACCCCCTCCCAGTCAAACTGGCAGCCCAGGGGCCCCCTCCCAGTCAAACTGGCAGCCCAGGGACCCCCTCCCAGTCAAACTGGCAACCCAGGGACCCCCTCATACGTTAGCAAACAATTCTTTTTACGTCCAATTATAATTATAATTGTAAGAGGTGTAAACTCAGCCTGTTAGCTAGAAAGGTAACTCCAAACTTATATTTGCTATGAGCAGCTGTTTAACAAAGGTTAGTCATGTGTTAGCAAAATGAATGTCCAAGTCAAGAAAGCTTACCAGCAGCCAGCAACACTTGCTGAACTGGTAGCCTGTTTACCAGTGCTTTCTCAATGCCTATGTCAGATACTCCAGTGAGTGTAATTAGCTCCAAATGAGTGTAATTTGTTCAATATTAGGAATTGAGAAACAAAGTTCATGTAATTAGAAATAAGATGTTCTCCTATTTTCTACTGTAGATATGTAATTAAAACATGTTTATTCTATTGTGCTTCTATACCTGCATTGCTTGCTTTTTATGGTTTTAGGCTGGATTTCTGTATAGCACTTTAAGATATCAGCTGATGTAATAAGGGCTTTATAAATACATTTGATTTGATTGTTGCTAGCGATATTCATAAAAACATATTTTTATATTGTTGCGGAACCCCTGCAAGAGCCCCAGTTGAAAACCCGTGTATAGTACTCTACTGTTTCTTTGACTTCCTCATCTGACATTCTTTACTGGTGCCATTTTAATAGTATGTGTATTAGCCTTGAATATTATTTTGAATAGCATGACTGTCATCTTTAAATTAGGGTAATTCAGTAGCGGTAGCTTTGCTCCTTCCATTAATGATGATGATATGAATGTCCTATATTATTCAGGGTTGCCATGCCAATGGCATCGGAGGGGGTGGCTGCTGTTTTACGGGCTCCGAACCAACTGTGCTATTTTGTTTGTTTTTTCACATTGTTTAAATTATTTTTGTACTTATTTTGTACATAATGTTACTGCTACTGTCTCTTATGACTGACAAGAACTTCTGGACACCAGAACAGCGATTACTCAACTCAAACTGGATGAGGATTTTTTTCTTTAACGAGTCCGACACGAAGGATATACTGCTTTCTAGGGAGCGGCCCAAATCCCCGTCATTTGCGTGAAGAAAAGACGGAGAAAAAGGGAGTGGAGGTCGGGCTGCCTTCTGAGAATTCGTAGGCGAGTGAGTAAACCTCCAGCCCCAACAGATCCACAGATGACGCAATCTCAATCGCACTCCACACTGTCCTTTCTCACCTGGACAAAATTAACACCTATGTGAGAATGCTGTTCATTGACTACAGCTCAGCATTCAACACCATAGTGCCCACAAAGCTCATCACTAAGCTAAGGATCCTGGGACTAATCACCTCCCTCTGCAACTGGATTCTGGACTTCCTGACGGGATGCTCCCAGGTGGTAAGAGTAGGCAACAACACGTCTGCCACACTGATTCTCAACATTGGGGCCCCTCAGGGGTGCATGCTCAGTCCCCTCATGTACTCCCTTTTCACCCACGACTGCGTGGCCAAACACGACTCCAACACCATCATTAAGTTTGCTGACGACACAACAGTGTGATTACCGACAACATTGAGACAGCCTATAGGGAGGAGGTCACAGACCAGGCAGTGTGGTGCCAGGACAACAACCTCTCCCTCAATGTGAGCAAGACCAAAGAGCTAATCGTGGACAACAAGAAAAGACGGGCCCTGCAAGTCCCCATCAACATCAACGGGGCTGTAGTGGAGCGGGTCAAGAGTTATAAGTTCCTTGGTGTCCACATCACCAACGAACTATCATGGTCCAAACATACCAAGAGTTGTAACGCTTGCACGACAACACCTTTTCCCCCTCAGGAGACTGAAAAGATTTGGCATGGGTCCCCAGATACTCCCAAAAATTTTACAGCTGCACCATTGAGAGCATCCTGACCGGTTGCATCACCGCCTGGTATGGCAACTGCTCGGCATCTGACCGTAAGGTGCTACAAAGTATAGTGCGTACGGTACGGCCCAGTACATCACTGGGGCTAAGCTTCCTGCCATCCAGGACCTATATTCTAGGCAGTGTCTGGGGAAAGCCAAAACAATTGTCAGAGACTCCAGTCACCCAAATCATAGACTGTTATCTCTACAACCGCACAGCCAGAGGTACCGGTGCGCTAAGTTTAGGACCAAAAGGTTCCTTAACAGCTTCTACCCCAAAGCCATAAGACTGCAGAGCAATTAATCAAATGGCCACCCGGACTATTTACATTGACCCCCCCCCAGCCTGTCCGCCCCACCTACCGACATGTACAAATGACCTCGACTAACCTGTACCCCTGCACATTGACTCGGTACCCTGTATAAAGCCTCGTTATTGTTATTTTATTGTGTTACTTTTTATTTTTTACAGTGCCTTGCAAAAGTATTCGGCCCCCTTGAACTTTGCGACCTTTTGCCACATTTCAGGCTTCAAACATAAAGATATAAAACTGTATTTTTTTGTGAAGAATCAACAACAAGTGGGACACAATCATGAAGTGGAACGACATTTATTGGATATTTCAAACTGAAAAATTGGGCGTGCAAAATTATTCAGCCCCTTTACTTTCAGTGCAGCAAACTCTCTCCAGAAGTTCAGTGAGGATCTCTGAATGATCCAATGTTGACCTAAATGACTAATGATGATAAATACAATCCACCTGTGTGTAATCAAGTCTCCGTATAAATGCACCTGCACTGTGATAGTCTCAGAGGTCCGTTAAAAGCGCAGAGAGCATCATGAAGAACAAGGAACACACCAGGCAGGTCCGAGATACTGTTGTGAAGAAGTTTAAAGCCGGATTTGGATACAAAAATATTTCCCAAGCTAAACATCCCAAGGAGCACTGTGCAAGCGATAATATTGAAATGGAAGGAGTATCAGACCACTGCAAATCTACCAAGACCTGACCGTCCCTCTAAACTTTCAGCTCATACAAGGAGAAGACTGATCAGAGATGCAGCCAAGAGGCCCATGATCACTCTGGATGAACTGCAGAGATCTACAGCTGAGGTGGGAGACTCTGTCCATAGGACAACAATCAGTCGTATATTGCACAAATCTGGCCTTTATGGAAGAGTGGCAAGAAGAAAGCCATTTCTTAAAGATATCCATAAAAAGTGTTGTTTAAAGTTTGCCACAAGCCACCTGGGAGACACGCCAAACATGTGGAAGAAGGTGCTCTGGTCAGATGAAACCACAATTGAACTTTTTGGCAACAATGCAAAACGTTATGTTTGGCGTAAAAGCAACACAGCTCATCACCCTGAACACACCGTCCCCACTATCAAACATGGTGGTGGCAGCATCATGGTTTGGGCCTGCTTTTCTTCAGCAGGGACAGGGAAGATGGTTAAAATTGATGGGAAGATGGATGGAGCCAAATACAGGACCATTCTGGAAGAGAACCTGATGGAGTCTGCAAAAGACCTGAGACTGGGACGGAGATTTGTCTTCCAACAAGACAATGATCCAAAACATAAAGCAAAATCTACAATGGAATGGTTCAAAAATAAACATATCCAGGTGTTAGAATGGCCAAGTCAAAGTCCAGACCTGAATCCAATCGAGAATCTGTGGAAAGAACTGAAAACTGCTGTTCACAAATGCTCTCCATCCAACCTCACTGAGCTCGAGCTGTTTTGCAAGGAGGAATGGGAAAAAATGTCAGTCTCTTGATGTGCAAAACTGATAGAGACATACCCCAAGCGACTTACAGCTGTAATCGCAGCAAAAGGTGGCGCTACAAAGTATTAACTTAAGGGGGCTGAATAATTTTGCACATCCAATTTTTCAGTTTTTGATTTGTTAAAAAAGTTTGAAATATCCAATAAATGTCGTTCCACTTCATGACTGTGTCCCACTTGTCATTGATTCTTCACAAAAAAATACAGTTTTATATCTTTGTTTGAATCCTGAAATGTGGCAAAAGGTTGCAAAGTTCAAGGGGGCCGAATACTTTCGCAAGGCACTGTACTTCAGTTTATTTGGTAAATACTTAACTTTTTCATGAACTACGTTGTTGGTTAAGGGCTTGTAAGTAAGCATTTCACAATCTGGTCTACACCAGTTTTATTTGGCGCATGTGACAAATAGTTTGATTTGATCAAATTATCAAAATTAAAGGCAAGTTCTTCCTATTATGGCCAGATTGGGAATTGTGCGCTTGCCAAGGTGTGCAAAGCTAACATTGTATATACCTGTGTTCACACCTTACCTTCTACCCACAGCCAAACCTGTACCCCACAGTGGGCCTGCAGACTCCTGGAGAGATTGTGGATGCTAACTTTGGCCAGCAGCCCTTTGTGTTTGACATTGAGGACTATATGAGTGAATGGAGGGCTAAGATCCATGGCATGATCGCCCGCTTCCCTATCGGCGAGAGACTGGGGGAGTGGCAGGCAGTGCTGCAGAAGTAAGGGATCGACATGACACTTTTCACCCTAACATACTACTGTGTCTTTCTCTACTACTGTAAGGCTAAACCATGTCTTTGATTCTTCCAGTATGGTATCCACCTACCTGGTGCATCATGGGTACTGTGCTACGGCCACAGCCTTTGCCAGGGCTACAGAGACCTTGATCCAGGAGGACCAGACCTCCATAAAGAACCGGCAGAGTGAGAACCACACACAGGCTCCACACTGACAGTACCACAGAAACACTGAGGACCAATCAGTCATACATTTACTCACAGTCATACATTCAATCAGTTTTGAATGATAATATTCTTCTTTCTACACACAGGAATACAGAAGCTGGTATTGGCAGGGCGTGTTGGAGAGGCCATCGAAGCCACACAGCAGCTGTACCCTGGACTTCTAGAACACAACCCCAATCTACTCTTCATGTTGAAGTGAGCAGCCTTGAACCAACTATGGGACTCTTATGGGAGTGTTAATCTAAAGGTTTCATTTAAGAAGTATTGGAATTGTAAGGCTTAAATAAGCTGCTGGTCTTGTAGTGTCTTTGCAGGCTCAGTCAGGCACATACAACACAACCACAGGAGCATTTTGTCAGTAAAGCTCTGGCCTGCTGCCCAGCTGTGTGTTTATGGCACAAAGACATTAGATGACATTAATAAATACTGTGGTCTGCTGAGAGACATTTGAAGATGCAGACCCACAGCTAGGTGGCCATTTTTTAAGGCTCTCTTATAGAGGAAGAGAGGGGTTTGTTGTAGCAGTTACACAGAGAGGGAGGGGGCAGGGTAAGCACAAGGTCACAGTTGTTGCCGCCGAGGGAACTCCTGATTTGATTGGTCATGCCTGTTGCTCCATTTTGTCATGGAAGATGAGTGAGCAGAACAGAACAGGCCCTGATCTGTTTGACATTCATCCGGTCATAGTGACATGTATCCATAAAGCCAGATACTCATACTCCGTAACCAGTCGGACTTGTTCCTATTACATTTACACATTTCTGGGCACAAAGACATGATCTTATACAGCCCCACCTTTGCCGACTTCTGAAAGCAATGGAAGTTTTGCAGTAATTATAGTTGACAGTTTTCATTCAGACTGTTTTTGTTCAAGCAAGTGATATCTGACAGTTAAGCAGATTGAAAGGTTTAATATCAGATGGTACAATGTATTGCAGGACAAAGCATGTCAGACATTGTAGTAGATTGTAGACTAGATGTCAGACACAGTCATGGTTGCCCATATCGCCCAGGTGTCGGCAGTTTGTGGAGATGGTAAACGGTACAGACAGTGAGGTACGATGCTTTAGTGTCCGCTCCCCCAAGTCCCAGGACAGCTACCCTGGCTCCCCCAGCCTGAGCCCCCGACATGGAGCCACCAACCCCAATCTGCACAGTGCAGGTAAGGGAAACACACCTTCACACTTGCCTATCCATCTGCCCAGTGTGTTAAAAACACAAAGGAGATAAGCGAGAGTATTGTCTATCTATTGTATGTGTCTGTTTCACTCTGTCATCTCCAGGAGCAGACAGCCCCACATGCAGTAACGGGGTCACCCCTCCCAACAAGAACAAGAGCCACAACAAGTATCCAGGCGTCAGCTCTGCCTCCTCCTCCTCTTCTTCCTCCCCTTCCTCTGTCAATTACTCTGAGTCCAACTCCACTGACTCCACCAAGTCCCAGCCTCACAGTGGCACCAGCAACCAGGAGGAGACCAGGTGTGTGGCAAGGCAAGGGTCTATGTGTTTATTGTTTTTTAGCGTGGTTGCGTTTTTAACTGGTGTGGGAGAAAAGCAGACCATCTGCGATATTATGACAGATGACTGAACCTGTCCCTGTGTTTGTCTCCTCTGCAGTGACAGTGAGATGGAGATTGAGGCTGAGCACTACACTAACGGGGTGGCAGAGAACCCCTCTGCTCGGATCATGAATGGCACCTACAAGCACCAGGGAATCCTGCAAGCTCAGGACATCAGCCTGGGCAACGGAGTGGCAGGTACAGACGCTTGACACGTGCGCACACACATGCGCTTACTGTTTTGATTGTCAGGCGCACACACCTTGTCCCAGGTGTCAATGTCAAGACCACAATGTTTTCTTGGTCACTTTTGTCTATCTCTCTGTCATTATTTCTCTCCCTCTCTCTGACTGTCACTGTGTGTCTGCTTTTCTCTGTTTTTCCTTTCTGACTGGCTGGATATCTGGGGATGTGTGTTTCTAAATTGAGCTCAAACATAATCTAGTCAGGCAGATGTTTGTGTCGTCAAGGTTGCTAAATGAAATAGACAGCAGCATTTATTAATTTATTAATAGACAAGGTGTCTCACTGACATTATGAAAATTACTGAATGAAAGTGTATGTTTGTCCATATATCTTTTTTTTTGTACCCATATTTTTCCAAGAAAGTTGACTGAGAACACATTCATTTAGAACATGACCTGGGGAATAGTTACAGGGGAGAGGAGGGCAGATGAATGAGACAATTGGAAACTGGGGATGATTAGGTGGCTGTGATGGTATTAGGGCCAGATTGGGAATTTAGCCAGGATACTGGAGTCAACACCCCTACTCTTACAATAATTGCCATGGGATGTTTAGTGACCACAGTGAGTGTGTTATTATGTGAATTGTCAAATGCACTCTGTCCGTGGCTGCGCTTTGACTCTTGTGGCTGTGTGTGTCCTGGTAGAGGATAGCTGTGCTTCCAGACAGCTGTGTGGAGGGAACCAAGCAGCCACAGAGAGGATGATCCAGTTTGGCCGTGAACTGCAGGGCCTCAACGAGCAGCTGTGCCGTGAATACGGCAAGAACGTCACACACAAGAAGATGCTGCAGGTACCGGGGGGTTCACACAGTAGAAGACTGGCACACTGTTTGACACTGGCTGCGTTCACACAGGCAGTCCAATTCTAGTATTTATTTTCCCACTAATTGGTCTTTTGACCAATCACATCAGATATTTTCACATCAAATATTTTCACATCAGATATTTTCCAGAGCTGATCTGATTAAGTGAAAAAAATATCAGAATTGGACTGCCTGTGTAAACACAGCCTGTGACGAATTGTATAATTGTTAACCACCGAATGGGGAAGGTTTGGTTTATGGGTTATACTGCAGTTTACACACTACTACTTGTATATGACCATTGGAAAGTCTGTCTCTAGTATTGTTCTCTAACAATTAAGGTAGAGCCATTGAAAGTGTCTGATGTTCCCTCTGTATAAGACAGACCATTATACTGCTTCCAAATCATAGTCCTGAATGGGCTTTTACTGATCCTGCTGTTTTCTATCTCCCTATCCCTTTCTCTCTCACTTTTATCACAGGATGCCTTCAGTTTATTAGCATATTCGGATCCCTGGAACTGCCCAGTGGGGCAACAGCTAGACCCAATGCAGAGAGAGAATATCTGCTCTGCTCTTAACAGCGCCATCTTGGGTAAGGCTAAGTTTCACACACAGTACATAATGTCATGAGTAGTCCGATAAAAATAACTTTCACTCACACAAGCTATTTTTCTTTTTCTACAATATTTTTTTTGGGGGGGCAGTAACTCCCAGCACCACAAAAGTAATACGCTTGGTAGTGTGTATGTTAACTCTCTTCTAATGAATACACACTGCACATTTTCCCATGTACATGTTTGACTCACACATGCTTTATTAGCTAATGTACACACCCCGATGTTGTCTTTTGCCCCTCAGAGTCTCAGAACTTGCCTAAGCAGCCCCCTCTGATGCTTGCTCTGGGTCAGGCCACAGAGTGTGTCCAGCTCATGGCCAGGGTCCGCTCAGGGTCCTGTTCCTTCGCCAGAGTAGACAACTTTTTGCACTAGCCCCAGTCCAGGTGAGTCTGGACAGACACACACATACTTACTTCCCTCCCCTTATAGCACCACATCAATGCACTGTTTTACCTATAAGGAACTTTTTAGGAATGTTTTTGACTACACATGGCCCATGCTGTTAGCATCAAGTTTGATTGTAGGGTTACTGTTTGGAGTACAGTAATAGTGTTGTATAGATTACAATACAGCAGTTCCAAAAATGTTTATTTCATTCCTAAGGTAATGTTCAGGACTAAGAAGAGGTCTTTCCAATGGGTTGCCAGATGACTGAGGAAAGCATGTGTTTGAATTTGTGTGTCGCTTGCCATTTGGCAGAAGCAAATGGACAGGGGAATGAGTAGAACATGACAGGAAAGCTTATTTTTAATTTAGTATTATCAAATACAAAATGTGTGACTCTATTTAAAGAATTCATTATTATTCTGTTTATCTAGTCATGTTCTAGGTTTTATTTAGTCAGTTTGTTGTGCTCATCTTGGAAGGAAAAACAATCTAATTCCGTTTTTGTTTTTGAGTGGATTTCAATTCCCTACACAGTATTTTAAAGATGTCATCATATCAAAGAAATTCATGTTGGCATGCTTTGTCGTTACCAAGCAAGATACTCTGGTTTCTTTCATTCAGAACTCAGGTATTCACAGCACATTTGTCAACTCAGTATGGGATATTGTAGACAGAGGTATGTTTACCCAGCTGTTCAGTGGCTCCAATATAGGACCTGCATTTTTTGGTTCAAATTCTTACTACTTAGTATGACTTAACTCCAGAAGCTAATTTAATTTAAAGTTAAAGGTCTGAATTGGCTTCTGAAAATGTACACATGGCTGTAAGCCACTAACCTGCTGGTCACCTCAGAGCCCCATACAGCAGCATTCACCTCAGATCAAACAATGATGACACTGATTCATTTGTGAGTTTCAATATAAGTGTAGTATATTTCCAATCAAGTGTCTCCACTAGCTTGATATACACACAATTTAATGATATATTCAATAAAAAACTTAAACTGATTGCCAAATATAAGGCTTTTAATTTGACCTCCCCTTTTCTAATACCAATGGTACTTGCCATTGGCCACACTTAATTCATACAGTCAGTCATTAAGTCTTCATACCAGTGCTTTGACAGCCAGCCATTATCTTATCATCGCGAACATGCTTATTTTTCCGCTCTCTTGCGGTTCTATTTTTCTCACAACTAATGTGAAGCTGTCGCGTTAATACATAAACTCAACATAGACTCGGTCACTTTTACAAACATGTGACCTTAACTTTGTTCCTTTGTTTTTGTTTGTTTATTATAGTCAGTTGAATGTTTTTCTTTTTTTTTTCTTTCTTTCATTACAGTATGTATTGTCCTATTTTTAACAGATATTCTCTTGGCACATGGGACAGTTGTCGATCATTGATGTATTAACGCAGTATTTCACCCAGCCAGCAGGAGGCGCTCCACTGTGTGTTGAATGTAGTTTAGCAGATTATATTATGTTTGTGCTTCAGATTTGCTGCTGGCCACCATGAGATTGATATTGACATCCCCTGTACCTGTAAGACATATTGCAATGTGTTTCATTAACTCTTTTGACAATCCTGCAAAGCATGTTTGTGAAGCAAAGGGGTGGTGGGAGTAGAATATGTCAGCTTCTGTGTTGTTAGTGTTTGGTAGACTTTAATATGTTCACAAAGGCCATTTTGATTATTTTTTTTACCCAATCTTTACATTTGGACAACATCTATCGGCATCATGGGCTTATACCTGCTAAAATATATACAAAAACAAGAACAAATACCTTAACTTAATGTCTACCCTGGCCAAACCATAACCCAGACGATGCTGGACCAATTGTGCACCGCCCTACAGGAGTCCCAATCACGGCCGGGGCGGCAGGTAGCCTAGTGCTTAGATCGTTGGGCCAGGTTGCTGGATTGAATCCCCGAGCTGCCAAGGTAAAAAATCTGTCGTTCTGCCCCTGAACAAGGCAGTTAACCCACTGTTCCCCGGTAGGCCGTCATTGTAAATAAGAATTTGTTGTTAACTGACTTGCCAAGTTAAATAAAGGTTAAAAATAAATATTGTATTGCAGTAGGAAGTAAAATACTTTATTTATTTTACCTTTATTTAACTAGGCAAGTCGGTTAAGAACAAATTCTTATTTACAATGACTGCCTACCCCGGCCAAACCATAACCGGGACGACGCTGGGACAATTGTGCGCTGCCCTATGAGAGTCCTAATCACGGCCGGTTATGATGCAGCCTGGAATCGACCTCTGCACCACTCCGGGAGCCCTTTATCCCGAACCTGTTAAAGACTGACATACTGGGTGGGGCACATCATCTTTCAAGCACACCTATACACACTGTAACCCATGTTGGATGAGGTTTTAGTTGTTTTAATTCATGTTGCTTAATTAGTTCAATCTTTAGGTGGCGCTGTCCATTCGCATGAGTTTTCACTATAGAGTTTACCAGTAATTCTGAACAATACCTTCAGTGATAGACTTTCAATATTGGAAGCAGCCAGCAGATAGATTTTGATTATATTTTATGACATTATAGCAAAGCCTGCATCTCTTGAAGGCTTTCAAAAACTGGAAATGTTTTTTAAAATCCTATAGCCACCCAAAATGTATATTTTAAGATCATTCATTATGAAATAGATTGACTAATGTTTAGGTGTGTGTGTGTAGAAAGATCGTAATCCGTCGAGCTTCTCCTGGGACTTTTATAGACACACCTACACCTACTGTAGCAAACAATCTCCCTGTTCTCCTTTTATGTGTTATGTTTTTCAATTGGAGCTATCCATGCTTCAAATGGAGAGGCGAAGGGAATGGAATTAGAAATGAAAAACAACAAGCTGTGCACAATTTACTATTTTCTATTATTATTTTAATTTCATATTGAGTTTTGAGTTTAGCAATTGTGAGGTGAGTTACCCTCTACTTGGCATGAAACTTTTAGAACCTTTAAAACACACATATATATATATATATATATATATATATATATATACACACAAAAAGAGATTATAATGATAATAAAAAATTTAAAAAACATACCTATGTACTAGAAACATGATAAAGAAATATTGTATTCTGTTTAATTTTGACAGAATTATTTTTATTAAAATACACATCCATACGCATAGTTTTGGTCTCTTGTCATTATTTTGTGGATGTACTGCTTTTGAATGATGGTGACTTGAGGTTGGCTGAAAAGTTTAAATGTGTCCATCTACAGTACCAGTCAAAAGTTTACTATTTTCTACATTGAAATAACTGAAATAACACACATGGAATCATGTAACTAAAGTGTTAAACAAATCACCATATATTTTTGATTCTTCAACTAGCCACCCTTTGCCTTGACAGCTTTGCACACTTCTGGCATTCTCTCAACCAGCTTTACCTGGAATGCTTTTCTAGCCGTCTTAAAGGAGGTTCCATATATGCTGAGCACTTGTTGGCTGATTTTCCTCCACTCTGCGGTCCGACTCATCCCAAACCATCTTAATTGGGTTGAGGTTGGGTGATTGTGGAGGCCAGGTCATCTGATGCAGCACTTATACATGATCCCAAATGTGTTATTTCATAGTTTTGATGTCTTCACTATTATTCTACAATGTAGAAAAACTAAATAAATAAAAACCCTTGAAAGAGTAGGTGTGTCAACTTTTGACTGGTACTGTATATATGAGAACTTTGGTTCAAACTGTGATTGGAAGGGGCTTGCACTTGTATGGTTGAGGAACAGAATATGCAGGTGTGGTAAATGGCTCACTAGAGCCCCCTACTGGACACCAGCACTATTAAAGCTATGTAAATCAGTATTCAATTTGGCAAGTCAGTTAATTAAGAACAAATTATTACTTACAATGATGGCCTACCACAGCCAAACCCGGATGACACTGGGCCAATTGTGTGCTGCCCTATGGCTGGATGTGATGCAGCTTGGATTCGAAACAGGTACTGCAGTGACGCCTCTTGCACTGAGATGCAGCCATCAGACTGTTAAACAGCCACCACTAACATTGAGTGGCTGCTGCCAACACACTGACTCAACTCCAGCCACTTTAATAATCGGAATTGATGGGAAATTATGTAAAATATATCACTAGCCACTTTAAACAATGCTACCTAATATAATGTTTACATACCCTACATTATGCATCTCATATGTATACGTATATACTGTACTCTATATCATCTACTGCATCCTTATGTAATACATGTATCACTAGCCACTTTAACTATGCCACTTTGTTTACATACTCATCTCATATGTATATACTGCACTCAATACCATCTACTGTATCTTGCCTATGCCGCTCTGTACCATCACTCATTCATATATCTTTATGTACATATTCTTTATCCCCTTACACTTGTGTCTATAAGGTAGTAGCTTTGGAATTGTTAGCTAGATGACTTGTTGGTTATTACTGCATTGTCGGAACTAGAAGCACAAGCATTTCGCTACACTCGCACTAACATTGCTAACCATGTGTATGTGACAAATAAAATTTGATTTGATCTTAGACTGCTGCGCCATTCAGGAGCCCAAAACTAAAGAGCAAGTGGAGAAATTATTAATTGATGAAGAACACTTGTCTACAAAATATGTCTTCCCCATGCAAACTTTTCAGCTGGTGGTGCTAATGAGAGAGGGTGTGGTAGAATATACAGGTTGAGCCTCAAGGTGAGGGCTACTGTGGTCTGTCTCCACCTAGTGGTAAAATACACTCACCAAAAAGATTTGGGGTTTTGAAACTGCAGTATAAGTGCAGTAACTGCTGTCGACTGTGGTATTTTGAACGCAGTAATTGCAGAATAACTGCAGTTACTCTGAACATTTACTGCAGTAAATCAAACGTATTTTATATGCAGTATTTGCAGCATACTGCAGTTATACTGCACTCTGACTTCAAGTTTTTGTTCGTAAGGGCAGAAATGGAACCAGTAAAACAGAGCAAGCATATTTCAACTGCAGTAGATATAATTGATGTAAAACCATTACATTACTGTATGTTGAATATGTTAGGAAATGAACAACCGGGCTAAGCAAAACTAGGGATAACCAAACAACATCAAAAGCATCGGCAAAATGGACTAACACAACAGTTTATTTTTTTCATGAATGAACAAGAAGTACAAAGGAGGAGGGGGGTTGTCAATGGGCTAACACTATAGTCCTTCTCTAGGATAAGACTTCTGGGGACTGAAGGGTCTGAGGAATGGATCCAGAACGTCTCTCTCGATCTTTGGTGTTTGGCAACATTGCTAATGCTTTTGTGTTTGCTAACTTTTTCAATTCCAAGATAACTCACAAAGCGAGTGTCATCCCTTTGAAATGGAGGGCCATTCACTTTGTGTGATTATTCTGATGAAGGCCATTGTAGGCTGAAACCTTGCTAAAATAAAACAAAAACATTTTTATGGTCAGTGAATGTTGTGCCGTTTCCCTTGCAATACATATATCACAAATGCATGGGAGATCAATTATTTCAAATAAGTGTTTGTTTCAGGCACTAACCTGGCTACCTTCTGAAAGCCATGGGTGCAGATGAACCCACAAAGAGCAAACATATTCCTCATAACTTGCAGTTAATTTTCATAACTTGCAGTTGATCATCACAGCCTTTAATCCAGTGCAGTGGAGTGATGATGTAATCAGATAATAGGTTATTTTGTTGATATACTGTGATTTGAAACATGGAAATATGTTAGAAAATCCTCAGTTCCTAGAGATATTTGCAATGTTCTCTTGGTGCCATATTTACTTGGTTTTGGGAGAGATTTTCACTGCAGCCAGTGAGTGACAAAAGTAACCACATAAACATAAAGGCAGATAAGGTGAGGATGTTGAAGCGTGTGCGGTAAAGAACAGTTGGAATGAGATTATAACCATGAAGAAATCCAATCATGTCGTGGTTTATACAATGTAGCCTATAAAGTGTATACTGTGCCACCGGTATGAAAAGTACCCAATTCTCAAACTTGAGTAAAAGTAAAGATAACTGAATAGAAAATGACTCAAGTAGCCTAAAAGTGAATAGCTGTAGGGGAGTAGCCTTCTCTCATTCTTGAATACACTCTTTAACACAAAGATACAAACATTCATTGTTCAGTCTGGGACATTTTTAGTGTCTGAGAATTAATATAAACATCCAGAGTGATGGGCAAGAAGGACATTGACATTATCTGGTTTTGCAATCACTTCTTGCCCTTGTGAGCATTAACTGCAGCTATACCAGCAGTAAATAATCATCCTAAATTAATATAATAATGTCACAGGAAATTAAAATATCTATGGGAGGGACACTGTTATATCCTCCACAATTAGAGTTAATGACCCACAGGGGTCGCTGAGGGTTTGTATTGGTAGTGCCTGTGCTATTGGTGTGAGTCGTGTGACTCCCATTTGCTCGATGTGGGCAGCAGCTTTTGGAATGTTATGAGACACAATCAAACAGAAAGAGAGAATAAGTCAGTCAGTCCTTTTCAATTTGAATTTGTTGAATTAGGTTCTGAACGTTATTACATTCTGTATTGGATATTTGTTTGTTTTATTTGTTATATAAGCACATACAGGTAACTGACAAAATAATGGAAACACTTGAGTAAATTAGGGATACAAAGTATATTAAAATCAGGTGCTTCTACATGTGTGTGTCACCAGATCTCATCCCAATTGAACACTTATGGGAGATTCTGGAGTGGCGCCTGTTTTCCACCAACATCAACAAAACACCAAATTATGGAATTTCTTGTGGAAGAATGGTGGCGGTTCCCTCCAATAGAGTTCCAGAGACATGCCAATCTATGCCAAGGTGCATATAGAGATATATAAACTCTGAAAAACACCAAAAGAATGAGGCACAGGGTCCCTGCTCATCTGCGTGAACGTGCCTTAGGCATGCTGCAAGGAGGCATGAGGGCTGCAGATGTGGCCAGGGCAATAAATTGCAATGTCTGTACTGTGAGATGCCTAAGACAGCCCTACAGGGAGACAGGACGGACAGCTGATCCTCGCAGTAGCAGACCACGTGTAACAACACCTGCACCGGATCCGAACATCACACCTGCGGGACAGGTACAGGATGGCAACAACAACTGCCTGAGTTACACCAGGAACGCACACAATCAGTGCTCAGACTGTCCGCAATAGGCTGAGAGAGGCTGGACTGAGGGCTTGTAGGCCTGTTGTAAGGCAGGTCCTCACCAGACATCACCGGCAATGTCGCCTGTGGGCACAAACCCATCGTCGCTGGACCAGACAGGACTGGCAAGAAGTGCTCATCACTGACGAATCACGGTTTTGTCTCACCGGGGTAATGGTCGGATTCACGTTTATTGAGCGATACACCGAGGCATGTACTCTGGAGCGAGATCGATTTGACAAGTTCTGGCCTGGTTTAGATCTTATCTGTCGGAAAGATATCAGTTTGTCTCTGTGAATGGTTTGTTCTCTGACAAATCAACTGTAAATGTTGGTGTTCCTCAAGGTTCCGTTTTAGGACCACTATTGTTTTCACTATATATTTTACCTCTTGGGGATGTTATTCGAAAACATAATGTTAACTTTCACTGCTATGCGGATGACACACAGCTGTACATTTCAATGAAACACGGTGAAGCCCCAAAATTCCCCTCGCTAGAAGCATGTGTTTCAGACATAAGGAAGTGGATGGCTGCAAACTTTCTACTTTTAAACTCGGACAAAACAGAGATGCTTGTTCTAGGTCCCAAGAAACAAAGAGATCTTCTGTTGAATCTGACAATTAATCTTAATGGTTGTACAGTCGTCTCAAATAAAACTGTGAAGGACCTCGGCGTTACTCTGGACCCTGATCTCTCTTTTGAAGAACATATCAAGACCATTTCAAGGACAGCTTTTTTCCATCTACGTAACATTGCAAAAATCTGAAAATTTCTGTCCAAAAATAAAATAAATCCATGCTTTTGTCACTTCCAGGTTAGACTACTGCAATGCTCTACTTTCTGGCTACCCGGATAAAGCACTAAATAAACTTCAGTTAGTGCTAAATACGGCTGCTAGAATCCTGACTAGAACCAAAAAATTTGATCATATTACTCCAGTGCTAGCCTCTCTACACTGGCTTCCTGTCAAAGCAAGGGCTAATTTCAAGGTTTTACTGCTAACCTACAAAGCATTGCATGGGCTTGCTCCTACCTATCTCTCTGATTTGGTCCTGCCGTACATACCTACACGTACGCTACGGTCACAAGACGCAGGCCTCCTAATTGTCCCTAGAATTTCTAAGCAAACAGCTGGAGGCAGGGCTTTCTCCTATAGAGCTCCATTTTTATGGAACGGTCTGCCTACCCATGTCAGAGACGCAAACTCGGTCTCAACCTTTAAGTCTTTACTGAAAACTCATCTCTTCAGTGGGTCATATGATTGAGTGTAGTCTGGCCCAGGAGTGGGAAGGTGAACGGAAAGGCGCTGGAGCAATGAACCGCCCTTGCTGTCTCTGCCTGGCCGGTTCCCCTCTTTCCACTGGGATTCTATGCCTCTAACCCTATTACAGGGGCTGAGTCACTGGCTTACTGGGGCTCTCTCATGCTGTCCCTGGAGGGGGTGCGTCACCTGAGTGGGTTGATTCACTGATGTGGTCGTCCTGTCTGGGTTGGCGCCCCCCCTTGGGTTGTGCCATGGCGGAGATCTTTGTGGGCTATACTCGGCCTTGTCTCAGGATGGTAAGTTGGTGGTTGAAGATATCCCTCTAGTGGTGTGGGGGCTGTGCTTTGGCAAAGTGGGTGGGGTTATATCCTTCCTGTTTGGCCCTGTCCGGGGGTGTCCTCGGATGGGGCCACAGTGTCTCCTGACCCCTCCTGTCTCAGACTCCAGTATTTATGCTGCAGTAGTTTATGTGTCGGGGGCTAGGGTCAGTTTGTTATATCTGGAGTACTTCTCCTGTCCTATTCGGTGTCCTGTGTGAATCTAAGTGTGCATTCTCTAATTCTCTCCTTCTCTCTCTTTCTCTCTCTCGGAGGACCTGAGCCCTAGGACCATGTCCCAGGACTACCTGACATGATGACTCCTTGCTGTCCCCAGTCCACCTGGCCGTGCTGCTGCTCCAGTTTCAACTGTTCTGCCTTATTATTATTTGACCATGCTGGTCATTTATGAACATTTGAACATCTTGGCCATGTTCTGTTATAATCTCCACCCGGCACAGCCAGGAAAGGACTGGCCACCCCACATATGCTCTCTCTAATTCTCTCTTTCTTTCACTCTCTCGGAGGACCTGAGCCCTAGGACCATGCCCCAGGACTACCTGACATGATGACTCCTTGCTGTCCCCAGTCCACCTGACCGTGCTGCTGCTCCAGGTTCAACTGTTCTGCCTTATTATTATTCGACCATGTTGGTCATTTATGAACATTTGAACAACTTGGCCATGTTCTGTTATAATCTCCACCCGGCACAGCCAGAAGAGGACTGGCCACCCCACATAGCCTGGTTCCTCTCTAGGTTTCTTCCTAGGTTTTGGCCTTTCTAGGGAGTTTTTCCTAGCCACCGTGCTTCTACACCTGCATTGCTTGCTGTTTGGGGTTTTAGGCTGGGATTCTGTACAGCACTTTGAGATATCAGCTGATGTATGAAGGGCTATATAAATACATTTGATTTGATTTTGATTTGATTTGGAGGTGAAGGGTCCGTCATGGTCTGGGGCGGTGTGTCACAGCATCATCGGACTGAGTTTGTTGTCATTGCAGGCAATCTCAACGCTGTGCGTTACAGGGAAGACATCCTCCTCCCTCATGTGGCACCCTTCCTGCAGGCTCATCCTGACATGACACTCCAGCATGAGAATGCCACCAGCCATACTGCTCGTTCTTTGTGTGATTTCCTGCAAGACAGGAATGTCAGTGTTCTGCACATGGCCAGCGACGAGCCCGGATCTCAATCCCATTGAGCACGTCTGGGACCTGTTGGATCGGAGGGTGAGGGCTAGGGCCATTCCCCCCCAGAAATGTCAGGGAACTTGCAGGTGCCTTGGTGGAAGAGTGGGGTGTCTCTATGTCTCAGTTATGTTCATACAAATATTTACAACTGTTAAGTTTGCTGAAAAGAAATGCAGTTGATAGTGAGCGGACATTTATTCTTTCTGAGTTTAGTAGCACGTTCAATTGTGCGTCAATAATTCAGCATAGCAAGTTGGTATGAAGGTCTGGTTATTAAATGGGTAAATAGTTCAATAGTAATATGCTCTGTTGACAAACACACTTTGCTGCCCTGTTTCCAATTGTCCACAAGGCTGGGTGAACCTATTCAAGTAAGTCAATACATTTTGAAAATGTAAAAAAAAACTGTTTAATTAGCTAACTAGCTAACGTTACAGTACAGGCTAACTCAAATGAGCTGCTAAATGAGCTAACTTAGCTAGTTGACTATCTAGCAATCTAACCAACTTGACATACTGTATATATAGATAGCTAAGTTAATTAAATATTACCAGCTACCTAACTAAATATTAGCTAGCTATCTTGGTGTAAAAAAAAAATCCAAATGCATTTGTAGGTAGCTAGCTAATAGCCATGGAGGAGGGTGTAAGGATAACATTAACATTAGTAGTCCCAACTTTCAATGTGAGCGAGAAGGCTATTCTGGATAGGGTAGGTGTACTAGTAACATAATAATAATAACTAGTAACATAGATAATAGTAACATAATATTCAGTGCAGTGTAATTTGAGTATAATGAAGTCTGTTTCTTGTGAGGTTTTCTGTCCTCGGGTAAAGAAGGCTATGAAAGCCTGTCTACAGATGAAGAGGTCTCAATGAAGAGCAGTGGTTCTCAGTCCTGGTCCTGGGGACTCAGAGGTGCACATTTTTGTTTTTGCCTCAGCACTGCACAGCTAATTAAAATGGTCAACTCATCATCAAGCTTCAAGTGGTATTTATGTATTCATTTGTGATGCTATATTGTTTGTCCTCGTGTATCCATGTTTTTCGGCATAAAGTACTGTGAAGCCACTTAGTGTAGACACCAGATGAGGCCACACACACAGATTCATGTTGAACTCTCTCTTTAACTACCTTATTTTCTCAATAACAGTCTCTCTCCTCTTTCCCCTTCTCCCTAAATCATTTAGGTTATATCAGCTGTGTCGGTGAACCCCTCCCACATCTGAACTGGCTACAAGAGGGCACAGCATGACCATAGGTGAGTGCTCACTTGGCCAGGTCAACAGAAATTATTATTAAAGAGATGCTTTATATTGAAATACAGATAGAGAAGCAGTAGTCCCAGAGTTAATGATCCAAGGTCAGTTTTGCATTTCACCTCCTGATAATTATGATGACTGACAGTGTTAGGATGTTTAAGCCTTGTGCTTAAAAAAAATTATATTTCTCTCTCCATCGGTCTCTCGTCTGCAGGTATGTTTTGATGTGAGAGAGGACGCCAACTCCCAGTCCCATCATCGCCACCCGCTCTTAAGATAACCTTCGGGCCGACTGGGAGCCCAAGGCTGGTTAGGAGACACCACTAGACACTATTATGTAATTGTGATGAACTGAGAGAATATTAGGGTAGCACTGTGATTAATCATATGCTGCCCTTTCTGCTCCTATGTTCTTACCTCTTTCCCTTTCTTTTACACCTCTCTTTCTTCCTCTGTTTTTATAATGCACAACAGATGTGCATTGAAGTAAAGTATGAATTTATAACACTTGGATAATGAACTTCCAATAAAGCATTTCACATTCTCTACTGGTTGAAATTAAGTCTCTCATTTGATGAAATACTACACCTGTCCTGTGTTTATCAGATCAATGCAGATTAAGGAAATTAGATATCGAAATGAACTGGTTTAAGAGTATTTACATGATGCATAGGATGTGTAGTGTACTGCTTTTTAAATTATATTTCTGTATATATGAATTACAAATCAGCCTTTCACTAGTTAAGTCATGTTTCTAGTCTATTGCATAGTTACCATGTGTAACCATTGATGTCCCAGGACCAAGATTGGTAAACACTGTTGAAGTGTATAATTGTAATACATACATAGCATCATTCAAAGACTGAAATTTGATACTCCTGGTATGGATATGACTGAAACATTATCTCAAAGACATTCATACCTGAACTGCACCTTTATTTGCCAAGGTAGAGTACATGATCAGTGAATATAAATGTACAGGCTACAATGTAGGGAATCACATGCATGGTAATAACTACATGTATATACAACTTGCATCCTTGGTACAAAGTTATATTATCTACTTAACCAATAAGCTTCATTGTCATTCAGACTGTTTTGAAGTTGATACAACTGGCTATGATAGCCGAGGTTCTGAACTAATATGTATAACAAACGTTTTAGGGTCCATACACAGATCGGCTACATGGCTAACTACACATCCATAGGCATAAAGGTATTTTTATCTTCCACTGCACAATCAACAATAGTTAGCTTGCTACGTTATTTCATCTATCTGTATTGCATGGGAAATATCAGCAAGGCAAGCTTACAAAATTGTACATTCAATTTGCAGTAAATGCTTTACCTAGCTAGATTCTTTACATCCACTGTTTCACAAGACGACTGCCTGGTTTGCTGGTTGTTTCAGGAGTCCCTAAAACATTAAACAACCAGAATTACAATTTCATACTCATGTCACAACACCCATAAAGCTAGCCAGCTAGTTGGCTAATGTTAGCCCGTCAGCTAGCTTGCTAAATCTCGATTTTCGTAACTTAACTTTATGATAAAAATATGTATAATCGTTTGTCTCGACATTAACATATTCCTGTCAACTGTAAAAAAAAAAATCATGATTCAAATCAAATTGTATTTGTCACATACACATGGTTAGCAGAAGTTAATGCGAGTGTAGCAAAATGCTTGTGCTTCTAGTTCTGACAATGCAGTAATAACCAACGAGTAATCTAACCTAACAATTTCACAATAACTACCTTATACACACAAGTGTAAAGGGATTAAGGATATGTACATAAAGATATATGAATGACTGATGGTACAGAACGGCATAGGCAAGATGCAGTAGATGGTATCGAGTAGAGTATATACATATGAGATGAGTAATGTAGGGTATGTAAACATTGTTTAAAGTGGCTAGTGATACATTTTTTACATCAATCTTTCCATTACTACAGTGGCTGGAGTTGAGTCAGTATGTTGGCAGAAGCCACTCAATGTTAGTGGTGGCTGTTTAACAGTCTGATACCCTGAGATAGAAGTGGTTTTTCAGTCTCTCGGTCCCTGCTATGTTGCACCTGTACTGACCTCGCCTTCTGGATGATAGCGGGGTGAACAGGCAGTGGTTCGGGTGGTTGATGTCCTTGATGATCTTTATGGCCTTCCTGTGACATCGGGTGGTGTAGGTGTCCTGGAGGGTAGGTAGTTTGCCCCCAGTGAAGCGTTGTGCAGACCTCACTACCCTCTGGAGAGCCTTACGGTTGTGGGTGGAGCAGTTGCCGTACCAGGCGGTGATACAGCCCGACAGGATGCTCTTGATTGTGCATCTGTAAAAAATTTGTGAGGGCTTTTGGTGACAAGCCAAATTTCTTCAGCCTCCTGGGGTTGAAGAGGCGCTGCTGCGCCTTCTTCACCACACGGTCTGTGTGGGTGGACCAATTCAGTTTGTCCGTGATGTGTACACCGAGGAACTTAAAACTTACTACCCTCTCCACTACTGTCCCATCGATGTGGATAGGGCGGTGCTCCCTCTGCTGTTTCCTGAAGTCCACGATCATCTCCTTTGTTTTGTTGACGTTGAGTGTGAGGTTATTTTCCTGACACCACACTCCGAGGGCCCTCACCTCCTCTCTGTAGGCTGTCTCGTTGTTGTTGGTAATTAACCCTACCACTGTAGTGTTGTCTGCAAACTTGATGATTGAGTTGGAGGCGTGCATGGCCACGAAGTTGTGGGTGAACAGGGAGTACACCCCCTTGTGGGGCCCCAGTGTTGAGGATCACTGGGATGGAGATGTTGTTACCTACCCTCAACACCTGGGGGCGGCCCATCAGGAAGTCCAGTACCCAGTTGCACAGGGCTGGGTCGAGTTGAGGGTACTATGGTGTTAAATGCTGAGCTGTAGTCGATGAACAGCATTCTCACATAGGTATTCCTCTTGTCCAGATGGGTTAGGGCAGTGTGCAGTATGGCTGTGATTGCATCGTCTGTGGACCTATTGGGGCGGTAAGAAAATTGGAGTGGGTCTAGGGTGTAAGGTAGGGTGGAAGTGATATGGTCCTTGACTAGTCTCTCAAAGCACTTCATGATGACGGAAGTGAGTGCTGCAGGGCGGTAGTCGTTTAGCTCAGTTACCTTAGCTTTCTTGGGAACAGGAACAATGGTGGCCCTCTTGAAGCACGTGGGAACAGCAGACTTGGATAAGGATTGATTGAATATGTCCGTGAACACACCAGCCAGCTGGTCTGCGCATGCTCTGAGGACGCTGCTGGGGATGCCGTCTGGGCCTGCAGCCTTGCGAGGGTTAACACGTTTAAATGTTTTACTCACGTCGGCTGCAGTAAAGGAGAGTCCGCAGATTTTGGTAGCGGGCCGTGTCAGTGGCACTGTATTATCCTCAAAGCGAACAAAGAAGTTGTTTAGTCTATCTGGGAGCAAGACATCCTGGTCCGCGATGGGGCTGATTTTCTGATTGACTGTAAACCCTGCCACATACCTCTTGTGTATGAGCCATTGAATTGCAACTCTACTTTGTCTCTATATTGACTCTTAGCTTGTTTGATTGCCTTGCGGAGGGAATAGCTAACCTGTTTGTATTCGCTCATGTTTCCGGTAACCTTGCCCTGGTTAAAAGCAGTGGTTCGCGCTTTCAGTTTCATGCAAATGCTGCCATCAATCCACGGTTTCTGGTTTGGGAATGTTTTAATAGTTGCTGTGGGTACGACATTGCCAATGCACTTGCTAATAAACTCGCTCACCGAATCAGCGTATTCATCAATGTTGTTGTTTGACGCAATGCAGGACATATCCCAATCCACGTGATAGAAGCAATCTTGAAGTGTGGAATCAGATTGGTCGGACCAGCGTTGAACAGATCTGAGCGCGGGAGCTTCCTGTTTTAGTCTCTGTCTATAGGCAGGGAGCAACAAAATGGAGTCATGGTCAGCTTTTCCAAAAGGCTTTTCCGAAAGGCTGACAAAAATACTAGGATGGAAGCAAAGACTGTTACAAAGATTCGTTATGACGTTATAATCACTTACATTTGCTTCCATCCTAGTATTTTTGTCAGCCATCTTTGCTGAAGAAAGTCTCCAGCCTTGGGTCGCATAGCATCAAATTCATCATGGGAACCACTCTATATGATTGGTCATCGCCCAGCGGTCGCTGCTGGTGATTTGCATAAAGTTGGGAAAAGTTTCTTTTTCACCACCTCCCACGCCACCTTCGCGCCGCCCAAAGGTCCCCAGCCCTCTCCGCTTTCCTTCCATTGAAATGAATGGGAAGCGATGTTTCACCACCTGCCATCTCGTGCTAGTGTACATGGGCCGTTAATGTGTTGTGAAATCTTTGTATAATTCTCTTAATTTTTCTGGACTCCAGAAAGAGTAGCTGCTGCCTTGGCAGCTAATGGAGATCCATAATAAATATTAATACAAAATACAAATGTGTCAAGTTGGCTGGATGTCCTTTGGGTGGTGGACCATTCTTGATACACATGGGAAACTTTTGAGTGTGAAAACCCCAGCAGCAATGCAGTTATTGACACACTCAAACCAGTGCACCTGGCACCTATTACCATATCCTGTTCAAAGGCACTGAAATCTTTTGTCTTGCACATTCACCCTCTGAATGGCACTAATATACAATCCATGTGTCAATTGTATAAAGGCTTAAAAATCTTTCTTTAACCTGTCTCCTCTCCTTCATCTACTGATTGAAGTGTATTTAACAGGTGACATCAATAAGGGATCATAGCTTTCACCAGGTCAGTCCATGTCATGGAAAGTGTATATAAAACACAGAAAAATCACGTTTTTGACTGCACTGGGCCTTTAAAGCATATTGAGATAGGAGTTAGTGAGAGAGAGAGAGGTGGGGCCTATGCGACCACAAAAAAACATCAGAATATTGTAATTTTTTAAAATAATATTTTATTATAATATGTAATTTCACAAACAGCATATCTCTCTCTATATGACATTCACAGTATTGTACACCCTGACCCATCAGATTCATATAAACACTTTGTTCCTCCGTTTGGTTCCCGGTACTCAAAGAAATAGAAATGTCCTCTCCAGGATTCTCATATACAAATAAAAGTACAAGAATAAGAAAAATACTCTCCATATTTTACACATTTATAAAATGTTATTTTCCAACAAAATCTCCCAGTGAATCAAAAAAAATCCCTTGTTTATATAATTTTTCATTTGTATTTATACATATACAATTACATACATGAAAATATTATTCAGTACAGTACGTGGTAGCTTTTCTGTTATAGATGAGTGCAGATTTCTGTAAGTAGATTAAAAGACCATACTGTATCTGTGAAGGTGATTCTCTTGTATTTTCGACAAGGATGTCCAAGGACTATGTACTTGTGTTTCTTGGATTATAAAGAGAACAAGTTTTAAAAATGCATCTTATGATGGCCTCTTTCAATAGATAATTGCCCCTCCCCTCTTATCAAAGTGAACATCTTCATTCTCAGGTTAATTAATGTACCATGCTACCTGGCTGCCACCTGGTGCAGCAGTGCCAGTGACCCACACAACTGCAGCTCTAGTAAAACAATAACGACCAGGCCATAGGAGGTCTTCATGCTCTGCTGGTTTTGTTGTGTCTTATTGGTCAATTCAATAATCTAAGTCAACATTAAGATGGGGAGTTAATGAACTTGTGTTATTCCAGTGATATTCCAGTTGGTTCCAGATTGAGTGCTGACCTACAGCTACATGTCCATGTAAAACACAATATTGTCCTTCTGGTGTGGTAGGTCATCTGATGCTCCTGCTGTCTCTGTGATTCACTCCAGACATTAAGACACAGCCAGAAACAGACACAGCCCATCACCTAGCCTGGAGGTCATGGGCATTGCTAGCTGTGAGGGCAGTCAAAGTTTTCCTTCACTCCAGTACTAACAGAGGGTCAGGGGGCCCTTGTGTTCAGGAGTAGTGAGGGTCAGAACCAACAACCATAAGCTTGGAGATTCTTTTTTAAACCCCCTTTTTCTCCCAATTTCAATTCCGATCTTGTCTCATCGCTGCAACTCAATCGGGAGAGGCGAAAGTCGAGTCAAGTGTCCTCTGAAACATGAACTCCTTAACACCCGGAAGACAGCTGCAGGAAACACCGTTCAACTGACGATCGAAGTCAGCCTGCCACAAGGAGTCGCTAAAGTGCGGTGAACCAAGTACAGCCCCCCCCCAGCCAAAGCCTCCCCTAACCCGGGTGACGCTGGGCCAATTGTGCACCGCCCTATGGGACTCCCGGTCATGGCAGATTGTGACACAGACTGGGATCGAACCCAGGTCTGTAGTGATGCCTCAAGCACTGCGAAGCAGTGCCTTAGACTGCTGCACCACTCGGGAGGCCAAGCCTGTAGATTTTAGACCGTCTGCCTCACAGCTCTCCCTGCAAGATGATCCCCAAAGCCTCAAAAGTAAGAGGAACTCTCTCCTCCTTCCCTCCCCATGCTCCTCTGGTTTAGATATCAAGAAGGGAGTTAATTGTATGAACAAGGTCCCAATGTGCAGAGCTCTAGGCTTTTCAAACATGAAAGGAATTTCCTTATTTTACACAAAAACACGGCAGTTACAAGTGGGCCTGTAGACAGCCGGGTCTATAAGAGGCCGTGACCTTCTGGAGCAATAGCACTCCATGTTATTTCTGTTGTGTTCCCCCTCTGTCAAATTTTCAGGGGAGAGAAACCTTGTCCTGAAGGAAAATGGAATTGGTTTATCTAAAAGCAAGATAGCAAGTCTGCCAGGGAAATTCTCCAGGATCTAATGTTTCATCCTGGGACCTCTATAACTCCAAGCAACCCCTGACTTCACTGAAGCAGATACTATGAGAGAGGAATACAAAGCCAAATCACCTGACTATGTTTTAGATTAGGCAAGTGTTTGGTGGCTGTAAAGTAAATAAAAGACAGTGGTATTCTCTTGAAGATGGTTCTGAGTCAGATTCAATTGGTTGGATATACTGCTATAATGCAACCCCATGTCAGTGTGTAAACTTTGTCACTATTTGAAAGTCAAATAAATATGATTTTACCTCTACATCGGGACACAGGGGACCATATTTCCCTCCTCTTTCCTATACTAACACTGTGATGATTAACAGCCCCATTACATATTTTCCTTGAAAAGAGTATGATATGCCATAACTGTGTATTGAATTGAAGTAGGGATGTTCAGAAGGGACTCAGGGATCAAAGCACACATTGTAAAAGCCTCACTTGACTTTGTTGTGTTGTGTGTACAGTAATACCATGACATTCCTCCTGGGGATGAGCAGAGGAAGACCGGTATGTTTCGAGATGTGCTGTAAGTGAATCCAATTCACAATGACTTCTAATCAGAGGAATAAAAGCAAAGACGGTCTATTATATTGACAAGATATTTGAGTGAGCACTAACAATGGAAATACATGTCCTCAAAGATGGGAGGCAAGATCAGGTGGGACCATTCTAGCCAATAAGCGGGCAGACGCGTGTGAACAACAGACCATAGAGATAGATAGAGGACACTTATTTGTATTTGTGCCACCATAGGCTATTTAAAGTAGTTTGTTTTCTTCATTGGCTTATTGCCTCCAACTCATAAAAATCCCAACCCAATTGACTACTTTAAAATGGTGGAAGCCCTCAATGGCAATGTCCATGGTAAAACGGGTTATAACCATGATGAGTCCTCTATCTCTATGACAACAGGCACTTCTCTGATATAAAGTTGTTCTTGGGTAAGTTGCCGAAACGCTACGTGCGTCCACTCATCAGTGCATTCGTAACAACCTAACCATTACGAAATTTCTATTTGATAAAATAAGCCTCACCTAGCAAATTAGCAATTGCATTTTTTGATGACCAAATTCAACACTCTCATGCACCTTCATACAAAAATTCCTCACTTTGTGGGCTTATTTTCGTGGACAGATTTTGTAAAACCTCGCGTCGCCTATTCCTCTATGATTAAAGCTATTGTCAGCTCAGCAGCCGAACAACCAGCAGCACAATCAGCAATGATTGTCACAGACACGGAAGAGAACACACTGTTTGGACATGCTGAGGAAGTATTGCAGAATGCAGGATGAGCAAGAGAAAAGGGCTATGTTCCACACAGACAGACAGACATAACATTTCACATTCTGTCTGCTTCTCCTTCTGCCAATCGTTACCTTTGCACTGACACCCAACGGCACTGTTTAGAATCGAAGTGAGAGGTGGTCTTGTTTGAAAGTAAAATAGAAGTGATAAAAATAAGGCGAGTTGTGCGGAAAGCCGTAAGGCACTTCCATTATGGTGGTGGTGACAGCGATCATCAACTAAACACTACACTGACCACTGAGTTCCTTACATGACGACTGCTGGTTCCACAGTGTTTAGTTGCATGGAATACACATCAGATACTTTTAAGTTAAAGCCATCATCATTGCCTTTATCATTGTTATGAGTTGTTTTCCGTTATGAGGTAACAATTAAAATTGTTGTTTTATGTTCAGATAACGTTCATGTGTTGATTTTCTCCAATTGTGATGTTTTGTCTTCTGTTATTAATGTCCGGGTTTTACAGTGTGATGATGTTCCCATCCTCTCTCATGCTCTCCTGGCTGCTGCTGGTCTTGGTGGGGCTGCCGTTGTGTGTAGGGGTGGTCATGGAGCTCAGGGAGGCCTTGCTGTCTGACAGAGATCCGCTGCTGGGCAGGGACATGCTCTGGGGGAGGGGCCGTTGCCCCAGTGACGAGGACAATGGAGACTCTCTGTGGCTGCCGTTACCATTGGACACACAGCGATGGGGCAGGTAAGGTGGCAGGCTGTCAGTCTCAATGATAAGGTCTCCGTCTCCGTCCTCGTCGCTGTCGCCCTCCGCCACGCTGTTACTGTTGCTATGGTGACTGACACTCTGAGAGGCAGTGCTGGGGGCTGAGTCATGGGAGAATGCGGAGCCTACGGATCCAGAGGAGCTGTTCCCCCCTGCCGAGACCCTGCTTGCCCGGGGCACCACGTTGTTGCGCTGGTTGGCCGGCTTCACCGTCACGATCAGGTTGTGGCTGTTGGCCACCATCATGTCTGTCACCTGGTCCAAAGACTTGCCGGCCACATCAATGCCGTTGACCTCCAGGATCTCATCGTTGACCCCCAGCAGGCCTGTGCTCTCAGCCAGGCCTCCACGCACCAGCCGTGAGATGAAGACACCAGGCACCTTCTCCACGCCCTGAGGCGTGACCCGCATGCTCACGCCGTCCCGAATATAGAAACCCAGGGGCTTGTGGGTACCGTGCTTGTGCAGGCGGACACGCCTGTGTGTCTCGGGCAGGATGTCGACATCGATGATGGAGGAGATCTGGCGGAAATCCTGGGGAAGGCCAATCATCAGGCCTGGTTTGGACTTCTGCTGAGCTGGGCGCAACCCTGCCAGGCCTTTTTTCCTCCTCTGCAGGGAGTTGGTGGCAAAGACCACAGGCTCATCCACATCTACAGGACAGAGAGAGGCACAGACAAAAGCCATGTCAGACAAAGACATAAAATGACAAGGCAGCACCAGAGTCTCAGTTCATTCCAAATATGGACCATCAAATAATGGTAGTATGCTCTGAGACAGTAAGGGGATTATGTTCAAGATGTCAACAGCTAACCTGGGGGTAAGACATGGGAATACCTCTTTAAGGAATACCTAGGATAGGATAGGATAAGTATCCTTCTCACCCCCCTTTAAGATTTAGATGCACTATTGTAAAGTGACTGTTCTACTGGATGTCATAAGGTGAATGCACCAATTTGTAAGTCGCTCTGGATAAGAGCGTCTGCTAAATGACTTAAATGTAAATGTTAAATGTTAAATCTGGTCAGTTGGAGAGTAAAAGGAAGGGAAACAGCACAGGTTTTAAATATCCTCTAATGGCTCAGTCTGTCTTTCCATGCGTAAACCGTCAAAACCTAACTTTAAGATGTGGAGAAAGTTCACCTTTCAACTCTCAAGAAGGAAGTCTCATTTCCCTACTTTACAAATACACCTATTGATATAGAATGCAGTGGTCTCACTTTATCCTGCTGTATGTTTCTTTTGGCTTTTCTCTGGGGATTCGTTAAGATCAAATATTATGTCAACCATAGAGGCCCTGTGAAGTTATATACTCATTTCTATGATGTCAACAATCTGACCTGAGATTTTCAAAAACAGTGAGTCTCTATTCCACTGTTTTCATAGTTACCACTCCCAATAGCTCTCAACCCATTTCTCCTCTCGGTCTGTCTGTCCCTCACACACAATTTTGTTTATTTTTTCCCCAGCTTTATTTAACCAGGTAGACTAGTCGAGAACAAGTTCTCATTTGCAACTGCGACCTGGCCAAGATAAAGCAAAGCAGTTAGACACATACAACAACACAGAGTTACACATGGAATAAACAAACATAAAATCAATTATACAGTAGAAAAAGTATATATACAGCATGTGCAAATGAGGTGGGTTAAGGGAGGTAAGGCACTAAATAGGCCATGGTGGCGAAGTAATTACAATATAGCAATTAAACACTGTAATGGTAGAATGTGCAGAAGATGAATGTGCAAGTAGAGATACTGGGGTGCAAAGGAGCAAGATAAATAAATACAGTATGGGGATGAGGTAGTTAGATGGGTTATTTACAGACGGGCTATGTACAGGTGCAGTGATCTGTGAGCTGCCTTGACAGCTGGTGCTTAAAGCCAGTGAAGGAGATATTAGTCTCCAGCTTCAGTGATTTTTGCAGTTTGTTCCAGTCATTGGCAGCAGAGAACTTGAAGGATAGGAGGCCAAAGGAATAACTGGCTTTGGGGGTGACCAGTGAGATTTACCTGCTGGAGTGCATGCTACGGGTGGGTGCTGCTATGGTGACCAGTGAGCTGAGATAAGGCGGGGCTTTATCTAGCAAAGACTTATAGATGACCTGGAGCCAGTGGGTTTGGCAACGAGTATGAAGCGAGGGTCAGCCAACGAGAGCGTACAGGTCACAGTGGCGGGTAGTATATGGGGCTTTGGTGACAAAACGGATGGCACTGTGATAGATTGCATCCAAGTTGTTGAGTAGAGTGTTGGAGGCTATTTTGATCGGGAGGATGGTCAGTTTTACAAGGGTATGTTTGGCAGCATGACTGAAGGATGCTATATTGTGAAATAGGAAACCAATTCTAGATTTACTTTTGGATTGGAAATGTTTAATGTGAGTCTGGAAGGAGAGTTTACAGTCTAACCAGACACCTACAGTCATGGTCAAAAGTTTTGAGAATGACACAAATATTAATTTCCAAAGTTTGCTGCTTCAGTGTCTTTAGATATTTTTTGGCAGATGTTACTATGGAATACTGAAGTATAATTTCAAGCATTTCATAAGTGTCAAAGGCTTTTATTGACAATTACATGAAGTTGATGCAAAGAGTCAATATTTGCAGTGTTGACCCTTCTTTTTCAAGACCTCTGCAATCTGCCCTGGCATGCTGTCAATTAACTTCTGGGCCACATCCTGACTGATGGCAGCCCATTCTTGCATAATCAGTGCTTGGAGTTTGTCAGAATTTGTGGGGTTTTGTTTGTCCACCTGCCTCTTGAAGATTGACCACAAGTTCTCAATGGGATTAAGGTCTGGGGAGTTTCCTGGCCATGGACCCAAAATATCGATGTTTTGTTCCCCGAGCCACTTAGTTATCACTTTTGCCTTATGGCAAGGTGCTCCATCATGCTGGAAAAGGCATTGTTCGTCACCAAACATTTCCTGGATGGTTGGGAGAAGTTGCTCTCGGAGGATGTGTTGGTACCATTCTTTATTCATGGCTGTGTTCTTAGGCAAAATTGTGAGTGAGCCCACTCCCTTGGCTGAGAAGCAACCCCACACATGAATGGTCTCAGCATGCTTTACTGTTGGCATGACATAGGACTGATGGTAGCGCTCACCTTGTCTTCTCTGGACAAGCTTTTTTCCAGATGCCCCAAACAATCGGAAAGGGGATTCAGAGAAAATGACTTTACCCCAGTCCTCAGCAGTCCAATCCCTGTACCTTTTGCAGAATATCAGTCGGTCACTTATATTTTTCCTGGAGAGAAGTGGCTTCTCTGCTGCCCTTCTTGACACCAGGCCATCCTCCAAAAGTCTTCACCTCACTGTGCATGCAGATGCACTCACACCTGCCTGCTGCCATTCCTGAGCAAGCTCTGTACTGGTGGTGCCCTGATCCCGCAGCTGAATCAACTTTAGGAGATGGTCCTGGCGCTTGCTGCACTTTCTTGGGCGCCCTGAAGCTTTCTTCACAACAATTGAACCGTTTTCCTTGAAGTTCTTGATGCTCCGATAAATGGTTGATTTAGGTGCAATCTTACTGGCAGCAATATCCTTGCCTGTGAAGCCCTTTTTGCGCAAAGCAATGATGACGGCACATGTTTCCTTGCAGGCGGGGTTCTCTCACGTCACTCCGCTCCTCCGCTCTCTCCACTGGCTTCCAGTTGAAGCTCGCATCCGCTACAAGACCATGGTGCTTGCCTACGGAGCTGTGAGGGGAACGGCACCTCAGTACCTCCAGGCTCTGATCAGGCCCTACACCCAAACAAGGGCACTGCGTTCATCCACCTCTGGCCTGCTCGCCTCCCTACCACTGAGGAAGTACAGTTCCCGCTCAGCCCAGTCAAAACTGTTCGCTGCTCTGGCCCCCCAATGGTGGAACAAACTCCCTCGCGACGCCAGGACAGCGGAGTCAATCACCACCTTCCGGAGACACCTGAAACCCCACCTCTTTAAGGAATACCTAGGATAGGATAAGTAATCCTTCTCACCCCCCTTTAAGATTTAGATGCACTATTGTAAAGTGACTGTTCTACTGGATGTCATAAGGTGAATGCACCAATTTGTAAGTCGCTCTGGATAAGAGCGTCTGCTAAATGACTTAAATGTAAAAAAAAAAATGTAGGTAACCATGTTTGACAGAGGAAGAACAATGATTCCAAGCTCCACCCTCCTTTTGAAGCTTCCAGTCTGTTATTCGAACTCAATCAGCATGACAGAGTGATCTCCAGCCTTGTCGTTGTCAACACTCACACCTGTGTTAATGAGAGAATCACTGACATGTCAGCTGGTCCTTTTGTGACAGGGCTGAAATGCAGCGGAATTTTTTGGGGGGGGATTCACTTCATTTGCATAGAGGGACTTTGCAATTAATTGCAATTCATCTGATCACTCTTCATAACATTCTGGAGTATATGCAAATTGCCATCATACAACCTGAGGCAGCAGACTTTGTGAAAATTAATATTTGTTTCAATCTTAAAACTTTTGGCCACGACTGTAGGTATTTGTAGTTGTCCACATATTCTAAGTCAGAACCATTCAGAGTAGTGTTGCTGGACGGGCGGGCAGGGGCAGGCAGCGATCGGTTGAAGAGCATGCATTTAGTTTTACTTCCATTTAAGAGCAGTTGGAGGCCATGGAAGGATAGTTGTATGGCATTGAAGCTCGTCTGGAGGTTAGTTAACACAGTGTCCAAAGAAGGGCCAGAGGTATACAGAACGGTGTCGTCTGCGTATAGGTGGATCAAAGAATCACCAGCAGCAAGAGCGACATCATTGATGTATACAGAGAAGAGAGTCGGCCCGAGAATTGAACCCTGTGGCACCCCCATAGAGACTGCCAGAAGTCTGGACAACAGAGCAACCTTGTGCTGATTGAGAGCAGAGTTGGGAATAGGAGAACAGTACTTCAGAACCTGCCCCAGAGACAGAAAGTCAGTCAGAGATGGAGCAGGGGTAGTGGGGTATGTGTAAGGACACAGTGAGGATTTCCATAACTCTCAACCCCTACTGAGGGGTCAGAGGTTGTGAAACAGAATCAGATTGCATACCAGTCAGATGAATCACTGCTTCAGTCCCCACTGTTTACATTAAACAGACAAGACAGCCTAGCTCTATCATCACACCCACCTGACACATTCTCTGGTGTGACAGAAATAAACAAAATGTGTTGTTTTTAGTGCTAGCTGGCAGGTAGCAGCACAGGGAGGAACCACTCAGGGCTCTGTTCTAAATGTGAAGCGACACTTGCTGGGGAGGAGAGAATATTTTAAGTTATTTTTAAACTGCGGAGAAGGATGTGCTGTGTGATCCTGTTTCTCCTGTTTCTCAGAAAGACATGGAGGAGAGGTCTGGATGTGGTTATGTGGAGCACTGCCTGCTGAGAGAGTGAAACTGAGGAAGTCATCAACACCTTAGAGAGGCCATGGCAAAAGAAAGAGAGCTTTTCCCTGTTTGGTGAGAGCTTTGGGAGATCACTGTATGACTAATGTGTATCATGGAGGCTGCAGTGGATATGATCCTAACATTCAACACTGGTAAAAGCACACTTAGCTAGTGGCTAGTAATTGCCAATAGGTTTAATGGATGACAACAAACAGATTTGACCAAAGCCACCGGCTTTCAGTATGAAGGGATGGATAAAATTAGGATTTGATGTATATCCAGGCTCAACTAGAGGGCATGAGACATAACAAGTGGGTGACAGTCTGGCCAGACTAGCTGTGAACCCTGACCTCAACACTATGAAGTGAAAACAATCTTCTGGTCACAACAGAAAAGCTCTTCCAACATGGAGAATACACAGAAAACCCAGTATATTCACTGTGTATACAGTATATATGCCAATACTATAAACATTTGCCAGTTATGGAAAGTGTGTGTGGTACCGTTTACATTTATCTGTATGTTTGTGTTAATAGCATACAGTTGAAGTCGGAGGTTTACATACACCTTAACCTTAACATTTAAACTCCGTTTTTCACAATTGCATTTAATCCTAGTAAAAATTCCCAGTCGTAGGTCAGTTAGGATCACCACTTTATTTTAAGAATGTGAAATGTCAGAATAATAGTAGAGAATGATTTATTTCAGCTTTTATTTATTTCACCACATTTCCAGTGGGTCAGAAGTTTACATACACTCAATTAGTATTTGGTATCATTTGCCTTTAAATTGTTTAACTTGGGTCAAACGTTTCAGGTAGCCTTCCACAAGCTTCCCACAATACGTTGGGTGAATTTTGGCCCAGTCCTCCTGACAGAGGGGCGGCAGGGTAGCCTAGTGGTTAGAGCGTTGGACTAGTAATCGAAGTTCGAATCCCCGAGCTGACAAGGTACAAATCTGTGGTTCTGCCCCTGAACAGGCAGTTAACCCACTGTTCCTAGGCCGTCATTGAACATAAGAATTTGTTCTTAACTGACTTGCCTAGTAAAATAAAGGTTTTTTTTTATATTTTTTTAAAGAGCTGCTGTAACTAAGTCAGGTTTGTGGGCCTCCTTGCTCGCACACGCTTTTTCAGTTCTGCCCACACAGGATTGAGGTCAGGGCTTTGTGATGGCCACTCCAATACCTTGACTTTGTTGTCCTCAAGCCATTTTGCCACAACTTTGGAAGTATGCTTGGGGTCATTGTGCATTTGGAAGACTCATTTGCGACCAAGCTTTAACTTCCTGACTGATGTCTTGAGATGTTGCTTCAATATATCCACATAATTTTCTTTCCTCATGATGCCATCTATTTTGTGAAGTGCACCAGTCCCTCCTGCAGCAAATCACCCCCTCAACATGATGCTGCCACCCCTGTGCTTCAAGGTTGGGATGGTGTTCTTCGGCTTGCAAGCCTACCCCTTTTTCCTCTAAACATAATGATGGTCATTGTGGCCAAGCAGTTCTATTTTTTTTTTCATCAGACCAGAGGACATTTCTCCAAAAAGTACGATCTTTGTCCCCATGTGCAGTTGCAAACCATAATCTGGATTTTCTTATGGCGGTTTGGGAGCAGTGGCTTCTTCCTTGCTGGGCGGTCTTTCAGGTTATGTCGATATAGGACAAGTTTTACTGTGGATATAGATATTTTTGTACCTGTTTCCTCCAGAATCTTCACACAGTCCTTTGCTGTTGTTCTGGGATTGATTTTCACTTTTCGCACCAAAGAAAGTTCAACTCTAGGAGACAGAATGTGTCTCCTTCCTGAGCGGTATGATGGCTGCGTGGTCCCATGGTGTTTATACGTGCGTACTATTGTTTGTACAGATGAACGTGGTACCTTCAGGTGTTTGGAAATTGCTCCCAAGGATGAAGTAGACTTGTGGAGGTCCACAATTTTTTTCTGAGGTCCTAACTGATTTATTTTAATTTTCCCATGATGTCAAGCAAAGAGGCACTGAGTTTTAATGTAGGCCTTGAAATACATCCACAGGTACACCTCCAATTGATTCAAATTATGTCAATTAGCCTTTCAGAAGCTTCTAAAGCCATGACATCATTTCTGGAATTTTCCAAGCTGTTTAAAGGCAGTCAACTTAGTGTATGTAAACTTCTGACCCACTGGAATTGTGATACAGTGAATTATAAGTGAAATAATCTGTCTGTAAACAATTGTTGGAAAAAATGACTTGTGTCATGCACAAAGTAGATGTCCTAACTGACTTGCCAAAACTATAGTTTGTTAACAAGAAATTTGTGGAGTGGTTGAAAACGAGTTTTAATGACTCCAACCTAAGTGTATGTAAACTTCCGTCTTCAACTGTACATGTTTGTGTGCCTGGGTGGGTTTAACCCAAGTGTTTGTTTGTGTAGGTCTGTTTGTGTAGTTCTGTTTGTGTAGGTCTGTTTGTGTAGGTCTGTTTGTGTAGGTCTGTTTGTGTAGTTCTGTTTGTGATTGTTCCACAGTCCTCACAGAGCTGTAGTCAGCCCTGCCTCCCTCCCTGTCCCCCTTCATTAGTTTTATTGTCTGGACACCCACAGAGAGCAGAGCAGCCTCTGTTATTAAACCCACTCATAGGCTGGAGGAGGCGGGCTGGAGGGTGAGCCCAACCGGAGAGCACGTGCGGGGCTAGGTCAGGAGGAAGGGAGGGATGGGGCCCAGGGTTACAGACCAGGAGGGTTGGGTCTGCTCAATGATCTATAGTAGGTGTCAATAAAACATTTTTAAAGAGTCTGCAGTACAGGGAGCACTACAATACCTTCTGAATGATGCTTCCTCTGCACTGTGCACAATATCCCCAAATCAAATCAAATCAAATTTTATTTGTCACATACACATGGTTAGCAGATGTTAAATGCGAGTGTAGCGAAATGCTTGTGCTTCTAGTTCCGACAATGCAGTGATAACCAACAAGTAATCTAACTAACAATTCCAAAACTACTGTCTTATACACAGTGTAAGGGGGATAAGGAACATGTACATAAGGATATATGAATGAGTGATGGTACAGAGCAGCATACAGTAGATGGTATCGAGTACAGTATATACATATGAGATGAGTGTGTAGACAAAGTAAACAAAGTGGCATAGTTAAAGTGGCTAGTGATACATGTGTTACATAAGGATGCAGTCGATGATGTAGAGTACAGTATATACATATGCATATGAGATGAATAATGTAGGGTAAGTAACATTATATAAGGTAGCATTGTTTAAAGTGGCTAGTGATATATTTACATAATTCCCATCAATTCCCATTATTAAAATGGCTGGAGTTGGGTCAGTGTCAATGACAGTGTGTTGGCAGCAGCCACTCACTGTTAGTGGTGGCTGTTTAACAGTCTGATGGCCTTGAGATAGAAGCTGTTTTTCAGTCTCTCGGTCCCAGCTTTGATGCACCTGTACTGACCTCGCCTTCTGGATGATAGCGGGGTGAACAGGCAGTGGTTCGGGTGGTTGATGTCCTTGATGATCTTTATGGCCTTCCTGTAACAACGGGTGGTGTAGGTGTCCTGGAGGGCAGGTAGTTTGCCCCCGGTGATGCGTTGTGCAGTCCTCACTACCCTCTGGAGAGCCTTACGGTTGAGGGCGGAGCAGTTGCCGTACCAGGCGGTGATACAGCCCGCCAGGATGCTCTCGATTGTGCATCTGTAGAAGTTTGTGAGTGCTTTTGGTGACAAGCCGAATTTCTTCAGCCTCCTGAGGTTGAATAGGCGCTGCTGCGCCTTCTTCACGACGCTGTCAGTGTGAGTGGACCAATTCAGTTTGTCTGTGATGTGTATGCCGAGGAACTTAAAACTAGCTACCCCACAGAGAGAATGCCAGAGTTCATTACAATGGTCTGTAAATGAGTCTTGACATAACAGCTAACTCACACAGACATGCAGGTTAACAGAGATTGAGGGCAAGACCACAGCTACTGTCTATAGAGGAACGGGGGAAATGCCTGCTACTAGAAATAACCCATCTGGAGTAAAATGTCTATTTCCCCTTTTTCTACTTCTCTTTCCCGCTCTCTCCTTCTCTCCCTGGTGTCTGTGTGGTTGTATCGGTACACAGTGTAAGCATTGCTAGCCCAGGGGTCTGTGTGGTCTATGAGTTATTCTACTGGGCTGAGCTGTATTGTTGACCAACTGGGCTATAATGTGGTTTAATGGTGAGTGAGATCAGAGGCTAATGTGCAGAGTGGCTAGCTACAGGGATACTGTCTCCCTAGTGTAAATGTCTAAGTGTGTGTGTGTACCTGCATTAGTGCCGATGTAAGGAGGAACCATCCCTTCACCAGGTCCTGTACCATCTATACTCCCACTTATCTTACAAAGGAAAGAATAAACACACACAAAAAAATTGTACACATTTCTAGGTATACCTGTATGCCTGTAATATACACAGACAACTTGGAAAATCTTTGCCCTGTGGTGAGGGGTTGTGGGAGGCTCTAACACATTCCAGAACAAACTGCTCTGATCTCCTAGCAACGTATTCCCCCTGTGCTTCCCTCACTATATCAAATGAATCAACTACCCACCTCGCTAGATCATGTGATCTCTGTAGGCTACATCATGAATCACCTGACTCATATTATACACTGCATTACGTTACTGCAGCACAGGAGAGAGTAAATTCCTGTTAATAACCAGCGTCAGGAGGTCAATTCACTTCTGAATAACTGCTGACATCTCACATATCCTTGAGCATGTTGAGTTTAATACAATCATTATTTGCAGCAAAGCTGGTATTATAAAGGTGAGATTGCTGCATGTCAAGACAACAAGGCAGTCACTAGATTGAAACACTGAGAAGGGCTGAGGTGGGTGAGTTCAGTAGCACTGGGCCTTAAGGGAGGACATTGAAGTGAAGCCAGCAGTGGAGAGATGGGCTTATAGTATTCATGACTCTACCAGAATTGGAAATAACTATAATACAGCTAGACGTCTGCAGCCTTCAGGCATAGACACTGCTGATCCTCTCAGACATCTCAAACCTCTCCCACTGGATCCTATAGAAATGCTGCTTTACCCCACTTCCCCAAGAGCCTCTCTGACTCTCACACACAGAGGACAAGGAGCAGAGGGGTTGAGAGAGTGGGAGTGTGAGAGAGAAAGAGACAGAGACACAGCGAGACCCATCAATTTGCCTCCTGCCGTCTAGCCTATAGTGACAGATCCCTCTGTGCTGCCATCCATGCTAACCTGGGAGGGTGTCCCCAGAGAAGTCACTGTGTCCCTGTCCTCAGGACCTGGGGGAGGGGGTTGGTCTCCCAAGGAAAGCTACACAGAGAGGTGTGTAATTAAGTATCTATGGGTAAGGAGTCAACATCTGTCTCTCTGCTCAGCCATAAGCAGATTATGCTGCCTCTTTCAAATAAAATAGGGTGAAAAGGGCATTTGAACTGGTTTAGTTTGCCTCCATTTTGATACAATGCCTTCTTGTCTATAGTTCAGACAGACATGCTATTGCAGAATATGATAGCTTATTGACAGTGGAGTACTGTGTTATTGCAGTGTAACAGCTTATTGGTTGTGAGTTTGCACTTCATAATGCTGTGTTATTGCAGAGTGGAACAGCTTATTGACTAGCTTATAGATCACAATGGCAGGTTATTACAGAATAACACATCTCACTGACTGACTGACTGTCTGCAGGTGTTGTATGGCTGCTGAAATCTAGTCGCTTATTTCGCACCATATATACAAATACTAAAAATGTCATGCATTTTTCTGCAGCACCGTTAGCCTTTTTTCTATTGTTTAGGACCAGTTGGCACTACTCTGTATTGAGTGAGAACCCACCACAGCTGGGATAAGTAGTGCTGAGTTTAGCACTATTTAGCTGTCTGGATTCCTTTGAGGAAACAGCTAGCCGATTTCACGCTCTAATCAGACAGACAGCAATGGTCCAATAACTTAGTAACTGTTCCGTCACATCACATAAATCTGACTGGGAGAGTCCTGCCTTCGGGGCACACAGGCACTACTACTCCCTCTTGCCCTGACACCAGCCATGCTGGTGGGTTGCTTCTTCTTCACCCTCATTGTTCTTGTCTCCTTCATTCTAGATTATGAAAACGCTCATCACCATGAACACGGGTCCCACTCTGAGCTCATTGTCCTACCCTGGCTGTCATGCTGGCCCAGGCATGCTTTGACATGAATTATTCCAGAGTGAGCAGGTCAGGCAGTGGAATGGAAAGCATGGCCTGGCAGAACCAGCACCAGCGAGCCCTCGTCCTCCAGGGTAGGGGGTTTGAGTGATGGACACCTGATGCTGCCAGCAGGAAGCAGATCAGAGTACTGTGGAGGCATCTCTTTGGCACCACATCTCCTGGATCCCCTTACAACGTCTGGCCACTGGGCGCATTGCAGCGCTGCTCCAAGAATAAACTATTCCTGTCGCAACATTCCAACAGCTGAGCTCTGTTGTTCATCAAGGTTCAAATGTTCTCCAAATAAAGATCATATATGATCCAGGAGTTATATTAAGTTTTTTCCTGGTCAGGGCCTGTATCCATAAAGCAAATGTTCCTAGGAATCCTGTTCAAACCTATTTTAAAGTGGCAATCAGAAGTTGAAAAAAATGATAGTGTCATCCCTGCTCGGTAAAAAGCTGAGGGATGTTGCTGGAGATGTACAACCACTAAAATTTATAGGCAGAGCTATGGATGCAAGGACTGACCATCCATGATATCAACATTATAGTTCCAACCATGTTTTGAGGCTATATTGTGTTTCACGAGATATTTAGAAGTTGTGTTTCTCAAGCATTAATGGGTACATTCTAAAAATGGATGTAGCAACTCCAGATTGCCCCTTCCAGACAAAAGAAACCTCCCAGCTCAGAGTAGGTTCCAGGATGATCTTAAGATACTGCTCAGACAAACTCTGAGCCAGGAGTAAAATCAACTCAGAAAAGTTTCTCAGCTGGTAATCACGACAGTTTGAGGTACTACAAAGGAAAGATAGTGAAGACGCTCATTGCCATTGTTTTAATGAAATGTGAAATGTATAGCACACTTTCGACACACCATGGTGAATGTGACTGTTGCAATGGTAAAACATTTGATATAATTTCTGACTGACACAATCACTTTGACTACTCTTAATTCTTGTCTAATTTGTTGACGTGCCTAATATATATATTTCTGGACCAATTCTGATATTTTGAATAATGTGATAGGCATATGAATCATATATTATATTGGTTGTTAAGAGGAATTCTGATAATATCACACTTGTCACTCCCGTTTGACAACTCTAAATTGCTTTGTCACAGTGGGCTAGGCATCAAGTCACTTGCTGATAATATTGTATAAAACATTTGAAAGGTCTATCATTTTTACCAAACACAATCAAAGTTAACATTGGCCTAAAATGTGTTCAATTACCCAATTTAGGCATCTTTGTTTAACAATGGGATATCACTCTCCAAATGGACAACTTGAAATAACAGGATGTACCTTCATTAAATAATTGAAATAATAAAAAGTGATCATTTATTAACCTAGTGGTTATAAGTAGCTATCATGTGAATTAGGCCTCGTTAAACCGTTGTCAAAAGCTAAAGAGATACTGTTGCATGTAGGTGTAGATTATTTATGGGTCGATCATATAGAAATATCAAAACATCGCCTGTCTATAGCGCAGAAACCACTGTCTTGCTGCCTTTTTCAAGACACCTGCTGGTAACTCTTAACTGGTTAAGCTTAGGCGATCCTCCCCCCCTGTGTTTGGGAACAGGTAACAGGTAAAGGGATGTTTACTGTTGAAACTTCTCATTAGTTCCATGCTCCTTTGTCATTTTGGCAGCATTCTATTCTTGTCTTCTGTACCACCTGCTGCTGCCTATTCCCTTACAGTCTGCTATTGCATGTATGTGTGACAGTGTAAACACTGAGCTGGATCATGAGACAGTATGATGTCACCATCAATATGAGCTGAGTCATCCTTGTGGTAGGCGTACTGTAGTGTACATACGTACACATTCCATTCAGAATCCAAAAATGGACTGTAGACAGCTGCCAAAACCAGCAAGCATTCTTAAAACCCTCAAACAATGCCCACACCTTCTCTCTGACCTCAGCAGGCAGCACGCTCAGACTCACAACTGTCCCTTCAAAGGCCCTCTCCTCCTCTAGCCTCTGTTTCTATTTGTGGGTGCTCTGTTTTTACACATCCATACTGCTAGTCCCTGGAAAGAAACACATCTGAAAAGGACTGTCCTGCTATATATGTGATGCTCAATAAACCACTGGCGCTTAGATTGAAGGCCGGATCACAAACCACTGAAATAAGACCAAAAACAGTCATGCAGTATGTGGAAGGAATTTCATCTTGTAAATCTGAGTGGGAAACTGGAAATTGAAAACTCTACATTACTCTGTTACACCACAAAGTGGTTTACAGTTGCTCCATTGTTAATGTTACAATCAACTTGGTAACTGCACCTCTATATCAACTAGTCAATATTGCCCAGGAAACCAGTCAACAGCCCTGGGTTATACTGCCCTGTATTCACACTGCTGACAACCTATTGACCCTCAGTGGCATTGGGCATCTACCCACCTACCACGCCAACCTGTGGTTGGTAACATCCTGTTTTCAAGCCTCCAGTGTACCCGCTGCATGCCAGTACATTCCACTCCTTCCCCAGCCTCGAGAGACACAAGAATGCAACAAACAAGCAACGCACCAGGCTGGCTGTTTCACAGAAACAAGAAATCACAGCAGCTCTCAGGAATCTCAGAGGCTGAAAGACATGGAGAATGACTTGGCTAGAGAAGACATTCAGAGGCTGCCCTAAGTAACAATGGGTGATATATGCAGGTGTTTTATCTTCTGATTGGATATGGTGTGCAAAACCCTGCCCAGGCACATTACAGAGAACCCTGCCCAGGCACATTACAGAGAACCCTGCCCAGGCACATTACAGAGAACCCTGCCAAGGCACATTACAGAGAACCCTGCCAGGCACATTACAGAGAACCCTGCCCAGGTACATTACAGAGAACCCTGCCCAGGTACATTACAGAGAACCATGCCCAGGTACATTACAGAGAACCCTGCCCAGGCACATTACAGAGAACCCTGCCCAGGCACATTACAGAGAACCCTGCCCAGGCACATTACAGAGAACCCTGCCCAGGTACATTACAGAGAACCCTGCCCAGGCACATTACAGAGAACCCCGCCCAGGCACATTACAGAGAACCCTGCCCAGGCACATTACAGAGAACCCTGCCAGGCACATTACAGAGAACCCTGCCCAGGTACATTACAGAGAACCCTGCCCAGGTACATTACAGAGAACCCTGCCCAGGTACATTACAGAGAACCCTGCCCAGGCACATTACAGAGAACCCCGCCCAGGCACATTACAGAGAACCCCGCCCAGGCACATTACAGAGAACCCCGCCCAGGCACATTACAGAGAACCCCGCCCAGGCACATTACAGAGAACCCTGCCAGGCACATTACAGAGAACCCTGCCCAGGTACATTACAGAGAACCCTGCCCAGGTACATTACAGAGAACCCTGCCCAGGTACATTACAGAGAACCCTGCCCAGGCACATTACAGAGAACCCCGCCCAGGCACATTACAGAGAACCCCGCCCAGGCACATTACAGAGAACCCCGCCCAGGCACATTACAGAGAACCCCGCCCAGGCACATTACAGAGAACCCTGCCCAGGCACATTACAGAGAACCCTGCCCAGGCACATTACAGAGAACCCTGCCCAGGCACATTACAGAGAACCCCACCCAGGTACATTACATAGAACCCTGCCCAGGTACATACACCTGCACAGCAGATGTTCCTAGCAGTACTCACTCTGCCTACTTTCCTCATTCCCTTCGATCTCGCTCCTCTGCTCTGCTTTCCTGATACAACCTATCTTTCGATCTCCAGACCTAGGAATATTTGATTTCACTCCGTCTGTAACAACAGTGGAGATGCTATCATGTAATTAAGTGTGCAAAGACACAGCAGGATTGGGGGAATGTCTTCTACAACCACATCATAAATACATTCGCTCTCTGTCTTCCTCCCAGTCCTATACATAACTCAAATGCATTCTCAGACACAGACGCACACACACACACACACAGACACACACCTCGGAGTACTGAGCAGCTGATGCAGCCTCAGTTGTGCATGTGCTGGATGAACATAAGGGAATCTCTCCTACTCTGCTAAAAAACAGCAGCACAGCCAATGGGCTTTGCACCAGCATGCCGACCCACAGTAACTCCTCTGATACACTACCTAAAGCACTCCTGCATGACTACATTGGAGCACGGTTTGAATGTGCAAATTGTTTTGAACTTAGTTGTAGTGTGTGGTTATGTTTGTTCAGGTAAGGGAGACGGGAGGTTGACTTTCAATTTTAGCTAGAGGAGATCTTCCTGGATGTGTCTTCAGGGCCCTCTTGTGAGAGAGTGAGCAGGGAGAGGGGAAATGATGGAAGAAAGGGTTCTCTTCTCCCTGCTCACTATCTCCAGAGAGGGCCCTGAAGACACATCCAGGAAGATCTCCTCTAGCTAACATTGAAACGCTTTCTTCCCTCTTTTCCCTTCTCCTTCTTTATATCTGTATCCCCCCTTTTCCTGCTTCCTCTCAGTCGATGTGAATTAGCCGAATAAACTCCAGCTTTTAAAGCAGTCTGCTGAAATAAATCTTCAAGGAAGTAGATTTAGCAACCACAAAGGATATATTATTTTCACTAATCCATGTTTCTCAGACTGCCAGCTATTGCCCAGCTAATTCCATAGACCTTTGCTACTGGCTTCTTATGACTGTACCAGGAGATTGAGGACAGACATGGTAGCTAGCTAGTTGAGAATGGCAATGACAAGGATGCGCTAGTGGACTCACTGGGCTGAGAGACACCATAGGTGTTTTGTGCTGGGATTCTGGGTGAGGATGGAGGCGAGCGCTGAATCTCATCTGCTATAGAATCACATTAGCCAGCCTCTCAATGGCCACTCTGTGAGATGAGCTCATGCTAAAAGCCCCATCAATCTCATCAGTGTTTCAGTGGACGAGCACTCTGTGATATTAATGTCCCACAGAGGGAGAGTGGAGGAGGGTGGATCTGGTCAGAGGCTTTAAATGGCTCCACCAGCACAATGTGTCCATCATAGGGCACCTCTGGGGGGAGGTTAGATAAGAGTCAATCTCTGGAAAGCAGCTTATTGGGCCTTCAATAGCCAGACTGGCCAGTTGTGCTAGTCAGAGCGATTGACCAGTTTCTTAGGCGTGGTCTTTGACTAGCACCATCTGGTTTGATTGTCCATAGTCCTCTGAGGTTATAACGAAAATATGCCATGTGTACTGTACAGTATGGCAAGGATCAATAGTCTCCTTAAATAGATGGTGTCTAGAGATGAAAGAAGAGAGAGTAAGAGTTGAGGGAAATGTGGTTGACTGGAAGTCAAGACCAGTTCAAATGAATGAAGAGCACTGCTTTACTGATTTGCTCTCACTTGAAAACAAATGAGAAATATGAAAAGGCATCACTGTGGAAAAATAACATTCCTTCCATGGAGAAGATGAAGCTGTAATCACGTAGCGCCAGGCCCTGAACGGGTACGTCTGTCACTGACTGTGATAAGCCCTCTCTGGAAATGTGCATTTCTGTTCCCCTCATGGTTTTATTAAATATATCCTCTGAGAAAGCCAAAGCTAACAGATATTGGCCAATGCTAGAGAGAGCAGGGAAAGAAAGAGAGAGAGAGAAAGAGTGAAGGGAGTGAGAGAGCTGCTTTCTAATTCTCCTTTAAATAGAAAATGAGAATACTTCCATGCAGTGGTGCAAAGTACTTAAGTAAAAATAAAAGAAAGTACCACTTAAGTAGGCGTATCTGTACTTTTATTTCATTACATTCCCAAAGAATATTCTGTACTTTTTATTCCATACATTTTCCCTGACACCCAAAAGTACTCAATACATTTTGAATACTTAGCAGGACAGGAAAATGGTCTAATTCACACACTTATTAAGAGAACATCCCTGGTCATTCCTACTGCCTCTGATCTGGTGGATAACAAGTAATCTAACAATTCTCCAACAACTACCTAATACACACAAATCTAAAAGGGGTGAATGAGAATATGTATATGTAAGTATATTGAAGAGCGATGGCCGAGCGGCATAGGCAAGGTGCAATAGATGGTATAAAATACAGTATATACATGTGATATAAGTAATGTAAGATATGTAGACATTATTAAAGTGGCATTATTTAGAGTGCATTGTATAAAGTGACGAGTGATCCATTTATTAAAGTGGCCAGTGATTGGGTCTCAATGTAGGCAGCAGCCTCTCTAAGTTAGTGATTGCTGTTTAGCAGTCTGATGGCCTTGAGATAGAAGCGTTTTTTCAGTCTCTTGGTCCCAGCTTTGATGCACCTGTACTAACTTCGCCTTCTGGATGGTAGCGGTGTGAACAGGCAGTGGCTCAGGTGGTTGATGTCCTTGATGATCCTTTTGGCCTTCCAGTGACATCGGGTGCTGTTGGTGTCCTGGAGGGCAGGTAGTTTGCTGACTCGGTGAGTGCATTTATAAAGAAGTGCATTGGAGATGTGGTACCCACTGTGACTATTAAATCTACCCTAACCAGAAACCGTGGATGGATGAAAAGCGTGATACACCGCATTTAACCATGGAAAGAGGTCTGGGAATATGTCTGAATATAAACCGTGTAACTATTCCCTCCGTAAGGCAATCAAACAAGCAAAGTGCCAGTACAGGGACAAGGTGGAGTTGCAATTCAACGACTCAGACACAAGACGTATGTGGCAGGGTCTACAGGAAATCACGTATTACAAAAAGAAATCCAGCCACGTCACGGACACCGATGTCACGCTTCCAGACAAGCTAAACACCTTCTTTGCCCGCTTTGAGGATAATACAGTGCCACCGTCGCGGCTTGCTAAGGACTGGCTGACGTGAGTAAAACCTTTAAACATATTAACCCTCGCAAGGCTGCTGACCCAGATGGTATCCCTAGCCGTGTCCTCGGAGCATGTGCAGACCAGCTGGCTGGTGTGTTCACGGACATATTCAATCTCTCCCTATCCCAGTCTGTTGTCCCCACATGCTTCAAGATGGCCACCATTGTTTCTGTACCCAAGAAAGCAAAGGTAACTGAACTAAATGACTATTGCTCCGTAGCACACTTCTGTCATCATGAAGTGCTTAGAAAGACGAGTCAAGGACCATATCACCTCCACCCTACCTGTCACCCGAGACCCACTTCAATTTGCTTACCGCCCCAATAGATCCACAGACAATGCCATCGCCATCAAACTGCACAATCCCATCTGCACAAAAGGAATACCTATATAAAAATGCTGGTCATTGACTATAGCTCAGCATTCAATATCATAGCACTCTCCAAGCTCATCATTAAGTTTGAGGCCCTGGCTCTGAACCCCGCCATGTGCAACTGGGTCCTGGACTTCCTGACTGGAGGCTAAAGAAATGTGTCTTGGCACCTAAAACCCTCACAAACATTTACAGTATCTTAGTCTATGCCACTCTGACATTGCTCGTCCTAATATTTATATATTCCTAATTCAATTCCTTTACTTTACTTGTTAGATATTACTGCACTGTTTGAGCTAGAAACACAAGCATTTCACTACACCCACAATAACATCTGCGAAACACATGATTGTGACAAATATAATGTCATTTGATCTATAGCCACATACTGTACATAGCCCGTTTAAAGCCTGATAGGTGTTCAGCTGTTCAGAGCTCTGAAGAAAATCCCCATGAAAACAGGGGAAGTAGCTCTGTTGTCAGTCGGTTGCAGCAAAACAAAAGAAATCCCACTGGGTGAACAAATAGAGCAAAAAAAAATCTGATTGCGTTTGCCTCCAGAGCCATTAAAATGATTGATCAGAGCTTTGTCTGTAAAGCGAGGAGGCTTTTTCAGCTAATGAGTAATTAGCATGTGTGCTGGATCTCCTGGAGCATACACGGATGCTGGCTTCCTCTTTATACAGTGCCGTGAAAAAGTATTTTCCCCTTTCTGATTTTCTTTATTTTTGCAGATTTTTCAGACTGAATGTTATAAGATCGTCAACTAAAACCTCATATTAGATTAAGGGAACCTGAATAAAAATTGATTTACATTTATACTTGTTTAATTTATTGAATTAAGTTTATTTTTTGAAATTATGCAACACCCAATTCCCCTGTGTGAAAAGGTAATTGCTCCATTACCCTTAATAACTGGTTGCTCCAACCAAATGCTTCCTGTAGTTGGTTTTCGACAGACATAAATGGGACACATCTCATCCAAAACGTTGACTCATATTTGCCAAAAGGCACCTGGATGATCCTCAAGAATCCTGGAAAAATGTTCTATGGACAGATGAGTCAAAAGTATAACTTTTTGGATGACATGGGTCCCATTATGCCTGGTGAAAACCAAACTGTGTTCCACAGTAAGAACCTCATACCAACAGACAAGCATGGTGGTGGTAGTGTGATGGTTTGGGGATGTTTTTCTCCCTCAGGACTTGGACAACTTGCCTTAATAGCAGAAACCATGAATTCTGGTCTGTATCATAATTCTACTGGAGAACGTCAGGCCATCTGTATGTGAACTGAAGTGCAACTGGGTCATGCAGCAAGACAATGATCCAAAACACACAATCAAGTTACATGAAAATCGTAAAAAAAAAAAAAAAGTTTTGGAACGGCCTAGTCAAAGTTCAGACATAATCCCAATTGAGATGATCTGGCAGGACTTTAAAGTAGCAGTTCATTCTTGAAACCCCACAAACGTCGCTAAGTTAAAGCAGTTATGCATGGAAGAGTGGGCCAAAATTCCTCCACAGCGACGTGAGAAACTGATCAACAACTACAGGAAGCGTTTGGAGTCATTGCAACTAAAAGGTGGCACAACCAGTTAATGAGTGTAAGGGGGCAATTACTTTTTCACACATGGGCACACACGTTTCACACGTTGCATTTTCTATTAAATAAATTAAATATGTAAATGTTGTGTTATTTGTTCACTCAGGTTCCCTTGATCTAATATTAGGTTTTGTTTGACGATCTGATAACATACAGTATCAAAAATATACAAAAGTAGAGAAAATTAGAAAGGAGGCATATTCTTTTTCACAGCACTGTATACAGAAAGACATTCACTGTGCAAGCTACGGCTTTGTTATTCAAATAGGCCTTTCTTCCAAACATATACTGCATATGGTGTAGATGAGCACAGGGAGAAAACAGGAAGAGGAAATGGAAAAATACACATTACTATGAACTTCCTATAGCAGTCTCTTTCTCTCCTTCGCTTTCTATTTCAATTTCTCACTTTCCATCTCTTCACATCTGAGTTTCTCTCTTGAAGCCTTTTTCCAGGACCACTGGGGAGACTAGATCTCATTAGCTGCATTCGTTGCTCTCCTGGTCTGTGCTGAATGGAAGGCACCCTCTGAGCTTCACTCACTCACTGTACCTCACAAATGGCATTACTATTGCTCTTCCCTTAAATCTACTATTGCAGCCTCTGTCATTCTATACATCCACCCTAGTCTCTCTCCATTCAGTGTTATTGCGCCCAGTTCCATCGCCACCTGTGTTGACCTCATCTCAGGCCCCAGCAATGCACTGTGCTCCCCAGCCATGACAGGCAGAGCAGTGCCTGGTGCTGATGCAGCAGGAGTCACTCCCACAGAGAGCCATGGATAGAGAAGCATTAAGCTGCACTGTCTATCTCTATTCTGACTGACACATAGCACACTAAACCGTTAGAGCTTCAGCGACCACACAGAGGGGGGTTGAACTACAGGGCACATCTCCTCTCTCCTCTCTATACACAGCTGAGCACATATTTGTTTATTTGGATCCCCATTAACTTTTGCAGAAGCAGCAGCTATTCTTCCTGGGGTCCACAAAAAAACACAATGACCAGTAACAAAACACTGATACACAAGAACGGTCACACAAATTTAAAATCCAACAACATACAAACAATACAACACAAAAATAATGTTTATGTAACATGCTGACCACACTGCTCGCGTTACGTGCGCGAGCATAGCAAAATAAATGTACACATACGTGTTATTCAATCATTTCATCCAAACTGTTTGCGCGTGTGTGAGTAGCCAGGAGCTAAAATAGAACTTGGTTCTATTTTTTATGCTTGATGCGCTGCAAGTTCCATGAGATGTTGTTCAATTTTAAAGGTAATTTTGCTGTTTGCTTGAGTAATTGGAAGGGAGTTCCAAGCAATCATGACTCTGTATACTACTGTGCATTGCTATGAATTTATTTTGGACTTGGGGACTGTGAAAAGACCCCTGGTGGCATGCCTTATGGGGTATGTATGGGTGTCTGAGCTAAATGTTATTTGATTATGCAAACAATCCCGAATTTTCATCACAGTAATATTTATCATAAAAGCTAGATGAGAAGCAGTTAATCTTTCATCAACCAGCAAAGACTGGCATGCATGTTGTTGATCTTAGTTCTGTATGTGCAGTTAAGGGCAAGGCATTCTGCTCTTGTTTTGAGTCAGCTGCAGCTTTGCTAGGTCTTTCTTTGCTGCATTTGACCATATTACCGGACAATAATCAAGATGGGACAATGCCAGAGCCTGAACAACTAGTATATGCAATTATTGTGTCAAAAACATATTTAAAGATCAGTTTATTATTAATCACCCATTCTGATACTGACTAACTCCTTATTTAGAATTTCAGTGAGAACACTGGCTTTGGGTGCTGACATGTAGAGTGTACAATTATATGCATGCATAGTCATTCTAGCTTTGTGTAAGATCAGTGGCAAATCATTTGTAAAAATAGAGAAGAGTAACGGCCCAAGAAAACTGCCCTGAGGGACACCGCACTGTACATATCAGACGTTAGCGAAGCTTCCATTGAAGAACACTCTCTGGGTTCTATTGGATAAATACAACTCTCCAACCATGTGATGGCAAGTGATGCAAAGTCAAAGCAAGCAAGTTTCTTCAATAACAATTTATGATCAATAATATCAAAGGCTGCACTGAAATCTTTATTTCATTTATGTATTTTTCATTTTCATTCATCAAGCCAGTTAAGAACAAATTCTTATTTACAATGACGGCCTACCCTGAAATCTAACAATACACCTCCAACTATCATCTTATTATCCATTTCTTTAACCAATCATTAGTCATCTGAGTCAATGCAGTACAAGTTGAGTGCCCTTTTCGATATATATGCTGAAAGTCACTAATTAACTTGTTCTATAGCATTGCATTTTATTTGGTCAAACACAATTCTCTCCATCAGTACTAAGAACAGGCAGCAAACTGATTGGGCAGCTGTTAGAGGCAACAAAGGGTGATTCCTTCCACACCTGTGGACACACTCAAATAGAGGTGGCAGTACAGTCTGCTACCATTCTCAATAGTTTCCCATTAAGGTTGTCTATACCTGGTGAATTATCAAAATTGATGGATGACAATAGTTTTTCCACCTCTCCCACAATAACGGCAAGAAATTCAAAACAGCAATTCTTCTCTTTCATTATTAGATCTGTTATACAAAAATACAGTGGTTCACTGTTCAATGTTGTCATTTCACTTTTGAGTTTTTCCACTTTACTAGTGAAGTAGTCATTGAAATTACTGGCAATATCAAAAGTTTTTTTAATAAATGACCATTAACTTCAATGAACGAAGGTGATGAATTGGGGTTTCTGGCCAAGATATAATTTAAGGTACTCAAAAGCTATATTCCATTGTATTTAGTCATTTATCTTGGTTTGGTAATATAATTTATTCTTATGTTTGTTAAGTTTAGACACAAAATAGAGATGGTTAACTACAATACCCATCTATCTCCAGTGATCTGGATAACATTGTGAGCCTGACGGATAATTATGTAAAGTGCTAATTGAGTCATCAATACCTTCCTGTAGCAATCACAAAGCAGCTCAACATGGCTAATAAAGAAGCATAATAATGGGAATTTCATGTAAGCTATTTTTTTTGTTACAAACAGAATGGCATTCTAAAACTGGGAACAACAGCAGCCATTCTCCTCTTTCCAGATTAGCATTTCCAACTGAATTAAGCAAACAAACAAAACAATAAAACAGAACATAGAAAGACTTGACTATAAATAATGGGGGAGCAACTTTTAAGAGTATTAGTGGCACATTTCCAGAATGCTGCCCTGCAGAATTGGTTTTGATCAAACTCACTGACCGTGATGGGGCATTAGGGATGGAGGAATTGAGAGCGAGCTAAAGAGATAGAGAGAGAGACAGACAGACGGAGAGAGAGAGATGATTAAGAGAAGGGAGCATCTGAGGTTTGTGTGTGTGTGTGTGTGTGTGTGTGTGTGTGTGTGTGTGTGTGTGTGTGTGTGTGTGTGTGTGTGTGTGTGTGTGTGTGTGTGTGTGTGTGGCTAGGGGTGAGATCAGGGAGAGGAGCCAGCCCCGACCCCCAGTTCCAGCCCCTATCCCCAGCTCCAGTCCCTTAGCCTTAGCGCCAACCCCAGCTCCATCGCTTCTCAGCGCTGTGCCTTCGCATTCCTGAGGGCTGGCCCAGTGCCAGACAGTCCTACCCACTGAGGCAGGCCAGAATGGCAACAATGAGCACAGCTCCAGACACTCATCCCCTCACAATACAAGCAACGTCATCAACATTGCCACACTGACTGACTCTCATACCTCCACTATCAGTCACAGTAAGAAACACAGCTTTCAACAACATTACAATATAGAGCCACTATCGCTAATGACTGCACAATAACAAAAGACATAACATTTAGTCATAAACACACACTATAATTTTCTGCTAGCTCAACTCAAAGTTCCTTTTCATGATCTACAACTGAAACTTAAAAAACACACCAAGGACAGTGCCGATAACGAACAAGCATCAAGAGTGACAAGCCCTCTTCAACACAACAGCCAACAGGCTTTGGAGCAAGAATACAGGGACTCCAACTGCAATAAGGTCAACATCAATAGCAGAGAGCTTTAAACAACAATGTAAGCTACCAATGAGGTTTCTCTTATAAATATATATACTCTTAGCCCCCTCCCATCCCATCCCTCTCTCCATGATGCAGCCTCACCTCTCTTCTGGATGATGATCCTGAGTAGTGGGTTGGCTGAGGAGAGGGCTTTGTAGAAGTTGTCATCATTGTTGATTGGCAGCAGGTCACCCTGGATGTCAGCATATCCCAGCAGCACCTCCACACCGGGGATGTGGTGAACGGTCTGCAGCAGCCGGTAAAACTCCTGAAAGCCACAGGTGCCGCTCATCTTCAAAGCGAAACGTCTGTACTCCGCCTCAAACTGGAAAACGAAAGGTCAGGGAATATTGTGTCATGAAAGCAAACTCATGAAGAATGGTGCATCATGATATCAACAAACAACAGACTCCAACATAAGCCTCGGCCATGACATTGCCATTCACTGCTAACCCAACCATTCACAATTCACCTATATTCCACCATCGCTTTTCATTGTCTTGCATGCATTCTGCATTCTTCAAAACATAACCTAGGTATTACTTTTACATCACAGAGCTTGACATGTAGACATTGTCCAGTATGTAACAACTGGAGTCATGTTCTGAGACTTCCTATTAGATGCAGCAGGGACCAGGGCACAGCCCAATGATAACACAGTGGATTGTTGATCATTGTGAGGTAGCCGTGTAGCACAAATACATAAAGAGCGCTGTGGGGGACAACACAAGATGTGAGCTGTGCTTGTCTGTGTGGAGATGCTGCCCTGCACAGCCAGTGAATTTCTCTCTGGGGTGCATATCACATAGAAACTCTAACACGATGTGCAATCCCATCAATGTTTGGTGCCACTTACTTCCCCAATCACAAAGACAGGGAGACAAATATATGACAGATTGGCAGGCGAAGGAGACAGATTACAGAGTAAAGGAAAAATAGGCAGGATGAGCAAACAGTGCTCAACAGTATAGAGTAGAGTACTGCATGGTGCACCACCCGCTTAAAATCCATTGGCTGTTTTTATGATAACATGATTGGCTGGTTTGTGTGTCCAACCATATTTACAGTCTGAAACAAATAATGGGATATGTACTCAGTGATTGTGGACTCTCACAGAAAAGGAGTGGGTCTACTCTGCGTGTCTTTTCCTCTCCATTGAAGAAGAATACATGGCATGCTTTGCTGAGCAGGAGGGGTGACTGATTATGCCATTTCCACCCAAAAACAGAAAAGAGAGGAAGCAAAGGGAAGATATCAGAACAAGGACATTGGAGTAGACATACTTGGAGTAGACATACTTGGTATTCATATCACAAAAGATATGAGATCTCCACAATAAATTAAAATAGAAAACTTGTAAAAATAGACAAGATCCTGCAACCATGGAGAGATACAGTTGAAGTCGGAGGTTTACGTACACCTTAACCAAATACATCCCTGTCTTAGGTCAGTTAGGATCACCACTTTATTTTCACAATGAGAAATGTCAGAATAATAGTAGAGAGAATTATTTATTTCAGCTTTTATTTATTTTATCACATTCCCAGTTGGTCAGAAGTTAACAAACACTCAATTAGTATTCGGTAGCATTGCTTTTAAATAGTTTAACTTGGGTCAAACGTTTCAGATAGCGTTCCACAAGCTTCCCACAATACATTTTGTCCCATTCCTCCTGACAGAGCTTCTGTAACTGAGTCAGGTTTGTAGGCCTCCTTGCTCACACATGGTTTTTCAGCTCTGCCCACAAATTTCCATAGGATTGAGGTCAGGTCTTTGTGGTGGACACTCCAATACCTTGACTTTGTTTTCCTCAAGCCATTTTGCCACAACTTTGGAAGTATGCTTGGGGTCATTGTCCATTTGGAAGACCCATTTGCGACCAAGCTTTAACTTCCTGACTGATGTCTTGAGATGTTGCTTCAATATATCCACAGTTTTCTTCCCTCATGATGCCATCTATTTTGTGAAGTGCACCAGTCCCTCCTGCAGCAAAGCACCCCCACAACATGATGCTGCCACCCCAGTGCTTCACGGTTGGAATGGTGTTCTTTGGCTTGCAAGCCTCCCCCTTTTTCCTCCAAACATAACGATGGTCACTATTGCCAAACAGTTCTATTTTTGTTTCATCAGACCAGAGGAGATGTCTCCAAAAAGTACAATTTTTGTCCCCATGTGCAGTTGCAAACCGTAGTCTTGCTTTTTTTTAATGGAGGTTTTGGAGCAGTGGCTTTGAAGGTTTTGGAGCAGCGGCTTTTCAGGTTATGTCGATATAGGACTTGTTTTACTGTGGATATTGATACTTTTGTACCTGTTTCCTCCAGCATCTTCACAAGGTCCCTTGCTGCTGTTCTTGGATTGATTTTCACTTTTCGCACCAAAGTACATTCATCTCTAGGAGACAGAACGCGTCTACTTCCTGAGTGGTATGACAGCTGCGTGGTCCCATACCAACCTATTGTTTCTACAGATGAATGTGGTACCTTCAGGCATTTGGAAATTGCTCCCATGGATGAAGCAGACTTGTGGAGGTCTACAATTTTTTTCTGAGGTCCTGACTGATTTATTTAGATTTTCCCATGATGTCAAGTAAAGAGGCACAGAGTTTGACGGTAGGCCTTGAAATACATCCACAGATACTCCGCCAATTGACTCAAATCATGCCAATTAGCCTATCAGAAGCTTCTAAAGCCATGACATAATTTACCTGGAATTTTCCAAGCTGTTTAAAGGCACAGTCAACTTAGTGTATGTATACTTCTGACACACTGGAATTGTGATACAGCGAATTATTAGTGAAATAATCTGTCTGTAAACAATTGTTGGAAAAATGCCTTGTGTCATGCACAAAGAAATTTGTGGAGTGGTTGAAAAACTAGTTTTAATGACTCCAACCTAAGTGTATGTAAACATCCGACTTCAACTGTATCTAGTACGTAGCTATCTCTCTATCAATCAAGTAGTTATATATCTATTTAGCATCTATCTAGTCTCTCTCTCCCCTCTCATAGCTATTAGCTACAGCAAGGTGTGAGTTTGTGTGAGTGTAGTGTACAGACTGACGATGGATTTGGCAGCGTATGTAAACTTCCAACTTCAACTGTAAATACCTGTCTATTTATGGAAACATTTCCCTGATTAACTCCTTAGTCATATCTCAGTTTACTCACTTACTTATGGTGCTGCCTACTCCTGATGATCGCTATGTCTAATTTTCGATTAATTTTTTTTAAGTGTCTTTCTTTTTCAAACAAGTATTGCAGAGCTGGCTACAATTTCAATTTGTTATGAGCAAATATTATGGCTGAACTCAAATGTGCTGGTTGATAAAATACCTGTATTTATGGGAAAGATGTTTGAATAAGGTATTTTGTTTTTAAATTATATTGTAAATTGGAATGGTAGAGTTACGTATCTCATGGAGTTATCAGCATTGTATCAGAAGGTCTGCTCAATCCAAGATTACAACCAATTGATTACAGCATTACACCAAAAAATGGAGGAGGCAGGTGGCAGCGGGAGGAGGTCGGGAACTGGTCTGTCTGCCCAATATAAAGGATCAAAATGGCAGAGGAATAAAAATGGCATAAATAGGAAAGTATACCAGTTTCATTTGAGGACCAGGATGTTGACAGCTGTACCATGCAGATTGCAAAATAGTTGGGAAGAGATTTTTGATGTACTGATTCCATAGTATAGGGTGTATGAGTTGATATACACTACCGTTCAAAGGTTTAGGGTCACTTAGACATTTCCTTGTTTTTGAAAGAAAAGCACATTTTTGTCCATTTAAATGACATCATATTGATCAGAAATATAATGTAGACTTTGTTAATGTTGTAAATGACTATTGTAGCTGGAAACAGCTGATTTTTTTATGGAATATCTACATCGGCGTACAGAAGCCCATTATCAGCAACCATCACTCCTAACACGTTGTGTTAGCTAATCCAAGTTTATAATTTTAAAAGGCTAATTGATCATTAGATAACCGTTCTGCAATTATGTTAGCACAGCTGAAAACTGTTGTTCTGATTTAAGAAGCAATAAAACTGGCCTTTTTAGACTAGTTGAGTATCTGGAGCATCAGTATTTGTGGGTTTGATTACAGGCTGAAAATGTCCAGAAAGAAATACGTTTCTTCTGAAACTCGTCAGACTATTCTTGTTCTGAGAAATGAAGGCTATTCCATGCGAGAAATTCCATGAGACTCCGGTATGCTGGCCTTCTAGGCAGAGCTGCTAAGAAAAAGCCATATCTCAGACTGGTCAATAAGAAGAAAAGATTAAGATGGACAAAAGAACACAGACACTGGACAGAGGAACTCTGACACTCTCAAAGATAAAAGTAAAAACAAAAAATCTAAATAAAACATAACAAAAAGTAAGTTTGAATGACAATGAGGGGCAGTGTTGTTACAGTTAATGCCTGTTTGCCTGAGGCTGATGCTGTGCAGGTGTTTGTACACATGCAATATACACACGCTTGTTCAAATGCACACATGTGCACATACACAGACATGTAAATAGTGACATACATGCACTCAAACATATTTAGTTGTCCTTGCTGTTATGATTTTTGTTGTCCCTGATGTCTTTGCTGTTAGATGACTAATGTGATGTAGTTTTTGAGCTGCTTCACTGCATGTGTGGTCTCCCGAGTGGCGCAGTGGTCTAAGGCACCGCATCTCAGTGTCACTACAGGCGTCACTATAGATCCTGGTTCAATTCCAGCAGTGATTGGTAGTCCCATAGGGCGGCACACAATTGGCCCAGCGTCGTCTGGGTTTGGCTGGGGTAGGCTGTCATTGTAAATTAGAATTTGTTTGTAACTGACTTGCCTAGTTAAATAAAGGTTCAATAAAAAAATTAAGTATATTGTATGTTTTAAATATTCTATAAAAATATTTTTTAAACTATTTTTAAAAATATAGAATTCAGAGCTACATTTTTTATGGAACAAAAGTGATCAGAACAGCACCCTTATTTTTAAAAGCATGGGAACCGTTAATAATATTATTTTACGTTCCAGTCATTTTTCCCAGTCGCCCCAAACACACACAAGGCGCCCATGCAAAGCCCTCACTCTGTCACTCAGAAAATCTTTGCCAGTGCGCGTGTGTGTGTGTGGCCAGGTTACCTGCCCTTCCCATAGGCTACCATAGCCTACTGACGTTACAACGTCAAATTAAGGAGAAAAAAAAGTTTTATTAGAAGTTTAAGAATCTCTAACGGGCGCCCCAGCGTGAGTTGTTTTATGCACGTGATGTCAGAATGCACTTACTGTTCCAAAATGTGATTATTACGCAACAGGACAGTTAACACACGCTGCCTGCTAATTATCTATAAGCTGTTTCATATTTCTAATTATTTTCTAACAAGTTGTATTTTCTAACAACAGTTTGAATTGAGGTGTGTTCCGCCTCCTCATTAATTCACATAGAAGTAGCCCATTTCAGCGTCGTGGACATTTTATGTTTGAGGCTTTACTGAGCCGGATAAACTTCTCTCTTCTAGGAGAGCCCACCGCACTTCACTCATGTTTGTGCAGATCAAGTATGCATATATTTCCGCAGTCTTGCAAGAATTGGAACATTTTGTTGCTGGCGCTCACTTTGCCTTCCTTGTTGTTTTCCTTACACATAATAACTTTGGACATGTGTGCATTCCTATCAAAGTAAGCTCCTTATTTTCTGTATAGCATGTTGTCATTTCTACTGTAGGCGCATACAGTATGTATGTATGTATGTATGTATGTATGTATGTATGTATGTATGTATGTATGTATTGTGGCAAACCTCTTCGAGGTTAGGAGCGTTTGTCACAAACTAAGTGGTAAACTGTCACCAAATCACCCAAGAATGAGAGTTCTTTCGAACAGGACAGTACCTGTGTGTTTGTTTCTCCGTCCTGGTCCACCCAGGCCGTAGGCGAGGTCAAGGATAGCAGGGTTCGGTACACGAATCGGGTTCTCGGTAGGTCCAGGTCCAAACGCCAACAGGTAAGTCCAAACAATCCAGCTCATACACGGTAAATCCAGCCAATCTCTATAGTCTCTTTCTCTATTGTTCATAGCTCCTTCCACCACTCTCTCTCCCTCTTCCTGGTTTTTCTTGACCCTTTATCTGTGAGTCGGCTCCACCTTCTGAGGGTTCCCCTTGCTTCTGGGACTTGTAGTTTTGGCGGTCGGCCATTTTGTGATCTGTAGTTCTGACAGGGGTGGCCATTTTAGTGATCGGGCAGAGCCCGTTTATTAGCTCTGCTCTCACATATCTGCCACTTATCACTCGACCCCTTCTTTGCCACATATCTCTCCCCTAGATCCGACCCCCTAGGTCGGGCTACCGCAACAAAATATGCATGCATGCGGGATAACCCATCCGCGTTTCCCATTTCCTTCCCTGCTCTGTGTTTCAAGTCAAAATGAAACGGTTGGAGACTCAAAAACCACCGCATCACCCGAGCGTTCTTCTCTTTAGCCCTATGCATCCAGGTGAGTGGGGCATGGTCACTGATGAGGGTGAAGTGGCGCCCCAGCAGGTAGTACTTCAGGCTTTCTAGAGCCCACTTTACTGCCAGCGCCTCTTTCTCAACGACTGAGTAGTTGGTTTCCCGTGGTTCCAGCTTCCTGCTTAAAAACAGGATGGGGTGTTCCACCCCTTCTACCTCTTGGGATAGCACTGCTCCCAAGCCGACCTCTGAGGCATCCGTCTGAACCACAAACTCTTTCTCAAAGTCTGGTACCACCAGCACTGGGTTACAACAGAGAGCCTCCTGTAATGTCCTAAATGCTTTGGTGGCCCTTTCATCCCATTTGACCATGTTTGGCCCTCTGGCTCTAGTCATGTCGGTAAGTGGGGCGGCCACTGTGGCATAACTTGGGATGAACTTCCGGTAGTAACCGGTCAGCCCTAGGAAGGCTCGGACCTGCTTCTTATTTACTGGTTTCGGCCATTCTCTAATTGCCTTCACCTTCTTATGTTGGGGTTTGATTAACCCTCTTCCCACAGTGTATCCCAGATACTCTGTTTCCTCTAACCCCACGTAACACTTGGCAGGGTTTGCCGTGAGCCCTGCCTTTCTAAGGGCATCTAACACTGCCTGTACCGGGGTAAGTGGGATTCCCAATCTGGGCTGTAGATCCCACGTCATCTAAATAAGCTGCGGCGTATGCCTTGTGCGGTTTTAGGACTTTGTCCATGAGCCGTTGAAAGGTTGCTGGGGCCCGTGTAAGCCGAATGGCATGACGGTGTATTGAAACAAACCGTCAGGTGTTGCAAAGGCTGTCTTTTCTTTGGCCCTGGGGTCAGAGGAATTTGCCAGTACCCTTTTGTCAGATCAAGGGTCGTAATGTACCGAGCATGACCAATTTTCTCCAGTAGTTCATCTACTCGGGGCATGGGGTAGGCATCAAACTTTGAGATTTCATTTACCTTCCGAAAGTCGTTACAGAACCGCAACGACCCATCGGGCTTGGAGACCATCACAATTGGGCTAGACCACTCACTATGTGACTCTTCAACCACTCCAGCTGTCAACATTTTCTCAGTCTCTGCTCTAATCGCGGCCCGTCGAGCCTCGGGTACCCGATATGGCCTCATACTCACTTTTCTCCCTGGTAGGGAAAACGATATCATGAGCCGTAACCTCAGTTCGGCCAGGTACCTCTGAAAACACATCTCTGTTTTTCTGGATCAGGGCCTTTACTTCCTGTACTTGCGCTGGGGACAGAGTGGGTGAAATATTTACTTGGCTGTCTCCTGAATGTGTGTGGGGTATGTGACCATTAGTGTTTCTCTCTCTCTCCATGCTTTTAACAGGTTTATGTGATAAATCTGTTCCTGGGGCCGTCGACCTGGCTGTCGGATCCGATAATTGACTTCTCCTATTCTCTCCAGTACTTCATATGGCCCTTTCCATGTGGCTAGTAGTTTACACTCTACTGTGGGGATCAGCACTAACACCTTATCTCCCGGTTGAAATTCCTCAGGGTAGCCTGCCGGTTATAAGTGTGCCGCTGGTGTTCTTGTGTTTGTCTCATGTGCTCTCTGACGATGGGCATGACTGTGGCTATCCTGTCTTGCATTGCCGTGACGTGCTCTATGACACTAGTATACGGGGTGGATTGGTGCTCCCAGGTTTCCCGGGCGATGTCTAAGATTCCCGGGGATGCCTCCCATATACCAGCTCAAGGGAGAAAACCCCAGCGAGGCTTGAGGAACCTCTCTAATGGCAAACATCAGATACGGCAACATGCAATCCCAGTTTTTCCCATCCTTATCGATTACCTTCCTGAGCATTGACTTCAGGGTTCGGTTGAATCTCTCAACCAGCCCGTCCGTCTGAGGATGGTAAACCGATGTCCTCAACTGTTTCACCTGCCACAGTTTACAAAGGTCCGCCATAAGGCGGGACATAAGGGGTCCCCTGGTCGGTAAGGATCTCCTTTGGAACCCCTACCCTGGTGAACAAGAGCACTAATTCCTTTGCGATATTTTTGGAAGTCATCGTCCGAAGGGGAATGGCTTCTGGGTAGCGAGTGGCATAATCTAGAATGACCAGAATGTATTGGTGCCCTCTGGCGGATTTGGGTAGTGGGCCCACTAAATCCATCGCTATCCTCTCAAATGGCGTTTCGATTATGGGGAGTGGCACTAATGGGCTTCTAAAAGCTGGTCGGGGAGCTGTTAACTGGCACTCCGGGCACTCTCCACAATGCCGAGCCACTTCAGCTTGAATTCCTGGCCAGTAAAACCTCCTTACAATCCGGTCTCTGGTTTTATCGATACCAAGGTGTCCACCCAGAATGTGCCCATGAGCTAGATCCAGTACTGTCCTCCGGTACCGAGTGGGAACCAACAACTGTTCCACCACATCAACCCCTATTTTCGAGACTCTGTACACCAAACCCTTTTTCATGATGAAGTGTGGAAAACTATTAGGCATCATCCCACCATTTATGGGAGTACCATCTACGACCTGCACATCTGCTCTGGCTTGTTGCAGGGTTGGATCCTGGTTTTGGGCCGTCCCAAAATTAGTCAAGGACTCTGCCAGGTCTGCTGGTTCTATATCGTCGTCCTCTGGATTCAGATCGACCCCAGCCCCACTAGTACCGGGCTGTTCGTCATCAGCGAGGTTTGCCACTTCATCCTCCTCCTCCCCTACTAGCACCTGTGATGTTGTCCCCTGGGAGACCTCTTTTCTTGGCTTTGGTTGAAGGCCCCATGCTTCTTCCTGCTTGGTCAGGGTTGTTGGATTCTCAAATATGCCATTCTTGTGGCCTAACTTCGCAAAGTTAGGAAAGTCTCTACCCAATATTACATCATATGGCATCTTTGGGACCACGCCGACCTCATAATCCAGCAGACCGTCCTCTGTTTGTATGCTCACTAAGGCCGTGGGGTACAGACGGGTGTCCCCATGAATGCATGTAACACTGATATCCTGTCTTGTATCCAGTTTATGAGTCGGCACTAGGCCTGCAACGACCAGGGTTAGCATACTGCCGGAATCCAGCAGTGCTTCAACCTCTTTCCCTTCAATCTTCACCCTGCACATATGATTGTTTCTTGATCTTTCAAGTACAGTGGTTACAACAGGACATGCATACCGTATATCATCTTCATTTTCACCGAGGTTACATTGCATTGGCTCTTCTTTAATAGGGCAATAGGCTGCAATATGTCCTGGTTGATTACAATGGTAACAGATAATAGGGGTTCGGGGGGGAGACCCCCTCGACACCCAGTCCCGGTTTCCGTTTTTTCCCTTAGTGTCTTGGCCTGATTCTGATCCTTTCCTCATGGCCCCACGCTGCTCTCTTCCCCCTCTATATGTTGGGGCAGCCTTACCCTGTCCGCTGGTTCGCCCATGCCTGGGGAACGGGAATCTTTCCTCCTGTGCCTGCTCAGCTGTTCTTGCCGTACAATACCGTTCAACCAGGCCCACGAGATGGTCGGCGGAAAATACCTCGTTCTGGCCAACCCATCGTCTCACTTCTTGGGGTAGACCTCGCTGAAACTGGTTGAGTACGATGGTCTCGACAATCTCGGCAGATGACCGGGTCTCTGGTCGCAACCATTTCCGTGCCAGGTGAATCAAGTCGAACATCTGTGTTCGTGGGGGTTGTCCCGGTCGGTAGGACCACTGGTGGAAGCGGTGTGCCCTCACGGTATCGGTCACTCCCAGTCTAGTCAGGATCTCCCCCTTTAGTTTATCGTAATCCTGTGCTTCTTTCAACTCCAGGTCGAAATACGCTTTTGAGCGTCCCCTGCCAGGTATGGTGCCAGAAGCCCTGCCCATTCTTCTTTCGGCCACTTCTCCCTCTCTGCCGTCCTTTCGAAGGTGGTAAGATATGCTTCCACATCATCCTGCGCTGTCATTTTCTGAAGAAAATGATTGGCCCTCCTCTGGGTATCTGCAGCTGGTAATTGAACCCCAATTTGGTCCGCTAGCCCCTTTAGGCCTTCTCTTAACTCCTGGGTGTTTCTCTCTTGCTCTTCTCTGAGCAGCTGGTTGGTGCGGTGCTGGATCTGTAACGTGTCCTGATACATTCGCATTGCATCCTGATGAACTATTTGTTGAGCTCTAGTTGCCTCTTGTTGGGCGGCCGCCGCTTGTAACAGGGCCTGTATGGCTCCCTCCATACTCATTTTCCTAAAAAAAACTGTCCTACCTAAACAAAGCCAAAACAAAAAAAAACCTGACTCCCCTTTGGAGTGCTAACTGAACATTTATTTAATTTTTCCTTCTACCTAACCAGTGGTATGTTAGTCCATGCCTGCATCCTCCACCACGTGTGGCAAACCTCTTCAAGGTTAGGAGCGTTTGTCACAAACTAAGTGGTAAACTGTCATCAAATCACCCAAGAATGAGAGTTCTTTCGAACAGGACAGTACCTGTGTGTTTGTTTCTCCGTCCTGGTCCACCCAGGCCGTAGGCGAGGTCAAGGATAGCAGGGTTCGGTACACGAATCGGGTTCTCGGTAGGTCCAGGTCCAAACGCCAACAGGTAAGTCCAAACAATCCAGCTCATACACGGTAAATCCAGCCAATCTCTATAGTCTCTTTCTCTATTGTTCATAGCTCCTTCCACCACTCTCTCTCCCTCTTCCTGGTTTTTCTTGACCCTTTATCTGTGAGTCGGCTCCACCTTCTGAGGGTTCCCCTTGCTTCTGGGACTTGTAGTTTTGGCGGTCGGCCATTTTGTGATCTGTAGTTCTGACAGGGGTGGCCATTTTAGTGATCGGGCAGAGCCCGTTTATTAGCTCTGCTCTCACATATCTGCCACTTATCACTCGACCCCCTTCTTTGCCACAGTATGTATGTATGTATGTATGTATGTAGCATAATGTATTTACAGTTTTATTCACGTTTTCAATTACTGGTGACAAATAATGCATTCTGATTATTGCATATATTGTAATGGACACCTATGATGTGTGTAAAATACTTTTTTGACGGTTGTACTGGTTATAATGTGCTTAGCTATTTGCCAGCTACAGTGGGGCAAAAAAGTATTTAGTCAGCCACAAATTGTGCAAGTTCTCCCACTTAAAAAGATGAGAGGCCTGTAATTTGCATCATAGGTACACTTCAACTATGACAGACAAAATTCCGAAAAGAAAATCCAGAAAATCACATTGTAGGATTTTTAATGAATTTATTTGCAAATTATGGTGGAAAATAAGTATTTGGTCAATGACAAAAGTGTATCTCAATACTTTGTTATATACCCTTTGTTGGCAATGACAGAGGTCATTATCTTTGGTTGATGAGACAAAAACAAGCATGGCGGCTACCCATCTACCCATGTCTGTTTACTTTCGATATATATGACCTCTTGTGTTACCTCAATCTTTCCTCAGTTCGCGCTAGAACAAATGTAGCCTACATTTTTTCAATTGGATGATTGTGTTATGGTGTAGCTACTTCTGTGAATGTCTGATTATTCCATCCTATAATAAACTGGTCACATTCTGGACATAACTTTGTAAGGACTGTGTTCGTGCAAAATGTTTCTGTGAAAAAAAAAAGTATAAACAGCTCAAATGATGATTGCTGCGTCAATCGAAAATGGATATTCTAAATAAGCGTTCTAATCAAGCCTTCTAATCACACCGGTTTGATCATACGCAACAGGGACCACTGTAGAATTATCACACCGGTTTGATCATACGCAACAGGGACCACTGTAGAATTATCACACCGGTTTGATCATACGCAACAGGGACCACTGTAGAATTATCACACCGGTTTGATCATACGCAACAGGGACCACTGTAGAATTATCACACCGGTTTGATCATACGCAACAGGGACCACTGTAGAATTATCACACCGGTTTGATCATACGCAACAGGGACCACTGTAGAATTATCACACCGGTTTGATCATACGCAACAGGGACCACTGTAGAATTATCACACCGGTTTGTTGGTACGTGTGAAAAGTTTAAGGATACCATAGGTATCACGTTTAACATTGGATTTATTAACTACAAAAAGGTAAGAAGTGTTTTATTTTAATTCTGTTGCCACTCTGCACACACAAGCTTGTTAGCTATCTTGGTCCAATGTTAAGCCAACTCTCTGAAGGTCAAAGACATTAAATGTTCCTCCGTTGAAGCTGCTCCTCCGTAGGTATAATTCTGTGGGCCTAATTCAGATAATGCATGTCATAACAAGATGCCCAGCACTTCAAGCTAAGCATCGTCCTCCACCCTCTCTCTTCACACATGCAAAATTTCAGTCATATTTCGCACCCTACACTTGTCTGACATCTGTCCAATGTATGTGTAAACAATTATCGCTTAGCCACTCCATTGCAAGCTGCTCTATCCGCACTGATTGGTGAAGTAATTTAATATCGAGCTAAATGTAAAAATTAAATCTAAATCAAGTTTTAAAAAGGAACAAAGGAACGATATAAACTGTTACCTTTTCTTTTTTTCTAACCAGTTGAGAACTTTATTTTGCTGGTCGGAACAGAACAAAAAAAAAGTGTGGTTCTGTTCAGAACGAAATTATTGGAAAATAATTTGGATTATTATTTGTAGCGGTTCCTACTATATCCCCCACCATCCCAGGGCTCCAATAGGCAGAACAACTTTGCTGAGTCATGAGTGTCTGTACTTGTTTGGAGAAGCAAGCCTCCTGTAGAACCATGTGAAAGGCTGGAGTGTTTTCTTTTCATTATTAATTCATATATTCTCTCCCACCAAACACATAGCTATTAGAGAGAATAAGAAGAGACTGACAATAAAGAGAGAACCTGTTTGCCTTCGAGACATTGCCTTTGATACATTTTAAGACGCTGTGCTGCAGCTGAGGCACATACTTGAGATACAAACACGATTAGAATAGAATCCACTGTCAACGAGTTGTTAAAAATCACTGTTGAGGAGAGACAGACAGTGAGGCAGTTGCACTGCACAGAGAATGCATGTATAGATATCTCCAATTTAGAGTTAACACCACAATCCGTAGCATATTGTCAGAATTTGACATACACACTAGTATGGAGCATTCTGAGCATACTAGATTGTTAAAGATTCTGACCTGTAGCGAACAACAATAGTAAAACATTGAAAAAGTAATAATCAGAGTCATTAACTCCATTTAAACACTTTCCATACATGCAGTTAATGTTTGCTCTTTGTGACAGAAGTCCATAGAGACACATGGGTTTTACTGAAAAAAATGTGTTGCCATGACAGACAATGTGTGTTCGAAGTATTGTCATCGCTATTATTTTTTCTTTAAAAAACACATTGACGGAGTATAATTGACAGAGTTCATTTTAATGTGCTACACTGATGATGATTATGATAACAATAATAAACGAATAATCACCCCGTGTAGGCTGATAATACATATATAAATACATATATAATTTATTGTAAATTGTCAATATTTTTTTACAGGTAGGACATGGCCTATGTGGTCTATTCAGTTATTGTGAATCGGTGAATTCATTGACAGTGAGCTTACTAAGCCATATGGTTTATCGCTACTAATACCATGTTTCATGCATAATTAATCAGCCAGGGCTAATGTTATAATTAACCGTGAACAGCTACGCTCTATTCTGCAGCATAACAGCACGCTACATGCATCAAATAAATTACAACAGCAACGGATAGTGCACTTTCATAGCCGAGAGCGACAATGCAAACTGTCATTGCCTCCTAGGCTACTACATATTGAAATAGAGGCAGACACGTTCCAAGCTGCTCCGTCTCAGAACGTCGTGGCGACAAAAGGCACCAACATCAGTGTTTCCCGCTCGGATTATGATTAGTTACGTGGGGAATTCAAGAGCGGATAGCGCAATACCGACAGATCCAATTGATACGGCTTGATTTGGTTTAGCCCTGAGCACCGCAGGTGTTATCCATGCGCGTGCCTGATAAGGTAACCTATCAGCAAATAAACTGCGGTCCACGGTAACCGCATTATGAATGTGAAATTAATAAACCAGCCACTTACTTTGCTCTTGACCTCGACCACATTGTCAGTGTTTTTCAAGGGGGTCCTCTGGTACCTTGACATGTTAGCGCGTTGATCCCCAGTGGATAGAACCATCCACGGGCTTCCCTCGAAGCAGGTTTAAGCAGGCAGTCAGTCACTTCGTCGTAAGCGCATTTGCTCGCAGCACCATGCGAGCTGATAGACGCACAGGTACAGCAGTCCTTAAACAGTCCTGGTTCTGTAGTAGGAATCAGATCTGTGATGGAAAATGTTGTCCCCGCGATGGGCAGAGCTACACTGCCTCAATAACAATGACGTCAACTAGACACGCCGATTGAAGGCGGGGATGGGGTCGTGCGTGGGGTCAGCTGAAATGTTTCAGTCGGTGTTGCCCAGGCGACCAGGAGGCATAAAGAAGGTGAGACAAGGTTCACTGACTCACATTTCTCCAATGAGTGAGTGTCAAAAGTAATTTTTAGGAAGTGACTAAGAACAGAATCCCTATTATTCAACTCAATTAATGTGATGATGAGATTTTCCCTGAGGTCATTCAATGACAAAACGGTAATGGACAGGATTTTTACAAAATAAATATATGCAAATAGAACAAGTGGCAATGTAGTACTTAAATAGGCCTACCCTTGCTTGTAATATTGGGAAATGGTCTTTGCTGCCAATGGCTAGGCATAGGCTAGGAATCACTGGTCACTTTAAGGAATGGAACACTAGGCACTTTAATAATGTTTACATATCTGGCATTACTCATCTGATATGTATATACTGTATTCTATACTATTCCACGGTATCTTAGTCACTTAATAATGTTTACATATCTTGCATTACTCATCTCATCTGTATATGCTGCTTTTCAATACAATTCTACTGTATCTTAGTCCGTTCCGCTCTGACATTGTTCGTCCAAATGTATATAGTCTTAATGAATTCCTACTTAGATTTGTGTGTATTGGGTATATGTTGTGTAATTTGTTAGATATTACTTGTTAGATATTACTGCACTGTCTGAACTAGAAGCAGAAGCATTTCGCTACACCCACAATAACATCTGCTTATCATGTATATGTGACCAACAAAATTATATTTTGATTTGATTTCATACATTATCTGAGCACTGACACTCCAGCTTTATCCTCCACTCAATAAGATGTAGTACCATGACCTAGTGTAATCAGTACCACTCTGTGTGTGTCTCTGACGAAGGAACATGGGTTTGGTATGGCATGGCCTCTACTAAATTATGTAAATCCCTCAAAGCGTTACAGATTAGGATACTAAGGATTAGATTGTTCATTTTGTGCATAGCTAATGCAATAATTAATTAAGGAGATGTTTGTGATTGAACCTTCTCTGTTTCACCCCTGTATTTTGTACCATCTATCTCTTCATTCACAGTTCAACCTGTTCAGACTGGGACAATGACAACATCCTGACTAAAAGCTGACAGGGAAACCATCAATGTGATTCACCCGACCAAATCTGTAGAAGCACACTCATATGCAGTAGTGTGGAGCACTGCCCCCCTTCACCCCCTCCACTGGTCCCACAGTATCTCAGATGATAGAGAGAGCAGGAATGCAGGAGTGAAGAGAGACAATAATCCTGCAACCTCGGTGGATGTTGCCTAACGCCTGCCAGTGCTTTGATCTTCACATCGCTGCCAAGGGGGCCAAGCAATTTCCTGAGCTCTTCTCAGAGGAAGCTTCCTGTAAATGCATGCAAGCCTACCTACCCACCTGAACACAAATATTATATTTGATATGGTACAGGCTGCAGAGAAACAGATTCTCCTCATGAAAAGCCTCCATCACCCAAGAGGAAAGGGTGCATTTCAGAGAAACTCTATGTGTTTGCAGTTTCACCTTCATAGCCACACCCTTGAGAGAGTCATTGGATCTGTTTCCAGGACAACTTCCATCAGACTTTCCTCTGGTTGTTGCCTAAGTATGTGAGCTATGTGAGTCAGCCATGTCAGGCTGCTGAGCAGTAATGTTGATAAGATATATAATACTCCCACGCCTGTCTCCCTGTCCTTCTGGTGATTGCCAAGGAATAACAGGGATGTTATTCACTCTTTAGTGACTGAAATGAACTGGTATCCTGAAATGCAAAATTCTTCCAAAACAAAGTGATATGATATTAGTTTACGTGTGATGTCTGACATCTCTAATTTGAAGAAACTACAGTAAACTACTAGGCAAATGCTACAGAGTGTTTCGAGGAGCCTATCTATCAGAAGCACGAGCATGAACAAAAACCTAGAGCCCTGTGATAGCTGGTAGACTGGTGGATGGGATAGGTGATGACATTCAGGAGATGTTTCTTTGAGATGCCTCTATTCATATCCTGCTGCCAAACAGGCAATGGAGGGCGGTTCTCAGTCTCATCGTTGTGATTCCTGTTGCTGTATTCAGCAGCTGCCACTCACACACTGTTGTGGTTTCTACCTGTTCACTGCCACCTTTCTGGTTATTCACATTTTCACATCCTCCTCAAAGATAATATTTATAAATTAGATTATTAACTTACTTAATTGGCAAAGTTGTCTCCACCCTTTCTCTGATAAGATTTTAAAGGGAACAGTATATGAAACTTACCGGAGCATATTATTACCACCACCACTACCTGAGCAAAAGTGAGTTTAGAATACTTGTAACAATAGTGCTGAAGACTCGTCAGGGTTAAAGGATTTCAGAGAGACACCAATGTTAGTGTGGCACTGCAAGCAGCAAGTGATTCATGAGATAAAACTTTTTTTCATTGAATGAAAGTGTATATTAGTACTGTAAATAGACAGAGCCAAGCCATCCCCCAGTAAAAAGACGCAAGGTGGATGATGCAGGTGGATCCTGTACAGGGTTCAGAGTTCTGAAGGAAGTAATGTGGAATGCTCTGGAACAGAGGTGTCAAACTCATTCCACGGAGGGCTGAGTGTCTGCGGGTTTTTGTTTTTCCTTTCAATTAACACCTGGCGTTCCTTACTAATTAGTGACCTTAGTTCATCAATCAAGTCCAAGGCAGAAGTGAAAACTCATAGAAACTTGGCCTTCTGTGGAATGAGTTTGACACGTGCTCTAGAAGGGGGGGGGTAATGTTGTCAGACCAGCCTGTCCGCTCTGGGCCCTGCATTCCCTTAGCTCTGACTCAGAGCAGCCTGGCTACCTACCTAGCATTCCTCTGGGCTTCACTCAAACGATTCCTGTATGGTATATGTGTCACGCCCTGACCTTAGAGAGCCTTTTTATTTCTCTATTTGGCTAGGTCAGGGTGTGATTTGGGTGGGCATTCTATGTTTTCTGTTTCTTTGTTTTTGGCCGAGTGTGGTTCCCAATCAGAGGCAGCTGTCTATCCTTGTCTCTGATTGAGGATCATACTTAGGCAGCCCTTTTTCCCACATTTAGGTTGGGGGATCTTGTTTTTGTTTGTTGAAATCTGAAGCGTTATGTTCGTTGTGTTGATTTTTTTTAAATTGGGTGGTGGAACATTTAATGAAGAAAATGTACGCCTACCACCCTGCACCTTGGTCCGGTCATTCTACCACTAACGATGGATATAACAATATCACTGTATTGAGTGCAAGGCAAGTTGCTGTTGAGGTCCCACATGTCTTTTACTGGAGGATTCAGATGTTTCTGAGTCAAGCATCAAAATAAAGAGACTTAACTCTGTGAGTAATGTTTGACAGTGATGGGCGACTCTAATATACTTTGTAGGAGGCAAACTAGGGCATAGAGACAGAAGTGAGAGAGAATTACTTATGGATGGCCTAAAATCAGTCAGGTTGCCCAAAGGAGAATACAGGCTTGTACGCACTCCTTCTTGTAATGTTTTTTTTGTCTGGTTGAAATGCCAAGCATGCCACAGTATACATAAGCTTGTTCAGCAGTTTAGGTCCCTTGAAGATAAAAAGTAGTTTTTTTTAAAAATTTTTACTCATCCATAAATCTGCAACTTTTCAATGTGATTCATCATGACTGTGTGAGGATTCATTTACAACTTAAATCTTCTCCCGGGATGACCCACTGTATGTTCCATTCTGTTACAGAACTTAGATATTCTTCATTTGCACTGACATAATTCCTTGACCATCGACTTTAAAAAGTGCCAAACATGAATGGTGAAAACAAGTCTTATTCTTGAAATTTGAGTGCTGTAACTGGAATGTGAAATGTCACCATGGTTACCTGACTGAAAGGGCTGTTTGTTCTCCAGTTCAATCAATCAAATGTGTTTATAAAGCCCTTTTTTACATCAGCCAATGTCACAAAGTGCTATACAGAAACCCAACCTGAAACCCCAAACAGTAAGCAATGCAGGTGATATACACCCTAGAAAGGCAGGAACCTAGGAAGAAACCAGGCTCTGGGGGGTGGCCAGTCCTCTTCTGGCAATGCCGGGTGGAGATTATAACAGTACATGGCCAAGATGTTCAAATGTTCATAGATGACCAGCAGGGTCAAATAATAATAATCACAGTGGTTGTAGAGGGTCAGCACCTCAGGTTAAATGTCAGTTGGCTTTTCATAGCTGAGCATTCAGTTCGACAGCAGGTGCGGTAGGGAGAGAGTCGAAAACAGCAGTTCCTGGGACAAAGTAGCACATCCGGTGAACTGGTCAGGGTTCCATAGCTGTAGGCAGAAAAGTTTGAAACTGGAGCAGCAGCAATACCAGGTGGACTGGGGACAGCAAGGAGTCATCAGGTAAGGTAGTCCTGAGACATGGTCCCAGGGATTCAGTTCGTGCTGAACACGGCTGCTAGAATCTTGACTAGAACCAAAAAATGTGATCATATTGCTTCAGTGCTAGCCTCTACGCTGTCTTCCTGTTAAGGCTAGGGCTGGTTTCAAGGTTTTACTGCTAACCTACAAAGCATTACATGGGCTTGCTTCTATCCATCTCTCCAATTTGGTCCAGCAGTACATAAATACACGGACCCTACGGTCACAAGATCAAATCAAATTGTATTTGTCACATACACATGGTTAGCAGATGTTAATGCGAGTGTAGCGAAATGCTTGGGTCAATCAGGCAAGCTGCTGCAGGGGTTAGATCAAAGTTTGCTGCCTGAGGATTCAGTTTGCATGCAAAGTACTCACGCAGTGACTTCAGGAGGACCTGTGCCAACTGTTTTGCAACAGTAGTTGACTGCAAGTCTGCCTCAAGGTTGAGAAAGCACGGCACCACATCAGACAGCAACTGGCTGTCAGTTTGAAGTTGGTTGGTGTGGATCGCGAATGGCTCCAGCAACTTCACAAGCTGTTCTAGCTTGGCCCAGTTAGGCTTCATGCTCACCTTCAGATTTCTTCCCTGTTAGCTAGTGATAGTGATGCACAAGATAAGCCTATTTGAAACATCGGCATCTACTGCCAGCATTTACCTGCCAGATTCAGAAGCTTGAAAACCCCATTTTATTTTTTCCCAAAGTTTAGAAGAATAAAACTAAAACTAATTTATTTGGTTCAGTATAGTTTTAGCTTTTCAACTGTTTTTATTTTTATTTCAGTTTACAAAATTGTTTTTCAAATTGTTTTTATTTTAGTTTCAGTTTTTGTTTACTATAATAACCTTGGTGCACACACGTGCACACACACACACGCAAATTAGCTGGCTATGAACTGATAGTTTTGTGAAGACATTTTGTATTGCTTATGTTTTTGCTGTTGCTGCAGCTGTTTTTATTAACACTATTTGAAGGGGTTAGTCAGTGATACATGTTTAATATTACATAACATGTCAAATGTGCCATGATTTTTCCTCTCTTTCTGTCGGGTAAAGGTACTTAATTCTTCTTACAGGTACTACTAAAATCAAAGAAAAGGCATTGGATTGGTGTAAACATGGGCAAGAGGGTTTTCTTCCACCATATATCTTGCACCAGTCAAGGTGCTTATTCTTTAAATCCAAGTTACATAAGGATTGATTTATAATTTAAACCTAACCATGTCCTGGCCAGTTGTATGGAGTCCTCTATTGGACAAAAACCTGTATTAGCATGGGCGGCGCCATTGAGGACTTTCACCATTTTGATTTAGTCAACTGGGCGGGACTTCCAACTTCATTGGCTAATCCCTCCTGATGACCTGGTTGGCATGACATGATAACCCGGTTGGAGTCGTGACAAAAGGGATCAACCAATGAATTTTACTTGTGAAAAATAACATTTACTATTTCAAGATGGAGATGGCCTTAATGGCATTGCCCATCCTCTCACAGACACCATCATGACACATATACAGAGATGTTATGTCTAGCCAAGTCTATGGTCCTGGCCCGTTACCTTATGTTTTACTGCCCCCAGTGTCAAGGACGGACTACCCCCCCCAAGGAAACTACTGGGATACAACACATAAATAGCTCCTAGCCTCCCATGCATAGGCTACTTTCTATCCCAAACACCGAAACTAAATATAATAATATAATATAATAATAATAATAATAATAATAATAATAATATAAAAACGAAATTGAAATGTTTTTTACTGAGCTACAGTTCATATAAGGAAATCAGTCAATTCAAAAAAATGTGTTAGGTCCTAATCTATGGATTTCACACGACTGGGCAGGAGCACAGCCATGGGTGGGCCTGGAAGGGCATAGGCCCACCCACTTGGGAGCCAGGCCCAGCAAATCAGAAGGAGTTTTTACCCACCAAAGGGCTTTATTACAGACAGAAACAGTCCTCGGATTCATCAGCTGTTTGGGTGGCCGGTCAGAAGCCGGATGTGGAGGTCCTGGTTACAAGGTCTGCTATTGTGAGACCGGTTGGAATTCTCTAAAATGAAGTTGGAGGCGGCTTATGGTAGAGAAAGGAACATTCAATTATCTGGCAACAAATCTGGTGGACATTCCTGCAGTCAGCATGCAGGGTAGCCAGGGTAGCCTAGTGGTTAGAGCATTGGACTAGTAACCGGAAGGTTGCAAGTTCAAATCCCCGAGCTGACAAGGTGTTGTTCTGCCCCTGAACAGGCAGTGCTTCTACACCTGCATTACTTGTTGTTTCGGGTTTTAGGCTGGGTTTCTGCTCTTTGAGATATCAGCTGATGTAAATACATTTGATTTGATTTGTTCCTAGGCTGTCATTGAAAATACGAATTTGTTCTGACTTGCCTAGTTAAATAAAGGTTAAATTTTTTTTTTTTTTAAAGGAGGCTCCCTTGCAGGCTCCCTCAACTTCAGACATCTGTGGTGTTGTGTGACACAACTGCACATTTTAGAGTGACCTTTTATTGTCCCCAGCACAAGGTGCACCTCTGTAATGATCCTGCTGTTTAATCAGCTTCTTGATATGCCACACCTGTCAGGATTATCTTGGCATTGAAGAAATGCTCAATAACAGGGAGGTAAACAAATTTGTGCACACAATTTGAGATGGAACATTTTCGTGCGTATGGAACATCCTTGAAACATTTCTGGGATCTTATGTTTCAGCTCATGAAACATGGGACCAACACATTTTGTGTTTCTATTTGTGTTCAGTATAAAATAAATATTGTATGTATTCCACAACTACTGTTTTCCTGGTAATTGTCCATCTTTCGTTTACTACTGGTCTTGCCCTAAAGAGTCTGTTGTCCAAATGCTTGCTGAATAGTGAGTGTGCAGGGCATTATTTGTGAAATGGGATGACGCTGGTACTAAGGTGCAGCCCATGCAGATTAAACATTAACATAGGTGAAGATTAACTATGAACTCTAAATACTGTTCCCCCCCGCACATACATTACACATAATCATAAGGACAGTGTCAGTGTGGGATAAATTCATTCAATAGGCAGACAGCGACTATGGCGGCTAGGATAGGAGGCAGTGTTCTGGTGACAGGGTCTAACCGGGGAATCGGTCTAGAGCTAGTCCGTCAGCTGGCAGAGTCCACCAGTGCTCCAGCCCAGATCTTTGCCGCGTGTCGAGATCTATATGGAGCTCAGGTAGTCCACAGCCTCTAAGGCCAGTTTACAGAAAGTAGCAAAGTATCAGAGAGCTCCAGAGCCTAATGCATGGCACAGAGTATGTAGAGGTTGGCAACAATAGAAAACTGAGCATGGTTTTTGTTTTATGTAGCAAGATATTTGAGTTAAATATAACATGTCGATTCTCTCATTAAGTACTGTACATTTGTTGTGTATTTGAATTGGAAAGATTCATTAGCATGTGACTTTGTATATCCACTTAATTCTCTATGGAAATTGTTGGAGTGAATCAAGATCCTAGAATTTAGCCTGCCCTGACCCAACACATTTGCTCCTTCTTCAAGGCACTGAAGGAGCTGGCGCAGAGGCATCCCCAACTGCTCACTATTGTGAGATTGGGTAAGGGTTTCTGCTACTTTGGCTTTATGAAAACACAAAAACAATTTTTTACCTCTATTGCAATTTCAATGAGCATGTTGTAAAATAAAATGTCCAATAGCCCAAATGTCCCATGTTGAGGCTTATATTTTGCATATTGTGACCTGCCATAAAAATACACAGTGTCACGACTTCCACCGAAGTCGGTTCCTCTCCTTGTTCAGGCGGCGCTCGGCGGTCTTCTAGCCATTATCGATCCACTTTTCATTTTCCTTTTGTTTTGTCTTGTCTTCCAACACACCTGGTCTCCTTTCCCTCATTACATGTTGTGTATTTAACCCTCTGTTCCCCCATGTCTTTGTGCGGAATTGTTTATTGTAAGAGCATGTGCACGTTTTCTCTGGTGCGCAACGGGTTTTGTACCTATTTGTTTGTTGTTCTGGTTCAGGTGGTTTTATGAAAAAAACTGCTCCGTTGATTACCCAGTTTTGCTCTCCTGTGCCTAACTTCCCTGCCACCAGTTACGCACTCCCTTACACACAGAGATAACACGAGACAACTTGGTGCAAAAAATGTATTTCTTATAGGGTGACAACAAGAGCTGAGTGAGCTATACTTCCTTCCTAAACGTCTACATTTAAGAAATGTTGTGTTGACAGACGTTGCAGACCCAGTCAGTATATCCGAGGCCTCCAGGGTAGTCGGTGATAAACTGATTGACGGCAGCCTGAATCTGATCATTAACAACGCTGCCATTAATGGCCCTGCCGTGAACAACGGGAATAACCCCCCTGGCACACTGGCAGTGACGGGCAAGAAGGAGATGGTGGATTTGTTTGTCACCAACGCAGTGGGACCCATGCTCATCGCTAAGGTCGATACTGTATATGCACTATTACATGAAGTGCTTCAGAAGACTAGGCTTTTTTCTTACTGTTTCATTGTTTACTTACTCCCTTCTCAGGAATGTTGTTAAGTTGTACTTTGAGTTATCTGCTCTCTTTAAATCTCTCAATGAATACATGCTACACATTTTTTGGGGGGATCAATTCCTAAAGGGCAAAGGTGTATACAAAAGTTACAAGATCCAGATCTTTGATGTATTGACACTGAGATTAAGAAAATGACTTCTTTATCTGTCCTTTCTTGCAGGAGTTCAGGTCATACCTGCAGAAGGCAGCTGACCAACCAGGTCCTGTGACAACCGGGATGTCCTGTAGCAGGGCAGCCATCATCAACATCTCCACTCTGCTGTCCTCGGTTGAGAAGTGTCGTGAGACTTTCTCCATGGCCCCTATGTATCCTTACAGAGCCAGCAAGGTATGCCACCGTCAGTAGGCCTACTTCTAATTTGATCCTTAACACTCTTCTGGCTGATAGTGGAACATGCTGAATAATGAAGATGTGGATAAAGTGATTTCTGTTGTCCTATTCTCCACTAGGCAGCACTGAACATGCTGACATGTTGCCTGGCAGAGGACTTCCAGAGGGATGGGATTCTGGTCATGGCCATTCACCCTGGCTGGGTGAAAACTGACATGGGAGGCCCAAATGTGAGTAACAAGGGGGGTGTAGAATAAGGTAGGACTAGAGTCATAGCAGAATGGCACAGATCTAAAACTGTTTGTCTGTGATGGGTTTCTGTTCGACAGGCACCGGTGACGACTGAGGACAGTGCCAAAGGCATTCTGCATGTGATGTCAACCCTCACAGAGAAGCACAATGGCAGCCTTCTGGACTGGGAAGGGAATGGTATCCCATGGTGATGTTCCAGGCCAATGGTCCAGTCTCTGGGACCAATAGACTTAGACTTCTGAGTTCTGTGAAAAATCTCTTAGTATGACTGAATAATTTTTTGCCTTCCTAAAGGAGAGTCTGTAATCTATAATTTCATTTTTCATTCGTATTCAATTTCTTAACTAAATAAACTGACTGCAAGACTCTCATTGATCATTTGTAATCCTCTAAAAACAGCTTATAATTATTCGGGACACAAAACTAAATGTGCCAACAGCATTTATCATATAATTTGTTCATACAATAACTTGTCACTTTACTTTGTCGGACTTATCCAAAAGATGCACTCGTTATGACTATATAAGAACTGTTAAACTAATGGGCAAAATGATGAGCCATCCTAAAGTTGAGCATAATGGAAATAGATGTGTGTTTTCCTGCAACTGTCCCTGTTATGGGCATCACTCTATCACAGCAGATCAGTGGCAGAATGAAATGAAAAACAGAGGAAAATATGGAAGGACCAACCGCTCAATTCAACATCTATTCCACGTTGATTCAACATAATGTCATTGAAATGATGTGGAAACAACGTTGATTCAACGAGTGCGTGCCCAGTAGGGATGGGTGAAAGACAGATGATGGAAACATAAAGAGGTGATGCAGATTGACATATTTGCATTATTTTTTACTCTTTTTTTATGTTGATTTATCGACACCCCTACTCCTCGTACAACGCTGTGTACAACACTGGGTACTACTCAAACTAGACACTCTAATGTACTTGTCCTCTTGCTCAGTTGTGCACCAGGGCCTCCCACTCCTCTTTCTATTCTGGTTAGAGACAGTTTGCTCTGTTCTGTGAAGGGAGTAGTCCACATCGTTGTACGGGATCTTCAGTTTCTTTGCAAATTCTGGTATGGAATAGCCTTCATTTCTCAGAACAAGAATAGATTAACGAGTTTCAGAAGAAAGTACGTTTCTGGCCATTTTGAGCCTGTAATCGAACCCACAAATGCTGATGCTCCAGATACTCAACTAGTCTAAAGAAGGCCAGTGTTATTGCTTCTTTAATCAGCATAACAGTTTTCAGCTGTGCTAATATAATTGCATTAGGGTTTTCTAATGATCACGTAGCCTTTTAAAATTATGAATTTGGATTAGCTAACACAACATGCCATTGAACACAGGAGTGATGGTTGCTGATAATGGGCCTCTGTACACCTATGTAGATATTCCATAAAACAATCTGCCATTTCCAACTACAATAATCATTTACAACATTAACAATGTCTACACTATCAATTTGATGTTATTTTAATGGACAAAAACAAGGACATTTCTAAGTGACCCCAAACTTGTAAATGGCAGTGTGAATATAAATATATATATATAACGTTTATAGATCTAACTTCATTAGATGATATATAGAACTTTTTCTAAATTACAAAATATTAGATCAGTGTACCCCAAAATCATTTTGTTGGAGTGACAAAAAAAGTTTGAGACAAATTACATTTTTAGTTAGACAAGTGTCATCCAGGGAAAGTATTGAAAAAGTATAAAATTCTAGGAGGGGGGTGTTTAACTAAACCCAAGCCCTACACTTTGTTATGGCTTTCCATTTGACTGTTAACTATGTGGCAACTGAAAAATGTGACTGTTTTTCTGTCCCACGGTCCTGTTGTTTAATCATTAGCTCACTGGTTTTGGGTGGTTCTGAGCCAGACTTGGATATTCCAGTTGGAGTCAGCCAGTGGAAGAAACTGGACTGACAGTGCCCACCTCCCCCCAACTTTCGGTTTTGCCCTCTTGTTGTCCAATTGTTTTTGGCAGAGTTTCTCTATATTAGGAGGGCTTTCATGGAAGAGAAAGTGTGACCGCCTGTCTTCCAATCTCCCACATGAACAAACTAACATTCAGAAAGGAATCTCTCACCCAGGGAATCTGTGCTATGTCTAAGGGAATCTGTATTGTAAACATGAAAACTGTATCAGAAGATAGTATTATGCATGAAAAAAAAATCCTGGATCATTCCGTGGTTCAGCTGTGGAATGTTTGTTTTTGGTTACTTACAGCCATCAACCAATCAAGACCTTGAACTTTTTCTGTTTTGCAAGCCTATTGATTCCTTGATCAAATGATAACAGTGTGTGTATAATTTGCCTGAGACCAAGAAAGTCAACTATCGCTCCTGGATAGGAAGCTAGGTTAGTGCCCTCTAAACTCGTCACCAGTGGAGTAGTTGTCACGGCTGGCTAGGTGTGTAGCGAGGAATCATGCGCAGAGAGGTCCAGGGGAAAGATGCACTTTAATGCGGCACCAAAATGAAATGCAAACCACTGACCAACCCATAACACGGTCCAACGACACGAAGTGAACAACAACAACAACAACAAAAAATAATGCCGCACAACAAATGGGCGGGTTCCACACGCTAAATAGGGAAGCAAATCAAGCACACACAAAATAGGAACAGGTGTAACAAATGAGACAAAACTAACCGAAAAGAAAAAGGGGTCGGTGACGACGACCGCGGAACACCACCCGAACAGGCGGGGGAGCCAACTTCGGCGGGAGTCATGACAGTAGTACTATTATTTTATTTTTTTTAGATGCGGGAGCGCCAAAAAATGTCTCGATCAGCCTGGAATATTATTATATAAATGTGTAATTATTATATGGAAATATAAATATTATGGAAATATTTTTACCAGTTGTATTCTCAACTTGAAAATAGTAAGGGAGCGCTGCTACCTCACACTCCGGCAGCACAACATCCCTGTTCGTCACTAAACTCAGGGCCCTGGGTGTGATAATCTTTCCGAAAATGTTTCTTTAGGAAGTTAAGCCCCTGAATTTTGGGAATGCTGCTTAAATTCATCAAAAAAAATAGCTTATAACAGTGAACCTTTTTTTGTGGGATACACATAAGGCAATTCTAGGTCTTGTGGCATATTTTGGTTAAACTATCTCCAATTCAATGGAATCACATGTGCAGCTGATTCTCAAGATCTTGTACACTAATGAGATGTTATTGAGCCCACACTACTACACTGTCTGAACCAAGGACTACATGCTTTCTGGTAAGTTTTGATTACAATACAGGGTGGGGTGAATATATTTTATGTGACATACATGATTTTTTGTTAACTAGTAAATACAAACCTACAGCAAAATGTGTCACGCCCTGATCTGTTTCACCTGTCCTTTTGATTGTCTCCACCCCCTCCAGGTGTTGCTTATTTTCCCCAGTGTATTTATCCCTGCGTTTCCTGTCTCTCTGTGCCAGTTTGTCTTGTATGTTTCCAAATCAACCAGTTTTCCTGTTCTGCTGCTTTTGACATTCACCTTTTTCTAGTCCTCACGGTTTTGACCCTTGCCTGTTTCTGGACTTTTTACCCGCCTGCCTGACCATTCTGCCTGCCTTGACCACAAGCCTGTCTGCCACGCTGTACCTCCTGGACTCTGATCTGGTTTGGCCCTTTTTGCCTGTCCACGACCATTGTCTTGCCTACCCCTTTGGATTAATAAACATTGTAAGACTCCAACCATCTGCCTCCTGTGTCTGCATTTGGGTCTCGCCTTGATAAAGTGGTTAAATCATTTCTAACTTAACAATTTCTGCTAGTTAGTTTTTGCTACCAGGTGGGGTTTAGCTTGCTTGAGCCTGTTACTGAGGAGTGTTAATTCATGCATATTCCCATGCATGTTTCATTTAAAACATTTATCTTTCAAAGGAGTTGTTTAATCTAACTATTTCTGAACATTAAATAGTATCTGGGTTTTTTTGCAAATGTTTTATTTTTACATGAATCTGTGTGGAGACATTTCACTTCAGCTAATGTAGAAGGAAAAGCTGTGTACATTTGCAAATACTGTGCCAGGTCATGAGTGAATAATGCAACAAAGATGCAGAATCAACTGGCCAAGTGCATAAAGTGCTCACAACACGCAACGTCTGACAAAAGTCCCTCTATAATATAATAATAATATATGCCATTTAGCAGACGCTTTTATCCAAAGCGACTTACAGTCATGTGTGCATACATTCTACGTATGGGTGGTCCCGGGGATCAAACCCACTACCCTGGCGTTACAAGCGCCATGCTCTACCAACTGAGCTACAGAAGGACCACTTCTGGACTACTTCTATTCGAAGTGAAAATGATAAATCCGAAACCTTATCGATGGCAACAGGTCATGGTCCTCCTGGAATCAGAAGTTTTTGACTCAATTGAGGAACGTAGTCAGAGAAATGCTGATGAATCTCTTCCTTGAGCTGTGTATGCAACTGGTTCACCTCTGATGCTCACAGGCAATGTGTATTGGAAGACATTTCTGAATGTTCTTCACCCAGCATACAACCCTTCAACCAGACATGCTTTATCTACTCATTTGCTGAATACAGAGTTCAAGTGAAGATCAAGCAAATCATAGAGAAAGCAGACAGTATTGCAATCATCTCTGATGGGTGGTTTGATGGGTGGAGGCAAGGAATAATTAACTACATCTCCATCCCTCAACCAGTATTCTACAAGAGCACAGACACAAGGGACAACAGACACACCAGTCTCTACATTTCAGATGAGCTGAACGCAGTCATCGATGACCTTGGACCACAGAAGGTATTTACCATGGTGACAGACAATGCTGCGAACATGAAGGCTGCTTGGTCTACAGTGGAGGAGTCCTACCCTCACATTACACCCATTGACTGTGCTGCTCATGCATTGAATCTGCTCCTCAAGGACATCATGGCACTGAAAACAATGGATACACTCCACAGAGAGCCAAGGAAATGGTTAGCTATGTGAAGGGTCATCAAGTTATTGCAGCAATCTACCTCACCAAGCAAAGAAGAATAAGAGCACCACATTGAAGCTACCCTAGCAACACCCGCTGGGGTGGTGTTGTCATGTTTGACAGTCTCCTGGAGGGGAAGGAGTCTCTCCAAGAAATGGCCATATCACAGTCTGCCAATATGGACAGCCCCACCGAAAGGATCCTCCAGGATGATGTATTTTGGGAGAGAGTGGTAAGCAGCTTGAAACTCCTGAAACATATAGCAGTAGCCATTGCACAGATTGAGGGAGACCATTCCATCCTGTCTGATGTTCAGGCTCTGCTTGCAGATGTAAGAGAAGAAATCTGTAATGCCCTGCCCACTTCACTGTTGCTCCAAGCAGAGGAAACTGCAGTTCTGGTATACATCAAAAAGTGTGACGACTTCTGCCTGAAGCCCATACACGCCGCAGTGTACATGTTGGACCCCAATTATGCTGGCAAGAGCATCCTGTCTGGTGCAGAGATCAACAAGGCCTATGGTGTCATCATTGACCCAAGATGGCGTAGCAGTAAGTCGTCCTGTCGTATCGTCTCTCTGTAAATATCTGTAAATATCGTCTCTTTTTCGTTTTAGATATTTTTCTTCGCATATTTTTAAAAACATTTTGCTAAACCTAAGCTACCAAATACTCTCCTGCAATCCGCCTCACCAAATGTAGCTACTTTTCCTAAAGTATTTATATTTACTTCGGAACCGGAACCCCTCAACTGAAGCTAGCCAGCTAACCACCAGCTATGCTAGCGGTCTTCAGCTAACCGGTCATCAGCTAACCTTTAGCTCGGAAAGCTCTCGCCAGTTCGAACAACGCGACGCTAACCAGAGCATAACGGACCTATTTATTTTTTATCCCCGGATTCCCTCCGCAAACGGAATTTTTCTTTTCAGCTGGATCTTCACAACTAGCTATCGAGCTAAACCGCAACCCTGGTTGATTACTCCTGGCTAGCGTTTCCACCCACGTAGCTTGAAGCTAGCCCGGCCAGAGCTCCTGTGCTCCTAGCATACTCCTGGGCTTCTATACCCGGACCCACGACCGGTCTATCGATGTCACTGCATGAAGAGGAATAAACATATTCACCCCATCGCGACGTCCTCCAAAGGCTAACTCTCTAGCCCTCGCTATCTCCTTGCTTGCTAATTCGGCATCCTAACTGCTAGCTTGTTTAGCCCAGGTCCGCTAACTACTACCTTGTTTACCCCGGCCTGCTAATCTGTTAGCTTGTTAGCACAGGCCTGCTAACCGTCTGCATCGCAGTGGCCCATATGTACTTTCTATCTCTTCCCTATTTTTAAAATTTGTTTATACCGTCCGGAAACCTGCCTCACCCAATGTGATACGGAATCACTATTATTTTTTATTTTTAGAACACACTCAAGAACCTCCAGAAGCTAACCAGCTAACTAGCTACAAGCTATTTAGTCATTGTTAGTTTGTTTTAATCTGGATAACACTCGCCAGTCCAGCCCCCCTGCCCCATCCACCGCTGTCAATGCCATTTTACCTGCTGTTGTTATGCTAGCTGATGAGCTGTTGTCTCACCCACTGTTTTAGCTAGCTTTCCCAATTCAACACCTGTGATTACTGTATGCCTCGCTGTATGTCTCTCTCAAATGTCAATATGCCTTGTATACTGTTGCTCAGGTTAGTTATCATTGTTTTAGTTCACAATGGAGCCCCTAGTCCCACTCCTCATACCCCTGATACCTCCTTTGTCCCACCTCCCACATATGCGGTGACCTCACCCATTACAACCAGCATGTCCAGAGATAAAACCTCTCTCATCATCACCCAGTGCCTGGGCTTACCTCCGCCGTACCCGCACCCCACCATACCCCTGTCTGCGCATTATGCCCTGAATATATTCTACCATGCCCAGAAACCTGCTCCTCTTATTCTCTGTCCCCAACGCACTAGGCGACCAGTTTTGATAGCCTTTAGCCGCACCCTCATACTACTCCTTCTCTGTTCCGCGGGTGATGTGGAGGTAAACCCAGGCCCTGCATGTCCCCAGGCACCCTCATTTGTTGACTTCTGTGATCGAAAAAGCCTTGGTTTCATGCATGTCAACATCAGAAGCCTCCTCCCTAAGTTTGTTTTACTCACTGCTTTAGCACACTCTGCTAACCCTGATGTCCTTGCCGTGTCTGAATCCTGGCTCAGGAAGGCCACCAAAAATTCAGAGATTTCCATACCCAACTATAACATCTTCCGTCAAGATAGAACTGCCAAAGGGGGAGGAGTTGCAGTCTACTGCAGAGATAGCCTGCAAAGTAATGTCATACTTTCCAGGTCCATACCCAAACAGTTCGAAATACTAATTCTGAAAATTACTCTCTCCAGAAATAAGTCTCTCACTGTTGCCACCTGCTACCGACCCCCCTCAGCTCCCAGCTGTGCCCTGGACACCATTTGTGAATTGATTGCCCCCCATCTAGCTTCAGAGTTTGTTCTGTTAGGTGACCTAAACTGGGATATGCTTAACACCCCGGCAGTCCTACAATCTAAGCTAGATGCCCTCAATCTCACACAAATCATCAGGGAACCCACCAGGTACAACCCTAACTCTGTAAGCAAGGGCACCCTCATAGACGTCATCCTGACCAACTGGCCCTCCAAATACACCTCCGCTGTCTTCAACCAGGATCTCAGCGACCACTGCCTCATTGCCTGTATCCGCTACGGTGCCGCAGTCAAACGACCACCCCTCATCACTGTCAAACCCTCCCTAAAACACTTCTGTGAGCAGGCCTTTCTAATCGACCTGGCCCGGGTATCCTGGAAGGACATTGACCTCATCCCGTCAGTTGAGGATTCCTGGTCATTCTTTAAGAGTAACTTCCTCACCATTTTAGATAAGCATGCTCCGTTCAAAAACTGCAGAACTAAGAACAGATACAGCCCTTGGTTCACTCCAGACCTGACTGCCCTCAACCAGCACAAAAACATCCTGTGGCGGACTGCAATAGCATCGAACAGTTCCCACGATATGCAAGTTAGCTAGCCAGCTATTGTTGTTCTTTTAACGCAACGTAACGTAATCAACACTGCTAGCTAGCCAGCTAGCCCCCGAATAGCTGCACTGTAGAAACTATTACACTCAACGGAACGACTTGATTAGTGTAGTGTCAACAACGCAGCCACTGCCAGCTAGCCTACTTCAGCAGTACTGTATCATTTTAATCATTTTAGTCAATAAGATTCTTGCTACGTAAGCTTAACTTTCTGAACATTCGAGACGTGTAGTCCACTTGTCATTCCATTCTCCTTGCATTAGCGTAGCCTCTTCTGTAGCCTGTCAACTATGTGTCTGTCTATCCCTGTTCTCTCCTCTCTGCACAGACCATACAAACGCTCCACACCGCGTGGCCGCGCCACCCTAATCTGGTGGTCCCAGTGCGCACGACCCACGTGGAGTTCCAGGTCTCCGGTAGCCTCTGGAACTGCCGATCTGCGGCCAACAAGGCAGAGTTCATCTCAGCCTATGCCTCCCTCCAGTCCCTCGACTTCTTGGCACTGACGGAAACATGGATCACCACAGATAACACTGCTACTCCTACTGCTCTCTCTTCGTCCGCCCACGTGTTCTCGCACACCCGGAGAGCTTCTGGTCAGCGGGGTGGTGGCACCGGGATCCTCATCTCTCCCAAGTGGTCATTCTCTCTTTCTCCCCTTACCCATCTGTCTATCGCCTCCTTTGAATTCCATGCTGTCACAGTTACCAGCCCTTTCAAGCTTAACATCCTTATCATTTATCGCCCTCCAGGTTCCCTCGGAGAGTTCATCAATGAGCTTGATGCCTTGATAAGCTCCTTTCCTGAGGACGGCTCACCTCTCACAGTTCTGGGCGACTTTAACCTCCCCACGTCTACCTTTGACTCATTCCTCTCTGCCTCCTTCTTTCCACTCCTCTCCTCTTTTGACCTCACCCTCTCACCTTCCCCCTACTCACAAGGCAGGCAATACGCTTGACCTCATCTTTACTAGATGCTGTTCTTCCACTAACCTCATTGCAACTCCCCTCCAAGTCTCCGACCACTACCTTGTATCCTTTTCCCTCTCGCTCTCATCCAACACTTCCCACACTGCCCCTACTCGGATGGTATCGCGCCGTCCCAACCTTCGCTCTCTCTCCCCCGCTACTCTCTCCTCTTCCATCCTATCATCTCTTCCCTCTGCTCAAACCTTCTCCAACCTATCTCCTGATTCTGCCTCCTCAACCCTCCTCTCCTCCCTTTCTGCATCCTTTGACTCTCTATGTCCCCTATCCTCCAGGCCGGCTCGGTCCTCCCCTCCCGCTCCGTGGCTCGACGACTCATTGCGAGCTCACAGAACAGGGCTCCGGGCAGCCGAGCGGAAATGCAGGAAAACTCGCCTCCCTGCGGACTTGGCATCCTTTCACTCCCTCCTCTCTACATTTTCCTCCTCTGTCTCTGCTGCTAAAGCCACTTTCTACCACTCTAAATTCCAAGCATCTGCCTCTAACCCTAGGAAGCTCTTTGCCACCTTCTCCTCCCTCCTGAATCCTCCTCCCCCTCCCCCCCTCCTTCCTCTCTGCAGATGACTTCGTCAACCATTTTGAAAAGAAGGTCGACGACATCCGATCCTCGTTTGCTAAGTCAAGCGACACCGCTGGTTCTGCTCACACTGCCCTACCCTGTGCTCTGACCTCTTTCTCCCCTCTCTCTCCAGATGAAATCTCGCGTCTTGTGACGGCCGGCCGCCCAACAACCTGCCCGCTTGACCCTATCCCCTCCTCTCTTCTCCAGACCATTTCCGGAGACCTTCTCTCTTACCTCACCTCGCTCATCAACTCATCCCTGACCGCTGTCTACGTCCCTTCCGTCTTCAAGAGAGCGAGAGTTGCACCCCTTCTGAAAAAACCTACACTCGATCCCTCCGATGTCAACAACTACAGACCAGTATCCCTTCTTTCTTTTCTCTCCAAAACTCTTGAACGTGCCGTCCTTGGCCAGCTCTCCCACTATCTCTCTCAGAATGACCTTCTTGATCCAAATCAGTCAGGTTTCAAGACTAGTCATTCAACTGAGACTGCTCTTCTCTGTATCACGGAGGCGCTCCGCACTGCTAAAGCTAACTCTATCTCCTCTGCTCTCATCCTTCTAGACCTATCGGCTGCCTTCGATACTGTGAACCATCAGATCCTCCTCTCCACCCTCTCCGAGTTGGGCATCTCCGGCGCGGCCCACGCTTGGATTGCGTCCTACCTGACAGGTCGCTCCTACCAGGTGGCGTGGCGAGAATCTCCTCACCACGCGCTCTCACCACTGGTGTCCCCCAGGGCTCTGTTCTAGGCCCTCTCCTATTCTCGCTATACACCAAGTCACTTGGCTCTGTCATAACCTCACATGGTCTCTCCTATCATTGCTATGCAGACGACACACAATTAATCTTCTCCTTTCCCCCTTCTGATGACCAGGTGGCGAATCGCATCTCTGCATGTCTGGCAGACATATCAGTGTGGATGACGGATCACCACCTCAAGCTGAACCTCGGCAAGACGGAGCTGCTCTTCCTCCCGGGGAAGGACTGCCCGTTCCATGATCTCGCCATCACGGTTGACAACTCCATTGTGTCCTCCTCCCAGAGCGCTAAGAACCTTGGCGTGATCCTGGACAACACCCTGTCGTTCTCAACTAACATCAAGGCGGTGGCCCGTTCCTGTAGGTTCATGCTCTACAACATCCGCAGAGTACGACCCTGCCTCACACAGGAAGCGGCGCAGGTCCTAATCCAGGCACTTGTCATCTCCCGTCTGGATTACTGCAACTCGCTGTTGGCTGGGCTCCCTGCCTGTGCCATTAAACCCCTACAACTCATCCAGAACGCCGCAGCCCGTCTGGTGTTCAACCTTCCCAAGTTCTCTCACGTCACCCCGCTCCTCCGCTCTCTCCACTGGCTTCCAGTTGAAGCTGGCATCCGCTACAAGACCATGGTGCTTGCCTACGGAGCTGTGAGGGGAACGGCACCTCAGTACCTCCAGGCTCTGATCAGGCCCTACACCCAAACAAGGGCACTGCGTTCATCCACCTCTGGCCTGCTCGCCTCCCTACCACTGAGGAAGTACAGTTCCCGCTCAGCCCAGTCAAAACTGTTCGCTGCTCTGGCCCCCCAATGGTGGAACAAACTCCCTCACGACGTCAGGACAGCGGAGTCAATCACCACCTTCCGGAGACACCTGAAACCCCACCTCTTTAAGGAATACCTAGGATAGGATAAGTAATCCTTCTCACCCCCCTTTTAAGATTTAGATGCACTATTGTAAAGTGACTTTTCCACTGGATGTCATAAGGTGAATGCACCAATTTGTAAGTCGCTCTGGATAAGAGCGTCTGCTAAATGACTTAAATGTAATGTAAATGTAACTGTTCAGGGAAGTCAGGAACCAATACACGCAGTCAGTCAGGAAAGCTAAGACCAGCTTCTTCAGGCAGAAGTTTGCATCCTGTAGCTCCAACTCCAAAACGTTCTGGGACACTGTGAAGTTCATGGAGAACAAGAGCACCTCCTCCCAGCTGCCCACTGCACTGAGGCTAGGGAACACGGTCACCACCGACAAATCCATGATTATCGGAAACTTCAACAAGCATTTCTCAACGGCTGGCCATGCCTTCCGCCTGGCTACTCTTACCTCGACCAACAGCTCCGGCCCCCCCGCAGCTCCTTGCCCAAGCCTCTCCAGGTTCTCCTTTACCCAAATCCAGATAACAGATGTTCTGAAAGAGCTGCAAAACCTGGACCCGTATAAATCAGCTGGGCTTGACAATCTGGACCCTCTATTTCTGAAACTATCCGCCGCCATTGTCGCAACCCCTATTACCAGCCTGTTCAACCTCTCTTTCATATCGTCTGAGATCCCCAAGGATTGGAAAGCTGCTGCAGTCATACCCCTCTTCAAAGGGGGAGACACCCTGGACCCAAACTGTTACAGACCTATATCCATTCTGCCCTGCCTATCTAAGGTCTTCGAAAGCCAAGTCAACAAACAGGTCACTGACCATCTCGAATCCCACCGTACCTTCTCCGCTATGCAATCTGGTTTCCGAGCCGGTCACGGGTGCACCTCAGCCACACTCACGGTACTAAACGACATCATAACCGCCATCGATAAAAGACAGTACTGTGCAGCCGTCTTGATCGACCTTGCCAAGGCTTTCGACTCTGTCAATCACCAGATTCTTATCGGCAGACTCAGTAGCCTCGGTTTTTCGGATGACTGCATTGCCTGGTTCACCAATTACTTTGCAGACAGAGTTCAGTGTGTCAGATCGGAGGGCATGCTGTCCGGTCCTCTGGCAGTCTCTATGGGGGTGCCACAGGGTTCAATTCTCGGGCCGACTCTTTTCTCTGTATATATCAATGATGTTGGTCTTGCTGCGAGCGATTCCCTGATCCACCTCTACGCAGACGACACCATTCTATATACTTTCGGCACGTCATTGGACACTGTGCTATCTAATCTCCAAACGAGCTTCAATGCCATACAACACTCCTTCCGTGGCCTCCAACTGCTCTTAAACGCTAGTAAAACCAAATACATGCTTTTCAACCGATCGCTGCCTGCACCCGCATGCCCAACTAGCATCACCACACTGGATGATTCCGACCTTTGAATATGTGGACAACTATAAATACCTAGGTGTCTGGCTAGACTGCAAACTCTCCTTCCAGACCCATATCAAACATCTCCAATCGAAAATCAAATCAAGAGTCGGCTTTCTATTCCGCAACAAAGCCTCCTTCACTCACGCTGCCAAGCTTACCCTAGTAAAACTGACTATCCTACCGATCCTCGACTTCGGCGATGTCATCTACAAAATCGCTTCCAACACTCTACTCAGCAAACTGGATGCAGTTTATCACAGTGCCATCTGTTTTGTCACTAAAGCACCTTATACTACCCACCACTGCGACTTGTATGCTCTAGTCGGCTGGCCCTCGCTACATATTCGTCGCCAGACCCACTGGCTCCAGGTCATCTACAAGGCCATGCTAGGTAAAGCTCCGCCTTATCTCAGTTCACTGGTCACGATGGCAACACCCATCTGTAGCACGCGCTCCAGCAGGTGTATCTCACTGATCATCCCTAAAGCCAACACCTCATTCGGCCGCCTTTCGTTCCAGTACTCTGCTGCCTGTGACTGGAACGAATTGCAAAAATCGCTGAAGTTGGATACTTTTATCTCCCTCACCAACTTCAAACATCAGCTATCTGAGCAGCTAACCGATCGCTGCAGCTGTACATAATCTATTGGTAAATAGCCCACCCATTTTCACCTACCTCATCCCCACAGTTTTTATTTATTTACTTTACTGCTCTTTTGCACACCAATACCTGTACATGATCATCTGATCATTTATCACTCCAGTGTTAATCTGCAATATTGTAATTATTCGCCTACCTCCTCATGCCTTTTGCACACATTGTATATAGACTCCCCTTTTTTTCTACTGTGTTATTGACTTGTTAATTGTTTACTCTATGTGTAACTCTGTGTTGTCTGTTCACACTGCTATGCTTTATCTTGGCCAGGTCGCAGTTGCAAATGAGAACTTGTTCTCAACTAGCCTACCTGGTTAAATAAAGGTGAAATAAAAATAAAATAAAAATCATTATTGTCTCGTCCACCTTGGCCTGGCTGAGGGCAAGGTTCTTGGCAGTCTGGCGAAGTATACTTCCAAGCAAGGGTTTTGGGATGGAGATGCAATATGGCAGTCGTGCCAACATACCTTATCAGCCACCTGGTGGATGGGACTTTGTGGATCTGAGGTTCTTTTCCCTGTTGCCTCCATCATCCTCCAAATCCCATCAACAACAGCCACCTCAGAGCGCAACTGGTCCTTGTTTGGGAACACACACACGCCAAAGCACGCAGCAGGCTGACCAACACAAGGATTGAAAAACTTGAGAATGAAAATTTGAGGCTTTTTGAGCCTGACAACGAGCCATCCTCAAGGTTGGAAAGTGACAGTGAAGATGAGGCCTCAGAGTCTGATGTTCAAGAGGTGGACAATGAGGAGGTCCAGGGAGAAGACATGGAAGCCTGAGAGGAAGACAACCAAAGCTTTAGTTTCTGGACTATTATTTTTCAGATGTATATTGAAAACGTTTTTGGGATGGATCATTGTGGATCATTCAATATTCCCTATCATTTGTTGTTCAGTGAAATCATCCAATGTGAAGAGTCAACCAATTTAATTGAAGTTACATTCGTAACTAAATTGTTTTTATTTCTATTGGAAGGATTTAATCATTTGTAATTGTCTATTTATGATAAGGTAAAAGGTTTGTTTCTGTCTCCGTATGGTAAATATATCCAATGCAAACAACATCTACATTTAAATGGTATTAATATTAATTTACATATTTCCATTAATTCCCATATTCCCATGGAAAGTTTCCATCTCTAAATATTCTCCAAAATGTGCAACCCTACCTGCATCTTAGACACTTGTTTGCAAACTTACACTCACACAAAAACATCCACACAAGCCCACACACACACACACACACACACACACACACACACACGTAGTCTCTCGTACACACACGTAGGACCATGTCAGGTGCTCAAAGCCTGGTTCCTTTCTAGGTTTCTTCCTAGGTTCCTGCCTTTCTAGCGAGTTTTTCCTAGCCATCGTGCTTCTACATCTGCATTGCTTGCTCTTTGGGTTTTGAAGCTGGGCTTCTGTGTAAGCACTTTGACATCTGCTGTAAAAAGGGCTTTATAAATACATTTGACTGACATACACCTCCGCTCACACACACAGACTCACACACACACTCTACGTCTTCGCTGCTTTCCCATGTATATGTAGAGACATTGAACACTGGTCACTTCACATACATATACTGTACAGTGCTTAGATATACTCAACGGAGCTCACTCTAATATCTCTATTGTTGTGCATATCATTCAAGGTACAGCACCAGTCAAAACATTTGCACACACCTACTCATTCCAGGGTTTTTATTTAGTTTTACTATTTTTTACATTGTAGAATCAAATCAAACGTTATTTGTCACGTACGCCGAATACAACAAGTGTGGACTTTACCGTGAAATACTTACTTTACAAGCCCTTAACCAACAGTGCAGTTCAAGAAGAGTTAAGAATATATTTACCAAATAAACTCAAGTAAAACATGTAATAAAAATTAACGCAATAATATATCAATAACGAGGCTATATACAGGGGGTACCGGTACCGAGTCAGTGTACAAAACAAATGGAGGGGGTGTCAATGTAAATAGTCAGGTGGCCATTTGATTAATTGTTCAGTTGTCTTATAGCTTGGGGTTAGAAGCTGTTAAGGAGCTTTTTGGTCCTAGACTTGGTGCTCCGGTACCGCTTGTCGTGAGGTAGCAGAGAAAATAGTCTATGACTTGGGTGACTGGAGTCTCTGACAATTTTTTGGGCTCTGACCGCCTATTATATAGTTCCTGGATGGCAAGAAGCTTGGCCCAGTGATGTACTGGTCCGTACGCATTACCTTCTATAGCTCCTTACGGTCAGATGCCGAGCAGTTGCCATACCAGGCGGTGATGCAACTGGTCAGGATGCTCTCAATGGTGCAGCTATATAACTTTTTGAGGATCAGGGGACCCATGCCAAATCTTTTCAGTCTCCTGAGGGGGAAACATTTTGTTGTGCCCTCTTCACGACTGTCTTAGTATGTTTGGACCATGATAGTTCGTTGGTGATGTGGACACCAAGGAACTTGAAACTCTCGACCTGCTCTTCTACAGCCCCGTTTATGTTAATGTGGGCCTGTTCGGCCTGCCTTTTTCTGTAGTCCACGATCAGCTTCTTTGTCTTGTTCACATTGAGGGAGAGGTTGTCCTGGCACCACACTGCCAGTTCTCTGATCTCCTCCCTATAGGCTGTCTCATCGTCGTCCGTGATCAGGCCTACCACTGTTGTGTCGTCAGAAACCTTAATGATGGTGTTGGAGTCATGTTTGGCCACGCAGTCGTGGGTGAACAGGGAGTACAGGAAGGGACTAAGTACACACCACTGAGGGGCCCCAGTGTTGAGGATCAGCGTGGCAGATGTGTTGTTGCCTACCCTTACATTTTTTCTCAATTGCTAAAACACTAAAATCCATTGGCTGAACAAAGTTCTCAGTTGCCTGGACTCATTTAGCCAGTTAGCCAGTTATGCAGTCTGTTGTCAATACCTTAAACCATGTCACATGATAAAACACAATTTGCAGATCTCAGACTTTTCAGCAAAACTCTAAACACATTTTCATTCTCAAAACACATTCTGCACTCTAATGCACATGTCATCCATACTGGTAAACACAAGTGGCAACAATCAAATACAAATAGAGAAGACATGTCATTGATTGAACACAACCACTCAAAATTGATTTAACCTGTTTCAAATGATGCGACACAACCAATATACACCAGTTCAGAGAGCAAATAGGTTGTTGAAGGTGGGAAGGAGAAAGTCTGAGAATGGATAGAAGAAACAATGTGAGAGCACGAGGACGAGTGCGTATGCTAGGTGCTCGACGAGGAGGGCAAGAAAGAGGAACAGGAGGACGAAGAGGAAGACAAAGTGGAAATATCTGATGAAATTCGAGCAACAGTTATAGACCATGTTATTGTCCATGGACTGACAATGAGGGAAGCAGGACTTAGAGTGCAACCCAATTTGAGCGGATTTTCTGTGTCCACCATAGTAAGGACATTCAGAGAAGAGAACAGGTACAGTACACTACTGTATTTTTGTAATTGCAAATTTACCCTACTACACTATATGCAGCTGTTTCAATATACATTTGTAAAGTTAATCACTGTATGTATTGTACTGCATGAATATGTTTTGTAACTGCACAACGACTTTTTGTTGAATTGCAAGGCTGCCACATGCAGGTGGAAGGACAGCTATATTCACTCGGGAGCAAGAGGCCGTTATAGTTGGCATTGTCCTTCAAGATAATGCAATACGACTAAGAGAAATCCGGGAACGAGTGATACAAGACAACACACACTTCCAGGGAATCGACAGTGTGAGCATTCCACAATTGACCGTGTCCTCCATCGCAACAGGATGCGAATGAAACAAGTATACAGAGTACCTTTTGAGCACAACTCACTAAGGGGGAAAGAACTGCGAGCTCAGTATGTGCAAGTAAGTGTATATTCAGAAACATTTACTGTAATCCAGATTGTCTACAGTACTAACACATACTATGTGAATGACATTACTCTTCAGTACATACAATGTATGTGAATCAGAAGCCTAATTGTACTCTACAGTATAGCACTGTCTCTGTACGACTTACAAAATCCTACATACAGTATATTGTATTTCTACACAGATAATATTTGACATGGAATCCTTGGACAGACCCCATGAGTTCATCTTTGTCGATGAAGCAGGCTTCAATCTAACAAAGAGGGGAAGGAGAGGCTGTGATTGGACAGCGGGCCATTGTTGAAGTCCCTGGTCAACGAGGTGGCAATGTCACAATCTGTGCTGCTATCAGCAACCATGGTGTTCTACATCACCATGTTACACTCGGGCCATATAACACACAGCACCTTCTAAGATTTATTGCCAATCTAAGAGATTTTATTTGAGCAGCGGGTTCAAGAGCAGCAGGGTCAAGAGCTAAATGAGAATCCCATTCCCACCTATGTGATAGTGTGGGACAATGTCAGTTTCCACCGAGCTGCTCAGGTAAGGGAATGGTTTAACATTAATGGGCAGTTTATGAACTTGTACTTCCCTCCATACTCGCCTTTCCTGAATCTGATTGAGGAGTTTTTCTCCTCTTGGAGATGGAAAGTGTATGATAGACAACCCTACACCAGACAGAGTAAATCTGCTGCAAGCCATGGATTTAGCCTGTGGTGATATAGGTGAGGAATCATGTCAGGGCTGGATACGGCACACAAGAGTCTACTTCCTCCGTTGCCTCAGGAGGGACAATATTGCTTGTGATGTTGATGAAGTGCTCTGGCCTGACCCAGCCCAAAGACAAGAAGAAGCACATTGATCACATGTTTACTCCTTTGATGTTTGTCCCTTTTAGTATTGTATACTGTAGTACAGTGCATTGTAGGCTGTATACTGTAGTACAGTGCATTGTAGGCTGTATACTGTACAATGGACAAATTGTATTGCCCTGAACATTGTGCTTTCCATTTATTAACAGTACTGACTGCTCAATAGATTTTGACTGATTGCAGGTTCATATCAACAAAGAACAAGAATTACAGTATCACAGTGATAAAGGACAAGTTTGTGAAATGCAGGGTACAGTACTGTAAAAAGGGGTACAAGGAGGAGGAAGAACATAAAACAAAATTGTAAAGAGCAAAGCAGAGTAGTAATTTCTGATCAATTTTGAGCTACTATGATAGAACATGTTTTCATCATCAAAAGACGACGGAAAAATATGAATATTTCTTTAGATTAAAAATGTACTTCTCCCTGAGAATTGTATGTTTTGAACAATGTGTTTTCTATTTTTCGGTGTATTGTTAACTGACTGCTTGAGAGTATATCTTTTTGATCACTTTGTTTATGATTTGTTTGATTTTGTGTTTGATTTTGAACACAGGTAAAACTGTTTTACCTGTGTTCAGGTAAGGCGAATGTTTCATTTTGCGAGAGGAGTCAGAGGTTATGTAAATAGTTCTTGAAGATGAGGTTTTGTGTTTAATGTTTTCAGGAAATGGAGCAAGGTTTCAGAAATTGTGTTTTAGCAATTGAGAAAAACTGTAATAATGAAGACATCAAAATGATGAAATAACACATATAGAATCATGTAATATCCCCCCCAAAATTAATATATTTTGTTTTTATGTTTTTTTAACTTGTCTTCACTATTATTCTACAGTGTAGAAAATAGTACAAATAAAGAAAAATCCTTGAATGAGTAGGTGTGTCCAAACGTTTGACTGGTACTGTATATCTTCATGTAAATTCATCCCCCTCACACGTGCACAGATTGTTATTTGGATTATTATTATTTGGACTGTAATTTGGATTCATTCTGATAATTCCTGGATTTATTTTCCTTTTTTCTTGACTTTTTGTTTGACATTCTACTGCATTTTTGAGGAGCTGGCTACTCAAGCATTTCACTGCACCCGCTATGACATCTGTTTAAGTGTATGTGTCTAAGAGGTAATATGTATGGTTGGAGTGTGGATAGTTGGTAACCAGCGTTTGACACCAGTCAGTTACATACTGGTGGTTGATTGTTTTACTTAGCTGTGTCCTGTATGAATCGACCCCTGACGACATGCCAACCTCGTGATGGAGGAATGTTTATGACTCTATACCTCCCCCTCTGTAGTGTTTGCCCTTGGCCCCCCAAGGCTAAAGTGTTGTTGTTTTTCTTTACCAGTTTTTTTTTATATAGAGGGAAAAGTAATTCATTTAGAATCATTGCTTTCAAAGCCCACACAAACAGCTGTGTGTTGCTGCTTTCCATGTTGTCTGTAGCTTGTGAGGTATGGAAACACTTTGTTGCTTTTATGAATTTTGTCTTGCTGCTTTTTGTTCTATGTTGCTCTGTCTGTATGCTATGTCTTGCTTGTCCTATGTTGCTATGTTGCTATGTCTATGGTGCTATTGTCTATATTGTAATTGTTTTTAATAACCTGCCCAGGGACTGCGGTTGAAAATTAGCCGGCTGGCTAAAACCGGCACTGAAACGTTGATTAATGTGCACTGTCCCTGTAAAAATAAAATAAACTAAACTAAACTAAACACTGAATCTACAGCATGTGTTTTCATGGGTCTTAAATTGAAAAAGCCCAAAGACCTTTGTTAATCTGGTACAAAACTAACTTATTAGAGAACTAGTGGACCGGGACCCAGTGCACCAGTTTAACTATTAAGTGCACCAGTTTAACTATTAAGTACTCGGGTCAGCAGAGTACTTTTTGCTAACAGCGGAGTTGATTATGTTACAAATTATTCACCTATCCTGTCAAAAACACTGAGCCATTACAGTTTTGAACCTGCATTGATCTCTGTGTGGCCTCTGTCTCTCAGGCCCAACCCTTTTCTCACACAGTTACTCTGCCCTCTTTTACCCATTTCTAATCTTCAGTCAGTCTCACTAACATCTGGAAACAACACAAGAAATAGTCTCAAGGAAAGTTGGTAGGAAAACCTACATTGTCTGCAACGTAAGAGATACATAGATTGTTATGAAAGGGGAAAGGGAAAGTGTTTAATAGTACAGATGTGCTGGGTGCAGATGTACTGGGTGCAGATGTGCTGGGTGCAGATGTGCTGGGTGCAGATGTACTGGGTGCAGATGTACTGGGTGCAGATGTACTGGGTGCAGATGTGCTGGGTGCAGATGTACTGGGTGCAGATGTACTGGGTGCAGATGTGCTGGGTGCAGATGTACTGGGTGCAGATGTGTTGGGTGCAGATGTGCTGGGTGCAGATGTACTGGGTGCAGATGTGCTGGGTGCAGATGTACTGGGTCTGAAATGGAGACATAGAGAAAGTTGTGTCAGGGATGCTTCTCTTCCTGATTGAGGTTGTGGCAAGAATGAGGCATAGGGAATTGAATGTTAAGCCCCGGAACTTTGGGAATTTTGTTTAAATTTATCAAAAAAGTTAGCTTATTGCAATCATCTCTGATGGATGGTCGAATGTTTTTGGGCAAAGAATAATTAACTACATCATCTCCACCCCTCAACCAGTATTCGACAAGAGCACAGACACCAGGGACAACAGACACACCATTCCGTACATTGCAGATGAGCTGAAGGTAGTCATCAATGACCTTGGACCACAGAAAGTATTTGCACAGGTGACAGACAATGCTGCGAACATGAAGGTTGCTTGGTCTACAGTGGAGGAGTCCTACCCTCACATTACACCCATTGGCTGTGCTGCTCATGCATTGAATCTGCTCCTCAATGACATCATGGCACTGAAAACAATGGATACACTCCACAAGAGAGCCAAGGAAATGGTTAGGTATGTGAAGGGGCATCACGTTATCGAAGCAATCTACCTCATCAAGCAAACTTAGAAGAATAAGAGCACCACATTGAAGCTGCCCAGCAACACTTGTTGGGGTGGTGTTATCATCATGTTTGACAGTCTCCTGGAGGGGAAGGAGTCTCTCCAAGAAATAGCCATATCACAGTCTGCCGATATGGACAGCCCCATCGAGAGGATCCAGCAGCTTGAAACTCCTGAAACATATAGCAGTAGCCATTACACGGATTGAGGGAGACAATGCCATCCTGTCTGATGTTCAGGCTCTGCTTGCAGATGTAAGAGAAGAAATCCGTACTGCCCTGCCCACGTCACTGTTGCTCCATGCAGAGGAAACTGCAGTTCTGAAATACATCAAAAAGCATGAAGACTTCTGCCTGAAGCCCATACACACCACAGCGGACATGTTGCACCCCAAGTATACTGACAAGAACATCCTGTCTGGTGCAGAGATCAACTAGGCCTATGGTGTCATCACTACTGTGTCTCGCCACTTTGGCCTGGATGAGGGCATGGTTCTTGGCAGTCTGGCAAAGTACACCTCCATGCAAGAGCTTTGGGATGGAGATGCAATATGGCAGTCGTTCCAACATATCTCATCAGCCACCTGGTGGAAGGGACTTTGTGGATCTGAGGCTCTTTCCCCTATTGCCTCCATCATCCTCCAAATCCCACCAACATCAGCCGCCTCAGAGCGCTAATGGTCCTTGTTTGGGAACACACACACCAAAGCACGCAACAGCCTGACCAATAGAAAGGTTGAAGAATTGGTGGCCATCCGGGCAAATTTGATTTTCTTTGAGCCATCCTCAACAAGGTTGGAAAGTGACAGTGAAGATGAGGCCTCAGAGTCTGATGTTCAAGAGGTGGACAATGAGAAGGTCCAGGGAGAAGACATGGAAGCCTGAGAGGAAGACAACCAAAGTTGAGTTTCTGGACTATTATTTTACAGATGTATGTTTTAAACGTTTTTGGGGATGCTATGGATCATTGAGGATCATTCAATATTCCCTTTCTTTTGTTTTTCAGTGAAATCATCCCATGTGGAGTCAACTCATTTAATTAAAGTTCAATTCTATTGGAATGACTGAATTATTTGCAATTATGTCTACTTATGATAAGGTAAAATGTTCATGTTTCTGTCTCCGTATGATACTGTAGGGTAAATATATCCAATGCAAAAAAACATCTACATTTAAATGGTATTAATATTAATTTTCATATATTTCTGTTAATTCCCATATATTCCCGTTAATTCCCACTTCCACCTCTGAATATTCCCCAAAATGTGCAACCCTAGTGATAATGATTATAAAAAATATACATAAACAGATACATAACCAGCAGTCTATGGTATGGCTAACTAGTTATACTCACCACCACTCGGGACCAACGAACTCCAACCACCTATTTTGCATGATAGGGTCATTGGCTTTGCATCCTGCTGCATGGTCAATCCGTATAGGGCGCTTCAGTCTCAGACGGCCGTGATCCTTTGAACGTGGTGGAGGCGATGAAACAACAGAGCCCCATTTCATGAAGGGATGCGAAGTGGGTGGAAGCAAAAGGGGGCATAATTGAGATAATTGTTATCCAAACCGAACCTAAATTACTCATTGTGACTGAGGTTCCAAACTCCCTTTTAGATGAGACTGACTTCATGACTGACTATATTATTTACACTGTAGTCAATTTTGACACTAGTACAAGTGTTCCTGACTCATCGATGCCAAATAGGCTGTTTTCAAAGGGATTGTTTTTTCTTTTTTAAATATTCAATTGAAAATGTTAACCTATTGACTTGACTGTGAGAATTAGAAGCTGTTGTATTCTGATCTGTTAGTACTTATCTCACCCCTCGTTTAGGATGGGGCTTTGGGTTACAGCATGACCTCACAATCACAGGAAAATAATGGTCACATGTTACTGTACACGGGTGAACAAATGTTGCCCTTTAAATCCATAGAATTTACATCTTAATATTTTTTAGAGAGCTAAATATAACCATGTTACTGATGCTCCGGAAAAAAAACTGGCATTTTGGGGTGAATTTGCGTACACGTTTTGTATTTGATCATCTAGAAATACATGTATTATGTTAATAAAGTGCATGTTCTGAGTGTGGGCTGTGATGACAGTATAGTCACAGGAAAAGACTGGCCAGTGTTTCCGCTCATCGAACTGCTTTTGAATGTCAGTGTGGGTCTGGCTGACTAGTGCTTCCTGATGAAAGGGCACTGGTGCCAAAGAGGGAGGTATAGCACACACACACTTTACACTTCCTCTATGTTTGTCTTAATACATAGCCTTGAGAGTAAGATATTTAATACTCTTATCATAAACATTGTATGATTTTTCATTTGAGTGTTTGATTGACATGTGTGATGTGTGAGTCTCTGTGTGGGAAGTTCAGATGTCCGTTCCGAGCTGGTGTCCCAGACACTGCCCCAACTCCCCCCACTTATTACCCAAGCAATGCTTGGTTAAGTTGGATCCTTTAACAGATTGCGCTCAAATAAATACTATACAATTCTATCCTTGGATAACATTTCTAGTTTGGGAGGCCTTTCTTTCTATCCCTAAAGCACTCTGAGTCGACCCAGAGAGAGACTCGGGCAGAAGTGGAGCCCATTTTAACATCTCTTTATTAATTTACAAGGCAGATGCCCTTGTCCAGGCTCAGTTGATCTGACGGATGTACAGTATGTTGCTCAGTAACAGGGTGTAGTAGGCTAGTTTATTATACAAATCAATCAGTGCAAATTATAACAGCTGCCTCAGATCACCAAAATATATGAACAATGACAAAGAATATTAAAAACTAACATATGTTGATATATTATCAACATGTTTTCAGTACCTCATTTATATCAGGGTTGCATAAGATTAACTCCACTAACCTCACTAAAAGTGCATAATGTCAGAGTTCGTTCTTGTGCGTCCATCCACAATTAACATAGATGTATATGTAACTAGTGATTGACGTTGTTGTGGAAATAGGTTAGTTAACAACCTATGGGAATCTGGTTTAGTTGCCTGTGTGTCTCTGTTACCCTCAGTTTCATTCTTGTATTATTTTATCTCCACTGTTTCTGTCAACAGAAAGGTTGCTCTACTCTGGGAATGAGAAGGGAGGGAGAGGGGCAGAGGACAGCCACACGTCCTCCTCTCCTCAGAGAATAGTAGATATTATTCCTACCGATCCAGTTTCAAGGCTGCAGTTAACTGTGGTGACTTTTGATGTTCTTTTATAAGCAAACTCAATTGGACATTCACTGTCAGAACAGAGTGTATGAAGCTCATTGACATGACATAATCATATGAACGTAGATCAATGATAAAAGGTCAGCAAAGTTTCAAGTTTCATGGCTTACATATGTTTTGTGCTCAAAGAGAGACCCCCAGTGTCCTGGAAATCCAGTGAAGCCACACTATCAACGTCACGGCATCCTCCACATAGTGTCACTCTCTATCCAAAGGAGGGCAGTGTTTAACAAGAACAGAGTTTCAGTTAACCGTTGTCTCTCCATGTTTTGGTGAGAATGATTGACACATTCATTTCAGGAAACAATCAAAATGATGTTGACATGTTTTTTTCGCTGTAAATATAAAAATGTGATAAAGTAACATGTTTAGATACTTTAATCATGTATACCCCTTCAAACAATTATCAATTCATCAGTAGCCTAGCCTAAATCACATCCCAACAAATATTTAAGTACATTCATTTGAATGTATGAGCTCCAGCTGTGGTTAATAATTGTTTGTTGCCTCTACTCCTCTCTGTCCTCTTTCCTCCGTCCTCCTCTAGTCCTACGTCAGAGAGTATGGATTGTAATTATCAGGTCTCATCATCAGAGCTTTGTGTGGGCACCACTCCAGCCCTCTCAGTAGGTCAAAGATCTCTCACATTGTTTATATGTTTGAGGTGAGAGAGGAAAGAGAGGAGAGGGTTGTTCTGTTTGTACCTAAAACAAATACACGAGTTAGATTAAGAAACAAGTTAACAGCAACAAATTTGACACAAACAGATGGTTGGATGAAGCTTAGCCATACAGTGCCTTGCAAAATTATTCAGGCCCCTTGGATTTCTTCATTTTATTGTTTTACAAAGAGGGATTCAAATTTATTTAATTTTCATTTTTTGTTAGCAGTATACACAAAATAGTTTTCAATGTCAAACGGGTAGAACATTTTTATTTTTAAAGATGAAAAAGAAATCTAAGAACTAAAATATAGTCATTGCTTAAGAAGTAATCTCATTTGTTAAGGCAAGCCTAAATCAGTTCAGGAGTAAAATGTGGCTCATCAAATCACATAACAAGTTACATGGACTCACTCTGTGTGAAATAATGGGGGTTGACATGATTTTTAAATGACTAACCCTTCCTCTGTCCCCCATACACACAACATATGTAAGGTCCCCAAGTCAAGTACTGAATTTCAAGCACAGATTAATCTACAAAGACCAGGGAGCTTTTCAAAAGCCTCATTAAAAAGGGCAGTGATTGGTAGATGGGTAACAATAACAAATCAGACTTTGAATATCTCCTTAAGCATAGTCTAATTAATTATGATGTGCATTCTGTAATTAACCACCCAGTCACAGTCGTCCTGAACTGAGCTGCAGGACAAGAACGAAACTGCTCAGGGATGTTACCATGAGGCCATTGGCGATTTTAAAACAGCTACAGAATTCATTGGCTATGATGGGAGAGAACTGAGGATGGATCAACAACATTGTAGTAGCTCCAAAATAATGACCTAAATGACAGTGTGAAATGAAGAACACAAATTTACAAAATACAAATATTCCAAAACATGCAACAAGGCACTAAAGTAATACTGGCCTAAACGCAAAGCCCTATGTTTGGGACAAATCCAACACAACACATCACTGAATAACTACCTCCTTATTCTCAAGTATGGTGGTGGCTGCATCATGTTATGGGTATACTTGACATCAGCTAACGCTGGGGAGTTTTTCAGGATAAAAATAAATGTGAAAGGGCACAGGCAAAATCCTAGAGCAAAACCTGCTTCAGTCTGCTTTACATTTGAAGGGCTCCTGAGTGGCGCAGCGGTCTAAGGCACTGCATCTCAGTGCTAGAGGTGTCACTACAGACCCTGGTTCACTTCCAGGCTGTATCACAATTGGCTGTGATTGGGAGTCCCATAGGGCGGAGCACAATTGGCTAAGCGTTGTTAGGGTTTGGCTTGGGTAGGCAGCCATTGTAAATAAGAATTTGTTTTTAACCGACTTGCCTGGTTTAATAAATAAATACACTGGGAGAAGACAATAGCCTAAAATACAAGGCCAAATCTACACTGGAGTTGCTTACCAAGAAGACAGTGAATGTTATTAAGTGGCCAAGTTACAGTTTGACTTAAACCTGCTTGAAATAATATGGCAAGACATCTTAGCAGAGCTTGAAGTATTTTGAAAAGAATAATAGGCAAATATTGCACAATCCAGGTGTGGAAAGAAGTTAGAAACTTATCCAAGAAGACACACAGCTGTAATTGCTGGCAAAGGTGTTTCTAACATGTAGGGAGCTAAATAATTATGCAGCAACTCTATTTTAAGTAATTTCTATTAATACACAAAAATACATAAAAACATTTCTTCTGCTTTGACATTAGAGTATTTTGTGTAGATTGTTGATAAAAAAATGTAAATTAAATCCATTTTAATCCCACTTTGTAACACAATTTTTTAAAAGAAATCCAAGGAGTCTGAATACTTTTGTAAGGCACTGCATATACAGTATAATCTACAGCTACAGTTTGCATAAATGTTGTCCCTGAAAAGTGTCCCACTCCAAACCCTGCCTAGTATATCTAAGAAATGTGGGAGTGGTAAGGCTGTTCAGTCAGAAATAGAAATTCAGGAATTGCACTGTATCTATAACTTGCTTGGACTGTTCCTTTCTTTAAATGGCTGCTGTTGTCTGGTTCAACATGAGCAGGAAGTGTAGCGCTCCAAGTCAGCTCCAGGAAACGAGAAAAAACACCAAAAGCCCCTTTGTGTTGCCTTCCTTATTTACAATTGTTTACTGGCCACAACTACATTATCAGCATATATTTCTGACCCTGTCACAGGGTCATGTGCTGCGTAGGGATTCCAAACACAAAAAATACATAGAAATCACAGCCTCTCTGTGCAAATTTACTAGCCAGGCAGGCATTGGATGAGTCTTTCAAGGGTGGGAGGTAGAATTTAATTTGCTGCTTTTTCTACGAGTGCATGAAGGTGTCTTTGTCTCCAATGAATGGTTTGTGTTTTGATTAAATGTTCATCTGAAGTAAAAGAAACACTGAGCAATGATCTCATCGCTGGTGCTGTTTTCTGCAATGGAAACCATGTTTAGCTTTTCTCTGTCTACTTCTCTCTTCTTTCTCGATTTCTCGTCAGTGTAACGGACACTCAGCACTCCTTAGTGGCTTGAATGGGATCTTTAATGGGAACTCCAGTGAGAGGCCCTTAGCTGATATTTAATTACCTCAGGGCTCTGGAGCGGCTCCATACTTTTCTTCTCAGGCCCATTATGTGCTTAGCTGAGATGAGTAAGGAGGTCAGACCGGACTGGACCCAGGCCCAGCACAACTGACCAGGCCCACAAAGGTGGAACACTGACAAAACCTCACTCAGAAAGGCAAGGTCCACACAGGAGTACATCATTATCATTTTACCCTAAAATACATAGGAGGTAAATATCCACAAGGACATAGAGACATACATTAATGGATTGATGTGACCATATGCTCAGAGAGTGAATATGTGCACCTCCTCCTCCATCAAGGCCAGCTTAGATGAGATGCCATCTCTTCCACTTCCTCCCACAGAGCTGTGGGGATGGGGGGGTAGTGATAATCAGGAGATCAGGCCTGAGCCGACATGGTCCCACCCAGCTCTAATGGGTTCAGAAGAGGGTCGGAATTTGGGGGGCGAGATTATCCAGGGCCGAGGGGCAGGCAGGGCGTTTCTCTCCCTCAGGCTCCCATCTAGCATTGTCAGGAAGTGTAAAGGGCGACTAGTGTCATCATGAGGAGGTTCTCCAGAATACGACTAGCTACTGTCAGCCAGCCGCCCTGGAGCAACTGTCAAATCAGGGACAAAGCCCCAACCCACATGTCTCCCCCTGCTGTATCTCGATGTAAAGTGACAGATTTTTACAATGTTACAAAACATTCAGTCATTTGTAACAAAGTGGTTGTCCGTTATTTAACAGGCCCAGATACTGTATATATGTTGAGCAGTTGGCCTCAGGAGGATCAAGAGGGAAAAGAAAAGGGAGGGTTGATGTTCTGGGTTGGCAGAGGAACCATTCCTTCCTCTCTACCAATCATACTCCTTTCCTTTTGCTAAAGTGTTTCTCAAATTCAGTGTAGTAAAAATACATTTTGAGTTTTCAAGTCTTTGATAATGGACGTTTTAGATGCCTACTGGCGAGAAGTGATCTCCTAGGAACTGGAGCCTGCAGCTCCAGCCGTTCAGTGAGGGCTTTCTGAGGTAAAATATCTAAAGAGAGGCCCTTCGAAAGAGAAAATCAAACTACACTATAAACAAACATGTAAACACTGTCTCTCAGTGTTTCTTTAAATATTTTTGCATTCCTGCATTCCATCCCCCTGTTCTACAAAGTGTCATACAGAGCCTTTGATCTGATGTTCTTATAAGTTGATAAATGTCTTCAGGCTCTACAGCTCAGGAACAGCTAATTCTCTCCATATGTGTGTTTGTCTGTGTTTGTGTGCTGCATTAAGAGATGTTAAACCCATTGGCTCATATACTCCTAAATGATTATCATAAAAAAACTGCTTATTGGATCAACTTCTTTTAATAAGGTTGTTTATTAACCTACGTAAAAAACTGAGTTAAATTGCCTATTAATCATATTACTGTAGTGATTCACAATTGAGAGAGAGCCTACATCAGCATAAAATAGATGAAAAGCCCATAATCTGTAACCACAGCAGCCATTTATCACAAACACCAGCTTCTGTGGCATTATCACTGAAGGTGAGAGCTGGAAATATTCTTCAAATAATTTGAGGAGCTATTGTCATTCTCAATTGATTCTAAAAACCAACTTTGTTTACTTGCTGTTTGAGGTGAAGAAAAATGACTTTGAGAAGCTCCACAGCTCATTAGTGGTGGTGAATGAAGACAATAAGAAATACTATCCCCAAATGGACACATTCATAGGCCTACATTTGCACGCAGGCCAGTTAGATTAGTCCTACTTATACGTGCTTAATCTTGTGCGCGTCCTTACTCCACATTGACAGGAGCATTTCAAACAAAAGGTTTTTGTTTGACATGTTTTGTGTCATCAGGAAAAACCTCTATCAACCTTTGATACAGTCTGGAAATGAGGTTTGTCAGACTGCCTTAAAATAGTTTCAATCTTTGAAGCTTCTTGCTTGTCCGGTGTTTTCTGCACAGAGAGAATGAAGTGTTGTATCTGCAAATGTACACCTCAGTGCCCTCACAGACTGGACTTCCCTGGTTGCCTGACCCTGCTGAGACCCCTGTCACTATCTGCTCCTGCTCAGATCAGGCATAATAATAATTCAGATGACCATTATTCCCAGATCCCAGACAGTAGCCCACCCATCAACTCAAGATGGAACTTTGTATCCATTCACTGATTATTACAATATACTCAAAATTCACCTGAGCTTCATAGACTGGTCTTCCCTGGCTGTCTGACCATGCTGGGATAATTGTCACTATCTGATCCTGCTAAGACATGATGAGCATGGTATTGTGTACTGACTGTGCACCATGCCAGTGTAGCCTGTAGAGCTGTTTATACCATGTCAGTGTGAAAAGTGGGGAATTAGCTAGGGAAACTGACAGATCAACAACGTTACTTTGCTATACTGACTAATAAAAACTCACATTGAGCTGTCAAAAAAATGCTGTCCGCTGGTTTCATCAATTGATTCAGGTCTAGTGGGATTGAGGAAAAACGATTAGCTAAAGTTAGTGAGATAGCAAACGTTAGCCAACTTTTGGCTTGCTCTAATGGTACATCAACTAATGAAAACGAGCCAAGTGAATTTACTTCTGTTGAAACGGGACAAAAAGGCTACTAAAAATGTCCTACACACAACAGGTGTTAGATACAGCTACAGTTGAAGTCGGAAGTTTACATACACCTTAGCCAAATACATTTAAACTCAGTTTTTCACAATTCCTGACATTTAATCCTAGTAAAATTTCAATTGTAGGTCAGTTAGGATAACCACTTTATTTTAAGAATGTGAAATGCCAGAATAATAGGTAGAGAGTGATTTATTTCAGCTTTTATTTCTTACATCACATTCCCACTGGGTCAGAAGTTTACATACACTCTATTAGTATTTGGTAGCATTGACTTTAAATTGTTTAACTTGGGTCAAACATTTTGGGTAGCCTTCCACAAGCTTCCCACAATAAGTTGGGTGAATTTCGACCCATTCCTCCTGACAGAGCTGTAACTGAGCTAGGTTTGTAGGCCTCCTTGCTCGCACACACTTTTTCAGTTCTGCCAACACATTTTCTATGGGATTGAGGTCAGGGCTTTGTGATGGCTACTACAATACCTTGACTTTGTTGTCCTTAAGCCATTTGGCCACAACTTTGGAAGTATGCTTGGGGTCCTTGTCCATTTGGAAGACCCATTTGCGACCAAGCTTTAACTTCCTGACTGATGTCTTGGGATGTTGCTTTAGCATATCCACATAATTTTCTTTCCTCATGATGCCATTTATTTTGTGAAGTGCACCAGTCCTTCCTGCAGCAAAGCACCCCCACACCATGATGCTGCCACCTCCGTGCTTCACGGTTGGGATGGTGTTCTTCACAGTCGGGATGGTGTTCTTCGGCTTGAAAGCATGCGCCTTTCTCATTCCAAACATAACGATGGTCATTATGGCCAAACAGATCCATTTTGTTACATCAGACCAGAGGACATTTCTCCAAAAAGTACAATCTTTGTCCCCATGTGCAGTTGCAAACCGTAGTCTGGCTTTTTTTGGCGGTTTTGGAGCAGTGGCTTCTTCCTTGCTGAGTGGCCTTCAGGTTATGTCGATATTGGACTCGTTTTACTGTGGATATAGATACTTTTGTACCTGTTTCGTCCAGCATCTTCACAAGGTCCTTGCTGTTTTTCTGGGATTGATTTGCACTTTTCGCACCAAAGTGCATTCATCTCTAGGGGACAGAACGTGTCTCCTTCCTGAGCCGTGTGACGGCTGCGTGGTCCCATGGTGTTCATACTTGCGTGCTATTGTTTGTACAGATGAACGCGGTACCTTCAGGCATTTGGAAATTGCTCCCAAGGATGAACCAGACTTGTGGAGGTCTACAATTTATTTTCCTGAGGTCTTGGATGATTTCTTCTGATTTGCCATGATGTCAAGCAAAGAGGCACTGAGTTTGAAGGTAGGCCTTGAAATACATCCACAGGTACACCTCGACTTGACTCAAATTACGTCAATTAGCCTATCAGAAGGTTTGAAAGCCATGAAACAATTTCTGGAATTTTCCAAGCTGTTGGAACTCCCACTCCCGGATCCGGGAGAATTGTCATCAACTGACACTAATTAGCATAACAAAAAATATTACTAGAAAATATTCATATTCATGAAATCACAAGTGAAATATATTGAAACACAGCTTAGCCTTTTGTTAATCACCCTGTCATCTCAGATTTTGAAATTATGCTTTACAGCCAAAGCAAGACAGGCATTTGTGTAAGTTTATCGATAGCCTAGCATAGCATTATGCCTAGCTAACAGCAGGCAGCTTGGTCACGAAAATCAGAAAAGCAATCAAATTAAATCGTTTACCTTTGATGAGCTTTGGATGTTTTCACTCAGGAGACTCCCAGTTAGACAGCAAATGTTCATTTTGTCCCATAAAGATTATTTTTATAGCCGAAATACCTCCGTTCGTACTTCACGTTTGGTTGTGAAATCCACCGGAAACTGTGGTCACGACAACGGCGAAAAATATTCCAAATTAGATCCATAATATCGACAGAAACATGGCAAACGTTTTTTTATAAACAATCCTCAAGGTGTTTTTCAAATATCTATTCGATAATATATCAACCGGGACAGTTGGCTTCTTAGTAGGAAAGAGAGAAACAATGGTCGCATTTGTCTATTACGCACAAATCACTCTTAGAGCCTCCAGCTGACCACTGACAAAATGTTGTCGTTCAGGCTCATTTTTCAAAATAAAAGCCTGAAAGTATGTATTGTGACACTAGACATATTAGGGAAGCCATAGAAAAAGGAATCTGGATGATATCCCATTCACTGCTCAATAGGGACGCATAGGAACGCAGAGCTTTCCAAATAAGAGTCCCTTCCTTATCGGATTTTTCTCAGGCTTTCGCCTGCAATATCAGTTCTGTTAAACTCACAGACAATATTTTTACAGTTTTGTAAATTTTAGAGTGTTTTCTATCCTAAGCTTTCAATTATATGCATATTCTAGCATCTTGTTCTGACAAAATAGCCCGTTTACTTTGGGAACGTTATTTTTCCAAAAATGAAAATACTGCCCCCTAGTTTCAAGAGGTTTTAATTAAAAGCACAGTCAACTTAGTGTATGTTAACTTCTGACCAACTGGAATTGTGATACAGTGAAATAATCTGTTTGAAAACAATTGTTGGAAAACTGACTTGTGTCATGCACCAACTTGCAATGTCCTAACCAACTTGGCCAAAACTATAGTTTGTTAACAAGAAATTTGTGGAGTGGTTGAAAAACGAGTTTTAATGACTTCAACCTAAGTGTATGTAAACTTCCGACTGCAACTGTACCTGACAGATAGCTAGAGACTAACATTAGAGCCGAACTGGCTGTGGTAGCTACTAGCTAGCTAGCTAGTTCATTATCTTCAGACATAACTTCAGCCGAGAGGTAATATAACATTACTGTAGCTAATGTTACATGTCAATTACACTACTTGCTCAGCACTGGGAATAAATATTTTTTTTCTGTTAAGTCAAACAGCAGTTACCTTGCCAGGTATATCAATCAAATATAGAGTAGCCAGTTTCTGCTCTGTTTGCTTCTACAACTCTGAGAAAAGGCGCCTTTCAGAAGCTTTGCCTTCACACAGCCTGTCTGCACACTCTATGGTGTCTGCTCAGTCCTAAATTCAGCCGGCAGACTCCGCCAATCAGCCTACCTGACTGCTCTGAGGCGTCTGTATGGTCCTAAAGCACACTGATACAGCTTGTAGTATAATAGTGCAATGATAAAACTGGGGGGGACAAAAATGCCATTTTAAAATATGAGGGGAACATGTCCCCCCCGTCCCCAGAGAAAATTGCATACTGCATTATGTCCTTCTGACCAATCCCTTGGACATAAAATAGGTTTGTTTGGATTGCACTAAGGTGGAGTGAATGGGAGGGTGATATGAGTTGGAGGGTTTGTAGTGGTGATTGAGGGTGACAGAATAATTCAGATAACTGGATAATTGGCTGGTGGGTTTCAATAGAGGGTGCAGTTACTGTGGAGGGGTGGTGCGCATTGTGGTGAATGGCAGACCTCTATTGATCTCTCTTTCCAGTCTTGGCCTCTCATCTCACACAGGCAGGCAGGTGACTGTGCAGTCTCTCCTTCAAATGCATTACATCACCCAGGTATGATAATGTCGTTGTTCAGTCACGACCTCGTGAAGCATAAGATATTACAGTTTTGAATGTCCCGTTGGTAGTTGAATCTTCTGCGTAGGTCATCGATTTTATTTTCCAAAGATTGCATGTTTGCTAGCAGAATGGAAGGCAGTGTGGCTTTATTTGATCGCCTACGAATTCTCAGAAGGCAGCCCGCCGGACCCTTTTTCTCCGCCTTCTCTTCACGCAAATGAAGGGGATCTGGCCCTGCTCCCGGGAAAGCAGTATGTCATTCTTGTCGGGCTCGTTGGACTCTTTAAAGGAAAAAATGGATTCTGCCAGTTCGTGGTGAGTAATTGCAGTTCTGATGTCCAGAAGTTATTTTTGGTCATAAGAGACGGTAGCAGACAAAATAAGTTACAAACAATGCAAAGAAACAAACAAAAACACAATTGTATAGGAACACGGAAGACTTCAGCCTTCTTCTCTGGCACCATTTTAGCAATGCAGGCCCTGAGAAATCTCTTCCCTCCTTTGATGGACTTATCTCTCCCACTCAAACGTTTTCACAGAGTGTGTTAGGGTCTTGGTTCAACTATAGCGCTGCAATCGATTTATTGATGCTCACTAATGACTTGTTTAAGGATGTGTATATCTTTCTGCTGTGCACAAGTCTGTACTGGAAACCAGGCTATCCTGTGTGCAGTGCAATATATCAACAGGCACATGGAGCTCGTCTTCTTTGAAATCTAGATTTGAAAGAAAGTGCAAGTCTCAAGGAAACCAGAAGATAGGAAAAGCAGGCTGCTTTCACAACACTTTTCAGAGGATGGAGTGTTTGAAGAGAAATACAGTCAGCATCAGAGCAATGTGATGTTCTCCAGACCGAAGCATCAGACTCTTAGGGCAATATCATCTTCAGATTGATGGAGATCATTGTACAAAATAATAATGTGGATGGTCATTATGGTATCTGTTAGTATAGTATATGCTTGTGGTCAGTGGCGGACTTACCATTAGGCAGAAGAGGCAATTGCATCAGGCCTCACATCATCAAGGGGCCTCATGAGCTGGGCATAATTGTTTATTTGTTTACTAGTAATATATATATATATAATTTCTCCACTTGAGGCTTCTCTCGAGGCGCGATTAAGATTACATTATCTAAGTTAAAAAATGATTTAGTAAAAAAGACAGGTACTGCTAATAATACTCCCTTCGTCATTGTGGCAGAGAGTACATCAATCAAATCAAATTTTCGTACATCAGCTGACATCTCAAAGTGCTGTACAGAAACTCAGCCTAAAACCCCAAACAGCAAGTGTAACAGTATAACTTTAGACCGTCCCCTCGCCCATACCCGGGCGCGAACCAGGGACCCTCTGCACACATCAACAACAGTCACCCACGAAGCATCGTTACCCATCGCTCCACAAACGCCGCGGCCCTTGCAGAGCAAGGGGAACCACTACTTCAAGGTCTCAGAGCAAGTGACGTCACCGATTGAAACGCTATTTAGCGCGCACCGCTAACTAAGCTAGCCGTTTTACATCCGTTACACAAGCAATGCAGGTGTAGAAGCACAGTGGCTAGGAAAAACTCCCTAGAAAGGCCAAAACCTAGGAAGAAACCTAGAGAGGAACCAGGCTATGTGGGGTGGCCAGTCCTCTTCTGGCTGTGCCGGGTGGAGATTATAACAGAACATGGCCAAGATGTTCAAATGTTCATAAATGACCAGCATGGTCCAATAATAATAAGGCAGAACAGTTGAAACTGGAGCAGCAGCACGGCCAGGTGGACTGGGGACAGCAACGAGTCATCATGTCAGGTAGTACTGAGGCATGGTCCTAGTGCTCAGGTCCTCGGAGAGAGAGAAATAAAGAAAGAGAGAAAGAGAGAATTAGAGAGAGCACACTTAAATTCACACAAGACACAGAATAGGACAGGAGAAGTACTCCAGATATAACAAACTTACCCTAGGCCCCGACACAAACTACTGCAGCATAAATACTGGAGGCTGAGACATGTACTTGCCTTCAGAAAGTATTCATACCCCTTGACTTATTACATATTTTGTTTTGTTACAGTCTGAATTCAAAATGGATTAAATCAATTTTTTTCATTCAGCCACAAAAGCATTAGTTAGGTCAGGCACTGATGTTGGGCCATTAGCCCTGGCTCTCAGCATTCAAATCAAATCAAATCAAATGTATTTATATAGCCCTTCGTACATCAGCTGATATCTCAAAGTGCTGTACAGAAACCCAGCCTAAAACCCCAAACAGCAAACAATGCGGGTGTAAAAGCACGGTGGCTAGGAAAAACTCCCTAGAAAGGCCAAAACCTAGGAAGAAACCTAGAGAGGAACCGGGCTATGTGGGGTGGCCAGTTCTCTTCTGGCTGTGCCGGGTAGAGATTATAACAGAACATGACCAAGATGTTCAAATGTTCATAAATGACCAGCATGGTCGAATAATAATAAGGCAGAACAGTTGAAACTGGAGCAGCAGCACAGTCAGGTGGACTGGGGACAGCAAGGAGCCATCATGTCAGGTAGTCCTGGGGCACGGTCCTAGGGCTCAGGTCCTCCGAGAGAGAGAAAGAAAGAGAGAATTAGAGAGAGCATATGTGGGGTGGCCAGTCCTCTTCTGGCTGTGCCGGGTGGAGATTATAACAGAACGTGGCCAAGATGTTCAAATGTTCATAAATGACCAGCATGGTTGAATAATTCATCCCAAAGGTTTTCGATTGGGTTGAGGTCAGGGCTCTGTGCAGGCCAGTCAAGTTCAGTCAAATATTTCTGTATGGACCTCGCTTTGTGCACAGGGGCATTGTCATGCTGAAACAGGAAAGGGCCTTCCCCAAACTGTTGCCCCAAAGTTGGAAGCAAAGAATTGTCTAGAATGTCATTGTATGCTGTAGCTTTAAGATTTCCCTTCACTGGAACTAAGGGGCCAAGCCCGAACCATGGACAAAAAACAGCCCCAGGCCATTATTCCTCCTCCACCAAACTTTACAGTTGGCACTATGCATTGGGGTAGGAAGCCTTCTCCTGGGATCCGCCAAACACAGATTTGTCTATCGGACTGCCAGATGGTGAAGCTGGACTCATCACTCCAGAGTTTCCATTGCTCCAGAGTCCAAAGGCGATGAGCTTTACACCACTCCAGCCAACACTAGGCATTGCACATGTTGATCTTAGCCTTGTCTCAGCCATGGAGACCCATTTCATGAAGCTCCCGATGTACAGTTATTCTGCTGATGATGCTTCCAGAAGCAGTTTGGAACTCGGTAGTGAGTGTTGCAGAGGACAGATGATTTTTACGTGCTACGCGCTTCAGCACTCAGCGATCCCGTTCTGTGAGTTTATGTGGTCCACTTCGCTGCTGAGACGTTTTTGCTCCTGGACGTTTCCAGCTCGAGCAGGGCAGAGGTTTTACAAATGGACTTGTTGGAAAGGTGGCATCCTACGACAGTGCCATGTTGAAAGTCTATGGAAAGTGCATGGCTGTGTGCTCGATTTTATGCACCTGTCAGCAACGGGTGTTGCTGAAATAGCCGAATCCACTAATTGTATATATAGTGTATCATATGCCCCAGTCCATAGGAAGGATCACCCAAGTGAAGTAATCCTGTGGATGTCACATAGGCCTACTCTCTCTCCCTGCTAACTTCAACTCAGAGAACTGTGCAGCGTCATCACTATAATTAAACCTGTTTTTGTGACAATAATTGTGAGAAATAAACTAACAAGAAAATGTGGGCAATACATCTACCCACCTTACATCATGCCTCCTGTGGCATCTGTTTCTGCAACGTTAGTTTGAGCATAGGACTACACATTCCCTGTCAATAACTTTACAATAACTGTTTGTACTTCCAAGTACAGCTTGCATGCCAAAGCCCATTTGGGTATTGAGGAGGGGGTGAATGGGAGACATTTCTATTCCAACTCTCAAGACGTGAGAGGCGCACACAGCTGAAAATCCCCCTTCTCCCTCCACCCACCCTTCCCCCGTTGCTCTTTGAAGCCCAAACAGCACATTGCTCCCTGCTGCCATAGCAGCTCCTAGTTGAGTGTGTGTCAGTCTGTGTTTGCACCCGTGGATAAACTCTCGAAGAGTGCTCAACAGGAGTTAGTAGGCTACAAAGCTGTGGCGCATGGTATCGTTGCCTGTTTTTTCCACTTCTCCAAAAAGTCCTGAAGAAGTCACGGCCCCGGGTCGGGTGGAAGTCTTCTTCATCCTCATTGGTTTGTCCACACCCCTCTAGAGATAAGGAAGCAAGCCTTCCGCTTCTCTCGCAGCAGAGGGAGAAAGTGACACTCGTGAAACTGGAGGGCAAATGACAAAGGAGCTGCATTGCGTGAACAAGTCTCTTGGATATTTATTGTGTCATTTGCCTATTTCTGATGAAGTAATTCGCTGAACTAATTTCCTTTTTTATTGAATCGACATTTTCATTTAAAATTCGGATTCAAAGATTTGGAGCGACTTCGGCTGATAGACTGACTACCTACCCTGGCGGCAGACATGTATGTTGATTTTGTGTTTACCTTGTGGTTTGTCCTAAGTAGCATATGGCATTTAGGTGTGAATTTAAGAAGTGTGTGTATTTATTTTCCCGATATTTGATATAGTCTTCTGCATAGCCCGGCTACTGCAATACAGTAAATCACGTGAAACACAATTTTGCAACCATTCAATCACTCAACGGACTGCATGTAGACTAGAGACTATAGATAGGCCTGGCTATTTAGTGAGATGTTTCCTTTTAAAAATAAATTGTGGTCTACTTTGTGTTGGTGGAATCCTCCAGTAGATTGTCATGGGTGACGAGGCAGTGACCCATGATGAGTGCAGGGTAGACGGAGGGCTCATTGTTGCTCAGCGTTATGATGACAAAGAGAGTATTGTATGTAAACTGAGATTTGTTTGATATTTGAAATGAATGCGATAGAGATGCTTGGTAGCCACGGGTATTTAGTAACACAAGCCGCGGGAAAGAATCCTTGGCTTTTTATGAAACAGAGGGCGACACACTATATAGCCTGTCAGTGCACCATATGATAATCTGTTTATAGAATCCAATATATTGTAAGTGTTAGTGTATCAGCTGTCTGTCAGAATCACTTGACGCTACACTAACATTTTGTTTCATTTTATCTCCATTGCTGTTGCTTGCCGATTTCCCTTAGCTAATCTCCTACAATCTAATCCATTTGTTGACTTTTTTTTCTATGTCGATGCAAGGGAATGTCTCCATCTGCAAATGATGAAACCTTGTTTACATTGGCCGCAGATTCTAAGTTTTCATAGCCAGAATAAGCATCTGGATAAAATGGACAAGCACATCCCATGTTTGGAGTGAAGCCATTGCTAGATAATGTCCTGCATGTAAGCCGAAACAGTTACAACTTTCCAGAAACCGTCTTAAATTCCGTGTAATAGAAGCCTAACACGAATAATCATGATGTCATTGATGCTGCTGACTAACTACATGTAACTGCCAAAATAAAGGAAACCCCCAACATAAAGCGTCTTAAAAGGGCAATGCACGTTGGCATATATTCTACATGTGTCTGGAACTCTATTGGTGGGATGTGACACCATGCTTCCACGAGAAATTCCATCATTTGGTGTTTTGTTGGTGATCGAAAACGCAGTCTCAGGCGTCGCTCCAGAATATCCCAGATGTGTTAAATTGGGTTGAGATCTGGTGACTGAGACACACACCCTATGCTCCTTTGAGACCCCTCTTTCAAAGTCACAGATCTCTTCTAGCCATGATAGCCACAATATTGGGCAACTGGGCATTTTTATACATGACCCTAAGCATGGATGTTAATTGCTTAATTGTCTCAGGAATCGCACCTGCTTTCAATATACTTTGTCCCTCATTTAATATATTTTGGCAGTTACCTGTATGTTAATATATTTGAGAGGGTTATATTCCTATTGTTACAGTTATGGCCTATGAACAAAATGTAGGCATAACTCTCTCGATATGATCTTGTTGGCTATGTTTTATCCAATGGCCAGCTCAGCCCCGCGCCTCTTCTGGAAGTAGTAGCCCCAGTCTGAACAGAGTGTGGGAAACTCTGCCTTCTGGGTAGTACCAAGCCAGGGCCACACAATCTGCCCTTTGTGCAAGGGCTTGACCGCCGTCAGGGGGCTTAATTTAGCCAATGATTCGATCAACAAAAACAATTACGATAAAAGGGATATAGACAGGGAAGTAGGATAGGAGTGTTTTTCTCTCAGTGGGCTGTACACACACACACACACAAGAGGCTGGCCAGGCTGTCATGGCAGTGAAAAATCCCTCTGCCTTCAGAAATAGGTTTGTTGTTAACGTGATAGCGTGAAGTGGTTTTGTAGAGACTGGTTGTGGGAGGAATGAGTGGTGTAATGTTTGGGATATGAGGATGGCTGTGTACCCCATGTGTAAGACCAACACTGACCTACACACGTCCCCTGTGCCCACAGTAGAGCTAGATGATATGGTCAAAAATCCATAGCACCATAAATTTACCCTTTTTGTTTTTTTTTGTTGCAATAATTATACATTTATTTTTTGGGGAGGTGTTCAGTTACTCTCCGTTAGCGCCCTTTTTACACCATGTACAGGAATTGCCACAATATATTAGCCTAAGTTATTTGGTTACCAGGTGATCCAGCATATGATTAATAAGATGATGAAACACTTCTACAGAAAGAGACCTGTATTTTAAACATGCATTTATTTCTTCAGATTGAAATGCAATAGTATTTAATCCAAGTTCAAGTATATTGGTGTTTGGTAATTGCAGCATATTATTTGCTCCAAATGCAATCAAAATGTAGGCATAACTTTTTGCTAAATTTATATTTAACTTTATTACAATACATACCAATGGCGAGGTGAAGTCGATGTCCAAGACACTGCAACCTCATCCACCAGTTTAGGTTGGTGGCTTTAAAGATGTTTGCCCCACTGTCCATTGTGATGCACACCTGCTTCTCCTCTGGCGGATCCCAGGCTGCTAACGAGTCCCACAGCCCCTGGGATATTATCTCTGCAGTGTGGTCCTCTGGAAAGTGGGCGGTCTGCAAGCACCTGCTGCGCAGTCCAGTCAGCAACGATGTAGTACAGTGTCAATGACATATAGGGCTCCACTTGTTCTCGTGATATGGTGCACCTGTTTTGGCATGACATTTCCTGTACATGGCATTTTGTAATTCTTGTCCAGAGTGTAAACCATCTACTTGAACCTACTTTGTTGAATTTGGGGCCATGTCTTTTGGGATGTGGTACATTATAGCATCTTATTTCATTCCCTCAGTACGTGTTTTGCATAGGGAGTTGTGTTTGCAAAATATTCCATAATGGGTTGTTGCCTGGGCTTTGCTCTTGTTATGATGCTTGTTAGCCTCTGCCCAATTTGTTTTGTTTTCATGCTGTATTAACATGGCTGTGTTTCAAATGGTGAAATAAGTTGCTTGTGACCTGTGTTGTTGCTATAGTATTTTGTGTCATTTCAATAATCTCAAACAACTGATCCTTTTGCGGTAATTATTTCTGGGACTGCATTTTCTTCGTCTCTGTTCATATCTCCCCCTAACGAACGAGGCTACTCGCAACATCACTTGGGAGAATTGCCAACAACAGGTGTGGGAAGTATGGGATAGAACACTGCTCTGATTGGCTGCTGTAGTCTTGGTTCAAATGAAACGGCATAGATGGACGTGTTAAGCTCTAGTACAGAGTGTGCGGGGGCACCGGTTAGTTGAGGTAGTATGTACATGTAGGTAGAGTTATTAAAGTGACTATGCATAGATATCAACCGAGAGTAGTAGCGGAGTGGGGGGTGCAATGCAAATAGTCTGGGTAGCCATTTGATTAGATGTGCAGGAGTCTTATGGTTGAGGGGTAGAAGCTGTTTAGAAACTTCTTTGACCTAGAATTGGTGCTCCGGCACCGCTTGCCGTGTGGTAGCAGAGAGAACAGTCTATGACTAGGGTGGCTGGAGTCTGACTATGTTTAAGGCCTTCCTCTGACACCGCCTGGTATAGAGGTCCTGGATGGCAGGAAGCTTGGCCCCAGTGACGTACTGGGCCGTTTGCACTACCCTCTGTAGTGCCTTGCGGTCAGAGGCCGAGCAGTTGCCATACCAGGCAGTGATGTAACCAGTCAGGATGCTCTCAATGGTGCAGCTGTATAACCTTTTTGCGGATCTGAGGACCCATGCCAAGTCTTTTCAGTCTCTTGAGGGGGAATAGGTTGTGTCGTGCCCTCTTCACGACTGTCTTGGTGTGCTTGGAACATGATAGTTTGTTGGACACAAAGGAACTTGAAGCTCTCAACCTGCTCCTTTACTGCCCCATTGATGAGAATGGGCGTGTGCTCAGTCCTTTTTTTCCTGTAGTCCACAATCATCTCCTTTTGTCTTCATCACGTTGAGGTTGTTGTCCTGGCACCACACGGCCAGGTCTCTGATAGGCTGTCTTGTCTGTGATCAGGCCTAACACTGTCGTGTCATCGGCAAACTTAAAGATGGCGTTGGTGTCGTGCTTGCCCGCGCAGTCATGAGTGAACAGGGAGTACAAGAGGGGACTGGGCACACACCCCTGTGGGGCCCCTTGGGTTGAGGATCAGCATGGCGGATGTGTTTTTACCTACCCTTACCACCTGGGGGGGGCTTGCAGAGAGAGGTGTTTAGTCCCAGGGTCCTTAACTTACTGATGAGCTTTGAGGATACTATAGTGTTGAACGCTGAGCTGTAGTCAATTAATAGCATTCTCACATAGGTGTTCCTTTTGTCCAGGTGTGAAAAGGCAGTGTGGAGTAGATCTGTGGATCTGTTGGGGCGGTATCCAAATTGGAGCAGGTCTAGGGTTTCTGGGATAATGGTGTTGATGTGAGCCATGACCATCCTTTCAAAGCACTTCATGGCTACAGACGTGACTGCTACGGGTTGGTAGTCATTTAGGCAGGTTACCTTAGTGTTCTTGGGCACAGGGACAATGGTGGTCTGCTTAAAACATGTTGGTATTACAGACTCGGACAGGGAGAAGTTGAAAATGTCAGTGAAGACTTGCCAATTGGTCTGTGCATCCTCACAGTACACGTCCTTGTAATCCGTCTGGCGCTGCGGCCTTGTGAATGTTGACCTGTTTAAAGGTCTTACTCACATCGGCTGTGGAGAGTATGATCACACAGTTTTCCGGAACAGCTGGTGTTCTCATGTGTTCCGGGATTCCTCAGATGGCATTGAGGAATACACCACATCAGTCATTGGCTACATCAGTAAGTGCATCAATGACGTCGTCCCCACAGTGACCGTACATACATACCAGAAGCCATAGATTACAGGCAACATCCGCACTGAGCTAAAGGCTTGAGCTGCTGCTTTCAAGAGCGGGATTTACTCTACAAGTTGTAGAAGGTGTTCCACAGGGATACTTGCCCTTGTGGACTCCAGTGCATCCCACAGTTGTTTTAAGTTGGCTGGATGTGCTTTTGGTGGTGGAACATTCTTGATATACACGGGAAACTGTTGAGTGTAAAAAAATAAAAAAAACAGCAGTGTTGCAATTCTTTACACAAACCGGTGTGCCTGGCACCTACTACCAAACCCTGTTCAAAGGCACTTAAATATTGTCATGCCCATTCACCCTCTGAATGGCACACATACACAATCAATGTCTCAACTGTCTCGGGATTAAAAATGATTCTTTAACCTGTCTCCTCCCCTTAATCTACACTGATTTGAAGTGGATTTAACAAGGGACATCAATAAGGATCAAAGCTTTCAGCTGGATTCACCTGGTCAGGTGTTCATCATGTTTTCTATACTCGGGGTACACAATTCTTTTGATACTAGGGTCAAGGAGAAACAGAACTGAGATGAGTCTTTTGATTTTAGGATGATTCAATTTTATGCACCTGGTTTCAGGCCAGAGCCCTTTTTAGGGTTCTTGAATGACCATCCGCGTACATAAAATACATGGCCTGACTGTCAACCTTAGTAGGGTGCAATTGGCCTCTCCCAGCATGCCCTCTGCTCCTCAACACCAGGGCCCTCGGCAGTTGATGACTTCCTCTGGGTGGCTGTGTTCGGAAGTTGGAATGCCAATTAAATGTCCTCTCTCTCTCTCTCTCTCACATGCACATCACACACAAATGCACCCAAACTCACCCGCAGGGTAATTGCTTGTGTACACCGTCATATCTACCACTTAAAAAAAAAATGATGGATGCAATTAGTGTTTGTAGTTGAGTTTGGCTTTTGTTGAGTGTTGGTTCACTTTCAATCATTACTTGACAATACTAATCTCTTTATCATTTCATTGGCACAAACCCTCAAGAGACTCTGCTACATTGGGAGAACAATGAATGCTCTAATCAGAACAACTTAGAAGCCACAGAGTGCAGGGTAGACCAGCCCAGTCTATTTCAGAACTCTGTGCTATGAGGCAGCCGAACTCGCAGAGAAAAGAAGAGACCACAGTGTAGTTGTCAAGCTCCCTGAGCTTTTTCAAACGGGAAGCAGCAGGATTTACAGTTATGTGGTGGTGATTAGAGGTTGACCGATTCTGATTTTTCAACGCCGATACCGATTTATTGGAGGACCAAAGAAATTCCGATACCGATTTGAATCGGCTTATTTATTTTAATTATTTAAATGTATTTATTTTATTATTTTTGAATTGTTTTTTAAAATTAGTTTTATTTGTAATAATGACAATTACAACAATACTGAATGAACAGTTATTTTAACTTAATACATCAATAAAATCAATTTAGCCCCAAATAAACAATGAAACATGTTAGTTTTTGCATTATTTAAGCCAAATTTAAGTGTTGGAGAAGAAAGTAAACGTGCAATATGTGCCTTGTAAGAAAGCTAACATTTAAGTTCCTTGCTCAGAACATGAGAACATATGAAAGCTAGTGGTTCCTTTTAACATGAGTCTTTAATATTCCCAGGTAAGAAGTTTCTATTTCTCACTATATGATTTGTATTTCATATACTTTTGACTATTGGATGTTCTTATAGGCACTTTAGTATTGCTAATGTAACAGTATAGCTTCCGTCCCTCTCCTGGGCTACAACCAGGAACACCGACAACAGCCACCCTCGAATCAGCATTACCCATGCAGAGCAAGGGGAACAACTACTCCAAGTCTCAGAGCGAGTGACGTTTGAAACACTATTAGCGCGCACCCCGCTAACCAGCTAGCCATTTCACATCGGTTACACCAGCCTAATCTCAGGAGTTGGAATGCTTGAAGTCATGCACAGCGAAAAGCTGCTGGCAAAACACATGAAAGTGCTGTTTGAATTAATGCTTACGAGCCTGCTGCTGCCTACCATCGCTCAGTCAGACTGCTCTATCAAATCTTAGACTTAATTATAACATAACATACACAGAAATACGAGCCTTAGGTCATTAATATGGTCGAATCCGGAAACTATCATCTCAAACAAAACGTTTATTCTTTCAGTGAAATACGGAACCGTTCCGTATTTTATCTAACGGGTGGCATCCCTAAGTCTAAATATTCCTGTTACATTGCACAACCTTCAATGTTATGTCATAATTACGTAAAATTCTGGCAAATTAGTTAGCAATGAGCCAGGCTGCTCAAACTGTTGCATATACCCCGACTCTGAGTGCAATGAACGTGAGAGAAGTGACACAATTTAACCTGGTTAATATTGCCTGCTAACCCGTATTTCTTTTAGCTAAATATGTAGGTGTGAAAATGTATACTTCTGTGTATTGATTTTAAGAAAGGCATTGATGTTTAAATAAAGGTGTTCAATTTTATTTATTTTTTAATTAATGGAATTCATTGCCCTTGACAATCAACCGATCTCTGTTGTGGGTGATGTTGGCTTTTGCGACTGGTCTAGCACCGGTATACACTAATGTTACCAAGTGTGCTATTGTTCAGATGTTGCCCTTCCGGAGTTACAGTAATAGCATCACTACTATTAGCTTCACGACATATACTATGGAACGCCGTTTGGCTCTTTGCGTGTCAAAAAAGATGCACGCCAAATAACACTGACGCATTAAATAAGCTTTTAATTTGACACGTCAAATAACACTGTTCTATTACAGAATGTTGTGGGTTTTGAATTTGCACTTGCAAGCCAAGCGCCACTAATATCAGTAGCACTGTCAAAGCTGTACAAACGTCTGCAAACACCGGCCACAAACGATGTGTTTACTATACCCCGTTGGTAATAAAGCATTATTTGTTTGACCACAACTTCTGGGGTAGCTAGCTAGATTTAGCTTGGTACCTAGATGGCACCAATACAACCTTCCTGAAAACAATGACTAGTAGAAACTGCAGTCATTTTCACTATTCTTAGCATTGATTTGGGAATCCTTGTAAGTATTAGCTAGGTAGCCACTTGTTGTTCGACTATTGAAATTGAACTTCAGTTCATGAAAATAAATAGCTAGCCAGCTACTTAACCCAGTTGCCCAAAGCTAACCTTATAAGCAGCCAGCTAGTGTCATCTGGCCAGTGAGGCTTGACCAGACCGGGTTATGTGTTGTGAAGCTAGCCACAATAAGGATTAGGCACAATAGTGGAATTTGCGGTTTGCCTTCAAAATAAAAGTACCTATTTGAAAGTGATGCAAAAGGTTACAATTGGTGGAGTCATGCCATATTTAGACTAGATAGTGTTCGAAAAGGTTGGAATGTGAAGCAATGAAATGGGGCATCAGTCTACTCTGACACCCACAGAACACAAATGTGAAGTGTTTAGGCAAATATTAGCGTTGTAGCTCTTATTGTGGGACTGTGACTGTGTGAATTCGTATTTATTTTTTATTTAACCTTTTATTTAACCAGGTAGGCCAGTTGAGGAAAAATATTAAGCAAATCAGTGTGACAAAAACATCAGAGTTACACATGGGATAAATAAACGTACAGTCAATAACACAATAGAAAAATCTGTTTACAGTGTGTGCAAATGAAGTAAAGAGGTAAGGCATTAAATAGTCCATAGTGGCGAAGTAATTACAGTTTAGCAATTAACACTGGAGTGATAGATGTGCAGATGATGATGATGTGCAAGTAGAAATACTGGTGTGCAAACGAGCAGAAAAACAAATATGGGGATGAGGTAGGTAGTTGGTTGGATGGGCTGTGTACTGTACAGTTGCAGCGATCAGTAAGCAGCTCTGATAGCTGATGCTTAAAGTTAGTGAGATAGAAGTCTCCAACGTCAGTGATTTTTGTAGTTTGTTCCATTCATTGCCAGCAGAGAACTGTAAGGACAGGCGGCCAAAGTAGGTGTTGGTTTGGGGATGACCAGTGAAATATACCTGCTGGAGTGCGTGCTACAGGTGGGTGTTTCTATGGTGACCAGTGAGCTGAGATAAGGCAGAGCTTTACCAGGCAAAGACTTAAATGACCTGGAGCCAGTGGGTTTGGCGACGAATATGAAGCGAGGACCAGCCAACGAGAGCATACAGGTTGCAGTGGTGGGTTGTATATAGGGCTTTGGTGACAAAAACGGATGTCACTGTGATAGACTGCATCCAATTTGCTCAGTAGAGTGTTGGAGGCTATTTTGTAAATGAGCTCGCCTAAGTCATTGATCGGTAGGATAGTGTGTTTTACGAGGGTAGGTTTTGGCAGCATGAGTGAAGGAGGCTTTGTTGCGAAATATTTAATTTTGGATTGGAGATGCTTAATGAGTCTGGAAGGAGAGTTTACAGTCTAGCCAGACACCTAGGTATTTATAGTTGTCCACATATTCTAAGTCAGAACCGTCCAGAGTAGTGGATGCTAGTCGGGCGGGCGTGTGCGTGCGTGCGGGCATCGATCGGTTGAAGAGCATGCTTTTAGTTTTACAAGCATTTAAATGCAGTTGGAGGCCACGGAAGGAGTGTTGTATGGAAAATAACATCCCCAGTTAGCCTATTGTGTGTATTGAAATGTATATTGCACTGTACAGCTTTACCTAACACCCTCACTACACTGCTCGCGTTGTGTGTGTGTGAGCCTTGCAAAGTAAATTTAGAAATCTATATTATTGTACCCACACTGCTCGCGCACATCAACGTTGCCAAGGGCTAAAATAGAAGTAATTTCTATTTGTGATGCAGATTGCACTGCAAGTCCTGCCTCTCCCATCTCCTCAGCAGATACCCACATGCCATCTCCTCATTGGTTATACCCACGTGGGTGATTGAAAGATGAATTGTGTTTTGGTCGTCGTGGTAATACTGAAAGTTTAGATGCCAATCACCATATACAGTGGGGAGAACCAGTATTTGATACACTGCTGATTTTTGCAGGTTTTCCTACTTACAAAGCATGTAGAGGTCTGTAATTTGTATCACAGGTACACTTCAACTGTGAGAGATGGAATCTAAAAATCCAGAAAATCACATTGTATGATTTTTAAGTAATTAATTTGCATTTTATTGGTCAAGAATTTGCAAATAAATTCATAAAAAAATCCTACAATGTGATTATTTAGATTTTTTTTCCTTCTTATTTTGTATGTCATAGTTGAAGTGTACCTATGATGAAAATTACAGGCCTCTCATCCTTTTATGTGGGAGAACTTGCACAATTGGTGGCTGACTAAATACTTTTTTGCCCCACTGTACCTTAAAAGTAAAGGGCCTCAGGATCTCGTCACGAGATCGATAAAATGCAATTGTGTTCGTTGTCTGTAGCTTATGCCTGCACATACCATAACGCCACCACCACCATGGGGCACTCTGTTCACAACGTTGATATCAGCAAACCACTCACCCACACAAAGCCATACACATGGTCTGCAGTTGTGAGGCCGGGTTGAACGTGCTGCCAAATTCTCTAAAATGTTGGGAGGTGGCTTGTGGTAGAGTGCTGAACATTAAATTCTCTGGCAACAGCTCTGGTGGGCATTCTTGCAGTCAGCATGCCAATTGCACACTCCCACAACTTGAGACATCTGTGGCATTGTGTTGTGTGACAAACTTGCACATTTTAGTGGCTTTTTATTTTCCCTAGCACAAGGGGCACCTGTGTAATTGTCGAGCTGTTTAATCAGCTTTTTGATATGCCACACCTGGATTATCTTGGCAATGGAGAAATGCTCACCCACAGGGATGTAAACAAATGTCTCCTCAATTTGAGAAGTAAGCTATGGAGAATTTCTGAGATCTTTTATTTCAGCTCATGACACATGGGACCAACACTTTACATGTTGCGTTCATATTTTTAATCCGTGTATATTAGAGCAATATCTGAAACAACACACTGCACATATGATGCAATTTAGCTGGACGCAAGTGGTAGAAATGCAAAACGTTTCCATTTTATTTTTCAGGTAAACGTTGAGCTCTTAAGATATTTGGGACTACAAAAAAAATTATTGATCCAGAATGAATTATGATTTCAGTGAAGTTCTATATACTGAGTCCATTTAGGAAGTAAAACACAGTAAATTAGTTATTTTGAGTTGTTGGAACTGACTCAGAATCACAGCTCCTTAAAGCATGCACCGGGGGGTCGCTGATAATGACTGCATGATCATATGGAGGGCCAATGACAGGCTACGTAATATGGCTTAACCACAAGGTATCTCGTTGATGAGTATCATTAGGTGTGTAGTGATTTGTGTGTGATTCAGCAGTCGCTATTTCCGCAGCGTCTTTCTCCAGTGTTTTTAATTACTGTGTGGTTACGACATGCTATTATAGAGCAGCAGTACTGAGTTGTTGACTCACTCTCTGATCGGGCACAGCTATTATGCAGGCATAAACCACAAGCAAAATATCAAAGGAAAATACATACATACATACATACATACATACATACATACATACATACATACATACATACAGATGCATGAAATTCTTTGTACACCCATGGTTTTGCTGCCCATATAAAGGCTACATATGTTCCTGTAAAGATTCTAATGCAAAAACAAGTACAACAGAACAAGGTAAGCTTATAAACTCAGTACACTTGCAGCTGTCTAGATCACTTGCAGCTGTCTAGATGTTCTTTGATGCCTATGTGTTAGTGATAAGCACATTTGGGGTTTCAGGTATAATCAAATATAGAGGGTTTAGACTTCAGAAATGAAAAGGACATGCCAGAGATTCCCAAAGATGAAATGGTACCCACACATGTACCTCTGGCAATGCAGTCCTTGCCAATCACAGACATGCCTGTTGTTACCACCACCTCCTTTTTTTTGTCACTCTCTCTTTACCTATTTCTGATTCAGAGGGGTTGGGTTAAATGGCTAAAACACAATTCTGTTGAATGCATTCAGTTGTGCATCTGACTACGTATCCAATTTCCCTTTCCCTCTCTATTCCTCTAATGGATTCCCTCTGTCTTCCCTGTACCTGTGTGGATGCTCTTGGCTTTGACTGGGCTGTTAGGGCAAAACAGAAACCTGCCTGCATGTCTTGGCAGGTTCTGTGTCGCAGCAGGCACGGTTATGTAATCAGTTTAGTCTCTGGGCAGCGAATGGCCTGGCTGTTGAATGGAGAGAGATGTTCGTAAAGTCATCCTTGCGTCTGCAACTTGCAACTTGCTTATGACATGGCTCAAGTGATTTTTTTTTTCCGGGGAGGAAGACTTAACTGAAAATTCATGTGTAAAAATACAAACAGTTTCACCGCAATAAGTTCACCATTTGTAGTGAAATCTGTTTTGGTGGTCTGCAAGGTCGCTGTCCTTTACAGGTCCTGTGAACTGCACTTGAGTGTTGTTTAATTCTAAGGCTTGTGACTCTTGTTCAAAATCTTTTGCGTGGTGGGCTCACACTGGCACAACCTCATGTTTTGTTTATTCTTTTTTTTAAATGGAACCTTTTTTATTTAACTAGGCGAGTCGGTTAAGAACAAACTATTATTTACAATGACGGCCTGCCCCGGCCAAACCCAGACGACGCTGGGCCAATTGTGCGCAGCCCTATGGGACTCAAAATCAAATCAAACTGTATTCGCCACATGCGCCGAATACAAGTGTAGTCTTTACCATGAAATGTTTACTTACAAGCCCTTAACCAACAATTCAGTTCAATAAATATACACTGCTCAAAAAAATAAAGGGAACACTAAAATAACACATCCTAGATCTGAAAGAAATAAATATTATTATTAAATACTTTTTTTCTTTACATAGTTGAATGTGCTGACAATAAAATCATACAAAAATTATCAATGGAAATCAAATTTATCAACCCATGGAGGTCTGGATTTGGAGTCACACTCAAAATTAAATTGAAAAACTACACTACAGGCTGACCCAACTTTGATGTAATGTCCTTAAAACAAGTCAAAATGAGGCTCAGTAGTGTGTGTGGTCTCCACGCGCCTGTATGACCTCCATACAATGCCTGGGCATGCTCCTGATGTTGTGGCAGATGGTCTCCTGAGGGATCTCCTCCCAGACCTGGACTAAAGCATCCGCCAACTCCTGGACAGTCTGTGGTGCAACATGGCGTTGGTGGATGGAGCGAGACATGATGTCCCAGATGTGCTCAATTGGATTCAGGTCTGGGGAACGGGCGGGCCAGTCCATAGCATCAATGCCTTCCTCTTGCAGGAACTGCTGACACACTCCAGCCACATGAGGTCTAGCATTGTCTTGCATTAGGAGGAACCCAGGGCCAACCGCACCAGCATATGGTCTCACAAGGGGTCTGAGGATCTCATCTCAGTACCTAATGGCAGTTAGGCTATCTCTGGCGAGCACATGAAGGGCTGTGCGGCCCCCCAAAGAAATGCCACCCCACACCATGACTGACCCACCGCCAAACCGGTCATGCTGGAGGATGTTGCAGGCAGCAGAATGTTCTCCACGGCGTCTCCAGACTCTGTCACATCTGTCACATGTGCTCAGTGTGAACCTGCTTTCATCTGTGAAGAGCACAGGGCGCCAGTGGCGAATTTGCCAATCTTGGTGTTCTCTGGCAAATGCCAAACGTCCTGCACGGTGTTGGGCTGTAAGCACAACACCCACCTCTGGACGTCGGGCCCTCATACCACCCTCATGGAGTCTGTTTCTGACCGTTTGAGCAGACGCATGCACATTTGTGGCCTGCTGGAGGTCATTTTGCAGGGCTCTGGCAGTGCTCCTCTTGCTCCTCCTTGCACAAAGGCGGAGGTAGTGGTCCTGCTGCTGGGTTGTTGCCCTCCTACGGCCTCCACCACATCTCCTGATGTACTGGCCTGTCTCCTGGTAGCACCTCCATGCTCTGGACACTACGCTGACAGACACAGCAAACCTTCTTGCCACAGCTCACATTGATGTGCCATCCTGGATGAACTGCAGTACCTGAGCCACTTGTGTGGGTTGTAGACTCCGTCTCATGATACCACTAGAGTGAAAGCACCGCCAGCATTCAAAAGTGACCAAAACATCAGCCAGGAAGCATAGGAACTGAGAAGTGGTCTGTGGTCACCACCTGCAGAACCACTCCTTTATTGGGGGTGTCTTGCTAATTGCCTATAATTTCCACCTGTTGTCTTCCATTTGCACAACAGCATGTGAAATTTATTATCAATCAGTGTTACTTCCTAAGTGGACATTTTGATTTCACAGAAGTGTGATTGACTTGGAGTTACATTGTGTTGTTTAAGTGTTCCCTTTATTTTTTTTGAGCAGTGTAGTTCAGAAAATATTTACTAAATAAACTAATTTAAAAAGTAACACAATGGCAGGAGGTACCGAGCCAGTCTGCAGGGGTACAGGTAATTTGGCCTAGAGGTCGACCAATTATGATTTTTCAATGCCGATACCGATTTATTGGAGGACCAAAAAGCCGATTACCGATTAATCGGACGATTTTTGTGTGTGTATTTATTTGTAATGATGACAATTACAACAATACTGAATGAACACTTATTTTAACTTAATATAATACATCAATAAAATCAATTTAGCCTCAAATAAATCATTAAACATGTTAAATTTGGTTTAAATAATGCAAAAACTAAGTGTTGGAGAAGAAAGTAAAAGTGCAATATGTGCCATGTAAGAAAGCTAACGTTTAAGTTCTTTGCTCAGAACATGAGAACATATGAAAGCTGGAGGTTCCTTTTTAACGAATCTTCAATATTCCCAGGTAAGAAATTTTAGGTTGTAGTTATTATAGGACTATTTCCCTCTATACCATTTGTATTTCATTAACCTTTGACTATTGGATGTTCTTATAGGCACTTTAGTATTGCCAGTGTAAGAGTATAACTTCCGTCCCTCTCCTCGCTCCTCCCTGGGCTCGAACCAGGAACACAGTGACAACAGCCACCCTCGAAGCAGCGTTACCCATGCAGAGCAAGGGGAACAACCACTCCAAGTCTCAGAGCGAGTGACGTTTGAAACGCTATTAGCGCACACCCCGCTAACTAGCTAGCCATTTGACATCGGTTACACCAGCCTCATCTCGGGAGTTGATAGGCTTGAAGTCATAAACAGCTTGACGCACAACGAATAGCTGCTGGCAAAACGCACTAAAGTGCTGTTTGAATGAATGCTTACGAGCCTGCTGCTGCCTACCACAGGTCAGTCAGATACTTGTATGCTTGTATGCTCAGATTATATGCAATGCAGGTTACGCTAGATAACTACACATGGTTGATATTACTAATTTAACTAATGATTATGAATGATTGTTTTTTATAAGATAAATGTAATGCTAGCTAGCAACTTACCTTGGCTTACTGCATTAGCGTAACATGCGGTCTCCTCGTGGAGTGCAACGAGAGGCAGATGGTTATAGCATTGGACTAGTTAACTGTAAGGTTGCAAGATTGGGTCCCCCGAGCTGACAAGGTGAAAAGGTGTAGTTCTGCCCCTGAACAAGGCAGTTAACCCACCGTTCCTAGGCCGTAATTGAAAATAAGAATGTGTTCTTAACTGACTTGCATAGTTAAATAAAGGCATAAAAAAAAATATCGGCCAAAAATGGAATGGCCCTAATTCCGATGGGTGAAGTGACCGCATAGATGATTAACAGCGAGTAGCAGCAGTGTACAAAACAAAAGGAGGGGGGTCAATGTCCAGTGGCCATTTGATTAATTGTTCAGCAGTCTTATGGTTTGGGGGTAGAAAGTGTTAAGGAGCCTTTTGGTACTAGACTTGGCGTTCCGGTACCGCTTGCCGTGCAGTAGCAGAGAGAACAGACACTTGGGTGACTGGAGTCGCTTGACGATTTTATGGGCTTTCCTCTGACACCGCCTAGTATATAGGTCCTGGATGGCAGGAAGCTTGGCCCCAGTGATGTACTGGGCCGTACGCACTACCCTCTCACGGCTGGATGTGACACAGCCTGGATTCAAAACAGGGACTGTAGTGACTCCTATTGCACTGAGATGCAATGCCTTAGACCGCTGCGCCATTCGAGAGCCCAATGTGACGCACTGTACTACCTCTGAATGACTCGGGACAAGAAATCACTGCTGTCATGTGGTAAAGACACTGGGAAACATTGAGCATGTGCTTGGAAGCCAGAAGAAAGACTGACGTCATCGTTACAATGTGCCTAGACCACAGAGCTACAAAAACACAACACACATGGATAGGGTTACCATCTGTACTGAATGTATACAATGGAGGACTATCCCAGTGCTTGGTTATCAGCTGTAGTACAGACAGCACTGTGGACAAGGCCCTCTGCAGGAGACGAGACTCTCCATCAGATGTTTATCAGATTTTGCTCAATGGCTGTTGATGTCCTGGTTCAAAACAGGAAGTCAACATTTATGTTAGACGTTATCTTTTCAGAGCTCCCGTCATGGCCGTAAGAGCCAAATTAAATCAACCTATTTATGAGGTAGTTATGGAAGTTCGGAAATTAGCCTAGTTCATTTCTTGCTCTCGCCCACATTTGCTTGTAGAGATCTTATGTCATGGTAATTTGAGCCTCACTTCAACATGTTCACTAAATGTTTAAAGTATGAAGGCATATAGTAGTCTGTAATATGACCACCCATAAGACTATACAGGGTTCGACCAGATCATTGATTTAGTTCATTAATTCCCTAAAACATGAACAGCTATATCTTTATTTTTTTACAGTTTTTTTCCCCCATTTTCTTTTTTTAAACCTTTATTTAATTAGGCAAGTCAGTTAAGAACCAATTCTTATTTACAATGACTGCCTACAGCGGCCAAACCCGGACAACACTGGGCCAATTGAGCACCGCCCTATGGGACTCCCAATTATGCTCTGATGTATTGTGTTTTCCTTAACCTCTATCCCAATTCTTGCGCTACACTCACTGCTTTGGAGTAATAAGGTCAGTATTTCAGGTCACATGTCAGGGTCAAAAAATTAAGGGGTATTATGCTGCGTTCATAACCCATTGGGAAGGTGGTAATTACTAGTTGTGAAGTCGTAAATACCAGTTGGATGCATTCATGTGCTCTGAACTCACTGACTGGCGAATGGCCAAGAAGCTGCGTCAACAATAAACTAAAAGTACAGCTATCATGTTTGTAAACAAATTATAGTGTACAAAAACCATAATTGCTTTTTATAAATGTTTTGTTGCATTCAACTTCCCGACGATGCTGTTATCAAGGTAATTTCCTTAGTAGGTGATGCCAGAGGGCGGTGTGTGAAAGAAGTCGGAGCTCAGGGATGATAAAGTTCCCCAGGTGAAATTACTAGTTGGAGGGGTGTTCAAGTGAATTTTTCTCAGTCATATGTGGTAACTACCATCTTCCCACTTGGTTATGAACTCAGCATTAGGCTACAGCATTCTGCATTGTTGTTGGAACTTAACTGTCATCACAGTCATAAGGCAAATTTCCTCCAACTCTGCTGCCATGTTTTAGCTATATAATTTTAGATTCAACATGTTGCTGCTGAAAGTGTGAATTTACTGGTGGAGAAATGGCATCACCCTTCACCAGAACCTTCTGGCCTAAACCTTTACTAAAGTAATGCGTAGTGATGTACAGGCTTATTTTCATGGATCAAAGCCTAAGGCATGACAACCCTGTATGATCAAACATTGTAACAAAGTGTTTAGTTAGTAACAGTATACATGTCTCTGTCCTGGGATTTGCAGATGGGCAGTGATTTTTTTTTTTTTTTTTCCATTTTGAAATTTTCAACATGTCAACATTTTAAAATAGTAAAGAGTTGAAGAAGAGAACGTAAATGGGTATGAAATTAGAGAATGTTGTGTTGATGTACTTAGTAATTGGCCAATGAGTTTCTCTTGGTTCTGTGTCTCCAGGCTGCACGTAGAGTAGCAGGACTGTAGTGCTACAGCATCTAGTGACACATAAGCCTCTTAGTGGCCAGCTGGGGATTAAACAGGAAGTCTTGGGTTCAGGGGGGTCCAGGTCCCTTGCTGTGCAACGGTCAGCTATGCTGCTCTACCATGGTCACTAGATGATGGAACTAACCACAGGGTTAAACTTTACATTCTACAGTCCCACTGGTCCCGTACAGTTCAGTCCCCCTTTCATGGACATTTCTGTTGATAGCTGAAATTACTGGCCTCATATCAGCCTAATTTAGAAGTGATGAAGACCTGTGGCAAGTGCCGTCAGATGTTAAAGCAACTAACAGGACCTGGAATTTAGTTGAGTGAGCTTATACAAATAAGACACTTATGTCTTTGGATTTGGGTGGATTTTGTTGTTGGGCCATGAAATGCTTACACAGTGATCCCAACTTAGCTCAGCAGTAACAGTGGGGAAGATGCCCTAATATGGAGTGATTTCAGTGCCAACCTTAATTTATATTTGAATTCCATTTTGAATTTGGATTGAATTTGGATTTTCTAATGAAAAAAAATTGTATTCATGATTTGAAACCGAATTTAATTGCATTCAGTTTGAAAATGTAAGTCCAATTTAAGTGAAAATTGAAATTCAATATTTATATATTCAGTTTCAATATGGCAGATATTGCATTAATTGTCTAGTCTATCAAAGTTTCATATATTCAACTTCTCAGATGCATTCAGATTTTGTTTTCAAATTCAGTTCTCTAAATTCAGATTCAAAACCAGAGATGACATCCTGGTACTTTGCCAGCCAGGAAAGGTTAGAAGCGAACAGAATCCAACGCTCTCTGTAGTAAATGGAAGCCTCTAGTGGTTTCTGAACCTAATGTGGCATGTTGAATTGTTTCTTCCTATGAATTTGGCTCTAGCGTTTGAACCGGTTTTGCCTATAAGCTACTATGACCCCATTCCTGAAAGCTAAGACTCTCAGGAACATGGATGTGCCTTCTGTTCCCCTCTGATTACAGGCCACGCATGACACATTAGCAGAGTGTCACAAATTGCAAATTGGCCCCCATAAGAATGTAGTTGAATAACCCCGTCATAGCCCTTCTAAGGATAGCCTTTCCACTTCCTATTTAATCTTGCTCTTGTGACTGACTGGATTCGATCCAGGTCTCCTGCAAGTCACAATACTGTTAGCCCACTTAGCTAAGGCCTACAATTGTGATTTGATTATAGGATAAGTTCATGTAAAGGACAACATGCTACTTGCTTAAAGGAAAACTCCACTCAAACTATATTTGTTACTTTTTTCTATTAGTCCACTGTTGAAACCGTTCCAAAATGTTTTGCATGTCATCAATCAAGTTATCAAGATATGATTTTCAAAATGCAAAATGTCACTTGCCACATGCATTTTGCTTCATCATGATGATGTGGCAAGTGACACAGTCACAAACGAGTCCTGAGAAGCTGAGTTAAAATCTCTTTGGCTAAGGTGTATGTAAACTTCAGACTTCAACTGTATGTATACACCTCAGAAGTTTACATACACCTTAGCCAAATACATTTGAACTCAGTGTTTCACAATTCCTGATATTTAATTCCATAACAAAATCCCTGTTTTAGGTCAGTTAGGATCACCACGTTATTTTAAGAATGTGAAATGTCAGAATAATAGTAGAGAGAATGATTTATTTCAGCTTTTTATTTATTTGTTTTTGTTATATGGCCATTTCTTGGAGAGACTCCTTCCCCTCAAGGAGACTGTCAAACATGATGACAACACCACCCCAACAGGTGTTGCTGGGCAGCTTCAATGTGGTGCTCTTATTCTTCTCACTTTGCTTAATGAGAGAGATTTCCACTATATGACCCTTCACATAGCTAACCATTTCCTTGGCTCTCTTGTGGAGTGTATCCATTGTTTTCTGTGCCATGATGTCATTGAGGAGCAGATTCAATGCATGAGCAGCACAGCCAATGGGTGTAATGTGAGGGTAGGACTCCTCCACTTTAGACCAAGCAGCCTTCATGTTCGCAGCATTGTCTGTTACCGGTGCAAATACCTTCTGGGGTCCAAGGTCATAAATGACTGCCTTCAGCTCATCTGCAATGTAGAGACTGATGTGTCTGTTGTCCTTGTGTCTGTGCTCTTGTAGAATACTGGTTGAGGGGTGGAGATGTAGTTAATTATTCCTTGCCCACGAACATTCGACCACCATCAGAGAGGATTGCAATGTTCTGCTTTCTCTGATTTGCTTGACCTTCACTCTGTTGAACTCTGCATCCAGCAAATTAGTAGATAAAGCATGTCTGGTTGAAGGGTTGTATGCTGGGTGAAGAACATTCAGAAATCTCTTCCAATACACATTGCCTGTGAGCATCAGAGGTGAACCAGTTGCATACACAGCTCGAGCAAGACATTCATCAGCATTTCTCAGACTACGTTCCTCCACTGAGTAAAAAAAAACAACTTCTGATTGCAGGAGGACGATGAGCTGTTGCTATCAATAAGATGTCGGAGTCATCATTTTCACCTTGAATAGAAGTAGAGGGACTTCTGTTGCTTGTTTGCATAGTATTTGCAAATGTACACAGATTTTCCTTCTACTTGAGCTGCAGTGTAATGTCTCCACATATCAGATAGTGCCCGTGGCATTTTACTGTAAAGATGAGAAAAAATGGAGTAAAAATAAATATACAAATCCACGTACAGATAAATAGTTAAGCAGTTAGATTAAACAATACCTTTGTAAGATAGATGTTTAAACATGTATGGAAACAGGTGAATTAACACTCCAGTTAGCAGGCTCAAGCAAGCTAAAACCCATCTGATAGCAAAATCTAACTAGCAGATAAGTTATAGTTAACAAGTTTGAAATGATTTAAACACACTTTGCTGTAGGCTACGATTTACTCGTTAACAAAACATTTTTTTAATAAAATATATTCACCCCACCTGGTATTGTAATCAAATTTTACCAGAAAGCATGTTAGTCCTTGGCTCAGACAAGTGTGGGCTCAATAGCATCTCATTAGTGTGCAAGATCTTGAGAATCAACTGTACTGCCCATGTGATGTAAGCGAGCACTGTGCATGCAGAGGGTTGCAATTCCATTGAATTGAGAATAGTTTAACCAAAATATGCCACAAGACCTAGAATTGCCTTGTGTTTCCCACAAAAAGGTTCACTGTTTTATAAGCTAACTTTAAAAAAAATGAATTTAAACAAATTTACCGAAATTAACTTCCCATGGAAGATTTCCGGAAATTTCTCATAGTTTTCGACCCTTTGCAACCCTAAGTGGATTTTTCCTTTAACGCAGTCAAGGTCAAGACCTCTAGTGGGGTCGCCGAATCGGTGCAAATGCTACAGCCAAATTCATGGGAAGAAAGGAAATGCATTATGCCACGTTGTCTTCAGAAATCTCCAGAAGCTTTGGTTTACCAAAGAACATCTCTTTCTACTCTACCTCTCATACTACCCCTATACATATACACATTAAAATACAAAAACACAGTCATTGGAAGCACAAATAAAACGTCACATCACCCATAAAAAGTTACATCCCTCCACAAATAAGTCCCCAGTCATTACTTTAAATTGCCCAAATGGCACCAGACCATCCAGATTAAATAATTCAATATCCTAATACAAATGAAAAGTTATGGAATTCAAATACAATTTCTGTTAGCACTACAATCGCTCCATAAGCTCTGCACATGAAATGATTACAATTGCAAAGCACGGTAACCCTTTGCCACTCAGTAACTTTTAAAAGGGTCAATAAATTAGAGCAGTATTTGTTGGCCCCACTCTCCTGCTCAGTCTGGGTGCAGGCATGGGGGAAACAAGGGTCTGTTGGCAGATCGTTAACCAGTGACTTTAATGGCCCCATTAAGAGAGGAGATCAGTTAAATGGCTGGATCCTAAATCTCAAAGCGAGAGATGCTGTATCTTCAACAAAATATGAAATATGTTTATTTAGTTACATACCATAAATGCATAGGATGACTTGTGTTTAAGCCAAGGTTGGAGAAATGGAATTTGCAACTCCTCAGCCAGCAGCCCTACAATAGCTGGTGTGTATATATAAATGGATGAACCCATCAATGATGTCACACCATTAATTTCTATGTGAAGACTCAATGGCACATTTGAGTCAAAGAAGTAGATTTTTAGCAACTAAGATGACATGTCATGGTGGAGATTGTCAAGACCTAACATGCACAGTTTGAGCTAGTCCAGGAAGTGACATTGCAGGCTAGCTCAGTGCTGCTCCCTCTCATTGAGGATCTTAAGTTGAAGCCCAAACGGGGTAATGCAGGCTGCCGGTAGCAACTACAGTGCATTCAGAAAGTATTCAGAACCCTTAACTTTTTCCAGATTTTGTTATCACATTTACTTAACTACTCAGACCCTTTACTCAGTACTTTGTTGAAGCACCTTTTGGCAGAGATTACATCCTTGAGTCTTCTTGGGTATGATGCTTCATACTTGGCACACTTGTATTTGGGGAGTTTCTCCCATTCTTCTCTGCAGATCCTCTCAAGCTCTGTCAGGTTGGATGGGGAGCGTCGCTGCACAGCTATTTTCAAATCTCTCCAGAGACGTTCAACCGGGGTTCAAGTCCGGGCTCTGGCTGGCCCACTCATGGACATTCAGAGACTTGTCCTGAAGCCACTCCTACATTGTCTTGGCTGTGTGTGTAGGGTCGTTCTACTGTTGGAAGGTGAACCTTCGCATCAGACTGAGAACCTACTCCAGAGCTCAGAGGACTTCATCAAGGATCTCTCTGTACTTTGCACCATTCATCTTTCACTCGATCCTGACTAGTCTCCCAGACCCTGCTGCTGAAAACATTCACACAGCATGATGCTGCCACCACCATGCTTCACCGTAGGGATGGTGCCAGGTTTCCTGCAGATGTGAAGCTTGGCATTTAGGCCAAAGAGTTCAATCTTTGTTTCATCAGACCAGAGAATCTTGATTTGCCTTTTGTCAAACTCCAAGTGGGCTGTCATGTGCCTTTTACTGAGGGGCTTCCGTCTGGCCACTCTACCATAAAGATCTGATTGGTGGAGTGCTGCAGAGATGGTTCTCTTTCTGGAAGGTTCTCCCATCTCTTCAGAGGAACTCTGGAGCTCTTTCAGATGGACCATCATATTCTTGGTCACCTCCCTGACCAAGGCCCTTCTCCCCCGATTGCACAGGCGGCCACTGTCAACTGTGAGACCTTAATGATTAATGGAAACAGGATGAACTGGAGCTCAATTATGAGTCTCATAGCAAAGGCTCTGAATACTATAAACAAGGTATTTCTGTTTTTTATTTTTAATACATTTGCAAACATTTATTAACCTGTTTTGGCTTTGTCATTATAGGGTAGTGTGTGTAGATGAGGACTTGTTTTATTTAATATATTTTCGAATATGGCTGTAACGTAACAAAATGTGGAAAAATGGAAGGGGTCTGAATTCATTTTCCGAATGCACTGAAATATAAAATATCCTTAACATCTGTGTGCGATTAAAAAAAAATATATATATATATATTGGTTCAAGAGCATACATCTGGTGTAATATAAGCAAGTGTTGGTACCATGATTGTCTTAGAAAAAACAAATATTTACACAAAGATTGTACACGAAGATTGCCGTTTTCCCATTGACTATAATGGAGACCCTTTGTGAAAACAGCAGCCTGCAGTACCCCGGTCGGCCTTGAACTTCATGGCTTCAATGAGAGGGGGAAGTCATTCTCCACTGAGCCCTACATACTTGCTAGCTTACTGCTGAAGAAAAGCTGGGTTGGGCCTGGTCAGGGTATGGTCATCTTGGATGACCATTGCACTTTCAGTGTTTACCTCAGTTGACTCTGGGTAAGTAGAAAAAGCACTTCATTGCCAAAATCTCGCGCTGTCCCTTTAAGATCAGAGTGACAAGTGATACAAATGAGAGCCACGAGTGCACAGCCACTGCTTGCTCCTCATCTCTCTACAGTGCAGTGGCGCGCATCGTTTCTATTTGGTGTCAACATAATTACAGTTTTTTTGTGCATTTAGGAGGAGAATGGATCAGGGCACAGAATGACAGACATATAATGTCCTCTGGCCTGTGCAGGGCAACTCCACATATGAAGTCTTATACATGTAGATTTAGCTGTGTCTCAAATTCCTTGCCACCTGCTCAAACAGCACATTTTTAATAGGTAAACCTCATTTTGGACTTAAGAATCAGAGGGTGAGTGGAAAACAAACAAGCCTGCTGTATTTGAGACAAATAAAGGGCTAGTGGCACGTTAATAATTACATTTACATTTACATATAAGTCATTTAGCAGACGCTCTTATCCAGAGCGACTTACAAATTGGTGCATTCACCTTATGACATCCAGTGGAACAGCCACTTTACAATAGTGCATCTAAATCTTTTAAGGGGGGGGGGTGAGAAGGATTACTTTATCCTATCCTAGGTATTCCTTAAAGAGGTGGGGTTTCAGGTGTCTCCGGAAGGTGGTGATTGACTCCGCTGTCCTGGCGTCGTGAGGGAGTTTGTTCCACCATTGGGGGGCCAGAGCAGCTAACAGTTTTGACTGGGCTGAGCGGGAACTGTACTTCCTCAGTGGTAGGGAGGCGAGCAGGCCAGAGGTGGATGAACGCAGTGCCCTTGTTTGGGTGTAGGGCCTGATCAGAGCCTGGAGGTACTGAGGTGCCGTTCCCCTCACAGCTCCGTAGGCAAGCACCATGGCACCATGCGAGCTTCAACTGGAAGCCAATGGAGAGAGCGGAGGAGCGGGGTGACGTGAGAGAACTTGGGAAGGTTGAACACCAGACGGGCTGCGGCGTTCTGGATGAGTTGTAGGGGTTTAATGGCACAGGCAGGGAGCCCAGCCAACAGCGAGTTGCAGTAATCCAGACGGGAGATGACAAGTGCCTGGATTAGGACCTGCGCCGCTTCCTGTGTGAGGCAGGGTCGTACTCTGCGGATGTTGTAGAGCATGAACCTACAGGAACGGGCCACCGCCTTGATGTTAGTTGAGAACGACAGGGTGTTGTCCAGGATCACGCCAAGGTTCTTAGCGCTCTGGGAGGAGGACACAATGGAGTTGTCAACCGTGATGGCGAGATCATGGAACGGGCAGTCCTTCCCCGGGAGGAAGAGCAGCTCCGTCTTGCCGAGGTTCAGCTTGAGGTGGTGATCCGTCATCCACACTGATATGTCTGCCAGACATGCAGAGATGCGATTCGCCACCTGGTCATCAGAAGGGGGAAAGGAGAATATTAATTGTGTGTCGTCTGCATAGCAATGATAGGAGAGACCATGTGAGGTTATGACAGAGCCAAGTGACTTGGTGTATAGCGAGAATAGGAGAGGGCCTAGAACAGAGCCCTGGGGGACACCAGTGGTGAGAGCGCGTGGTGAGGAGACAGATTCTCGCCACGCCACCTGGTAGCAGCGACCTGTCAGGTAGGACGCAATCCAAGCGTGGGCCGCGCCGGAGATGCCCAACTCGGAGAGGGTGGAGAGGAGGATCTGATGGTTCACAGTATCGAAGGCAGCCGATAGGTCTAGAAGGATGAGAGCAGAGGAGAGAGAGTTAGCTTTAGCGGTGCGGAGCGCCTCCGTGATACAGAGAAGAGCAGTCTCAGTTGAATGACTAGTCTTGAAACCTGACTGATTTGGATCAAGAAGGTCATTCTGAGAGAGATAGCGGGAGAGCTGGCCAAGGACGGCACGTTCAAGAGTTTTGGAGAGAAAAGAAAGAAGGGATACTGGTCTGTAGTTGATGACATCGGAGGGATCGAGTGTAGGTTTTTTCAGAAGGGGTGCAACTCTCGCTCTCTTGAAGACGGAAGGGACGTAGCCAGCGGTCAGGGATGAGTTGATGAGCGAGGTGAGGTAAGGGAGAAGGTCTCCGGAAATGGTCTGGAGAAGAGAGGAGGGGATAGGGTCAAGCGGGCAGGTTGTTGGGCGGCCGGCCGTCACAAGACACGAGATTTCATCTGGAGAGAGAGGGGAGAAAGAGGTCAGAGCACAGGGTAGGGCAGTGTGAGCAGAACCAGCGGTGTCGTTTGACTTAGCAAACGAGGATCGGATGTCGTCGACCTTCTTTTCAAAATGGTTGACGAAGTCATCTGCAGAGAGGGAGGAGGGGGGGGGGGGAGGATTCAGGAGGGAGGAGAAGGTGGCAAAGAGCTTCTTAGGGTTAGAGGCAGATGCTTGGAATTTAGAGTGGTAGAAAGTGGCTTTAGCAGCAGAGACAGAGGAGGAAAATGTAGAGAGGAGGGAGTGAAAGGATGCCAGGTCCGCAGGGAGGCGAGTTTTCCTCCATTTCCGCTCGGCTGCCCGGAGCCCTGTTCTGTGAGCTCGCAATGAGTCGTCGAGCCACGGAGCGGGAGGGGAGAACCGAGCCGGCCTGGAGGATAGGGGACATAGAGAGTCAAAGGATGCAGAAAGGGAGTAGAGGAGGGTTGAGGAGGCAGAATCAGGAGATAGGTTGGAGAAGGTTTGAGCAGAGGGAAGAGATGATAGGATGGAAGAGGAGAGAGTAGCGGGGGAGAGAGAGTGAAGGTTGGGACGGCGCGATACCATCCGAGTACGGGCAGTGTGGGAAGTGTTGGATGAGAGCGAGAGGGAAAAGGATACAAGGTAGTGGTCGGAGACTTGGAGGGGAGTTGCAATGAGGTTAGTGGAAGAACAGCATCTAGTAAAGATGAGGTCGAGCGTATTGCCTGCCTTGTGAGTAGGGGGGGAAGGTGAGAGGGTGAGGTCAAAAGAGGAGAGGAGTGGAAAGAAGGAGGCAGAGTGGAATGAGTCAAAGGTAGACGTGGGGAGGTTAAAGTCGCCCAGAACTGTGAGAGGTGAGCCGTCCTCAGGAAAGGAGCTTATCAAGGCATCAAGCTCATTGATGAACTCTCCGAGGGGACCTGGAGGACGATAAATGATAAGGATGTTAAGCTTGAAAGGGCTGGTAACTGTGACAGCATGAAATTCAAAGGAGGCGATAATAATAATGGAAAGAATGTGTTCCCTGCACTGTGGGGTGGTTTTGGGGAATAGAGTGCTTGGTGTTGAGTGAGGCTATGGGGAAGTGGGGGCGGGTCTACCTTTGGTTGAGCGGCACCAAGGTGCAACAGCAGGGAAGTACTGATTTTTGCCGTAATGATTAATTGTAGACCAAATAAGTACAGACGGTTAGGTAAATCCCCTCAGACAGATCCAGGTGTCAGGGCTGTGTATGATTACCTTGTGTAGCCAGGCACCTTATCTCTGAGTGTGACACAGATTATTTCCATTGTCCTGGGATATTTATGTCCTGTGTGGGATCGCTATCTCTTCCTGCTTTATGATAGGCAATGATACAGTAGCAGGCGGTGTCACTCCAATCATCTGCCATTATGGCTGTCACAAAAGTGTATGCATCTTTAATGTTAAACCTCAACCTAATGTTTTGACGTTTCAGAGACCATTTCAGGCCTTTCTCTGGTCAAGACAGAACCCCAAGCTAATCTAGGCCTGCGCAAAGAAGGCTTTGTATGAGATGAGAGCAGTGAAGGAAATTGACATTCCGTACTTAGTGGTGAAACTTGAGAAGGAGGTACAAGAGAGAAACTGTGATAAGAAGGAATGCGCTCTTTACTGTGAATGTGCACGACTACTGTATGTGTTCTCTTTCGTTCTCTCTCCTCTCTGTGCGAGGCACAGGTGCAGTGACTGTGTAGCCCTGAAGAGTAGTTTTCCCAATCTGGTGGGGACAGCTGCCTCCCAGGAGATAAGAGCTCAACTGAGAACAACTAAATCCCCAGCCCACTTCTCACTCTGGGCGGCCGCTCCTTTCCCGATCCCTCTGCTTATCCTCCATCACACTATCAGCACTCTGAGGTCAAGGGGTACTGAGCCCCTTTTCACACCTCCCTTTCACACCAAGTAGGCTACTCTATACTAGTCTCCCATGGAATGCTGCAGGTACAATGAACAGCAGGCATCATCAACTAGATTTTGCCACGGGCCGATTTTCTTCTTGAGATTATATTTTTTCCACTATTTGGTCTTTTGACCAATCAGATAAGATCTGATGTATAAAGATCTTTTCACACTGGCTCTTTTTCAGTGCTGGTCAAAAGAAGAATCAGTGAAAAAAAGATTGGAGGCTGCGACCGTCTGCGTTTAGACTGGCAGCCCAATTCTGATATTTTTCACATCGGCTCTGAAAAAGACATGGTTAACAGACCACATTGATTTAAATCACCTTGACTCCCTTACTAAACTCAGCAAAAAAAGAAACCTTCCCTTTTCAGGACCTTGTCTTTCAAAGATAATTTGTAAAAATCCAAATAACTTCACAGATCTTCATTGTAAAGTGTTTAAACACAGTTTCCCATGCTTGTTCAATGAACCATAAACAATTAATGAACATGCACCTGTGGAACGGTCGTTAAGACACTAACAGCTTACAGACGGTAGACAATTAAGGTCACAGTTATGAAAACTGAGGACACTAAAGAGGCCTTACTACTGACTCTGAAAAACACCAAACGGAAGATGCCCAGGGTCCCTGCTCATCTGCGTGAACGTGCATTAGGCATGCTGCAAGGAGGCATGAGGACTGCAGATGTGGACATGGCAATAAACTGCAATGTCCATACTGTGAGACGCCGAAGACAGGGAGACAGGACAGACAGCTGATCGTCCTCGCAGTGGCAGACCACGTGTAACACCTGCACAGGAACGATACACCCGACATCACACCTGCGGAGCAGGTACCGGATGGCAACAACAACAACTGCCCGAGTTACACCAGGAACGCACAATCCCCCCATCAGTGCTCAGATTGTCCGCAATAGGCTGAGAGAGGCTGGACTGAGGGCTTGTAGGCCTGTTGTCTGGTGAGGACCTGCCTTACATCACCTTCAACAACGTCGCCTATGGGCACAAACCGCTGGACCAGACAGGACTGGCAAAAAGTGCTCTTCACTGACTAGTTGCGGTTTTGGCTCACCAGGGGGGATGGTCGGATTTGCGTTTATCGTAGAAGGAATGAGCGTCACACCGAGGCCTGTACTCTGGAGCAGGATCGTGGTGGGGGGTCTGTCATGGTTGGGGCGGTGTGTCACAGCATCATCGGACTGAGCTTGTTGTCATTGCAGGCAATCTCAATGCTGTGCGTTACAGGGAAGACATCCTCCTCTCTCATATGGTACCCTTCCTGCAAGCTCATCCTGACATGACCCTCCAGCATGACAATGCCACCAGCCATACTGCTCGTTCTGTGCATGATTTCTTGAAAGACAGGAATGTCAGTGTTCTGCACATGGCCAGAGAAGAGCCCGGATCTCAAGCCCATTGAGCACATCTGGGATCTGTTTGATTGGAGGGCGAGGGCTAGGGCCACCCCCCCCAGAAATTCCCGGGAACTTGCAGGTGCCTTGGTCGAAGAGTGTGGTAACATCCCACAGCAAGAACTGGCAAATCTGATGGAGTCCATGAGGAGGAGATTCACTGCAGTACTTAATGCATCTGGTGGCCACACCAGATACTGACTGTTACTTTGGATTTTGACCCACCCCTTTTATTCAGCGACACATTATTCCATTTATGTTTGTCACATGTCTGTGGAACTTGTTCAGTTTGTCTGTTGTTGAATCTTATGTTCATACAAGTATTTACACATGTTAAGTTTGCTGAAAATAAACGCGGTCGTGAGAGGACTTTTCTTTTTTTTTAGCTGAGTTTCCATTTGACTGGTTCTGACGGACTACTAATTTCCAAAGAAACTGCCCAGCCAATCACTGTCCTAGTTCAATGTCAGCTAGTTCTCCTGTATGTCCGAGTGTGCAAAATGTAATTCTGCTGATGGTTGGTAATGTCTGGACCTGTTAGAATCCCTCAGTGACTGTTGTGGCATGGTGGGTAAACACCATATATATTGTCTTGTTTACTTGGTTCTTTGTGTGGTTGTGGGTGTGTTTAATGAAATCAACTGGGTTTGTGTGCATAATATTCACTGATTGTGCACATTTTTCTATTTTGATGTAAACACCTCACCGTATGGGTGATGGAGTGATGCATTTGGATCTGGGGGATAGGGATGCACAATTAATAGAATTCTGATCGAAATCGCAATATTGACATGTGCAATATCCATTTCACAAGAGCTCAATATCGCATGGAATACTTTGAACAGCCACTCAGCAGCGTATGTAATAAAAAAAAATTAAAAGTTATCTCCTATTGCGGCTGCTTCCCACACTAAGTTTGCATGCTGTTCTGTTAGGTCAAATGCAGTCAACAGATTGTTCCAAACAAGAATAACTCTGCCTTCCACCTCTTTATTTATTTATTTCTATGCTTCCAACAGTTCAAGTGTTTTGATATACATCGTGAGTTAAATTTCAAATGTATTTGGTTAAAAAAAATCGCAATACATTGTTTTGCCTATATCGTGCAGCCCTAATGGCTGTCATTAAAGTTTTTAATCTGAGTGAATGCTGAATGTGCAGCAAGAGAAGCTTGGGCTGAAATAATAGCCAAATATGTTGTTTAAAGCTTCCTTCTCTCTGGAAATGTGTAGATAATACAGAGTACCGTGTGTCTCATGTTGAAGACATTAAAACCAGGTCTTTGCCTCCAGAAGAAGGGCAGCGGCCTGAGTTATGGGGGGAGAAGTCCAATGAGGAACGCCATTTCATAAACCAGTCTGTTTTGTATTTGCAGATACCCATCTATTCTCACTTTAGTCAAAGACTGTGCTCTGCTGATTTGAGTCATTGTAGTTTTTGGCATGTTGCAACAGTTGACTAGTAACTGTTATTCTGATGGCATACTGCTGACAGTGACCGATGTGCCTTTTAGGTTATTGTTACCATTACTTTCATTCCTCAGCGTAAAGTGCAGCCATATACCTAATCCGGTTAAGAACCTGAACTAGAGCTGTGTCACCTTCAGTGTGATCATAAGCTTGCAGTCAGGTTCTCAAGTCTCTTTTGCCTGTCCTGTCCTTCACAACACTATTCAAGGTGTGCTGTTGAGAATTAGACGTGGTCATTACACAAGTTACTGATCACACAAGATTTAAGGAGTCTGTCATCTCTGGAACTTTTGTTGGACAACATGCAGTTCCACTTGATGTTTTTGTCTTGCGGAGTTCAAGTATGCAATCTTGTAAGATGGGGGTAGACCAGCTGTGTTTCTGAAGGAGATGTGAGCTTTAATTTCCTATTTGGTGCATCATGCTCTGGGGTGTCTGGGTATTTATTGTAAACCCTTTACAACATCCATAGACAGTCTGGCAGGCCAAGGCAAGTAGGGATTTGTCAAGGCTAAATGACTCAAGGCTGATAAGGATCACCTCATTGTGTTCTGTTATCACAGTCTTGAGTTGCGCGTATGAGTCAAGGAAAAATACTAAGGCCTGAGTTAAGTTACAAGATGAACACTTTTCTTGGGGTCCCTTTTAGTTGTCAGTCTTTTACACAAAGCTATTTGGGGTACTATTTATGGTATATAATTGCAGTAGAGAACACAAATGTATAATTACATGTAATTTATGATTTGGAAACAATGTGCTGGTCTTGCTGGGAGAGGCAGGAAGAGTGTGATGTCAGCCAGGGAAGAATAGAGGAAGCCGGAGGAGGAGAGGGCTGCTGGGAGGGTGAACGCCTTCCCATTTCCTGGCAGCGCCTCTGCTCTGCGCTCCCCTTCTTCTGGGCCAGAGATTAAACTTCAGATGAGTAGATGTTGCTGGATCTCTGTTGTTGGATCGCTGTATGTGGATCTCTTTACTTGATTAGACCCAAGGAAACCTCTCCTGGTCTGGGTGGTCAACACTGAGAGGAAGCCACAACACTAGCAAAGATGTACAGTGGATATGGAGGTACCCCTTTTAACCAGCAGGGCTTGTAGACTTGATATAGTTCTATTGTGTTCTAGGGTACAATGGAGTTTCGAAGTGGTGGGATGTTAGTTTTGTCTGTAGTGTTAGTCTTGTCTTGGAATGGTGGTGTTGGTAGACTGTAAGTGCGAGGTGATTTTGGTGTAGTTGCTTGTTTTGAAGTATTTCTCACAGTATCAGGCAATGGAGGCATGTTGTAAAATGTTACCTCATGCTTAACCCATACCAATTTGTGTATACATACTTTTTTCTGTTTTCCCATTGATTGTGGATGTTCAGTTTTTCTTGCTGTCTCTCTGTTCCCTCACCATCTCTCTCTGTTTGAGGCTGTATTTGTCTTTTCCAGCTTTGCATAGTCCTGTTTGTCAGACCTGAAGTGTGATCTGCCTGGCACTGCCCTGAAAGCAGGGGGAAGAAACCCCTCTTCCATTCTTGTTCTTCCTGCTAACAACTCTGGCTATACTATCTCAGTCTTAGACGGTCCCCAGTGTTGTTCTGTAGATTTGTGTCTGTAGGTTTGTGGTCGAGGGGAGTGACTAGTTTTGTCGTAACTCCCAGGTGGTCTCCCACTGGATGTTTAAATTAATGTGGTTTAATTTGGTCTGTAGGGAGGAAACAAATGGGTCTTTGAAGGTCGTCGGCCCAACAGATCTGTGTTAGGGGGGTTTGAGGTAGACCAGCTTTTTCGGGGGGCAGTGTGTCAACACCTGTGTTCATGCAGTGCTGTGGCTTTTTGTGACTTACTAACATACTCTAGGGTCGGTCCTTCAATATGTGGGTTATGCTTATGATTTGGTCACACTCTGGTCAGGTCCTGTTGTTGTGGAGATTTGAGGAACATTATTTCAAACCTGTCCCTCATGGCCAGTGTTGTAAACATACCCATGGACTTTGAGACAATGGACAGTGACTAGGGGGCTTGACAGAAATCAGAGCACTGCGATGAGTCTGGTAAACAGTATTGAATTTGAATCATATCTGATCTCTTAATTCAGTGGAGGTGTTAGATAACTGTAGAACAGGAGTGGAGGACTGGTGAAGAGAATTGAGAAGGGGGTGGATGGAGAGGGGCTTTTTTTTAGGCTCTGGTTGGTTGAGGGAAGGGAAGGAAAGGGACACACGTGTTTAGGGACTTTCTCATAGAGAGCGGACACATGACTCCTTGCCGGGGGCCATTAGGATCAGGAACCAACCTGCTGATCATTTCCTGGATCTTTTGAGGCAGGGAGCACCAAGCAGTCTCTCATAAACCCAATAATTTCAATATAAACATTGACTAATTTAGTTTCCTCTAGCTTGTTTTGATTTCCTTTTTTTTTCTTATATAAGCTCACCAAAAGGTTGATGGTTAGAGAGATGATGCTTAGCCCTACTGCTTGGAAATTTGATCATTTATTTAAGCAATAAGACCCGTGGGGGTGTGGTATAGGGCTAATATACTGCGGCTAAGGGCTGTTCTAATGCACGACTCAATGTGGAGTGCTAGGATACAGGTCTTAGCTGTGGTATATTGGTCATGTATCACAAACCCCCGAGGTGCCTTTTTGCTATTATAAACTGGTTACCAATGTAATTAGAGCAGTAGAAATAAAGGTTTTGTCATACGCATGGTATACGGTCTGATATACCACAGCTTTCGGCCAATCAGCATTCAGGTCTCGGACCATCCACTCAGTGTGTTATAGGGTTCCAGTTTATTTCCCATAATCCAGAGCTTTAATGGTTATATAAGGTCAGTAAAGGATGTTTAAACTGCACGTGGGGTTACTGGGTGACCCAGAAATGTCTACTTGCTGTATTTTGTGGTGCTAAGTGCCTCTCTACTCTTGTACTTGTGTTTTTTAAAATCTTGTTGAACCATTTTGTCTGTCCCCAGTGTTGTTTTTTGAGCCGGCTAGCTCTTCCCCTGTCCCTCAGCCCAGTGTTGTATTAGGGAACTGGTATGCCCTACCACCCCTTCACCCTACCCCCACTGCTGATCATTCCTGGGACCCTGGCCCAGTCCTGTGACCCTCTGTTCTGAGTGGTCTACTGTGCCTGTGTTTTTCAGGGCCTGTCTGCCCCAGGGGACAGTAGACCCTGCTTATCTCTGCTGTGTTTGGAATGTTAGAGGGAGACCGGCTGGTTGATAGGGGGTGAAGCCTGTATCTGAGGCCATGTCCATCCCCATTGGCTGTCCCTTGGTCATGTCAATAGTGCTTTTGTTACTCCAGCTGCACCTCTCTCTGTGGCTGATCACAAAACAGACGGTGTGTTTTCTAACACACTCATTCACAGACTCAACACAATACAGAGACCACATAAACAACTCCCTTGCTTATAAACACCCAATAGACTCCTTTGACCTGCAGGTGTGATATACACATTAAGATGAGAAGGGTGACGCTTTGATGTGCATCATGATGCTGAGGGTGGATCAGAGTGGTATGATGGAGTGGGTGGCCCCCGTGTGCTTTTTTCCCCCTTCTAGAACTGTTCAGGAACGGGGCCAAGCAGCAGAACAATGGGTGTAACCATGTCTATGGGCTTCACACCCTGTCCAGCAACACCACACTCATCATGGAACCCGATGGAAGCCTGTAGTTATGTGGCGTACGACTCCTGGTTTTATGTTTGTTACGCTCAATAGATTTCCCCATCGTGTGATCACCCTGTTTATTCCCAGGCTGACCTAACCTCTTCTGGGACAGGTAGGAACCAGGCAGGACGGGCTGGGTGTATTGTTGGGATGGTTGACTCGGTGCACTGCGTGTGGGTGGCGGTGCAGCAAGGTATTCATCCAAGGCTGAGTGAAGAAAGGATAATGTGTCACTTACCTGTGTCCTGTTTATTACGTGATGCCCATGATGAGAAGGATCCTCTTGAAGATGTGCGTGTGCAGTAAGTGCCGTGTACTACCAGCTGCAAAGGCGTATACTTAAATATGTTTTGGCACAGTATATGATTTGTGTGTAAAGAAATACTAGTGGTTCCTCAAATGTACTGTATATGGCACAGAAACGATCATATGCCAAATATAATTACCAGTTTATGGTGAAGAGGTGCAACTATGTATTAGTCTGTCCATCCCTCACGCTCCATGATCCCCTTTTTGCATTTTATTTAGCTTGTTTTGCCTCTTTCGGTCTCTGTCTGTATTGAAGGAAAAGAAAATGGGTTCAGTCAATATTCCAGGCAGAGAGCTTTATCTCAGTCTGTTCTAGAGTTTTCCGCAACCATCTTCCTTTTTCGAGTTTCCGACTTCAGACTTCCTGTAGAATGTCACCATTTCCTCTGCCTTGGGTTTGGCAGCTGGGTGTCTCTGGGTTTGTTTGTGAGTCTGAGCTGTTTGCAGTAGTACAGTTGACTGATTGTAAAAGGCCTCTAATTGACTTATCAGGGAAATCATCTTACCAGGGATCAGTATGTGATTAAATATACATTTTTCACCAGGCAGACTTTAGCTTTTAACTTTACCTATATCTTCCATGTGAAAATCACTGAATTGAGTGAAATATACATTTTACATATGATATTTACTGTAGTTCTGTTTCGAGCTGTAGGACCTCTCCCTCGTCTCTCTATAGGTTTCACACTCACAGCCCCTTCTCCTTGGCTGGGTTTTGCTGAGTGATATGGATGTAGATGAAATGCTACTGTAGGGAATGAGTGTTGGGCTATGGGGACTCAATTGGATGTAGTGAATTGTATTGAGCGTAGCTGGCCAGCTCAGTTCTGTGTTTTATGACGTGAGGCATTTGTAGCTGTGACTGCTGTTTCCTGTCTACCACAAGTTCAAAATAAACCTTGACTTCCTTCCTAAGGGCCTGAATGCATCTCTGTATCTAAGGAACTCGTATTACTGCTGCTGACCAAACAAGACAACACTGATCAAACTAACAGGGCTTGACAAAACCACAATGCTCAGTAGAACTGTGGTTACCATTGACAATAATAATTACACTTTGTCCTGGGGAGAACAGTTCAAATGTATATTTGATTTGTGTGTAATAGGACTGAGTTTGTGTATTGAAGCTAAAATCTTTGTGCTTTGAGGTTGCCTCACCTGAGGCTTCCTAACGTCATAGGGCCTGTCTCTCTCTGTGTGGGGCTGTTGTCCTGGCGGGAGTCCCCAGCGATTTGGTGTGTGTTTAATCTCGTCTCAATCACTCCCTCTTCTTCTCCTATCTAAAAGATCCTTGTTTGGGGCCTGTGTGATGATGATACTAATGCTGTGACAAAATCCCCAGTGTCAGGGGCTGGTACGCCAATGCTCATTTACTCACAATGAACTCTGAGATGCACAGTTTATCTAGACGGGGAAATCTCTCTATTCCTCTTTCTCTCTCTCATCCCTGCACTACGATCTTCCTTGATACAAGTGCAACATGGTTGTAACGTTGTGCTGTGGCCAGGCAGCTCTAGAGGAAGAGCGTGGGTGGTAGAGCACAGAGCTAGTGGGCAGGCAGCTCTAGAGGAGGAGCGTGGGTGGTAGAGCACAGAGATAGTGGGCAGGCAGCTCTCGAGGAAGAGCGTGGGTGGTAGAGCACAGAGATAGTGGGCAGGCAGCAGTAATGTGTTTGCAGTCTGCACTGTGTCTCTGTTATCCCTTGATCTTCACTGGTCTTTTGTTTCCAGTGTGGAAATGGTGACACACAGTACCCTCGCTGCTTGATCTTGCACCACAGGAAGAGCGAGGGAATATGGAGGCATACAGAGGATGCAGGAGTAGATGGATGGGGGGGAGCCTAAAATACAGAAATAGTCCGACTGCCTTTTGACATGTAACATTTTGATTTGCTGAATGCTTTATGGCAGATGCATTATAACAAATTATGGCTTGTTGAAAGTTGGATAACCAAATGAATGTTGACATGTCAGAACATTTGAACCTGTAGATTTGCCACACCCTAAAACTAACTGATCTGTCAGATAATTAGACAACTTGCTGTTGCTTTTAAACCAAAAACAACAGACTATCTGCATATCACTGTTCATGCAAAAGAGATACAGATAAACATCTCTCCAAGGCACGAGATTAAATGTTTTCTTACATAATCTCTCCAAGAGCTCTCAGGGCAGCATTTACAGTATAATAAGATGCTTTGATGTGAAGAACTAGTATTTGTCCCAGGTGTGTTGTCACGACTCCTACCGAAGGTGGCTCCCCTTCCTGTTCGGGTGGCGGTCGTCGTCACCGGCCTACTAGCTGCCACTGATCCCTTTTCCCCCCTTTCTGTTTATTAGTTGCACCTGTGTTTAGTTTAGACTAATTGGTTGGGCTTTATTTACCAGCCGGCCCTCCTGCTGGTTGTGCGGGATTATTTCAGTGTACGCGTGTACACGGCTGTAGGTCACGGTTGTCTGTGTGTTCGTATTTTGCTGGACTGTTTAAGTTCCTCGTGTTTGGGGCATTTGTTTGGGTTGGCGTTTCACCGTTGTGGTGCATTAAAAGTAGCGCTACCCTGAACTCTGCTTCCTGCGCCTGACTTCTTCCTCCACTACACCCCGGGTGTTACAAGTGTGGAGCCCCTGCAGCTTATTAGGGAACACAGTTTGAAAAATGTCCATCTTGATTCATAAGGATAAAGTGCATAGACTTATCAAGATTTCAAGAAATGTGTATTTGAGAATAAACTCATGGCATAATTGAGTTCCTGTGAAAGAACAATGGAAGCTGGATTCAATTGTAAAAAAAAAAATCTGCTCTGCTCATTTTGATATTTTCCTGCAGTGCCTGAGGACAAATTCCAAACTGGCCCCATTTTGTCTGTCACTGTAACTTCTAAAGCCTTCCCTCTCTTGACTCTGCAGGGAGTCCCTCCAGAGCTGTGTCCTCCATGTCCCTTTCCATGCGCTCGTCGCGCCGAGTCCTTTCCAGATCCATCACTAGGAGCCAGTCCTTTGCTGGGGTCAACTCCTACGATAAGCCCTACAGGTGAGGACACTCCCTCTGAGGTCTAATGTACATTACTGTTAAAAAGCATTCGGAAAGTATTCAGACCCCTTGAATTTTTCCACATTTTGTTAAGTTACAGCCTTATTAACAGTAATGTAACAGTAATTCCTTTTCCTCATCAATCTACACACACTACCCCATAATGACGAAGCAAAAAACATAAATAATATATTTACATACTTTTTCAGACGCTTTACTTTGAAGCACCTTTGGCAGCGATTACAGCCGTGAGTCTTGGGTATGACACTACAAGCTGGGCACACCTGGATTTGGGGAGTTTCTCCCATTCTTCTCTACAGAGCCTCTCAAGCTCTGTCAGTTTGGATGGGGAGTGTCGCTGCACAGCTATTTTCAGGTCTCTCCAACGATGTTAGTTCGGGTTCAAGTCCGGGCTCTGGCTGGGCCACTCAAGGACATTTAGACACTTGTCCCGAAGCCACCCCTGCGTTGTCTTGGCTGTGTGCTTAAATATATATATATTTAAATATATAAATATATATTTTATATAACATTACATTACACACGGAGGATACAAAACATTGAGAGCATTTGCTCTTTCCATGACAAATCACATTTTATTCATCACATGCACATATTTAGCAGATGTTATTGTGGGTGTAGCAAAATCATAGCTCCAACAGTGCAGTAGTATCGAACAAGCAAAGCTTTGGTCTATCCAAAGGGATTTTCTTTAGTCCCTGTCAGGTAGAATGGAGGAAAATCAAGGGCACTAGTTATTTATTAATGAAGGTCCATCTACTAGAAACCAGGTCAGAATATGAAAGGGGCAACAGAGAGGAGAATGGAGTGGGTATGCTTGAGTAACATGCGCATGAGTTCGTGTTAGAGACCAAGAGCCTCAGGAGATGGAGGAAGAGGAAATTAAGCCGTCTCTAGAAGTTAGAATTTAGCTGAAAAAATAGAAATATGAATTATGCTGTCTACAGTTGTAAGGAATGCATTAACATGAAGCAGTAGTTATGATTCACTTCATGGTTATTAGTTATGTCTGGATGAGGGAGTGAAAGGTGTGTTGAGTCTTATAAGATAATATCTTGCGTGAGTTTTTTTCAAAGATGAAGAGATTATGAGCAGGCTAATGCATTTCTCTTCCGTAGCCCATTGACTGGCCTGTCATCTGTGAAAGAGGAGTCTTGACTCACATTGATTACCTGTTGGATTTTATAAAGTGTAACTTATTATTTTAACTCGGAATGTTATCATTACCCCTGACTGTGCAAATCTTTGCTTAACACAAGTTGCAATAAAATATGCTTTGGAAGGGTGTGTTGGAGATGGGATACTCCATCAGTGTCCTTGCTAGTGAGGAGACATCAACATGTCTTTGGCCTGTTCTATATGAATGAGACTTATCTCCATGTCATGTTTAAATAACATTGATTCCATTAATTCACCAACAGTCAGTGATTGCAGTGCCGCATTTTCAGTCTTGCCATTAGTAAAAAGTATTGTGTTTTATGTTTTAGAAACCTATCAGCGTTCAGCACCCTGGGGGTCACCAGGAAGCCCTCCAGAGTCAGCAGGATGTTCACCCTCTCTGCTAAATCACCACCGCCCAAGGTGCCCCAGCCTGAGAGGCTAGACGAAGTCTATGAGGCTCTGAAGAGAGGCCTGCAGTGAGCACACACACACACACACACACACACACACAGAAAGCACTTTTTCACAATACGTTACTGTCATGCATGCCTGCTCAGACATACAGGAAATTTACATGCCATGTACGTCTCAGGTCTTACCTGCAGGTGCACCAGATGGAGCTGGACAGCCTGAGCCAACAGATGAGGGAGTCCAAGAGGAACTCTCGCCTGGTAGGTACCACCAGGGCTTGAATCTGCCTTAAAATGGTGTATGCTCACTTGATCTGGCAATGGATTTTACTGGACAGTATAATAATGTGATCTTGTTCCTCTTCAGGGGTTTCTCTATGAGCTGGATAAGGTGAGTTTGACCCTGTCTTTTATTTTTCACCCACTCCATTGCACAGTAGCACACAGTAATCATATTAGCTTTCACCAAAACAATCAGACAGCTATCCATTGGTCCCAAATTACATTCTATCCATTTATTTTACTTTGAGAACGAAGGTTAGCATAATTTTGAGTCCTTCTTGTGTTTCTTCCAACAGCAAGTAAAAGTGAATGAGAGGTTCATGCGACGGCTTGAGTTCCATCTAAGCAAGGTGAGTCGTGTGTGTGTGTGTGTGTGTTTGTGTGTGTGTGTGTGTGTGTGTGTGTGTGTGTGTGTGTGTGTGTGTGTGTAAGAAAATGGGGAAACAATAGTGTGACTGGTAAATAAACTATGTGCTTGTAGAAGTTATTTTTCATGGGTGTGTCAGATAGGAATAGATGTGAAAAGGTGTGTTACAGTATGTAGCTTACATAACTTTATGTGAAATCAAACAAGTAATGTTAGGTTTTCATTTGATTACAACTGACCACTCAGAGTATGTCTGTAGCCACCCACACACTACAGCAGGCCTAGCAGACAGACAGGGCCTCTAACAGTGATTATGTGGGTGAGTACCTGACAGGTCGCAGTCCAGGGGTAAGGTCCAGCAGCTTTTGGCTTACTGTAATTGCTGGACTATTAAGCGCACCTGAATATAAACCGCACCCACTGAATTATTTAAAAAATATGTATTTTGTACATAAATACGCCGCACATGTCTATAAGCTGCAGGTGCCTACCGGTACATTGAAACAAATGAACTTTACACAGCCTTTAAACGAAGCACGGCTTGTAACAAAAATAAATAGGCTTTAACGAAACACGGCTTGTAACAAATTAAAACGGTAGCCTACCAAGGAAGTCATTGGTCACTATCTTCCTCCTCCTGTGCACTGAAACCACTGAAGTCATCTCCTTCGGTGTCGGAGTTGAATAGCCTCAGAATTGCTCCATGCAGCAGCTCTATTTCCTTTTCCAACAGCCAGATCGATCAACTTCAACTTGAAAGCTGCATCATATGCATTTCTCCATGTCTTTGCCATGATGAGGGTGACAATATTATTGTATAAACCGCGAGGTTCAAAGTGTGGGAATAAAGTAGCGGTTTATAGTCCGGAAATTACGGTAGTCACTGTACTTATGAGTGATTGCTGCTTTCTAGTTTTCAAAACCGTTGCGTTGGTGCAACTGAGCTTCATCACACATGCACACACAGAATGGCTGGGCGTGGTTAACTGGCAGGGGGTGGCCTCAGGCTAATCTCACATTCCTGGATTATTTTCTGAGCGTTTTAAGCCTCCTGAGAGAGCAGGACACTGGCAAGGCTGCTAACCCGTCTTCTTCCTCCTCCTTATTTTCTTCCTCCTACCTGTTTGATGTTTGACGTTTGACTAGTTTGTGTTTTTACAAGCGGGGTTTGCCTTTGGGAGTCTCTGATCTCCTAGCAGTCAAATGTCACAGCCCATCACCTGGATAAGGAGAGCAGAGGTTTTTTAAATGTATTTATTTGAACGTAAACTTAACCAGTTGTTGACCTGCCCTTCCTCTTCCTGGCGACTGAGTTAGGCTGATGGCGTTTCCTTCTGGAGGGGCAATTGATGAGTTTTTATTCTGAAGGTTCCTTGAGCTGTCTGTCGCCGTTATAATCATTGGCCAGTACAGAGAATTAAGTAAAACCACAAGTCCAATTCCCTTTCTCCATCCATGGCTAATTTAGGAAAGGGGTTATTTTAGCTAGTTAGCCACCGGAGGACAACAACACAACAAGATGCAACAATTCAAGTTGATTCTGTCATTGACGTATGCTGTCAATGCGATTTGATAGGAGTGACTCAACTGGCTTCCCTTGACACTTCTTTGGTGCGCCAGGATTTGGTTTCTTCCCCCACTGCACCCAGTCAGCTACGCAGGGGAGCACTTCTGCTTTAATCATCACATCAATGGAGAAGAATTTAGGGAATGGGAAAACCAACCCTGCTGGGTGTCTGCAGTCATATCTTGTTAAATATGGGAATTTTCCGATAGTCGTTTCACCTACAGTGCATTCGTAAAGTATTCAGACCCTTTGACTTTTTCCACATTTTGTAACGTTACAGCCTTATTCTAAAATGTGTTAAATTATTTTTTCCTCATCAATCTACACACAATACCCCATAATGACTCTGGTTTCTCTTCATTACGCACAAGCCTTTTGCCTTTTACTAAAGACTTCCAGGGAGAGGAACACTGATTAGTTCAAAGAAAAATATGTTAGAGAAAAAGCAGATCCACACCACATTGGGTGAGGCGGGTTGCAGGAGAGTATTTTGAAGTAAGGGTTTAGAAAAATATATGCAAAGAAAAATATAGAAAAATAAAAATACATGGGACAAGACGAAGGACAAATGCGTCTGACTGCTACGCCATCATGTTAATGAGAGGATAGTCTTCAAACCAACATGTTGAGACCGTGTTCAGAGAGGGTCATCAGGAAGGCAGGTATAGAGTACTGTTGTGTTAAGTGGACCACGTCAGGTGCACTACAGGCCTCTGAGATCATCACCAAATGGAGAGAATGTGACTGAAGAACATAAAAGATGGCGATGCATCCTCTCACTCACTCATAAAATATTTCCCAAGGAGTCTACTCTACTCTAGTGAATGGAGATCTCATGGTGTTTGTTTACTAATTCATTCAGGCTGGCGGGTTGGCAGCAGCTCAGTGGATCCACACAGTCAGTGGGCCTGACATGCTGGGTCACTCACTTTGGTGAATCAGGGTGTCTGAAAGTGGGGAGACAGTGGGCATCTTTTAGTGAATGAAGCACCGAGCTGAAAGCGATGAGCACTGATTCAGAAAACCAGGACAATGTCAAAACACACAATACCACACTTCTCCCGTGACCTGAAAATAATGTGATGTTTTTGACAAGGTGAATGCAAGTTTAATCTATGAGAGTCTGCTACAATGTTATTTGATGGGACATGCAGACAGTGTTTGTTTTTGTGTGTCGGTGGTTGTACTGTATCTTTGAGATTGTCAGCATTTGTCACAGGGAGTGAGTATGAATGTGTGTATTATTGTATTGTCTAAGTGCTTTAACTGTTTCCTGTCTCCCGTAACAGCTTACAGTTCAACAGCTGCCTCCCCAAATCTGCTGGCGGATCAATAAAATGTTGATATATACAGTACATATGAGATGCGTGAGGAAGTCGTAGAGCAATAAGGTTGCCAACAGGACACGTAGTTTCTAACTTATGTTTATATTTGTGTTTGTGAGGCCGGTGGAATGTCCCCATCTGGACTTCCACTGCATTGCAGTTGCGTCTTCATTTTACAGACACACTTTTTTCAGAGGTCGTGAAATTGTCAATAACCAAGTGAAGGATTATGGTGCAATTACATGCATAAGGGTTCCACTATGATGGAAATGGACCGTAGAACTAAATGGATTACTATTATTGAAAATGATTTATGAAGAGAGCTTTAGGGTGTATTCTTGAATGGTTGGTCAATAAAATAAACAACAAAACTATAATATACTGTGGATATACTGTAATTGTATAACCACTGTAAGGGACCAATTAAATGAGCCATGCATAACTGTGTTTTGTCCTCCTCAGGTTGACGAGCTGTATGAGGCCTACTGTATGCAGCGCCGGCTGAGAGATGGTGCCAATAAAATGGTGAAGGCCTACACAGACTCCCAGGTCAGCCGCGAGGCCAGAGAGAGCCTGTCTGAGGCCAACAAGGGCTACAAAGAGTACACAGAGGTGAGGGGTGTGAGAGAGGACTGTGGTGGAAGGATGGAAGGAAGGGATGGGGAACAGGGTAAGATGGGCAGGGAGCTGTGGATAGTCAGTGTCCTAAAATGGATTTCAAAGACTGCAGGGTAACCTGACTAAGAATAGGTGTTCTGATATTAGTACTATGTTTGTAGTTTTGACTGCCTGATGTCTTTGCTTAACGTTCACTCTTTGCAGAACATGTGCATGTTGGAGAGCGAGCTGGAAAACCAGCTGGGAGAGTTCCATGTGAAAATGAAGGGTACGTTCATTTTAGCCAACTCCTTCCTCTTCCCTGTCTGTTGTGACTCCAGACTATGTTGGTCTATTTCAATCACACTGTTGCGTTGTTAGTGTTTGTATGAGGCCTTGAACCTTTTTGTTTGTGTTGCAGGTCTCGCAGGGTTCGCACGGCTGTGTGCTGGAGACACATATGAGGTGAGTTTCTCTCTCTCTCCACTCTAGCATGGCTGCCCCAGCATCATCATTCCTCTAAGGCTAAGCCTTAGACAATAAATTGCTGTTGGAGGGAGTGGATATGCTACCAGTAGCGGCTGCTGATTGGCTGAATACCAGGGGAGTGAGGAGCTTGGTGTTAGCTTTATATATTGTCTAAAAGACATCTGTGCATTTGAACAACCTTGTAAATGCACATATTTCACATTTGCATGTCAAAAACCGAACAACCTCTGCTGCATAAGCTGCCACTGTTTTGAACAGATTATATTATTTAGAACTAGTACACCAGGGAGAACGCAACAAGCTTTTTAAAATTTTACCTTTTAACTAGGCAAGTCAGTTAAGAACAAATTCTTATTTACAATGACGGCCGACCCTGGCCAAACCCTTACCCGGACAATGCTGGGCAAATTGTGCGCCGCCCTATGGGACTCCTAGTCATGGTCGGTTGTGATACAGTCTGGAATTGAACAAGGGTCTGTAGTGACGCCTCTTGCACTGAGATGCAGTGCCTTAGACCACTGTGCCACTCAGGAGCCCAGTTAACCCACTGTTCCTAGGCCGTCATTGATAATAAGAATTTGTTCTTAACTGACTTGCCTAGTTAAATAAAGGTTAAAAAACATTTTTTTTTTAAAGCATGCCGACCCATTAAGTTTAAACGCATTATCTAACTGGGGTAGCTAGCTAACATAATGTCACAAAGTATGATGCGCTAGCCAGTTAACTTTCATTCTGAAATAACCTCATATTTCTGAGTTACACAGATATTAGTTTAGAAAAACTTGAAATTGGCATGGGAGCTACAGAGGCAAGAAAAAGTATGTGAACCCTTTGGAATTTCCTGGATTTCTGCCTAAATTGGTATCAGATTTGATCTGGTCTTCATCTGTCACAACAATAGACAAACATAGTGTGCCTAAACTAATAACACACAAATTATTGTATTTTTCTTGTCTATATTGAATACAAAGTTTAAACATTCAGTGTAGGTTGAAAAAGTAGGTGAACCCCTAGGCTAATGACTTCTCCAAAAGCTAATTGGAGTCAGGAGTCAGCTAACCTGGAGTCCAATCAATGAGACAAGATTGGAGATGTTGGTTAGAGCTGCCTTGCCCTATAAAAAAACACTCACAAAATTTGAGTTTGCTGTTCACAAGAAGTATTGCCTGATGTGAACCATGCCTCAAACAAAATAGTTCTTAATTTTAGGTCTTCTGAGATTTGTTACAAAAGTATCTCTAAAAACCTTGATGTTCACCAGTCCACGGTAAGACAATTTGTCTATAAATGGAGAAAGTTCAGCACTGTTGCTACACTCCCTATGAGTGGTTGTCCTGCAAAGATGACTGCAAGAGCACAGCACAGAATGCTCAATGAAGTTAAGAAGAATCCTAGAGTGTCAGCTAAGGACTTACAGAAATATCTGGAACATGCTAATATCTCTGTTGATGAGTCTACGAAATGAGAAACACGAGAACAAGAATGATGTTCATGGGAGGACACCACGGAAGAAGCCACTGCTGTCCAAAAAAACATTGCTGCATGTCTGCAGTTTGCAAAAGCTCACCTGGATGTTTCATAGTGCTACGGGCAAAATATTCTATGGACAGATGAAACTACAATTGGGTTGTTTGGAAGGAACACACAACACTATGTGTGGGGGGGAAAAACATCCCAACTGTAAAATATGGTGGAGGGAGTATCGTGGTTTGGGGCTGCTTTGCTGCCTCAGGGCCTGGACAGCTTGCTATCATTGATGGAAAAATCAATTCCCAAGTTTATCAAGACATTTTGCAGGAGAATGTTAGGCTACCTTCTGGAGTCCTGACCTCAACCTGATTGAGATGCTGTGGCATGACCTCGAGAGCAGTTCACACCAGACATCCCAAGAATATTGCTGAACTGAAACAGTTTTGTAAAGAGGAATGTTCCAAAATTCCTCCTGACCATTGTGCAGGTCTGATCCACAACTGCAGGAAACGTTTGCTTGAGGTTATTGCAGCCAAAGGCGGGTCAGTTATTAAATCCAAGTGTTCACATACTTTCCCCACCCTGCACTTTGAATGTTTACACGGTGTTCAATAAAGACATGAAAATGTATAATTGTCTGTGTTATTAGTTTAAGCAGACTGTGTTTGTCTTGTTGTGACCTAGATGAAGATCAGATCCAATTTTATGACCAATTTATGCAGAAATCCAGGTATTTCCAAAGGGTTCACATTATTTTTTATTGCCATTGTAACTAGGTAACAAAGGTAGAGATAAAATGGTCAATTTTGACCTAAAAATCTATCAAACTATTTCTTAATTTCTGCATCTGGCTAATTAATTTGATCATGCTTTGTGATACACCCGGTTTTATGATGTTTTAGTCCACACACAATGGGGGGGGGGGTAAAATTGGCCAGGCTTTTTTGACCTCCCAGATCCGTGATGACAAGGTTTTAGCTAGTGTATCCCTCTGTCCTTCTCTTCTTGTTGGATGTAGTTGACTGGTTTATCAGGTCCCAGGCTCCCATGACTGATGGGATTTATTTATTTATTTACAAGTTAATTTACATTTGCTTTAGCGCCACCTGTACCTGATAGGGCAGATTTAGTCTCATGTGCGGAAGTAAGCCGTCTGGCACGAGAGACTCATTGGTAGGTAGACTAGAGCAGACCCAGGGGTTCTGACTCAACAGATGCAAATTTGAGCGCCCCAGGACGATTCATTTACTTTGACCTCTTATAATTCATGTGGGGCAGTAAGTAACTGAACAGCTTGTATTGAACAATATATTTTTGAAACAGGAAAATGTAGACATTTCCACACTTTTGAACATTGAAAACATAATCCATGAATTCTATCATATATTTTTTAAATAAAAAATACTAACTTTGTTGTTGACCAATCACAAGCGGGGTGCCACCCCTAATGCCCTAATGGGCGGGCTGCAGCTGTATGCTACAGTAGCATGGCCTCTTAGCTGGGCTGTCTGGGGGGAATTAGCAGGAGGAACAGGGTAATTTGAAAAGGAAACGCTTTAATGTGTCAGCACTGCCTCTGTCTAACATGCATAGATTTAGTGATGATGGACAGCATAATCGATGGAGTGAGTCAGTGGAGCGCTGTGTTTCCTCCCTGGGGTGAAGGCAACTATAAACAGAACCTCCAGAGTTTGGCTCAACTTCAGCAAAAACACAAATGACTCAGCAATGACTTGAGAAAAGGGAAATGTGTGACCAATGTGAGTGTCTGGCTCATTTTTGTATCTTTCTGCTATGCCCCCTAGAACCTAAACCTGACCTCTGACCTTTTAGATCTTAATGAAGTATGGGCGGCAGCGCTGGAAGCTGAGGGGAAGGATTGAGATCAACTGCAAGCAGGTGTGGGACAGCGAGGACATGATCTTCCTGCCTCTCATCACAGAGTTCCTATCAATAAAGGTACAAAGCAGAAAATTATTGCCTAAAACATGCACGCACGTGTGCATATAGGCACATGAAGATACACACACACACCCACAGACTGTCAATCACGTTCAAAGAGTCACATCTGCGTGTGAAGCAAAGACACTGAGGTAATGGACATAACAGCTCAGTGAAAGGAGAACAGCTGGATATCGACTTGTTTTTCTCCCTGAATGATTCCATTACTTTGCCCAATCTCACAGTATAGGAAAGTTAAACTGAGGGGGTCAGGAGACATGGATCTGTCTGAATTTCCATACAGGATTTACCCCAGTGTTTTACCCAAAACAGTGGGGTAAATATTTCTGTTTCCATCTATGCGGGCTGGCACCCATGTCTCACTGGGCCATGGCTCCAAATGACCTGCTCTCACTTGGGGCCAAAGCCAGTCCACTGGTACTTTTCAGCTGGCATTTACAATTGTCCGAAGTTAACATACACTTAGGTTAGAGTCATAAAAACTCATTGTTCAACCACTCTACAAATTTCTTGTTAACAAACTATAGTTTTGGCAAGTCGGTTAGGACATCTACTTTGTGCATAACACAAGTAATTTTTCCAACAATTGTTGAAAGATTATTTCACTTATAATTCACTGCATCACAATTCCAGTGGGTCAGAAGTTTACATACGCTAAGTTGACTGTGCCTTTAAACAGATTAGAAAATTCCAGAATATGTCATGGCTTTAGAAGCTTCTGATAGGCTAATTGACGTCAATTGGAGGTGTACCTGTGGATGTATTTCAAGGCCTACCTTCAAACTCAGTGCCTCTTTGCTTGACATCATGGGAAAATAAAAAGAAATCGGCCAAGACCTCCACAAGTCTGGTTCATCCTTGGGAGCATTTCCAAATGCCTGAAGGTACCACGTTCATCTGTACGAACAATAGTATGCAAGTATGAACACCATGGGACCACGCAGCCGTCATACCGCTCAGGAGGGAGACGCGTCCTGTCTCCTAGAGATGAATGTACTTTGGTGCGAAAAGTGCAAATCAATCCCAGAACAAGAGCAAAGGATTGGTTTAAATATTAAATTCTGCTTTTCTGATGTATCAAATACTTATGTCATGCAATAAAATGCAAATGAATTACTTAAAAATCATACAATGTGATTTTCTGGATACTTGTTTTAGATTCCGTCTCTCACAGTTGAAGTGTACCCATGATAAAAATTACAGACCTCTACATGCTTTGTAAGTGGGAAAACCTGCAAAATCGGCAGTGTATCAAATACTTGTTCTCCCCACTTGTTCTCCCCACTTGTTCTCCCCACTGTATGCAAATAATTAATTAATAGTTTTCTTGTTTTTTTTTTTTTCAAATTCCGTTTTGTTCATTTTAGGGATGTCCATGATAGCGATGACAATTTTCAAGTTGATAGGCCACTGTGTAGTGGATTTACAGTGATTTAAATTAAGATGGAAAATCTGATTTTAGATTCGTCAATATCTCTCATCTTTAAACCAATCCCTTTTCTCAAGCTACGTTGAGACATGTACCATGGGCCTACATTCCAAATGTGGTGTCATTTGGTCCTATGGTTCATTAGCATTTAAAAAAGATAATGTGCATATTAGCATATGTGCTAATATGCATCTACTGGTATAGTGTGGCAGTCTTTGAATGCAGCAGTGGTATTTCTGAAACTCTTTTTGGGATTTTTTAAAATATTTTTTTTTACTCTGCTGCTACTCACTGTTTATCGGCTATGCATAGTCACTTTACCCCTACTTACATGTGCAGATAACCTTGACTAACCTGTACCCCTGCACATTGACCCGGTACCCCCTGTTTATAGCCTTGTTATTGTTACTTTTTTATTATATTTTTTACTGTAGTTTATTTAGTAAATAATTTATTGAACTGCATTGTTGGTTAAGGGCTTGTAAGTAAGCATTTCACGGTAAGGTCTTCAGCTCTTGTATTCGGCGCATGTGACAGACCAAATTTGGAGTGAATCAGACTTTTTATTCTGAGGATAATAATTTATTATTATTTTACGCATTGGCGTTTATATAGTCAAAGTGAATTGTTAATATTTTCCTTATTGTTTAATATGTCAATGCCAAACTTAACATGGTTCATCATGGTTGTCTTTGATGACCCAAAAAGTTTCAAGTTATTAGGCCATTGTGAAGTGGATTTACGAAGGATTTAAATGGACACGTAAAATCCTCAGCCATCTCTTGGCTTTTCGCGAACTAAGTTAAGAGATGTGCCATGGGCCTCCTAACTAATAACTCATTTGGTGTTATTTGGACTTAATTATTGGGTTCATGCAAAGTTTTCCCAAGTTTCCAAGATGGAGGAAAATCTATCCTGATGGACCTTATGGGTCCTTGAGGCAAATTTGTTCAGCATAATGAAAGAGCCCTACATACAAAGTTTCAAATCCCTGGGTGAAATGGAGAAGTGGAAATGAGTGTTTAAGTGAGACTGATTAAAACAGTGCCACCTATATGCCAATCGGCACCATTCTTTTTGACCAAGTTACCCATGGCCTCTAGTTTCTGTGGTAACTCAAGCATAGATTGTCAAATTAGGAAAAAAAAGTTATTTGACCAAGTCAAGGAACATTTTAATAATAAGAATTCAGACAATAACAATAGGTTTCATCCCATACTAATATAATATCCTTGAGAGAGAAATAATTTACAATGGATAATAATGTGAAAAATCAGTGATTTTTGTATAACAGTATAATTTTGATAGCCAATAGCTAGGTTTCCATCCAATTGGTTACAGATTTGCATATGAATATTCTAAAATCTGGATTTTCCCAACAGAGATGTCTTTCTATCAATTTGACTTGTTGCAGATAAAAAGCTGTGCGTGAGGACCGAGTGCACATAGAACAAACTTTTGCGGTCAAATTCCCATCTACTGAATAAAACAATTAAAGTAAATGGGTTTCCATCGCATTTTCAACTCTACTGATATATATATATATTTTTTTGTCTATATAGCGAATGTGCCCACTCTGGTCTTTGCATGTGTGCTCTAGCCAACAGCGCACATATACAGTCTGGGTAGGCTACATGATGAGAACTATTATGGACAAAAGAGTGAGATTGTTTTTATTTGTCAAACGGTAGCCAAGCATTGATCATCATGTCACCAGAATAAGACCGTTGATATTTATTGGAAAGCAGCATCAAGCTCATCACTGTGCACTTTCACCAAACTCTGAAGTTCATAACTTATTTCTTCTGTAGCCTAATAAACTGCATGCTTTCCCGAGTCCTATTGGGAAGACCACACAACATCATCCCGTGGCTCCCAAGTTTACTTTAATATGATGGTTATATCGATCTTTGCGCGTAAAAATATTTTCACCAATATTTCTCACGTAATTCATTTTACAGACACAAAAAATATATAACCTTGTCTAGCGTGTTTTGTTAACATTTGGGAAGTTTACTGACAAATGTGTTGTTCAATCAGGGCTGTCGTGACATTTTCTATCCAACTTGTGCTTTACTCGCATAAAAAAGTTGGAACGGAAACCTAGTTAATGCTTATCTAAATCAGCTATTGGTGTGGTGTTTGGAGAGATTTAGATCATAACTGAATCACTGAATTTTGATTGGTCTTACTCTGGTTCCCTAGGTGACAGAGCTGAAGAGCCTGGCCAATCACGTGGTGGTGGGAAACGTGTCGTGTGAGACCAAGGACCTGTTTGCTGCTTTACCCCAGACGGTGGCAGTGGACATCAATGACCTGGGGACCATCAAACTGAGCTTGGAGGTCACCTGGAAGTGAGTGGCCCAATGTGGCTTCTGCTTTGAAGTGATAAGGATATTAAGGTTGTATAGAAAGAGGGACTGCGTGTGTGCATACATTTGTGTGTGGGTCTAGTAATACGTTTCTGTGCCCTTTTTTTTTCATGGACAGCCCCTTCGACAAGGATGACCAAGCCTCGACCGCCAGCACGGTCAACAAACCCCCCACGGTGAACAAACGCTTCTCCACCTACAACCAGAGTCCTCCTGATACCCCCTCCCTACGGGAACAGGCCTTCTATGTGAGTACCCTAAACCTCTAACTGTCCTATAACCAGTGTTCTTTTTCATAATATGTCCCATAATCCACAGAATAATGAACTGTACCCTGGGCTCAAGTATTTTGTTGTGTGACCTGGAGTTTTATTTTGTGAGCACCAGTGTGACTAAAAGAAAATCCCACAAAATGTCTCCGACAAGACAGGCTGCCTCCCACTGCAGCTTGCTTCCAGTTCCCGGGCCACACACACACACACACACACACACACACACACACACACACACACACACACACACACACACACACACACACACACACACACACACACACACACACACACACACACACACACACACACACACACACACACACACACACACACACACACACACACACACACACACACACACACACACACACACACACACACACACACACACACACACACACACACACACACACACACACACACACACACACACACACACACACACACACACACACACACACACACACACACACACACACACACACACACACACACACACACACACACACACACACACACACACACACACACACACACACACACACACACACACACACACACACACACACACACACACACACACACACACACACACACACACACACACACACACACACACACACACACACACACACACACACACACACACACACACACACACACACACACACACACACACACACACACACACACACACACACACACACACACACACACACACACACACACACACACACACACACACACACACACACACACACACACACACACACACACACACACACACACACACACACACACACACACACACACACACACACACACACACACACACACACACACACACACACACACACACACACACACACACACACACACACACACACACACACACACACACACACACACACACACACACACACACACACACACACACCAAGCCCTGCCCCTATAGCAGGCATAATACAGTAACTCCATGCTGTTTCTAAAGTTTCTAAAGCCGGATGCGCAACATTCTGAGACTTCCGAGAATGCTTGCAAAGCATGAGGCAAGGTTCTTAGCAGTCTGGCAAAGTACACTTCCGAGCAAGTGCTTTGCGATGGAGATGCAATGTGGTAGTCGTGCCAACATATCTCATCAGCCACCTGGTGGAAGGGATTTTGTGGATTTCAGGCTCTTTCCCCTGTTGCCTCCATCATCCTCCAAATCCCACCAACATCAGCCGCCTCAGAGAGCAACTGGTCCTCGTTTGGGAAGACACACACCAAAGCACGCAACAGGCTGACTAATACAAATGTTGAAGAATTGGTGGCCATCCGGGCAGATTTTAGGTTTTTTAAGCCTGACAACAAGCCATCCTCAAGGTTGGAAAGTGACAGTGAAGATGAGGCCTCAGAGTCTGATGTTCAAGAGGTGGACAATGAAGAGGTCCAGGGAGAAGACATGGAAGCCTAAGAGGAAGACAACCAAAGCTTTAGTTTATAGACTATCATTTTATAGATCTATGTTGAAACTGTTTTTGGGAGATGCGTTTGATCATTGGGGATCATTCAATATTCCCTATCTTTTGTTATTCAGTGAACTCATCCCATGTGAAGAGGAAGCTCAATTAAGGTTAAATTTGTAACAAAATCGTTTTTTATTTCTATTGGAAGGATTTAATCATGTCTACTTATGATAATGTAAAAGGTTTCTGTCTCCATATGATACTGTATGGTAAATATATCCAATGCAAAAAACATACACATTTTAATGGTATTAATATTAGTTTGCATATACAGTGGGGCAAAAAAGTATTTAGTCAGCCACCAATTGTGCAAATTTTCCCACTTAAAAAGATGAGAGGCCTGTAATTTATCATATGTACACTTCAACTATGACAGACAAAATGAGAAAAAAATCCAGAAAATCACATTGTAGGATTAAAAAAATATATATTTGCAAATAATGGTGGAAAATAAGTGAATAACAAAAGTTTATCTCAATACTTTGTCATTGCCAACAAAGGGTAGATAACAAGAGGTCAAATGTTTTCTGTAAATCTTCACAAGGTTTTCACACACTGTTGCTGGTATTTTGGCCCATTCCTCCATGCAGATCTCCTCTAGAGCAGTGATGTATTGGGGCTGTTGCTGGGCAACACGGACTTTCAACTCCCTCCAAAGATTGTCTATGGGGTTGAGATCTGGAGACTGGCTGGGCCACTCCAGGACCTTGAAATGATTCTTACGAAGCCACTCCTTCGTTGCCCGGGTGGTGTGTTTGGGATCATTGACATGCTGAAAGACCCAGCCACATTTCATCTTCATTGCACTTGCTGATGGAAGGAGGTTTTCACTGAAAATCTCACGATACATGGCCCCATTAATTATTTCCTTTACACGGATCAGTCGTCCTGGTCCCTTTGCAGAAGAACAGCCCCAAATCATGATGTTTCCACCCCCATGCTTCACAGTAGGTATGGTGTTCTTTGGATGCAACTCAGCATTCTTTGTCCTCCAAACACGACGAGTTGAGTTTTTACCAAAAAGTTATATTTTGGTTTCATCTGTCCATATGACATTGTCCCAATCTTCTTCTGGATCATCCAAATGCTCTCTAGCAAACTTCAGACGGGCCTGGACATGTACTGGCTTAAGCAGGGGTACACGTCTGGCACTGCAGGATTTGAGTCCCTGGCGGCGTAGTGCGTTACTGATGGTAGGCTTTGTTACTTTGGTCCCAGCTCTCTGCAGGTCATTCACTAGGGCCCCCCGTGTGGTTCTGGGATTTTTGCTCACCGTTCTTGTGATCATTTTGACCCTACGGGGTGAGATCTTGCGTGGAGCCCCAGACCGAGGGAGATTATCAGTGGTCTTGTATGTCTTCCATTTCCTAATAATTGCTCCCACAGTTGATTTCTTCAAACCAAGCTGCTTACCTATTGCAGATTCACTCTTCCCAGCCTGGTGCAGGTCTACAATTTTGTTTCTGGTGTCCTTTGACAGCTCTTTGGTCTTGGCCATAGTGGAGTTTGGAGTGTGACTGTTTGAGGTTGTGGACAGGTGTCTTTTATACTGATAACAAGTTCAAACAGGTGCCATTAATACAGGTAACGAGTGGAGGACAGAGGAGCCTCTTGAAGAAGAAGTTACAGGTCTGTGAGAGCCAGAAATCTTGCTTGTTTGTAGGTGACCAAATACTTATTTTCCACCATATTTTGCAAATAAATAAATTAAACATCCTACAATGTGATTTTTCTGGTGTACCTATGATTTAAAATTACAAGCCTCATCTTTTTAAGTGGGAGAACTTGCACAATTGGTGGCTGACTAAACTTTTTTGCCCCACTGTATTTCCGTTAATTCCCACTGAATGTTTCCACCTCAAGATTTGCAACCCTAAATACACCCCGTGCTTAATTTCAGCTCTTGGACTGCTTTTTTGCGGAACTTATTTGGCCAGATCTGGTACCTCTCCTGGCATGCAAAATAATTGTCACTTTTTAATGTAAAAATTTCAAATAAAAGCGGTCAAAGTTCATTCAATTTGCCTCTTAGTTAATTCTCCTGGCACCACAAAACCAAACAGGTATTCTAAGAGTTGATTTGGGTTGGCCCAGGTTTATGGTTTCGCAACATTGTATCTAACCTATGTTTGAGACCAATGCTTGGTGCTGGCTGTGTGAGTGAGAACTGTGTCATTATGTCTCGCATAGCTAGAATGATAATCACTTTCTATGATCTCTCTCCCTATCTCTCATGTCCTAACTCTGATGGACATGAGCTTCTCATCACTCCAGCGTAGCATTTCATCATTTATTTCCTTAAAGAATTATAGCCACGCAAAAGTTCTGAACAAACTGTAGCACCCCTGATGAATTTCTACATTTGCCAAAGTTATAGAATTACTGTTGTCTGTTCAGAAATAAATTAAATCATTCATAATAGCCTACGACACCATGAGAAGGCCTATCATTTAGCCACAGAGGATCAATAGCTGTGGATTGTAGCTGAAGAACAAGGAATAGCTTAGTCAGGAATAAGCGGTAAATCTGTCAGTGAAAAAAAACAGCACCCAGGCAAAACAAATACAATCGAGGGAAAACACAGGTTGGAAAGCAAATGGTGCCTGCTGAAAAGAGAAGAGTCTATGCTGTAGGCTGCAAAATATTTGATGAAATTCCAAATATTGTTTTACAGAGCATATCGGCCATATCGGCTACGCATCATTGGGTGAAACTGGAAATCATTTTTAGGACTATAGTTTCCTCCTCATATAGCCTACAATATTTTTCTACACACCTAGGCCTAGTCTATTGATGGATTCAAGACAATATTGTTTTTATTGATCTCAGATCAATTTGTCTGTGTCGAAGTAGCCTGCCATTTCGATAATTTGTGTGGTATTAAAAAATATTCTACTTAAGTCTCCAGTCATGAAGGAGTACGTAGAATTGTTTGAAATGTGATTATAAAGGCCAACATTTTCCCGGACCCCAGGCTACTAAAAATGTTCCCTATGTGTGCAACTTCAATAAGTGCCTCTACTCTACTGCTCTGTGCCACTGCGCAGATACAATGATATGCATGTAATGCTTTATTATAATTCCACTCTGACATTATGGGATATTGTGTGTAGGCCAGTGACCAAACATCAATATTTCATCAATTTTAAATTCAGGCTGTAACACAACAAAATGTGGAAAAAGTCTAGGGACATTTTGTGTCACAGAAATAGAGGAAAAGTGATATGTTCTTCAAGAGATATGCTTAAAAAATAAGTAGGTTTCATATATCTCAATCAATTAAAACATTTTATTTTTCTGGTGCTTCTACATTTTGTGGTGCTACTAACTTAGAAAATTTAGGAGCACCTGAACTTTTTTCATTTAGAGCCCTGGCTATAATAGAAAAATGGTTCTAGAATGAATCACAATTATCCCTATCCAGGACATGTTCTGTCACGCAGCATGTTTTCTGTTAACAGCAGTCGAACCGAGGATACTTTTTGTTGTTGTAGTTTTTAAAATAAATACGCGTCTGCTGGGTTACAACGCTAACAGGATGTTAACAGGATGTATTGGTCTGTTTTGTCAATGGGCAAGCTAAATACATCTAGCACCTATTTCTCTTAATTCAGTGACTTTATTGAGTGGAGTGTTTAGTCTAGCTGTGATTTGTAGTGGAGGTGGACCTTTTCTCACGGTCCTCTCCTAATTTACCTGGTGGTGTGAAGACTGCTCCGAGGAGCCTGTCAAGCAGCATGATGCCCCCCAAACAGCGCTGGTCCCTTCTGGATGTGTTTCGTGACACGCTGGTTGAGAGACTGTCTCAGAGCTGCTCCTGCAGTGACGTCTCTTCAGTCCACCTGGCCTCTGCTAACATGCAGACTGACGTAAGTGCTGCTAGCCACTACAGAGAGAACCCACTATATCCCCTCTAATCTCTAGTTAAATATGTGGTAGAGCATTGTAGAGTGTGGTAGTAGAACCTCAGTAGAAGTCCTCTAGTAGAAATCTTTATCGATTGTGTTGTGCTATCATGTAGATCCTCTCATGTTGGCTATTGTAGAATCTGTGTTTATAGTCAGCTGTTGTGTCCCTCCTCTTTGGGTCTTAAAATAGTCTTTAGTAGTCTTTGCAATGACCGACGCAGCCTTCTACTCTCCATATGCAGCCTCTATTTGTTATTGTTCCAGAGGTAAGCCTGGATGCTCAGCAAAGCAGAGGCCTGATAAATGAGAAGTTAATTAAAGGGAGCAGGGAGTCTGTTTGCTCTTTTGGCCAGAGGCCAGGCTGCTCTGCTCTGGTTTATAATAGAGGCTTGGCTGGCATGGGCTCACAGGGCCCCTTGGCTCTCTTTCTCTCTGTCTGACACTCAATTATCATACTGTATGTTAGCTTCAGAATGTGATGGTACTGTCTCCATTTGACTTTATCATCCTTGTTCTTCCTCCCCTCCTTTCTCTCTCTGTCTCTCTCTCTGTCTCTCTGTCTCTCTGTCTCTCTGTCTCTCTGTCTCTCTGTCTCTCTGTGTCTCTGTCTCTCTGTCTCTCTGTGTCTCTGTGTCTCTGTGTCTCTGTGTCTCTCTCTGGGTCTCTGGGTCTCTCTCTGGGTCTCTGGGTCTCTCTCTGGGTCTCTGGGTCTCTCTCTGGGTCTCTGGGTCTCTCTCTGGGTCTCTGGGTCTCTCTCTGGGTCTCTGGGTCTCTCTCTGGGTCTCTGGGTCTCTCTCTGGGTCTCTGGGTCTCTCTCTGGGTCTCTGGGTCTCTCTCTGGGTCTCTGGGTCTCTCTCTGGGTCTCTGGGTCTCTCTCTGGGTCTCTGGGTCTCTCTCTGGGTCTCTGGGTCTCTCTCTGGGTCTCTGGGTCTCTCTCTGGGTCTCTGGGTCTCTCTCGGTCTCTTTCTCTCTCGGTCTCTTTCTCTCTCGGTCTCTTTCTCTCTCGGTCTCTTTCTCTCTCGGTCTCTTTCTCTCTCGGTCTCTTTCTCTCTCGGTCTCTTTCTCTCTCGGTCTCTTTCTCTCTCGGTCTCTTTCTCTCTCTCTCGGTCTCTTTCTCTCTCTCTCGGTCTCTTTCTCTCTCTCTCTCGGTCTCTTTCTCTCTCTCTCTCTCTCGGTCTCGGTCTCGGTCTCGGTCTCGGTCTCTCGGTCTCGGTCTCTCGGGTCTCGGTCTCGGTCGGTCTCGGTCTCGGTCTCGGTCTCTCGGTCTCGGTCTCTCGGTCTCGGTCTCGGTCTCTCTCTCTTGGTCTCTCGGTCTCTCTCTCTCGGTCTCTCGGTCTCTCTCTCTCGGTCTCTCGGTCTCTCTCTCTCGGTCTCTCGGTCTCTCTCTCTCGGTCTCTTTCTCTCTCTCTCGGTCTCTTTCGGTCTCTCTCTCGGTCTCTTTCGGTCTCTTTCTCTTTCTTTCTCTGTCTTTCTGTCTCTCTTTCTGTCTCTTTCTCTGTCTTTCTGTCTCTTTCTCTGTCTTTCTGTCTCTTTCTCTGTCTTTCTGTCTCTTTCTCTGTCTTTCTGTCTCTCTCTCTAGAACATGCTGAGGAGGCAGGAAGATATGGAGAATGGCACAGCATGGTCTAACTCCTCTGAGTCATCAGATGACTCATCCAGCCCTCAACTCTCCCTGGGGCTGCGTCACACCAACAAGAACCTGGTCCAGCCAGAGGTCAATGTCTCCACACCCTCCATTGAAATCTCCTTTGCCCTCCGAGACACTGCCACCTCCACCCCTACCCACTTAGCCAAACAGGAGGATGTGCAGGAGGAGACGCAGAAGGAGTCGTCAGACATTGGGGCAGCGGGGAAAGATGAGGCTTCTGGGAAACAGGCAGTGCCTAACGGCCACGCCCGCTACTCACGCTCACTCAGCCATATCAGTGAGAACAGTGCCGATGGCGTACTGATAGACCGGTCAACCAGTGAATTTGTGGAGCCCTCTGAGGTCACCTCCCTGCAGTGTGGGATCTGTATAAACGATATTGAGATGGTGATACCTGCCAGGGCAGAGTGGGCCCTTATCCCAGGAGAGACTGTGGTGGTCAGAGACCCCCCTGAGCAACCCGCCCCAGCTACTGTGACCATGGAGGAGAGCAGGCCGGAGAGCAGGTATTCTGCAGTGTCTATAGAGTCCGACACAGGGTTAGAGGCTGTTTCAGAAGTAGAGCCAGAACTTCAGAGCGCTGTACCCACTAGGACTGATACATTGTATCAGCAAGGTGCCTCTCTGAATCCCAGACCAGACTCACAAGCACAGACCCAGAGCACTGAGGGCATATCATTCAGTGCCCACAGGGCAGTGTTGGTGGAGGCCAAGAAGCCTGAGGCTGTAGTAGCCAAGCCCACAGACTGTAAGAAGCAGCAGGCTGTGGACAGTGGAATTGAGGAAGCCCTGAGTGCAGTCATCTCCTCTCTGGATGACTACAGGGGACAGTTTCCTGAGTTACAGGTCCTGGAGCAGGAGTTACAACTACTGGAGGAGACATTAACAGTGAGTTGTGTGTGTGTGTGTGTGTGTGTGTGTGTGTGTGTGTGTGTGTGTGTGTGTGTGTGTGTGTGTGTGTGTGTGTGTGTGTGTGTGTGTGTGTGTGCGCGCACATGGCTCTGTTTCGTGTTGCACCTCACAATGGAAATGGCCACTTCATAAGAGTGAGGCGGGCATTGGTGGGAGCTGAGTAGATTTCAGCATCCCAGAATAGCACAGTTCCTTCCCTGTGGGACTGCGATCAGGGTGTGGAACTTCCTGCCCCTCGGCTCAGTCTGAATATTTCCATCCCACAATGCTGCAGCAGGAGATGTGTGTACTGTCGCTGGGAGGCCATCTGCCTGTTACACATACGCACAACCGACACAGATAGATACACATGAGAGCTCACTCTGAGCCAAATCCGTTGACAAGGTGATAGGAAACAGAAAAAGAATGGTTTTCTTTTAATCTTCATGTCATAATTTTAGGAACACACTGTTTTGTTCAGACACTTTCCTCAGATGATCCATTTCCAAATAGGGGGTGTATTCTCACAATCAGGACTTACAGTGCTTTCAGAAAGTATTCATAACCCTTGACTTATTCCACATTTGGATGTGTTTCAGCCTGAATTCAAAATGTATTAAAATATATTTTCTCACCCATCTATGAATAATAGCCCAAAATGACTGTGAAAACATGTTTTTAGATCATTTGTGCAACTTAATTGAAAAAAGAAATACAGAAATCTCATTTACATAAATATTCAAAACCATTTTCAATGACACAAATTGAGCTTGGGTGCATCCAATTTCCTTTTGATCATCCTCGAATGTCACTAACACTTGATTGGAGTCCACCTGTGGCCAATTCAATTGTTTGGATGTGATTTAGATAGACGCACAGCTGTCTTTATAAGGTCCCACAGTTGACAGTGCATGTCCGAGCAGAAACTATTCCATGAAGTCCAAGGAACTGTCTGTCTGTAGATCTCCGAGATAGAATTGTGATGAGGCATATCTGGGGAAGGGTAGAAAACAGGTTCTACAGTGTTAAATGTTTCCAAGAGCACAGTGGTCTCCATTATTGGGAAATTGAAAAAAAATATGGAAATACCCGCTGAAGGTCCTTGTTCAGGGAGATGACCAAGAACTCAATGACCACTCTGACAGAACTACAGAGTTCCTTGGCTGAGATGGGAAAACCTTCTAGAAGGACAACAGTCTCCACAGCACTTCACTAATCTGGGTTTTAGGGAGAATAGCCAGACGGATGCCACTCCTGAGAAAAAGGCAGATGAAGGCATGCCTGGAGTTTGCAAAAAGACGTGAAAGATGGAGCATAAGGTGAAAGATTCTGTGGTCTGATGAGACAAATGGAACTCTTTGGCCTGAATGCAATGCACTATTTCTGGAGAAAACCTGACACAGCTCATCACCCATCTAACACCATCCCTACTGTGAAGCATGGTGGTGGCAGCATCATGCTATGGGTATTTTTTTCAGTGGCAGGGACTGGGAGACTGGTAAGGATAGAGGGAACAATGAACGGTGCCAAATGCAGGCAATTCCTTGTTGAGAACGTGCTTCAAAATGCAAACAACCTTGGACTGGGGAAAAGATTTGCGTTCCAACAAGACAATGACCTCAAACATACAGCCAAAGCAATGCTGGAATGGCTTCATAAAAATGTGAAAGTCCTTGAGTAGGCCAGCCAAAGCCCAGATTTGAATCCCATTGAATATTTATGGAATGACTTGAAGATTGCTGTTTACCACTGCTCCTCCAGCTAACTTAAGAGCTTGAGAAAATCTGCAAGGAAGAACTGGAGAAAATCTCCAAATCCAGATGTGCAAAGCTGAAGGACATTCCCAAGATGACTCAAAGATGGACTCAAAGCTGTAAATGCTGCCAAAGGCTCATCTACAAAGTATTGACTCAGCGCTGTGAATACTTTAATTTTCAATAAATGTGCAAAGATGTCTAAACATGTTTTCACTTTGTCATTATGGGGTATTTTGCGTAGATGAGTGAGGGGGGAGGTGTGTTTTAATACATTTTGAATTCAGTCTAACTCATTAAAATGTGGAATCTGTCAGGAGGTAGAAATACGTTCTTAAGGCACTCTATATGGCATTAAAGTGGATTGGTGAAAAATATTTTTTGTGTGTGTGTTCTGTATGTGCGAGTACATGTGTGCATGTCTCTCCATAACAAGTGTATTCTGAAGGGCCGCACCTGCAGTCGTTCGTCCAGTGTCCAGAGTCTGACGGTGGAGACAGCCCTGGGCAGCTTTGACTTTCTCAACACCTCAGACCTGGAGGATGAAGATGAGGAGAACTGTGAGAAGAGGAGTGTGATGGACAGGTCAGGTTCCATAACATGGCTTCCCTCCCTAAATTCCATCACAGTTATACAGATTACAAGTTTTGCTCGTAAAGGAGTTATATTTCCCTGTGTTCACTTACTGCCATCTAGTGATCCCACAACACAGCTTTAAATATGCTGGATGTGAGAAGTTCATTGGTATTCTGAATGATAATGCCTTCACCTGGTCTAAATGTGACATGACATGTAGAGCTGGGCCATGGCTCTTGTTGTTGCCTCTCTTTGGCAACAACTCTCCTGATGTACTCAGTGTTTCCCCTAGGATTTTATTCAGCAGCAGTGGCAAAGTTAGTGTGGGGGGGGGTGCTACTCTTGTGGCTAAAGGCAATGTCACAACCAACCATTTTAAATGCCCTCTTGCCCTTTTTCTGCTTAATTAGGGATAGGCGGGACGCAAATGTCTCAACTGGCCAATTGCCAGGGAAAATGGCAATAACATACTAAAATACTATCAAATTCAAACTTTCAATAAATCACACATGTAAGATACTCAATTAAAGCTACACTCGTTGTGAATCCAGCCAACATGTCAGATTTAAAAAATGCTTTTCGGCTAAAGCATAAGAAGCTATTATCTGATAGCCTGCACCAGCAGTAAACAAAGGAGTTAGGATATTTCAACCCTGCGGGCGCTTCACGAGACACTGAAATAAAATACAAAACATGCATTACCTTTGTCAAACTTCTTTTGTTGGCACTCCAATATGTCCCATAAACATCACAATTGGTCCTTTTGTTTGATTAATTGCGTCCATATATATATATATCCAAAATGTCCATTTATAAAGTGCGTTTGATCCAGAAAAAAAACAGCTTACGAAAAACGCAACGTCACTACAATTTATTTCAAAAGTTGCCTATAAACTTTGCCAAAATATTTCAAACTACTTTTGTAATACAACTTTAGGTATTTTTAAACGCTAACAATCGATCAAATTGTAGACGGGGCAATCTGTGTTCAATACAGGAAAGAAAACAAACCAGCGCTCCTTTTCACATCTTGCGCAACTCACAAGTGTCCCCAGTTCCTAGTTGGCCTACTTCTTCATTACACAAAGGAATAACCTCAACCAAATTCCAAAGACTGGTGACATTCAGTGGAAGCGGTAGAAACTGACTACAGGTTCCTATAAAATATCCCTTGGCAAAGACAACTCAGGGAACAGAGAGGGGGGAATCTGAACAGTTAGTCCTCTGGGTTTTGCCTGCTACATAACTTCTGTTATACTCAGACATGATTCAAACAGTTTTAGAAACTTCAGAGTGTTTTCTATCCAAATCTATGAATAATATGCATATCTTATATTCTTGGCATGAGTAGCAGGGAGTTGAAATTGGGCACGCTATTTATCCAAAAGTGAAGATTCTGCCTCCTAGCCCCAAAAGGTTAAAGCTATGGGGTAGATTTTTGTTGTTGCAGTTTTAAATACAGATTCCTGCAATTCTACACTTGGATTATGCCATGTTCTTATGCTATCTTGAGTGACTCAAACATAACAAAATAAATGGGGGCCCATGCCATGACATTTTGGGAATTTTAGATTCTCCCTGACTGTCTAGTTTTTATTTTGGTGTTAGTTCTCAAAGATGATCTTATTTATAAATCTATAGCTCTATTGTTTTCTCTACATACTTTATCTGGTTTTAGACATTTAAATTAACACTGAAATGTTTTACCATCCCCAAAATTATTTTCAACAATAAATAAATATACACTATTGTTCAAAAGTTTGGGGTCACTTCGAAATTTCATTTATTTTCATTCAAAATAACATCACATTGATCAGAAGTACAGTGTAGACATTGTAAATGCTTATTGTAGCTGGAAACAGCAGTTTTTTAAAGGAATATCTACATAGGCGCACAGAGGCCAATTATCAGCAACCATCACTCCTGTGTTCCAATGGCACGTTGTGTTAGCTAATCCAAGTTCATCATTTTAAAAGGCTAATTGATCATTAGAAAACCCTTTTGCAATTATGTTAGCACAGCTGAAAACTGTTCTGATTTAAAGAAGCAATAAAACTGGCCTTCTTTAGACTAGTTGAGTATCTGGAGCATCAGCATTTGTGGTTTTGATTACAGGGTCAAAATGGCCAGAAACAAAGTACTATATTCTAAAACTCGTCAGTCTATTCTTGTTCTGAGAAATGAAGGCAATTCCATGCAATAATACTACGTCCTTCACAGAACAGCGCAAACTGTTTCCAACCAGAATAGAAAGAGGAGTGGGAGGCCCCTGTGCACAAGAGGACAAGTACATGTGTGTCTAGTTTGAGAAACAGACGCCTCACAAGTCCTTAACTGGCAGCTTCATTGAATTAGTACCCGCAAAACACCAGTCTCAACGTCAACCGTGAAGAGGTGACTCCGGGATGCTGGCCTTCTTGGCAGAGTTGCAAAGAAAACACCTTCTCAAACTTGCCAATAAAAAGAAAAGATTAAGATGGGGAAAAGAACACAGACACCTGGACAGCTCTGACTCGAAGGCCAGCATCCCGGAGTCGCTTCTTCACTGTTGACATTGAGATATTTTTGCTACCAAAACAAATGATCTGATTGTCTCTTCGCAGAAAAATCTGCAGAGCTGGGAGGATTGTATCCCACATATACATACATGCATACATACATACAGTTGGAGTCGGAAGTTTACGTATACTAAGGTTGGAGTCATTTAAATCTTGATTTTCAACCACTCCCCACATTTCTTGTTAACAAACTATAGTTTTGGCAAGTCGGTTAGGGCATCTACTTTGTGCTTGACACAAAGGCAGAGTCTCTACCTTCAAGCACATGAAATGGTTAAAAATGGGAATACTTTGCTTACCCGGTGCGTAGGGCAGCTGAATCGAGTGCACCTACCGCCAGCAACGCAAGACGGATAAAAAAATGTAAAAAAATAGGAACGCAAGGCTTTATATTGGGTTTTTTAACATTGATTGACTAGGAATGCCTCGGTTGGTGACCTGATCTATGCATAGTCACTTTCCCCTACCTACAAGTACATTTTACCTAGACTAACCTGTACCCCTGCACATTGACTTGGTACCAGCACCCCTTGTACAGTATATAGCCTTGTTATCTCATGTTACTATTTTCTTTGTTTATTTAGCACACACTTTTTTAAAACTACATTGTTGGTTAAGTTAGTTTGCATTTCACAGTAAGGTCTACTACATGTGTTGTATTTGGGACATGTGTTGTATTTGGGACAAATGTGATTTTATTTGAAGTCAATGGACAAAGTAGACTAGATCCAGTGGCTATTGCATTGGTGTCAACAAAAAAAAGAGCTTTTTTTTAATGGTAAACTGCCCGATTTGAACTGGTAAACTGCCCGATTTGAACTACCTTCATTTATCCACCCTGTGGGCTCCCGAGTGGCGCAGTAGTCTAAGGCACTGCATCTCAGTGGAAGAGGTGTCACTGCCGGCCGTGATTGTGATTCCCATAGGGCGGCGCACAATTGGCCCAGCGTCGTCCGGGTTTGGCCGGGGTAGGCCATCATTGTAAATAAGAATTTGTTCTTAACTGACTTGCCTAGTTAAATAAATAAAAAATGCTCATACTCTATCTGTGCTCCTGTGTGGATGTTGTGTTTAGTGAGCACCACAGTGCCCCCGGCAGGCCATCAGAGGAGAGTGCAGGGGGAGATGAAGACTGTGAGAAGAGATGCTGGGAGTCCCCCTCCTATGGACCTGTGAGCACTGGCTGCCAAGCTCTAGACCACGCCCTACTGGTTCATCTGAAGAATTGCAGCGCCCAACTTCTGGTGAGGATCATGATATATATATATTTTTTTTTGCTTAATATAAGAATTTTAAATTATTTATACTTTTGATACTTGCTCATTTATTAATAGAAAAAATATCCATACAATTAACTTTGGTTAGTGGAGATGGAGACTGAAACAAACATATGATTAAGGTACTTTGCGTCCTCTTTCAAAATAGTGTTTAGTGAATCATAGGTGACTCTGTCATTATTTTAGACATTTACTCAAGTAGTATTTTACTGGGTGACTTTTGGGTGACTTTCATTTTATATTAAGTTATCTTTACTTTTACGCACGTATGACAATTGGGTACTTTTCCCACCACTGCAAACACACACCATGGCATTTCATAGTGGATAATTGGGTAATATTTGGTTGAGCAATAACATTACAACCTACAGAATATTCACCCACTCAAAAAGACAGCCAAAGTTAGTTGAATTACTAATGTATTGTCACTGCTTTCAACCAACTGAAAGCACAACATTTCTAGGGATTTTTTTTCTTCAGATTTTTGGTTTAGTGTCTATCATTGCGCTTTCAATCAAAAACACAGCAAAGTTCGAATTGGAATACAATGTCAGATATTACGTTTATTTATACAGCAGATTAATGTGATATCACTGCTTCATCTAATAGCACGACCAAATGACTCGGGCCCAGTTTCCCGATAGCCCTGGAATTTAAAGTCTTAGTGGTCCTTCTGTAGCTCAGTTGGTAGAGCATGGCGCTTGTAACGCCAGGGTAGTGGGTTCGATTCCCGGGACCACCCATACGTAGAATGTATGCACACATGACTGTAAGTCGCTTTGGATAAAAGCGTCTGCTAAATGGCATATTATTACGAGGGTTTTAACAATGCATTGTTCCTACAATTCCCAAAACACCATGCAGAGAGAACACTCACTATGTGACGCATGCATGTATGTATTGATACTAGGAGGATCAAAAAGAAAAGCAGAGCTGCTCTTGGATCAGCTTTCTCCATTCAAATCTTACCTTAACATTAGAATTATTCCACAATACTGACAACGGATCAGCTTCTAGAGAGATATTATAACTATGGCTGCAAATATTGAGGCGCAGATAATTGCGAACATGTTACACATCATTTAAATATATTGAGTCAAATTATAGACCGTAGTCAATATGATTTGAAATATATAGACATGTAGTCTATAGGCCTACCATATTGAGCTTTCAATGTAGTCATCTCTGTTTTCATTTGAGGCATTATCCTCTGTAACAATTCCAAAAACATTGGCAACTTTAGTCTATTTGTAATCAACTTTAGTTTTGAAGTTATTAGCGGTCACAGAGAGTCTGTGTTTACCGGAGATCTTCTGTGTATAAAGACACACTTAGCTGTCCTACGAGTGGTCTGAAGCAATCCGTAAATAACAAGCGTTTTCAAGTGAAACTTCAACATTAGTTTTGGGGAAACAGCACAGAGATTTAACGATGCTCCTACAAAGGTTCCAACAATGAACTTCGCCTTAAGATGCTTTTGGGAAACCGGGCCCTGGATTGCAGTTTAATTAAATTAAATTAAAAGTACATGGACTGATAAATGCCTTACGATATGCTCTATTGATTATTACAGAAAATGTGAAGACCTACTATACATACAATTATCTGTAAGGTCCCTCAGTCAAGCAGTGAATTTCAAAGACAGATTCAACCACAAAAAACAGGGAGGTTTTCCAATGCCTCGCAAAGAAGGAAACTTATTGGTAGATGGGTCAAAATAATAAAAGCAGACATTGAATATCTCTGAGCATGATGAAGTTATTAAATTCACATTGAATGGTATACTCTGGTGCGGAGAGGAAGGAACTGCTCAATGAGTTCAACACTTTTTAAAACGGTGTACATTTGGTACAGAGTTGAATGGCTATGATAGGAGAGAACTGAGGCTGGATCAACAACATTTGAGTCACTCCACAATAATAACTTAAATGACACAGTGAAAAGAAGGAAGCCTGTACAGAATACAAATATTATAAAACATGCATCCTGTTTGCAAAAACGCACTAAAGTAAATATGCAGAAATGAGGCAAACAAATTAATTGAATGGCCTAGTTACAGTTTGGACTTAAATCGTCTTGAAAATCTCTACGGCAAGACTTGAAAATGGCTGTCTATCAATAATCAACAACCAACTTGACAGGGCTAGAAGGATTTTGAAAAGAATAATGTGCACATATTGTGCAATCCAGGTGTGCAAACCTCAGAAGGACTCACAGCTGTGATCGCTGCCAAAGATGATTCTAACATGTATGATTTTGCAAACATTTCTAAAAACATGTTTTCACTTGGTCATTGTGTGTAGATGGGTGAGGAAAATAACATATATTTAATCGATTTTGAATTCTGGCTGTAACACAAGTCAAGGGGTATGCCTTTGTATGCCAATCATGCCTTTGTGGTAGAGTGGCCAGACGGAAGCCACTCTTCAGTCAAAGGCACATGACAGCCCGATTGGAGTTTGCCAAAAGGCAGTCTCAGACCATGAGAAACAAGATTATCTGGTCTGATGAAACCAAGATTGAACTCTTTGGCCTGAAAGCCAAGCATCACGTCTGGAGGAAACCCGGCACCATTCCTACGGTGAAACATGGTGGCGGTGGCAGGATCATGCTGTGTGAATGTTTTTCAGTGGTGGGGACTTGGAGACTAGTCAGGATTGAGGAAAAGATGAATGGCGCAAAGTAGAGTTCTTGACGAAAACCTGCTCCAGAGCGCTCAGCACCTCTGACTGGGGCTAAGGTTCACCTTCCAACAGAACAACGACCCTAAGCACACAGCCAAGACATCGCAGGAGTGGCTTCGGGACAAGTCTCTGAATGTCCTTGAGTGGCCCAGCCAGAGCCCGGACTTGAACACGATCAAACATCTCTGGAGAGAATTGAAAATAGCTGGGTAGTGATGCTCCCCATCCAACCTGACAGAGTTTGGGAGGATCTGCAGAGAAGAATGGGAGAAATTCCCCAAATACAGGTGTGCCAAGCTTGTAGCGTCATACCCAAGAAGACTCGAGGCTGTAGTCGTTGCCAAAGGTGCTTCAACAAAGTACTGAGTAAAAGTTCTGAATACTTATGTAAAGTAAATTTTCCATTTTTTTATTTATAAATTCGCAAAAGTGTTTTAACTTGTTTTGCTTTGACATTTATTGGGTATTGTGTGTAGATTGAGAGAAAATCTATATTTTAATCAATTTTATCAAAGTGTAAAAGTCCAGGGGTCTGAATATTTTCTGAAAGCACTGTACATCTGTGCCACTGACTTAGTCTGGCTTTAATTCCAGTTTGTCTACAAAAATTTAATTCATATGTTTGATTCCCCCAACAAGATTTAGATGCAAGTGGCTGTTCCACTGGTTGTCATAAGGTGTATGCACCAATTTGTAAGTCGCTCTGGATAAGAGCGTCTGCTAAATGACTTAAATGTAATGTAAATGTAATGATTCACATCTCCATCTAAACCATCTGAACAAAGTTATGGAATAAGACTAAATCAAATCAAACTTTAAATATATTTTGGTTTGATGTAGTCATTCTTCAACTTACATTTTTGATTGAGATGAATCCAATTTATTCTGTTTTAATTTGTAGACAAACTGGAATTAAATTACCCAGCGTTTGAAACCCAAGCCTAATTTGTCTATTTTTAGTTCAATTCTGGTTTGAATTAAAAGCATTGCTGCTGATGACATTGCAAATGCTATGTAGACCTAATTGGCATGATTGATAGATAAAGGATGGTCACATTTCATTTGCTCTGTTAAACTTACCCTTTTGGAATGACTTTGATACCCTTTGGAATTACTTAGATAAAATCTATTTAGTGGAGATCTCTCAACAATCATGATCACGATAGCATATTGGTAATAGTCCGTGACAAATAACCAGGCAGGGCTTAATTAAACCTTGGATGGGAGACCAAAGGGTAGCTGTTGATAGATCAATTCTCCAGTAATAGGTGCTGCCCAGCCTATATATCTATTTTTCTGAGAAAGGATATAACGTTGACAATCTGTTTTAAAGGTACAAATTCAACCGTTACCATAATGACATAATCCTGTGGTTGAAATTTCAACATCAAAACAATTTATGTAGACTTTTTTTAAATCCAATGTATTTTTCACGTAGATTCCACATCGCAATACGTTGACAAGTTACACTGAAACAATGTTGATTTAACCAGTTTGCAGTCCTCTTATGTATGAGGCTCTAAACCAAATTAGTTGAAGAATTAAAATCTCATACATAGGTGATCTGATCTTGCGTTTGTGTTGTGCTGCCAAAATGATTGATCAAATTTATTTATATAGCTTTTGTACATCAGCTGATATCTCAGTGCTGTACAGAAACCCAGCCTAAAACCCCAAACAGCAAGCAATGCAGGTGTAGAAGCACGGTGGCTAGGAAAAACTCCCAAACCTAGGAAGAAACCTAGAGAGGAACCAGGCTATGAGGGGGGGCCAGTCCTCTTCTGGCTGTGCCGGTGGAGATTATAACAGAACATGGCCAAGATGTTCAAATGTTCATAAATGACCAGCATGGTCAAATAATATTCACAGTAGTTGTCGAGGGTGCAGCAAGTCAGCACCTCAGGAGTAAATGTCAGTTGGCTTTTCATAGCCGATCATTAAGAGTATCTCTACCGCTACTGCTGTCTCAGAGTTGAAAACAACAGGTCTGGGACAGGTAGCACGTCCGGTGAACAGGTCAGGATTCCATAGCCGCAGGCAGAACAGTTGAACCTGGAGCAGTAGCACGGCCAGGTGGACTGGGGACAGCAAGGAGTCATCAGGCCAGGTAGTCCTGAGGCATGGTACTAGGGCCCAGGTCCTCTGAGAGAGAGAGAGAGAATTAGAGAGAGCATTCTTAAATTCACACAGGACACCGGATAAGACAGGAGAAGTACTCCAGATATAACGAACTGACCCTAGCCCCCTGACACAAACTACTGCAGCATAAATACTGGCGGCTGAGACAGGAGGGGTCAGGAGACACTGTGATACCACCGGACAGGGCCAATCAGGAAGGATATAACCCCATGCACTTTGCCAAAGCTCAGCCCCCACACCACTAGAGGGATATCTTCAAACTCCAACTTACCATCCTGAGACAAGGCCGAGTATAGCCCACAAAGATCGCCGCCACGGCACAACCCAAGGAGGGGCGCCAACCCAGACAGGAAGATCACATCAGTGACTCAACCCACTCAAGTGACACACTCCTCCTAGGGACTGCATGAAAGAGCACCAGTAAGCCAGTGACTCAGCCCCTGTAATAGGGTTAGAGGCAGAGAATCCCAGTGGAAAGAGGGGAACCGGCCAGGCAGAGACAGCAAGGGCGGTTCGTTGCTCCAGAGCCTTTCCGTTCACCTTCACACTCCTGGGCCAGACTACACTCAATCATATGACCCACTGAAGAGATGAGTCTTCAGTAAAGACTTAAAGGTTGAGACCGAGTCTGCGTCTCTCACATGGGTAGGCAAACCATTCCATAAAAATGGAGCTCTATAGGAGAAAGCCCTGCCTCCAGCTGTTTGCTTAGAAATTCTAGGGACAATTAGGAGGCCTGCGTCTTGTGACTGTAGCGTACGTGTAGGTATGTACGGCAGGACCAAATCAGAAAGATGGGTAGGAGCAAGCCCATGTAATGCTTTGTAGGTTAGCAGTAAAACCTTAATCAGCCCTTGCCTTAACAGGAAGCCAGTGTAGGGAGGCTAGCACTGGAGTAATATGATCAAGTTTTTTTGGTTCTAGTTAGGATTCTAGCAGCTGTATTTAACACTAAATTAAGTTTATTTAGCGCTTTATCCGGGTTGCCAGAAAGTAGAGCATTGTAGTAGTCTAACCTAGAAGTAACAAAAACATGGATTAATTTTTCTGCATCATTTTTGGACAGAAAGTTTCAGATTTTTGCAATGATAAGTAGATGGAAAAAAGCTGTCCTTGAAACAGTCTTGATATGTTAGTCAAAAGAGAGATCAGAGTCCAGATTGATAAGCAGAGGAACAGCTCCCAGTTCTAATGTAATAATGATATATATTTTTTAAAGTGTCATCTGTGGTCTTACCAAATGTTCTGATTTGTTGTATCAATTTTGGCTATGTGACGCCCAATGGTTTGTGCTGTGCAGAGGCTGGGGACCTTTGGGCCTCTGCGCTGTGGGGAGATGTATGCTCTGGACCGCCTACTCAGGGAGGCCCGCGTCCTCGAGCTTATCAGACATGTTGCCAAGGAGACCCCTGGAGGAGCCACTCAGGCAGATGAGGGTGAGTTCATTACTACTGAGAGGACAATGAAACAGCATACTAGTTTACTCACTGACACAGCTAAGGATATAATGAATAAGGTTAACTACTCTAATTGTAGATTCAATTACTATCATCTCTAACTTGTTTTCTTTTCCTTCTGTCTCTCTCTTGGAGTAGTTGTTCCCCAGTTAGAACAGTGCCAAGGGGCAACATTACTATGGCAACAGTGTACAGACAATGGCAGTGTGTACAGCACCTCCACAGACGCTTTCCTCACAACACTGGCTGCTGCTTACACCAACAGACTGCCCGAGAGAGGAGCCAGCCTGGCAGACACAGGTGTGATACTGTTGTTGTCTCGATCATGGATAATATCGCGTATAATAACACATTTCTCTGCACCTATCTGGTGTATATGACAATAAAACATATTTAAAAAATATACAGTTGAAGTCGGAAGTTTATATACACCTTAGCCAAGTACATTTAAACTCTGTTTTTCACAACTCCTGACATTTAATCCGAGTATAAATTATCTGTCTTAGGTCAGTTAGGATCACCACTTTATTTTAAGAATGTTAAATGTCAGAATAATAGTAGAGAGAATGATTTATTTGAGCTTTTATTTCTTCACATTTCAAGTGGGTCAGAAGTTTACATACACTCAATTAGTATTTGGTAGCATTGACTTTAGATTGTTTAACTAGGATCAAATGTTTTGGGTAGCCTTCCACAAGCTTCTCTCAATAAGTTTGGTGAATTTTGGCCCATTCCTCCTGACAGAGCTGGTGTAACTGGGTCAGGTTTGTAGGCCTCCTTGCTCTCACACACTTACATTCTGACAACAAGTTTTCTATGGGATTGAGGTCAGGGCTTTGTGATGGACACTCCATTACCTTGACTTTGTTGTCATTAAGCCATTTTTCCACAACTCTGGAAGTATGCTTGGGGTCATTGTCCATTTGGAAGACCTATTTGCGACCAAGCTTTAACTTCCTGACTGATGTTGCTTCAATATATCCACATAATTTTCTTTCCTCATGATGCCATCCATTTTGTGAAATACACCATCCCTCCTGCAGCAAAGCACCCCACAACATGATGCTGCCACCCCCGTGCTTCACGGTTGGGAGGGTGTTCTTCGGCTTGCAAGCCTCCCCCTTTTTCCTCCAAACATAATGATGGTCATTATGGCCAAATAGTTATATTTTTGTTTCAACAGACCAGAAGACATTTCTCCAAAGTACAATCTTTGTCCCGATGTGCAGTTGCAAACCGTAGTCTGGCTTTTTTATGGCAGTTTTGGGAGCAGTGGCTTCTTCCTTGCTGGGCGGTCTTTCAGGTTATGTCAATATAGGACTCCTTTTTACTGTGGATATAGATACTTTTGTACCTGTTTCCTCCAGCATCTTCACAAGGTCCTTTGCTGTTGTTCTGGGATTGATTTGCACTTTTCGCACCAAAGTACGTTCATCTCTCGGAGACAGAACGCATCTCCTTCCTGAGCGGTATGATGGCTGCATGGTCCCATGGTGTTTATACTTTGTACAGATGAACGTGGTACCTTCAGGCGTTTGGAAATTTCTCAGAAGGATGAACCAGACTTGTGGTCTACCATTTTTTTTCTTCTGAGGTCTTGGCTGATTTTCTTTTTATTTTCCCATGATGTCAAGCAAAGAGGCACTGAGTTTGAAGGTAGACCTTGAAATACATCCCCAGGTACACCTCCAATTGACTCAAATGATGTCAATTAGCCTATCAGAAGCTTCTAAAGCCATGACATCACTGGAATTGAGATACAGTGAAATAATCTGTATGTAAACAATTGTTGGAAAAATTACAAAGTTGATGTCTTAACTGACTTGCCAAAACTATAGTTTGTAAACAAGACATTTGTGGAGTGGTTGAAAACAAGTTTTAATGACTCCAACCTAAGTGTATGTAAACTTCTGTCTTCAACTGTGTGTATATATATTTATTTATTCATTCATTTATTTACTTCGTGGCCTGTTCATTAGGTACACCACCCCGTTCACTAAAATGCTTCTCTCCTACAGGTAGTGAGTCACATGGCTGTAACTTGCTATATAAAGCAGCAGACAGGCAAATTAACATTGATGGGCAAAACGAGTGGCTAAGCGACTTTGAGCGTGGTATGGTCATCATTGCATAGTCCGGATTTTGGCGTAAGCAACATCAGTTCATGGTCCCATCCTGCCTTGTATCAACGGTACAGGCTGGTGGTGTAATGGTGTGGGGAATGTTTTTCTGTCACATGTTAGGTCCCTTGATACCAATTGGGCAACGTTTAAATGCCCTGAAGAATTCAGGCTGTTCTAGAGGCAAAGCTGGGTCTGACCCAGTATGAGATTGGTGTACCTAATAAACTGTATTTTAACATAGTAATACATAGTTTAAAACACTCTCCCTCAGGAGGAGTTTGTGATCTGCAATGCAATGCTCTTGGCTTTGATTCCAGTGGCATATATGCTATCACAGACCCACACATTAGAGAAGAGCTGTTAAAGTGATATCCTGTCATGTCGGACCCATGTCTCTCTGTGCTGTGTCTAGTGTTCTTGCGTCTGGTGGAGAGGATTCTGGAGAGGAGGTTGCCCAAGCGTGGGGGCCAGGCAGCCAGAGAGATGCTGACTCTCTTCCAGTTCTGGAGCTACCTGGAGGCAGAGGGAGTGAGCGAGCTGGACACACACATCACTGAACTGGCAGAGGAGGGTGAGTGTCTGGGAGACTGACTATGGTAGTGAATGGACCTCTGTAATTGCTTGGCGTTGGTGTTCATGAATTTGTTAATGTGTCTTACCAGGTTACAGACAGCCACTTGGCTCTATGGTCAGTCATGATGATGGTCATAAATGGATGATTCCTCTCATTGTTGTTATTTCACCACACCCACTATAACATAATCTCATCCTATTATCTTTTCCTATTTTCTTTTCCAACCCCCATCCTTATTCTCTCTCTCGGTTTCCTTTTCCTCCCCCAACACACACCCTGTCCTGTCTCTTTCTCTGCTTCTCTGTATACCCCTTCTCAGTCTGGCTGGTTCAGAGCCTGCAGTCAGGAGACCAGGAGGTGCTGGTGAAGGCCCTGAAGAGGCCTCCAGAGAGCAGCCTGAAGAGGGAGGGGATGCATGCTGTCAGCCTGCTGCTCAGGGACCCCCGGGGGAAGGTGTCTGCCTCTGCCAGCTCCCTGCTCCGGAGCCTAGCCAACCAACCACGCCATCGAGAGAGGGTGAGACAAAGAGATTCAACCGGAGGCACTGCAGGGGGTCCACAGAAAAGTTTATATTTTTTTTATTATTATTTTTTTAACGAACGGAAATTGTTTTTATGAATATCGCTAGCACTAACAGACTTCACACATTTCAAATGACATATCTAAAATAGAGAAGAGTATATCTGATGTATATATATATATTCTAATGATGTCAACTTTATTTCTCATCTCCTAATATTGTGTTGTCAATAATTAAGCAAATTACACTCACTGGAGTATCTGACATGGGCTTTGAAAAAGCACCCGCGAATAGGCTACCAAGAGCCGCTGGCTGCTGTTAAGCTTTCTTGACTTGGACTTTAAGTTTTGCCAATACTTGGCTAACCTTTTTGTTTAATCAGCTGCTCTTAGTGAAAATGTGTTCGGAGTTACATTTCTAGCTATGTTAGAGCGAACAGGGAGGTCAAAATATTGAAATACAATCTATTAATTTTAAAATGTTGATTACTTCTCCTTGCTATTATCATTCAGCTAATAAGACAAGAATTGCTAACGTATGATTGGGGTCCCTGAATCGACAGTCTGCCTGGGAGGGGATCCCTGGGCAAGAATATGTTTAAAACCCTGATTTTAAGGTCATGCTCACTGTATAACTTTTGAAATACACCTCTTAAGTGTACTCTATGAAGATAACAGGATCACCCATGTGGATTCACACTACATGATCAAATGTATGTGGACACTTGCTTGTCGAACATCTCATTCCACAGTCATAGGCATTAATATGGAGTTGGTCCCCCCTGTGCTGCTATAACAGCGTCCACTCTTCTGAAATGACTTTCCACTAGATGTTGGAACATTTCTGCGGGGACTTGCTTCCATTCAGCCACGACCATTAGAGGTTGGGCGCTGATGTTGAGCGATTAGGCCTGGCTCGCAGTCGGAGTTCCAATTCATCCCAATGGTGTTCGAATGGGTTGCGGTCAGGGCTCTGTGCAGGCCAGAAAAGCTATTCCACACCAATCCCAACAAACCATTTCTGTATGGACCTCGCTTTGTGCAAGGGGGCATTGTCATGCTGAAACAGGAAAAGGCCTTCTTCAAACTGCTGCCCCAAAGTTGGAAGCAAAGAATTGTCTAGAATGTTATTTGTATGATGTAGCGTTAAGATTTCCCTTCACTGGAACTAAGGGGCCTGAACCATGAAAAACAGCCCCAGACCATTATTCCTCCTCCACCAAACTTTACAGTTGGCACTATGCATTGGGGCAGGCGGTGTTCTCCTGACATCCCAGATTTGTCCGTCGGACTGCCAGATGGTGAAGCGTGATTCATCACTCCAGAATGTTTTTCTACTGCTCCAGTCCAATTGTAGTGAGCTTTACACCACTCCAGCCAACGCTTGGCATTGCACATGATGATATTTGGCTTGTGTGCGGCTGCTCGGCCATGGGAGCCCATTTCATGAAGCTCCTGACTAACCGTTCTTGTGCTGACGTTGCTTCCAGAGGCAGTTTGGAACTCTGTAGTGAGTGTTGCAACCGAGGACAGATTATTTTTACACTCTACACACTTCAGCACTCTGCAGTCTCGTTCTGTGAACTTGTGTGGCCTCCCAATTTGTGGGTGAGCCGTTGTTGATCCTAGACGTTTCCACTTCACGATAACAGCACTTGCAGTTGACCGGGGCAGGTCTAGCTTGTTGGACAGATGGAGTCCTATGACGGTGCCACGTTGAAAGACATTGAGCTTTTCAGTAAGGCCATTCTACTGCCAATGTTTGTCTATGGAGATTGCATGGCTGTGTGCTTGATTTTATGAACCTGCCAGCAACGGGTGTGGCTGAAATCGCAGAATCCACTAATTTGAAGGGTTCTCCACATACTTTTGTGTATATATAGTGTGTGTGTTTGTGAAAATTATAGTGTATTTTACCCCAGGCCCTGGTAAGCTGTCTGGAGCTTCTGGAGAATGAAAGCATGGAGACGAGAGTGTGTGGCTGTAAAGCACTTGCATGTCTGAAGGTCAGTCTTACCATTTAGTCACCTCTTCAACAATCTCCATCTGCAATCTGTTTTTTCTTTTTACTGTGCGTACCCTAGTGTCTGGAGTCAGTCTGTTTTTTTAATGTTCTGCAGGCCAAAGAGAGCATCGACCAGCTGGTCTATCTCTGTCGTTCGGACAAGGAGGACGTGAGGGATGCTGCCAAACAAGCTTTGTTGGTGCTTGGTTAGTAGAAGGATAAGAAGTATACGTTTTGATAGGGGACTGAGTGAGATCAAGGGATACAGGGGCACAGAGAGTGGGGTTTCTGTGGGTGGGAAAGAGTGTATGAGGGAATAATAGTGTGTGTGTGTGTGTTCCATCCAGGTGAGGATGGGAAGTTGGCCCACAGACACGTTGAGACATCTCTGCAGGAAGGAGTGCCACGTCTCTTCTCCCCTGGCAGCATGACCAGCACCTCCTTCTAACGCCACCACAACGGAATACTGATACCTTCATGCTAATGTCAACACACTATTATAGAGCCGTTATCAAGCCACACACACACACATCAAAATATACACTGTAAAAGAGGGTGCAATACGCCGATGCAAAAAGGTTGCGGACTATCACATGCGCTCACTAACAATGGGATGACATCTACAGCTTGACATAAAGTCCGTGAACTAAACTCAAATATTACCAACCTGTGTAAATAAGTGACAACTACTCATGAACTGCAGATTTGTAGACGCGATGAAGAGGGGTGGAAAGTATTTTACTGCCTTACAGTACATTTTGGCCTGGTGGTGTTGCCTTCTGAACCATGTAAGCACAGCTAGGATGATGAATGGATAGGACACAACAATCATTGTGTCAGATCATTGCATGGATAGGACAAAGTGGGAAAGTAACATGTTGATTTTTCAGGGGAAATCCACTTCTGATCTTCTATATTTGTAATGAAGCTGGTTTTCTGATGGTCTGTGTGGAGAATGTCAGCGTGTGGAAGGAGTAATGAAGTAAATCATGGGGGTGGAAGGGATTTGGTTGTTCCTCAGGAGATGATGGTGGTGCAGTTCCACACTCTAGGACCACAGTCTGATGAGGAGCTTGTTGCCATGCCGGCCAGGAAGAAGTCGTCTGGAAAAACATTTATTACAGTGCCATCATTCCATACTATCAGCTTTATGTAAATATATTCCACTGGAAGTGTACATGTTATATAATTGTGTTGTAATTCACTTGCTATTGTTGAAACAATCTACTGTAGGTAAATTCATTGTGCACTTCCTGAGACTTGTGCCACTGGTGATATAACTGAAGATAATTTCAGCTGTATGGGTGGTTAAGTACTTTTATTATCATTATTATTGAACTTAAAACTGTGGTTGACTTTGCCTTTTTGGAGCAGAAAAATTCTCACTGAAACAGACAACCAAACTGCTTGTACTGTGTGGAATGTATAGGGTGGAATCAGGGTAGGATGAGATCCTGCATTCATTCTATATTATTTACTTTGTAGAGTCATCAGTTATTCAGAGGAGGCTGGTGTAAGGAGTTGTCGGAGGACAGGCTCTTTGGAATGGCATAAATGGAACAGAGTCAAACGTGGTTTCCAGATGTGTGATACCGTTCCAATTATTACAGCCATCACAATGAACCCGTCCCCCTATAGCTCCTCCCACCAGCCTCTGGTTATATTGTATTGGAGTTATTAACAATGGACAACTTAAAAAGCTTATTCAGTGTTTAAGTGCCTCAAGTAATGAGACATGAGATGAAATACTTTAAAGAAGAGATGCAGTGCTAATGCAAACAATGCAGCAAAGTATATTTTCCTTATGACTCAAATTGTGCAGCAAAGATTTTTTCTATAAAAGTATATTGACTGAATAAAATTGTGTTCAAAAAATGGTTTCCTTTCGTGGGAGGATGTGATAATGTATACTTTCCCTATGTTTATTATTATAGGTCTGTTGAATAAATATATAATACAGCATGTGCCTGGGGCTGACCATATTACTGCCACACTGGTGGTGACTGACTGTATTACCACCACACTGGTGGTCACGAGTCATAAAGGCAGTCAAAATCCACGTGACCATTTAGTCACGGTAATTAGGCTTCTCCAAGCTCTGATGCTGCTGATGGTCATTAGTAGCCTCCCAAACTTGCTAACTGTCTGGTACTCAGCACTATATTGTCCCTCTAATCACTCTGACATCAACACAAATGTAATCAAACACTTCATGAGAGCCAATGAGCTCATGTTGCACAACATTTCTATAGGCTATGCAATAGTTTAAGAAAACAGAGTGATGGGATCCTCTTTTTAATAGAGGCCATCAGCTTTATATAGGCTAGGCCTACCACAGGAGGTTGGTGTCACCTTAATTGGGGAGGACAGGCTCGTGGAATGGTATCAAACACATAGTTTCAATGTGTTTGATGCCATTCCATTTGCTCAGTTCCAGCCATTATTATGAGCCGTCCTCCCCTCAGCAGCCTCCACTTGCGTTTTTTATTGATTTAATCTTTATTTAACTAGGCAAGTCAGTTAAGAACAAATTCTTATTTACAATGACGGCCTACACCGGCCAACCCCAGACGATGCTGGTTTGCGCACCACCCTATGGGACTCCCAAACACAGCTGGTTGTGATACAGCCTGGAATCAAACCAGGATGTAGGGACGCCTCAAGCACTGAGATGCAGTGCCTTAGACCACTGCGCCACTCGGGATCCGACAATAATTATTTCTCAACTCTCCTAATTTTAAGCACATTGCTTCGCTTTACAACATTGCTTCGTTTTATAGCTACCTGGCTGGCATGAAAATGAACCATGGGAAAAGTGTCCTCCATTTGCTATTTAAGTGCATAGATTACATGTATTTCCCCCCCCTGCCCCTATTTCGAGACAGGTGAATCATAATAGTCCATTCTAAATGAAAACACATTGCACACATGTTTCTACAACTTGATTGGAGTCCACCTGTGGTAATTCAATTGATTGGACATCATTTGGATAAGCACACACCTGTCCATATAAGGTCCCACAGTTGACAGTGCATGTCAGAGCAAAAACCAAGCCATGAGGGTACCAAAAAAAAATCTGCAGTATTGAAGGACCCCAAGAACACAGTGGCCTCCATTCTTAAATGGAAGAAGTTTGAAACCACCAAGACTTCCTAGAGCTGGCCGCCTGGCCAAACTAAGCAATCGAGGGAGACGGGCCTTGATCAAGGAGGTAACCAAGAACTCTGTGGTCACTCTGAAAGAGCTCCAGAGTTCCTCTGTGGAGATGGGAGAACCTTCCACAAGGACAGCCATCTCTGCAGCATTCCACCAATCTGAATGCCAAACCTGAATGCCATGTGTCACGTCTGGTGGAAACCTGGTACAATCCCTACGGTGAAGCGTGGTGGCAGCATCATGCTGTGGGCAGGGACTGGGAGACTAGTCAGGATCGAGAGAAAGATAAATGGAGAAAAGTACAGAGAGATCCATGATGAAAACCTGCTCCATAGCGCTCAGGACCTCAGACTGGGGAGAAGGTTCACCTTCCAACAGGACGACCCTAAGCAAACAACCAAGACCATGCAGGAGTGGCTTCGGGCAGTGTACTTAAGTAAAAATACTTTAAAGTACCACTGTCATGGAAATTCTTGTATTGAACACTCAAAGTCAATATTAAGAATTTCCATAACAATTTGGCGTCAACCAACAGGATCAGTGATCCCACCTGTGGAGCATCCCAGTGAGGGAGACACCGGTGCCGCTCTCTGAAATTCTCGTCTGTCCAAAGACGACATGTATCCGCCCAGACCAGACCTTTACTGAGAGCTGCCTGGGGGAATATACCTGATCCGTGAACCTCTGCAGATAAGTCTTCTGAATATCAGCAAGTCAATTTTAAATGAATCTCTATTTAATGTTTTTTTTTTTTAAATGCATGATAAAAAATCAAAAATTCAAGCAAGTAACGCATAAAAAGGTACCCATAGTCTTATAGAGAGAAGACTGTTCACTAGTTTTATGAGAAAGCGAGGTTGTATCGGTACCATGCTGGCAGCTGTCTATAGGCATTTAGAAGAAACGTCTGTGGTCTGCAGCCACAAAAAAATAACACATGGTATTTTTGAGTACGTGGTGTTATTTATGTGCATAGCAAGTAATGACAGAGAGAATCGTTAACATGCATGTGTTAATGAGGAGATTGCCGAGAGTATTTGGGAATTGTACTAAGTGGCTGTGAATTGTGGGATTGAGCTATGTTGTATGAGAGAGAGCTGTCAGGTGACCAGCTCATGTGTGAAAGAGGTGAATGGATGCCCCAACCAGTTCTGTGAGCTGAGTTTTTCGATCTGTAATGTTATCTAAGGTCTTTCCAACACCGCCATTGGTTCTACAGTACAGGATAGCATGTCTCAGTAATCAGAAGGCCAGCATGTCTAGTGTAGATATCGAAATACCACTTAAATGGAACACTAGCATGTCTAGTGTAGATATCTAAATAGAACACTAGCGTATGAGAGAAATTTGTTGAAGCAAAGTCTGCTTGACTAACTTACTAAACAGGAGATTAGCTCCGGCGTGAAAGCTGTGGCTTGTGACAGTTAAAGCAAGGTATGAGAGTTTTGTATGCTTGACTAATTTACTGAACAGGAGGTTAGCTCCAACATGAAAGCTGTGCGGCTATGAGAGAAAGTGTTAATTTGAGAATGTATTTTTTATTTCTTAGAATCTTTCAGAAGTGTTCTTTCCCCCCCCCCTCCCAAACGCTTTAAATATGGGTAATAAAAATAGTAAAGCAAGAGGGGATGACTGGGAACCAAGGGGGGCCATGTAAAATAATGGCTAAGAAATTTGGTAGGGGGGTACTGAACCAGACAGAGGCTTGGACAGATGGAGATTTCCCAGCTGACGGACACTGAGCATTGCTAAACTGGAGTCTGTGAGAAGCCAACTTCAGAAAAAAGAGACAACAATAGGGTAAAGTGGGACGACTTCAGAAAATGGGAGAGGGAAGTAAGTGGAACTATCAGAGAAGAAAGGATGAACAGAAGGGGGGGAAGAAGCCTGGCTAGCCCTTCTCCGAGGGGAACCTTTTCACGGCCCCGCCTGGTATCCACCACTGCCAACTCCTCCATCAGCGGACGGAGTTGGCGGCCTCCCACCCCTTCACAACCCATTTGGGGTGGCCAGATGGAGGAGCGGGAGATTTAGGAGCTGTCAGAAGAGCTGCAGAGGGTGCTGGAACGGAAGATGGACAAGTACCAGCAAAAACAAGAACCAGAGCAAACGAGCGGAACGGGAGAGAGAGTAAAGAAGAAGCACTGGAGGACCTCCAAAGACAACTGGAGGAATGTAAGAGACAAAAAGAGAAGAGAGAATTTAAGCAGCAGATGTCAGTAAAGGAAGTAGCCAAGAAGAAGGAGATGAAACCAGTAACAATGAGGAAAAGAACTGAAGATACGAGAAAGCAGAAAAAGTCTCCCCTGGGAATGTATCCAATAATACGCTACCCCAACCAAAATGGTGGTGGCATGTTGGAAATGGAGAGACCATGGGAGGTTGATGAAATTAAAGTGATAGTGGGTGATGTTACTGACAGGAAAAGATGCCGTAAAGTTTGAAGAAGCGGTCAAAGCAATCATCTCCATGTACAACCCCACCACCAGGGAAATCGAAGTACTCCGCCGCTGTTTAAAATCTAAATGGAAGGACTATAAACATATGTGGGATTGAAATGTATTAGTGGCTGATTGTGGTGACCAACAGGATGCAGTGTTTACAGCTATAAAGGCTGCTTTCCCTAAACACACACTGGCAGAAAATGATTTCTACCAAACAGGGAACTGATGAAAAATGTAGTGACTACATGGAAAGAGACCGTCTTCCTCCAACACTCAGGCCAGATGCCTGACCAAGACTTATACAGCAGCCTATTGTGCCATGCTGTGGTGACAGGACTGAGACAAGGTTTAAAGACAGTTATAAAAACAACTTGTATAGCATGGGAAATAAAAACACTGCCGTAAAGCCATACATCACCCATGCGGAAAGACGGTTTCATTTTCATTCAACTAAGGACGGAAAGACACTGAAGGCACAGCTGATGTACTACTCTGAAAGAGGGAGAGAACGTCAATGAAATAGTGGTAACTGTGGAAACCTTGGGGCAGAGAAATAAGTAGAGGCAGAGGGGCCCCTGCAGGAGCTGATGGAGAGAGACTGGAGCTACTACAACTGTAAGAAGATTGTACTGAAGCAGGACAACAAAACGATTGGCCTTCCCCACGTGTTGGCGTACAGGTGGACAACCCATTTGGAAGAGGTCGAGAGGGCTACCAAACATAAGATGTGGTGAAAACAGAAGGAACTAATGAAGAAAATAACGATGAAGAACCAGAAGAAACTTGTCAAATGCTAAAATTTACCACCTTGCCAACCAAAAACCCCCTGATTTGACATATACAATTTTATTAGTCACATGCGCCGAATACAACAGATACCTTACAGTGAAATGCTTACTTATGAGCCCCCAACCAACAATGCAGTTAAAAAAAAATACAGACAAGAAAAGACAAAAGTAACAAGTAATTAAAGAGCAGCAGTAAAACAACAATAGCGAGACTATATACAGGGGGGTACCTTTACAGAGTGAATGTGCGGGGGCACCGGTTAGTTGAGGTAGTATGTACATGTAGGTAGAGTTATTGAAGTGACTATGCATAGATGACGACAGATTAGAAGCGGTGTAAAGGGGGGAGTGCAATGCAAATAGTCTGGGTAGCCATTTGATTAGATGTTCAGGAGTCTCATGGCTTGGGGTAGAAACTATTTAGAAGCCTCTTGAACCTAGACTTGGCGCTCCGGTACCGCTTGCCGTGCAGTAGCAGAGAGAATAGTCTATGACTAGGGTGGCTGGAGTCTTAAACAATGTTTAGGGCCTTCCTCTGACACTGCCTGGGATAGAGGTCCTGGATGGCAGGAAGCTTGGCCCCAGTGATGTACTGGGCCGTTCGCACTACCCTCGCACTACCCTCACTACCCTCACTACCCTCTGTAGTGCCTTGCGGTCGGAGGCCGAGCAGTCAGGAAGTCCAGAATCCAGTTGCAGAGGGAGGTGCTTAGTCCCAGGGTCCTTAGCTTATTGATGAGCTTTGAGGGCACTATGGTGTTGAATGCTGAGTTGTAGTCAACGAATAGTATTCTCACATAGGTGTTCCTTTTGTCCAGGTGGGAAAGGGCAGTGTGCAATAATCAGATTGCATCATCTGTTGGGGCGGTATGCAAATTGGAGCGGTTCTAGTGTTTCTGGGATAATGGTGTTGATATGAGGTATGACCAGCCTTTCAAATAACTTCATGGCTACAGATGTGAGTGCTATGGTCGGTATTTATTTAGGCAGGTTACCTTAATATTCTTGGACACAGGGACTATGGTGGTCAGCTTAACATGTTGGTATTACAGACTCGGACAGGAAGAGGTTGAAAATGTTAGTGAAGACACTTGCCAGTTTGTCAGCGCATGCTCACAGTACACATCCTGGTAATCTGTTTGGCCCTGCAGCCTTGTGAATGTTGACCTTTTTAAAGGTCTTACTCACTTCTGGAACAGCTGGTGCTCTCATGCATGTTTCAGTGTTATTTGCCTCGCAGCGAGCATAGAAGTATTTTAGCTCATCTGGTAGGCTTGTGTCACTGGGCAGCTCAAGGCTGTGCTTCCCTTTGTAGTCTGTAATGGTTTGCAAGCCCTGCCACATCCGATGAGCATCAGAGCCAGTGTAGTATGATTCGATCTTAGTCCTGTATTGACGCTTTGCCTGTTTGATGGTTCATCGGAGGGCATGGAGGGATTTCTTATAAGCTTCTGGGTTAGCGTCCCGCCCCTTGAAAGTGGCAGCTTTAGCTCAGTGCGGATTCTGCCTGCAATCCAAGGCTTTTGGTTGGAGTATGTATGTACGGTCACAGTGGGACGACATCATCGCTGCACTTATTGATGATGCCAATGACTGATGTGGTGTACTTCTCAATGCCATCGGAGGAATCCCAGACCGTATTCCAGTCTGTGCTAGCAAAACAGTCCTGTAGCTCAGACTTTGCTTCATCTGACCACTTTTTTGTTGTTGTTGTTCTAGTCACTGGTGCTTCCTGCTTCAATTTCTGCTTGTAAGCAAGAATCAGGAGGATAGAATTATGGTCAGACTTGCCAAATGGAGGGAGAGCTTTGTATGCGTCTCTGTGTGTGGAGTATAGGTGGTCCAGTTTTTTTTTGTGTGTGTGTGTGTGTGTGTGTGTGTGTGTGTGTGTGTGTGTGTGTGTGTGTGTGTGTGTGTGTGTGTGTGTTTTTTTCCCCCTCTGGTTGCAGATTTAACATGCTAATTTAAATTTGGTAAAATGGATTTAAGTGTCCCTGCATTAAAGTCCCCGACTGTGGTATGTAAACAGCTACAAAGTATACAGATGAAACACGAGGTAGATAGTGTGGTCTACAGCTTATCATTAGATGCTGTACCTCCAGGCGAGCGATAGCTCAAGACTTCATCAGACATAGTGCACCAGCTGTTATTTAGAAAAACACATAGTCATCTGCCCCTTGTCTAACCAGACGCCACTGTTCTATCCCGCCGGTATAGCGGGTAACCAGCCAGCTGTATGTTGATAGTGTCGTCAGTTCAGCCACAACTCGGTGAAGCATAAGATGTTAGTTTTTAATGTTCTATTGGTAGTTTTTAATGTTCCATTGGTAGTTCAATCTTACAAGTAGCTCGTCGCTTTTATTCTCTAGATTGCACTTTTGCTAGCAGAATGGAGGGAAGTGGGGGTTTATTCGATCGCCTACGAATTCTCAGAAGGCAGCCCACACTTTGGCCCCTTCTCTGCCTGCTCTTCACGCAAATCGCGGGGATCTGGGTCTGTTCCCGAGAGAGCAGTATATCCTTCGCGTCGGGTTAGTCAGAGACGAAAGGGGGGATTCTGCTAGTCCGTGGTGAGTAATCGCAGTCCTATTTTCGGTCATAAGCGACGGTCGACATTGGGGCCGCGGTCTCAGTGTTGAAAACGTCTGCCCTATATGTTCTCTCATCAAAGAAAACAATGCGCACGGTTGGACCGTATGGAATTCCCTCTGAAGAAAGTTTGACCATTTCCCCTAGAAGTGATGTGGGGAGAGAGAAAATGGAAACACAGATTCCTATATTCATGGGCCTGCCCAATAAATTTATGAGGAAGCGATTTGATGTGTCAAATGAATTTATGTTGCATGTACTGAAGAAGCCACGTTTCATCTTCAATGCCCTTGCTGATGGAAGGAGGTTTTCACTCAATCTCACGATACATGGCCCCATTAATTCTTTCCTTTACACGGATCAGTCGTCCTGGTCCCTTTGCAGAAAAACAGCCCCAAAGCATGATGTTTCCACCCCCATGCTTCACAGTAGCTGTGGTGTTCTCTGGATGCAACTCAGCCTTCTTTGTCCTCCAAACACGACGAGTTGAGTTTTTACCAAAAAGTTATATTTTGGTTTCATCTGACCATATGACATTCTCCCAATCTTCTTCTGGATCATCCAAATACTCTCTAGCAAACTTCAGATGGGCCTGGACATGTACTGGCTTAAGCAGGGGTACACGTCTGGCACTGCAGGAGTCCCTGGCGGCGTAGTGTGTTACTGATGGTAGGCTTTGTTACTTTGGTCCCAGCTCTCTGCAGGTCATTCACTAGGTCCCCCCGTGTGGTTCTGGGATTTTTGCTCACCGTTCTTGTGATCATTTTGACCCCGCGGGGTGAGATCTTGCGTGGAGCCCCAGATCGAGGGAGATTATCAGTGGTATTGTATGTCTTCCATTTCCTAATAATTGCTCCCACAGTTGATTTCTTCAAATCAAGCTGCTTACCTATTGCAGATTCACTCTTCCCAGCCTGGTGCAGGTCTACAATTTTGTTTCTGGTGTCCTTTGACAGCTCTTTGGTCTTGGCCATAGTGGAGTTTGGAGTGTGACTGTTTGAGGTTGTGGACAGGTGTCTTTTATACTGATAACAAGTTCAAACAGATGCCATTAATACAGGTAACGAGTGGAGGACAGAGGAGCCTCTTAAAGAAGAAGTTACAGGTCTGTGAGAGCCAGAAATCTTGCTTGTTTGTAGGTGACCAAATACTTATTTTCCACCATAATTTGCAAATAAATTCATAAAAAATCCTACAATGTGATTTTCTGGATTATTTTTTTTTCTCATTTTGTCTGTCATAGTTGAAGTGTACCTATGATGTAAATTACAGGCTTCTCTAATCTTTTTAAGTGGGAGAACTTTCACAATTGGTGGCTGACTAAATACTTTTTTGCCCCACTGTATATATATGTATATTACATTTTTTTTTAAATGCTTAATTGTATTTTTTTTTTGTGCAATGTATTTATTGGCATTTCTTTCTTTTCTTTTTTTACAATTTAACAATCATCAAAATATGACACCGATAATTACCCGTTATACACAAAATACCATGCTACATGGGGGCACATCGTGCAAAACCCTTCCCTCCCCAACACAGGAACACCCCCCTCCCTCCCCTCTACCGGTATTAGCTTCACTTATTATCAACAAAAAAAGAAACAGAATGACCTTCACATTCCATGCTAAAAAATAAATGATTCAACACAAAAACTAATAATAATATATTATTGAAGAAAGTATTAATGAGGCAGCTACGGTGACGTCTCTAGAAACTGCTAAAGGTCCCCCCAGACATCAGTAAATTCAAAGGGTTTATTACATAAATTGTACGTTATTTTTTCAGATGGAATATAGGAAGATAGTTATTTTAGCCACATCTGCTTGCTTGGCTGAGTGTCACACTTCCATATAATAGCTGTGCATTTATTGGCTGCATTGACTGCCAATTTTAATTAATCTGGTTTTGCTACAAATATTAACTGGTAGAACAGAAGAATCTAGTGGTACCGTCATATTAGTGACCTGTGATAAGATCTGAATAATGTCTTTCCAATAATTGCTTAGTTCAGGGCAGGACAAAAACATAAGTGTACCCACTTCCGTTTTACACCTTGGGCAAAATGTTGAATATTTAGAATTGATCTTATACAGTCTCTCTAGTGTAAAGTAGACCCAACGTAAAATATTGAATTGCATCAACTTGTGCCTTGTGTTAAATGAAAGACGCTGAGCATCTAAAAAGAGCTTTCCCCATTTCTCATCCTCAAAAATGAGACCAAGGTCATCATGCCACTTCATACAAGCTTTCAGAGGTTCATCATTCCTCAACAGAGCTTGAAGACCCGAGTACATGTAGGAAATGCAACCTTTTACCCCTTTCCTTTCCAGCCACAGTTTATCAGTTTTAGGTTTACTCATGGGCTGAATCCTACCTCCCTCTGAGTGGCAATGTAAGGCCTAACCTGTAGGTACTTGAATAAATGAGTTTGAGGTAACTGAAAATGAGATGCCAGTTGTTGAAAGGATAGTAGTTCACCTTCTCTATAGAGATTACCAAATGTTTTAATTCCTTTATTGAACCAAGAAAATGTAATACCATCTCTCAGGGCTTTGGGTAAGATGGGGTAATTATAAAAAGGTGTTTGTTCATATATAGATCTAAGCCCTTCTGTTTGTTTACAGACTTCAAACCATATATTTAAAGTGTGTTTAATGAAAGGGTTGTTTATGAGACCTAGGAAAGTTTTAGGTTGGCTAATATAAGATATAGATGCCAATGTAGCAGGGGTCAGACACTCCTCCTCTATCTGTCTCCAAGAGGGTGAACTTGTTGTATCTTGCCATACCCACACAGCCTTGAACTGAGATGCCCAGTAATACAACTGGAAGTCAGGTAGAGTAAGTCTTCCTTCTGAGTATGGTTTGCATAAAGTTGTTATTTTCACTCTGGGGGGTTTGGATGGTGGCTCTATAGCCAAAGAAAAAAGGAGAGGACTAGCAGGACAACCCTGTCTTGTGCCACGTGATAAAGAGATCTGTGAGGAAATGTTTCCATTAGTCAGGATCTGAGCTACCAGACATTTGTACAGTAATCTAGTCAGACCAACATACTTCGGTTCAATATTCATCCTGTGTAAAACTTCAAACAGGTAGTTCCATTCTATGTGGTCAAAAGCTTTTTCTGCATCTAATGAAGCCGTCACTACAGATACTTGGTCATTTTCTACATAATGCATAATAATAAATAATCTTTTGATATTATCAGGAGATGAGCGGTTTCTTACAAAGCCTATTTGGGTCTATATCGACCAAGTCCGGAAGAACATTATCCAGTCTAAGAGCTATGAGTTTCGCAAGAATCATATATGAAGTGTTCAATAGAGATATTGGTCTATACGACCCACAAAGCAAAGGATCTTTCCCAGGTTTTAACAAAACTGTGATCAGTGCCTGTTCAAGTGTCTGTGAGCTTTTCTGTCTCTATGGCATAATTAAACATACTGCAAAGAGGCTCAATTAGTTTGGGTGAAAAAGATCGATAGAATTCAATAGGGAATCCGTCTAACCCTGGTGATTTTCCACCAGCAGTGTTGAAAACGTATTCCCTCATTTCCTCTGATGTAATCTCTTTCTCCAAGTGCTCTCTATCTTAGTCAGTTAAAGTTTGTACATTGAGTTTGTTCAAAAACTCATGCATTGTGGCATGGGCATCCCCTTCAGACTTGACCAATGTTTCATAAAACTCCCTGAAGACTAGATGAATTTCCTCAGGACTGTGAACAACTGTGTTATTGGGTAGCTTAATAGAGCTAATAAATCTACTAGCATCCTCTCGTCTTATCTGCCAAGCAAGCAACTTTCCTGCTTTATCTCCATGTTCGTAGTAGTTCTGTTTTGTTCTCCTAAGAGCATTTCCCGCTTTATGAGTCATTAGGGTGTTATATTCCAATCGCTTTGAGTCTAATTTTTGTAGAGTTGAGTCGTCAAATGTTACATTATGTTAATTTTCCAGATCTTTGATTTCATTCTCCAACTAATTTACTCTAGCCTTATACATCTTACGAGCACCTGAACTAAAGGATATGATTTGCCCCCTCAGATATGCAATGAGAGCTTCCCATAAAATTAGTGGGGAGGCAGAGCTGTTTTTGGTGCTAAGAAATATGTCCATATGAGTGTTCAGAAATGTTACAAATGTGAGATTATTTAATAAGTATGTGCCAAACCTCTATCTTCTTGAGGGTGGCTGTGCTCTACTGACTGGTACTGAAGCCAGCATGGCTGAATTATCTGATATTGTCACGCCCTGACCTTAGATAAGGGTGGTTTGTTTAGTTTTTGTATTGTCTAAGGGTCTTTCTAGTCTAGGTGTTTATATGTCATTGGTTGCCTAGATTGGTTCTCAATCAGAGGCAGCTGTTTATCGTCAAATCAAATCAAATGTATTTATATAGCCCTTCACACATCAGCTGATATCTCAAAGTGCTGTACAGAAACCCAGCCTAAGCAATGCATGTGTTGAAGCACGTTGGCTAGGAAACCAGACTATGAGGGGTGGCCAGTCTTCTTCTGGCTGTGCCGGGTGGAGATTATAACAGAACATGGCCAAGATGTTCAAATGTTCATAAATGACCAGCATGGTCAAATAATAGGTCTGGGACAGGTAGCACGTCCGGTGAACAGGTCAGGATTCCATAGCCGCAGGCAGAACAGATGAAACTGGAGAAGCAGCATGGCCAGGTGGACTGGGGACAGCAAGGAGTCATCATGCCAGGTAGTCCTGAGGCATGGTCCTAGGGCTCAGGTCCTCCGAGAGAGAGAATTAGAGAGAGCATACTTAAATTCACACAGGACACCGATAAGACAGGAGAAATACTCCAGATATAACAAACTGACCCTAGCCCCCCGACACATAAACTACTGCAGCATAAATACTGGAGGCTGAGACAGGAGGGGTCAGGAGACACTGTGATACCACCGGACAGGGCCAATCAGGAAGGATATAACTCCATGCACTTTGCCAAAGCTCAGCCCCCACACCACTAGAGGGATATCTTCAAACACCAACTTACCATCCTGAGACAAGGCCGAGTATAGCCCACAAAGATCGCCGCCACGGCACAACCCAAGGAGGGGCGCCAACCCAGACAGGAAGATCACATCAGTGACTCAACCCACTCAAGTGACACACTCCTCCTAGGGACGGCATGAAAGAGCACCAGTAAGCCAGTGACTCAGCCCCTGTAATAGGATTAGAGGTAGAGAATCCCAGTGGAAAGAGGGAAACCCGCCAGGCAGAGACAGCAAGGGCGGGTCGTTGCTCCAGAGCCTTTCTGTTTACCTTCACACTCCTGGGCCAGACTACACTCAATCATATGACCCACTGAAGAGATGAGTCTTCAGTAAAGACTTAAAGGTTGAGACAGGGTTTGCGTCTCTCACATGGGTAAGGCAGACCATTCCATATAAATGGAGCTCTATAGGAGAAAGCCCTGCCTCCAGCTGTTTGCTTAGAAATTCTAGGGACAATTAGGAGGCCTGCGTCTGGTGACCCTAGCGTATGTGTAGGTATGTACGGCAGGACCAAATCAGAGAAATAGGTAGGAGCAAGCCCATGTAATGCTTTGTAGGTTAGCAGTAAAACCTTGAAATCAGCCCTTGCCTTGACAGGAAGCCAGTGTAGGGAGGCTAGCACTGGAGTAATATGATCAATTTTTTGGGTTCTAGTTAGTGTTAAATATGGCTGCTAGAATCCTAACTGAAGTTTATTTAGCGCTTTATCCGGGTTGCCGGAAAGTAGAGCATTGCAGTAGTCTAACCTAGAAGTAACAAAAACATGGATACATTTTTCTGCATCATTTCTGGACAGAACGTTTCTGATTTCTGCAATGTTACGTAGATGGAAAAAAAGCTGTCATTGAAACAGTCTTGATATGTTCGTCAAAAGAGAGATCAGGGTCCAAAGTAACGCCGAGGTCCTTCAGTTTTATTTGAGACGACTGTACAACCATTAAGATTAATTGCCAGATTCAACAGAATATCTCTTTGTTTCTTGGGACCTAGAACAAGCATCTCTGGTTTGTCCGAGTTTAAAAGTAGAAAGTTTGCAGCCTTCCACTTCCTTATGTCTGAAACACAGGCTTCTAGCGAGGGCAATTTTGGGGCTTCACCATGTTTCATTGAAATGTACAGTTGTGTCATCCGCATAGCAGTGAAAGTTAACATTGTGTTTTCGAATGACATCCCCACGAGGTAAAATATATAGTGACCAAGTGCAACATAGCTTCAGTGTGTAAATCAGCTAGAAAGATGTGTCGGCATTGAGTAATTGTCTCTGGCCCCCTCCCAGTTAGGGGGAGTGATGAGCTCTACAGCAGAGTCTCACAACACAATCGCTGGTTGAAAACCGTTTTCTGCCCCTCCCAAAAGAAAGAATTTGTAGATAATTGGCCCTCTTTCTGAAACTCAACCACAAACAGGACCAAGCCTGGCCTGCTGAGGAGTGACGGACTCCATCCTAGCTGGAGGGGTGCTCTCATCTTATCTACCAACAGACAGGGCTCTAACTCCTCTAGTTCCACAATGAAATAGGGTGCAGGCCAGGCAACAGGCTGTTAGCCAGCCTGCCAGCATAGTGGAGTCTGCCACTAGCACAGTCAGTGTAGTCAGCTCAGCTATCCCCATTGAGACCGTGTTTGTGCCTCGACCTGGGTTGGGCAAAACTAAACATGGCGGTGTTCGCCTTAGCAATCTCACTAGGATAAAGACCTCCTCCATTCCTGTCATTATTGAAAGAAATCATGATACCTCACATCTCAAAATAGGGATACTTAATGTTAGATAGATCCCTTACTTCAAAGGCAATTATAGTCTATGAACTATTCACTGATAATAATCTTGATGTGATTGGCCTGACTGAAACATGGCTTAAGCCTGATGAATTTACTGTGTTAAATGAGGCCTCACCTCCTGGTTACACTAGTGACCATATCCCCCGTGCTTCCCGCAAAGGTGGAGGTGTTGCTTGCATTTACGATAGCAGATTTCAATTTTTTTTTAAAGACGTTTTCGTCTTTTGAGCTTCTAGTCATGAAATCTATGCAGCCTACTCAATCGCTTTTTTACAGCTACTGTTTACAGGCCTCCTGGGCCATATACAGCGTTCCTCATTGAGTTCCCTGAATTCCTATCGGACCTTGTAGTCATAGCAGATAATATTCTAATTTTTGGTGACTTTAATATTCACATGGAAAAGTCCACAGACCCACTCCAAAAGGCTTTCGGAGCCATCATCGACTCAGTGGGTTTTGTCCAACATGTCTCTGGACCTACTCACTGTCACAGTCATACTCTGGACCTAGTTTTGTCCCATGGAATAAATGTTGTGGATCTTAATGTTTTTCCTCATAATCCTGGACCTTAATGTTTTTCCTCATAATCCTGGACCACCATTTTCTTACGTTTGCAATTGCAACAAATAATCTGCTCAGGCCCCAACCAAGGAGCATCAAAAGTCGTGCTATAAATTCACAGACGACACAGGGATTCCTTGATGCCCTTCCAGACTCCCTTTGCCTACCCAAGGATGTCAGAGGACAAAACTCAGTTAACCACCTAACTGAGGAACTTAATTTAATCTTGTGCAATACCCTAGATCCAGCTGCACCCCTAAAAACTAAAAACATTTCTCATAAGAAATTAGCTCCCTGGTATACAGAAAATACCCGAGCTCTGAAGCAAGCTTCCAGAAAATTGGAACAGAAATGCCGCCACACCAAACTGGAAGTCTTCCGACAAGCTTGGAAAGACAGTACCGTGCAGTATCGAAGAGCCCTAACTGCTGCTCTAGTCCCTCTAGTGGTGTGGGGGCTGTGCTTTGGCAAAGTGGGTGGGGTTATATCCTTCCTGTTTGGCCCTGCCCGGGGGTGTCCTCGGATGGGGCCACAGTGTCTCCTGACCCCTCCTGTCTCAGCCTCCAGTATTTATGCTGCAGTAGTTTATGTGTCGGGGGGCTAGGGTCAGTTTGTTATATCTGGAGTACTTCTCCTGTCCTATTCGGTGTCCTGTGTGAATCAAAGTGTGCATTCTCTAATTCTCTCCTTCTCTCTTTCTTTCTCTCTCTCTCTCGGAGGTCCTGAGCCCTAGGACCATGCCCCAGGACTACCTGACATGATGACTCCTTGCTGTCCCCAGTCCACCTGGCCGTGCTGCTGCTCCAGTTTCAACTGTTCTGCCTTATTATTATTTCGACCATGCTGGTCATTTATGAACATTTGAACATCTTGGCCATGTTCTGTTATAATCTCCACCCGGCACAGCCAGAAGAGGACTGGCCACCCCACATAGCCTGGTTCCTCTCTAGGTTTCTTCCTAGGTTTTGGCCTTTCTAGGGAGTTTTTCCTAGCCACCGTGCTTCTACACCTGCATTGCTTGCTGTTTGGGGTTTTAGGCTGGGTTTCTGTACAGCACTTTGAGATATCAGCTGATGTACGAAGGGCTATATAAATAAATTTGATTTGATTTTCTCCATCATCCTATTTTTCCAACTTAATTGAGGAAAATAAGAACAATCCTAAATGTATTTTTGATACTGTCGCAAAGCTAACTAAAAAGCAACATTCCCCAAGTGAGGATGGATTTCACTTCAGCAGTAATAAATTCATGAACTTCTTTGAGGAAAAGATCATGATTATCAGAAAGCAAATTAAGGACTCTGCACAACTCTGCCAGGACCTAGGATCAAGAGACACTCAAGTGTTTTAGTACTATATCTCTTGACGCAATTATGAAAATAATCATGGCCTCTAAACATTCAAGCTGGATAATGGACCCTATTCCAACTAAACTACTGAAAGAGCTGCCTCCTGTGCTTGGCCCTCCTATGTTGAACATAATAAACGGCTCTCTATCCACCAGATGTGTAGCAAACTCACTAAAAGTGGCAGTAATAAAGCCTCTCTTGAAAAAGCCAAACCTTGTCCCAGAAAATATAAACTATCGGCCTATATTGAATCTTGTTTAGAAAAGACTGTTGTGCAGCAACTCACTGCCTTCCTGAAGAGAAACAATGTATACGAAATGCTTCAGTCTGGTTTTAGACCCCACCATAGCACTGAGACTGCACTTGTGAAGGTGGTAAATTACCTTTTAATGGCATCAGACCGAGGCTCTGCATCTGTCCTCGTGCTCCTAGACCTTAGTGCTGCTTTTGATACCATCGATCACCACATTCTTTTGGAGAGATTGGAAACCCAAATTGGTCTACACGGACAAGTTCTGGCCTGGTTTAGATCTTATCTGTCGGAAAGATATCAGTTTGTCTCTGTGAATGGTTTGTCCTCTGACAAATCAACTGTAAATTTCAGTGTTCCGTTTTAGGACCACTATTATTTTCACTATTTTCACTATATCGTTGTCTCTGATTGGGGACCATATTTAGGTAGCCATATTCCTTGGGTATTTTGTGGGTTGTTATTCTATGTTTAGTTGCCTGTTCTGCACTAGACATATTAGCTTCACGGTTCGTTTTGTATAGTTTGTTCAGTGTTCATTAAATAAGTATGTACATTTACCACGCTGCGCCTTGGTCTCCTCCATATGACGACCGTGACAGTTATACATCTAAGTGCACCCAGTAGTTAAGCTTCCATTGGCTGCAGGAATAAGAAATATGTCAATTCTAGAGTAACTGTCATGGACAGGGGTGTAAAATGAGTATTCTTTAACCTTTTGGTTGTGAAATCTCCAAGTCCAAAGTGTTTTATTTCTGCTTTTAACATTTTACCGGCCAGTGTGAGGCTGACACTATTAGAGGAAGATCTATCACTGGAAGGGTCCAGTTCCAAGTTAAAATCCCCTGCCATTATTATCTCTGATGATGGGCACCTTAATTGTGTTATTAACATGCTGTAAGGCAATATGTGCCTCTCTGGCTGTTAAGATTTCAGACGTCATTATGTTTTCTTCTCCTACAGAGAGTGAAACTGATGAGCTGCCAACTCTGGATGAGCTCCCACTTCCCCCTGTAGATGCAGACCATTTTTTTTATTTGACCTTTATTTAACTAGGCAAATCAGTTAAGAACAAGTTCTTATTTTCAATGACAGCCTAGGAACAGTGGGTTAACTGCCTGTTCAGCTCGGGGGTTTGAACTTGCAACCTTCCGGTTACTAGTCCAACGCTCTAACCACTAGGCTACCCTGCCACCCCAGCGGTGAGTAATGTTTTTTTATTTAACCTTTAACTAGGCAAGTCCGTTAAGAACAAATTCTTATTTACAATGACGGCCTACCAAAAGGCCTCCTGCAGGGACTGCGATTAAAAATAAATAAAAATCTAGGACAAAACACACAAAAGCGACAACACTACATAAAGAGAGACTTAAGACAACAGGTTGTTTTCAAGTTGAGGGTGAGGTCATCTAAACCCTCGATCTGGTTTACATTATGTGGAACACTGAGCTGATGAACAAGCACCAACCTTTTGAAGGTCTTTGCAAAATTGTTAAACAACAGGGTTTTATATTTTGACTCGGTGGAAAAACATGGGTCAATTCAACACGATGGTGGAAAGAAGTATGGAAACAATGGATAACATTGAGAGTTATTCACATGAATCTACAGATCCTGTGTGTTTGTGTGTGTGGTATTATTTTTGAATATACTCATTCACCACTGGTTATAACTTTTTGATTGTGTCACGCCTGCTCCTGCTCCCCCTCCCCCCTGGAGCTCTAGGGCGCTTGGCTCCCCAGCATTACTCACTCCTGCCACCATTACGCACACCTGCCTTCCCCCGTCACGCGCATCAGCGACTATTTGATTCACCTGGACTCAATCACCTCTATCATTGCCTCCCCTATATCTGTCTGTTCCCCGCTTCAGCGTTGATTGTCTTATGTCCTTATATATCCTGGTGCTGATGCTGTTTCATGTCTGTTCCTGATTAAATGTTTGACTCCCCGTACCTGCTTCTCTACTACAGCGTTGGTCCTTACAGATTGTAGGTTTTAGCTTTATGATTTATTATAGTGATATAATTTTCTAGAACCTCCTTTGGATAAAGCTCAAATCTAAATGTTTACTTTAATTAATTATTTTTATTGCACGAGTGATAAAAGGATGAAATTGACTTTGCATCTTATCTTTGTCATTAACAATCCTAGGTTCCTGTCTGTCTGGTCTAGAGAGGAGGGGGAGGGCCCCCTCCGGAGGAACAGCTGGCAGAACGCCCAGAACGTTCTTTAAGATAGACGGAGCCAGTCACATGTGAACCCATCCAATGAAGCATCTTTAGATAGACCCTAATATACTGCTATGTAAGGAGCTCACTTCAGACCGGTACTTATGCATCTAAGTTTGACTGTGACCTCTACAGCTTGCTGACAATAGAGTGACTCATTTAATATTGACGGAGTGTCCTATATAAGAATTGCCATAACACCACTTATGTAGATTTTTGGGGTATCTGCACTTTACTATGTATATTTTTGTCAACTTTTACTTCACTACGTTCCGAAAGAAAATATTTTTTTTACTCCATACATTTTCACTGACACCCAAAGGTACTCTTTACATTTTCACTGACACCCAAAGGTACTCTTTACATTTTCACTGACACCCAAAGGTACTCTTTACATTTTCACAGGAAAATGATCCAATTCACACACTTACCAGAACATACATCCCTGTTCATCCCTACTGCCTCTGAGCTGGTGGACTCATTAAACAAATGCTTGATTTGTAAATTATGTTGGAGTGTGCCCCTGGCTATCCACCAATAAAATTGTGCAGTCTGGTTTGATTAATATAAGGAATTTGAAATGGTATATTATTTTACTTTTGACACTTAAGCACATTTAAAACCAAATACTTTTTCGCAAGTAGTATTTTACTTGGTGACTTTCACTTTTACTTGAGTCCTTTTCTATTAAGGTATCTTTACTTTTACTCTGACAATTGAATACTTTTTCTGCCATTGGCTTTGGGACAAGTCTCTGAATGTCCTTGAGTGGCCCAGTCAGAGCCCAGACTTGAACCCGAACTAACCTTTCTGGAGAGACCTGAAAATAGCTGTGTAGCAACACTCCCCATCCGTAGCCTAGTGGTTAGAGCGTTGGACTAGTAACTGGAAGGTTGCGAGTTCAAACCCCCGAGCTGACAAGGTACAAATCTGTTTTTCTGCCCCTGAACAGGCCGTCATTGAAAATAAGAATGTGTTCTTAACTCACTTGCCTGGTTAAATAAAGGTAAAATAAAAAAATGAAAAACCTGACAGTGCTTGAGAGGATCTGCAGAGAAGAATGGGAGAAACTCCCCAAACAGGAGTGCCAAACTTGTAACGGCATACCCAAGAAGACCCAAGGCTGTAATTGCTGCTAAAGTAAATGGTCTGAATACTTATGTAAATGTGATATTTCTGTTTTGTTTTTTAAAATATAAATTTGCAAACATTTCTAAAAACCCGTTTTTGCTTTGTCCATTATGGGGAATTGTGTGTAGATTGAAGGGGGGGGGGAAAACAATTTAATAGATTTTAGAGTAAGGCTGTAACGTAACAAAATGTGGAAAAAGTCTAGGGGTGTCACGCCCTGGTCGAAGTATTTTGTGTTTTTCTTCATGTATTTGGTCAGGCCAGGGTGTGACATGGGTTTTTGTATGTGGTGTGTAGCTTAGTGGGATTGTAGCTTAGTGGGGTGTTCTAGGAAAGTCTATGGCTGTCTGAAGTGGTTCTCAATCAGAGACAGGTGTTTATCGTTGTCTCTGATTGGGAACCATATTTAGGCAGCCATATTCTTTGGTTGTATTGTGGGTGATTGTCTTGATGTCCTTGTTCGATGTTTGTTGACACAAGTATAGGCTGTTTTCGGGTTTTGTTTCGTTTATTGTTTTGTAGTGTTTGTGTTTAGTCGTGTTTACGTTTGTTAATATAAACATGGATCGCAATCGACACGCTGCAGTTTGGTCCGACTCTCCTTCGCCACACGAAAACCGTGACAAGGGGCCTGAAAACATTTTGAATGCTCTGTACATATTCTAGTGTGGGAATGTATTAGTCACAACAAAAATATGTAGGCAGATAACGGAAATATGAAGACCTAGGACATGTTATGGCTTCTTTTATAAGACAACAGTAAATGAGAAATTGGTCAGCTATTAATTGACAAAGTCTTACATTGAATGCTAGGCCTACCTTCCTACCCTGAGCTCATAATAAACAAATAGGCTACCAGACCAGTCTGCTTATCAAGAAACATTAATTCATGCCCTACGCAAAAAGAGGTATGCAAATGAATGTATAAGATTGTGTAAACAGATAGCAGGCCTATATCTGAGGACTGATAATGAGTAGTAGCCTTGGCTAATAGTGACAGACCAGGAAGGAAGCAAGCACAAGATCCACCCACACATTGGGTTGGATGAATGCAAGCAACCTGGTCTCAGAGCATTTTGTTTTGTATTATTTTGTACTTAACCCAGAGACCCTCCATTTAGCATGTTACGTTTCGTATGGTATGTATTAATTTGTGGATGTCCATTATCCAATTCGTATGATATGTTAAGAATTACAATTAATATAATTTATTAAAAATGTTTCAAACATAACATTTTACAAATTTGCGAAACGTACAATATGTTACAAATTTGGAAAGATTACAATATGTTTACGATTTTGCAAAACGTACAATATGTTACAAATTTGCAAAATGTATGATGTGTTACAAATTCCAATTTGGATAACAGTAGCTAGGCTAGGTGTTAGGGTTAAGAGTAGGAGTTAGGTTGAAGGGTTAGGGGAAAGGTTAGCTAAAATGGTTAAGGGAATGGTTAGCTAATATGCTAAGTAGTTGCAAAGTAGCTAAGAAGTAGTAAGTAGTTTAAAAGTTGCTAATTAGCTAAACATTGTCGAACACGCAACCTTTGTGTCGCTAGACATTCGCGTTATATGCCCACCCATCCACCCCGACCAACTACCGTCCTTTTCTTTTTAACGTAACATTCAGTATCATACTAATTTGAATGTCCCGGATTTTCGTTTACTATGTTGCGTCTAGTACGAGACCAACAAGTGTCTTTCGAAAAGGAACACACTGGCAGTTGCAGTATGCTGTGTTTGTGTTCTTCATAGGAAAACAGAAGGTAAGTGCCTCTCTTATTATTCAGTTTCCCTTAGAGAATAAAACTTAACACTGGGTTATTAGACAACTTTGCACTGTTGATTGAGTCATGATAAGTATACATAGGTTAAATTAAATATGCAATATGTAACTTTTTGGGTGACCAGAACAAATTCACATAGAAATCTGAGTTATAAATGTAATTCTCATTGAAAGCAAGTCTAAGAAGCCTTAAATCGGTTCCCGTTCTTAAGTTTAATTTTTGCATCTTTTACTTTCAGCTTCAAAAGTTGAAAATACAATATTTGAGGTCATTGAAAAGATGTTACAGCTATTTAGATGGTACAATGACTTTCTACACTATACATTTCTTATTTTGTCACAAACTGAAATTGGGAAATTTCTGCATAGTGCACCTTTACATATTTATTTACCATAACCACACATGATGAATTGTAAAACTGTAAAATAGGCCTATTCATAACAAGGACTGTTCTTATGGTATCAACGTGATCAAAGCCTATCATTGAATTGAATGTGCATTTAGCCATTTTTTTGTACTGCACATTGTGTATTGTACGGTAGTGATATGTCAAGTCAGCATGGTTGACAAGTCATGAACAAGATGCAGCAATGGCCTGATGATTTCCAATTCAAATATTGAACACAGAAGAATGCCACTCCTCAGTGCATGCAAATACGTGGTTTTGTGTGTGTGTCATGGCCAGTGCCATGGAGGAATTTCAGGTGATCGTCCATACCTTACCAGCCCCCACCTCTGGAACATACAGCATCCTACGGCTCACTCTGATTGGCTCAGAGGGTGGCGAAACCCCACCCATCTCAGTGAACGCTGGGGCCAACCAGCACCACCTCCTACCTGGATCAGTGAGTTCTCTCTGTCTCCCTTGCTCCCCTCTCTATCTTTCTCTCGCTCCCCCATCTTTCTCTCGCTCCCCCATCTTTCTCTCGCTCCCCATCTTTCTCTCACTCCCCCATCTTTCTCTTACTCCCCCATCTTTCTCTCACTCCCCCATCTTTCTCTTACTCCCCCTTGCCCTTTTGCTCTCCCTCCTCTTTCTCTCCCCCCCACTCTCTGTCAGTATATTAACCTGCAGTTTGTGTTGTCTATAAAACATTATAGCTTTTCACCCAATTTCAAAGCGCTTTACCTAAAGTTTTTTCCCCCCATTATCCCTGTTCCAGGCCTGTGTGGTCAGAGTGTGGTCAGAGGTGGCACTGGGTCGAGTAGTTCTGGTCCGGCTACGGTTGGAGGCTCGGACGGGTTTCCCGGACCTGGACTGGCACTGCAGGGGGGTGGAGGTCCGGAGGCTGTGTGACAGACAGGAGGAAGGGGCGGGGCTACAGCACCAAGGGGCAGAGCACTTTCCTTGTAGCAGGTGGCTCCGGTCTGTAGATGGTGACGTGGAGCTACGGAATGGAGACAGTGAGAGTGTTTTATTAATTAACATTTTTAACATTTTTTTTTAAATATCACATGGTCATACCCCATATTACAGGAAGTGTGAGTAAGAGCTCTTTCCGTCAGACTGATGAACCAGGCAATTTGTGAGAACTACATACTATAACGTTACCATGGAAAGAGGAAGTGGTGTAGACTTCATATTTTAATCATATCATATATTCTCTCTCTCTCTCAGTGTGTCTGTTGAACTCAGAGACTGTGCAAACCCTGAAGGACCACAGACTCAAAGATCTGCAAACTAAACAGCAGCACATCAGGTATCGCAACTAAACCACAACAAATGTCCTCTTACTATACACAACACTCCTCCTATCATCTTTTCTCTCCCACACATCTCCTTCGCTCACTGTCAACACATCTCCTAACTCTACCACCAGGCACTTCCCAGGGAGCAAAAGGATTTGAAAAGACGTTGAAAATACTTATCATATGGACGTTGATAAAACTTATTTTACGGATGTTGAAAATACGTATTTTACAGACGTTGACGTCACCACATTGAAAATTATTCTTTGGGTAGTTGTTTCTATGGACAAATTTAAACCGTTCAGAATTTTGTTGTGTTACAGCCTGAATTCAAAATTGATTAAATAGATATTTGTTCTTATCCATCTACACACAATGCATGAGGACAAAGTGAAAACATGTTTTTAGAAATGTCTCATTTACATAAGTATTCACACCCCTGAGTCAACACGTTAGAATCATGGGCAGCGACTACAGTCTTTCAGGGTAAGTCTCTAAGAGCTTTGCACATGTCACGTTCTGACCTTAGTTCTGTTATTTTATTATTTGTTTTAGTATGGTCAGGGAGTGAGTTGGGAGGGAAGTCTGTTTGTTTTTCTATGTTGGTTTTTGAGTTCGGCCAAGTATGGTTCTCAATCAGAGGCAGCTGTCAATTGTTGTCCCTGATTGAGAATCATACTTAGGTAGCCTGGGTTTCACTGTTGGGTTGTGGGTGTTTGTCTTCCCTGTCAGTGTTTGTCGCCACACAGGACTGTTTCGTTGATGCACGTTGTTTTGTTTTGTTCTAGTGTTCTGTTGTTTTTATTAAACATTATGGACACTTACCACGTTGCGTTTGGGTCCTCCGATCCTTCTCGCTACTCCTCCTCAGAAGAGGAGGACGAGATCCATTACAGCACACCTGGATTGTACAATATTTGTGCATTCATTTAAAACATTATTGGTTAAAATGGTAAATTATAACAAATTATTTCTATTAACAGCATGGCGTGAAATGGAACTGTTAAATTATATGCGATGTCCAGATCTGGCTTCTCTATGGTTTCTGCATGATGAATCGGGACTCAAGATGGGGACAGACAGCCCATCTCAGTATGGAGCGCAGTTCCTAATGCATGTAGACCTATCATCTCATTGTGGTAACTTTTTCTCTGGAGAGACCTGAAAACAGCTGTGCAGCGACATTCCCCATCCAACCTGACAGAGCTTGAGAGGCTCTCCAGAGAAGAATTAGAGAAACTTCCCAAATACAGGTGTGCCAAGCTTTTCGTGTCATACCCAAGAAGACTCGAGGCTGTAATCGCTGCCAAAGGTGCTTCAACAAAATACTGAGTAAAGGCTCTGAATACTTATGTAAATGTGATATTTCTGTTTTTTCAAAAATTCCTAAAAAACTGTTTTTGCTTTGTCATTATGAGGTACTGTGTGTAGATTGATGAGGTAAAAACGATTTAATAAATTTTAGAACAAGGCTGTAACATAGCAAAATGTGGAAAGAGTCAAGGGGTCTGAATACTTTCCGAATGCACTGTCAGCTTACTAATTATACAATAGGCCCTATTATATTTCAACGTTCTAATCATGTTTTCTAGCCACATGCGCTTCACCAGAATCACATGTTCTCTTCCGTGTTTTCATTGTTCGTGGTTTGAACGATGTCCGTAATCAATGGCAATTTTAGCATGTAAATCTTGGTGGGGCAAAGTCCCCACATTTGTTTTAGATGCATGCCAGCAAAGCCACTACCCAACACACCACTAAACAATGCATTAATTGCACTATAGCGGTGACAAACGGTGCCCACAAATGTTTAGGTCCTACATAAAGCTGTCCCAACAGCAGAGCTTTCTTTCCAGCATCATGGAGTGAATCCTTACCACCGCTACACCTTGCTTTCAGCAGAGCCTTGTCTGGCAGCGAAACAGTTCATTATGGCTGACTTGCTTAAACAAATGTGGTTTCTACCGACAATTAAGATAAGAGGCAATCCGTAATTTCAATTAAGACATTAATGACCGAGCAAGGACGGACGTAGTCAATATAACTATTTGTTCAGCACTTTTGAAATGTATAGCGACAGAATTCAGAACATGGACCGTTCATACAGTATTCTTCCAGTACATCAAGTCAGAACTGTTGGATAAATAAAGGGGGCATATAAGCAGACAATGGAAGCTCTTACAACATTCAATGTTGACATTTCTCTAAAACAGGCTCTAGAAAGAGGCCAGAGTTCCTGACTTGCAATTCCTAGTTGGATGCCCGTTCAAAACGTTTATTATTTTTTTTTTAATCTGAGTTCTTAGTTGTCTTGAACTCACTGAAGTCTGAGATTTCCCAGTTCCAAGCTTCCAGTTGTTTTGAGAGTGGCAGAAGTCATGTTGGATTGACAGCATGGGCAATTTTGAATGTTTATCCTTTTAATCTTGGAAAAGAGACCCTTAAACCCAGATCACACACTCAATTGAATAGCAGTAATGTTTCTGTCAAATGGTCGATGAGCACAAATACCTTTTATCTATAATTTCTCTTCATATGACATGATTAAAAAGGATTTGCCAGTAGATTGTCGACTTGATTCATGATGATGACTGCAGGCTTGCTAGCTAAGATTTTAAAAGTATGATGTTGACATGAACAGTCCAATCAAAGCTATGGTAGATATAATGTGATATGCCATCATTTTATCTGTGGCCAATGACCTTGAGCGTTCTTGGATGTGCATTTCTAATGTAAATCTATGGCAGCACCCAAGCGGCTTGAATTTGAGCTCTCCCCATAGATTTTGCGGTGACGTAGTGACTCATGAGTGACAACACTGAGCCAATCACGTCGCAACTAGAGAACATTACCAACCCCTACACACATATTTTCCACTTGCTGCCCCACCACAGAAAGCACTGAGCTAGATTTGCCTACTGGAGCTAGTTTCATGTATTTATCTAATAGAGCATATAACTAGCTACATCTATGGACTTTTATTTTTTTCTGTCTCGTGTAATGTACAGTAGCCTATATCATACAGTATATGTATTGGATAACGGCACATTCATTTGGGCCTTTTTGGGCTTGGGCTCTTTAAATGTCATTAATGTAGGGCTCCTAAAATGTATTTAATTTATGGCTCATCAGGCTCAGATTGCATCAGATTTTAATGTTCATGCTGATCTTTGCCAAATGTGTTAAAAATGAAAAGTATTTAGACACTTTACTCAGTACTTTGTTGAAACACCTTTGACAGTTATTACAGCCTCGAGTCTTCTTGCGTACGACGCAACAAGCTTGGCAGGCCAAAGAGTTCAATTTTGGTTTCATCAGACCAGAGAATATTGTTTCTCATGGTCTGAGAGTGCCTTTTGGCAAACTACAAGCGGGCTGTCATATGCCTTTTACTGAGGAGTGGCTTCCGTCTTGCCACTCATAAACGCATGATTGGTGGAGTGCTGCAGAGATGGTTGTCAGATGACAACTCAACTAAAGATCAGACAGTTTTCCATTGGAATTTGGTTGTGCTTTAGATGGTTGAAAGCATAGTGATAACAAACTTCTGGCAGTCATTTTTGAGTGGGTGAATCGAATATTACCCACGTTTCCATGTTGAAATTACGTGTGATAAGTCTATGCTTGGGCCAAATCAAGGCCGGTCTGGACCAGACTAAATCTGAACCAATCATAGACGTTTATTTTTCGGGCAAATCAAAGCTGGGGGGGACTGGACAAGAAATCAGCATCTGTGAACATTGAAATCAACCACATTTTTATTTAACTAGGCAAGTCAATTAAGTAAATTCTTATTTACAATGATGGCCTATTGGGGAACAGTAGGTTAACTGCCTTGTTCAGGAGCAGGACAACAGATTTGTACCTTGTCAGCTCAGGGATTCAATCCAGCAACCTTTCGGTTACTGGCCCAACACTCTAACCACTAGGCTACCTGCCACGTCACTTTTCAAAATCCATGGAAGTCCTGCGTCAGTCGGTGCTCACTTGGTTTAGTGTTAATAAAGTTCTAAAATCGGTGTTAGCATTATGGAGGAGGAGAAGGTGTGAAGGTAGAACATTAAGGCTCATTCACACAAAGCTGCTCTTACACGAATCAAGTGAGTTTGCCTTTAGTACCAATAGTTTGATGTCATGTGGTGGTCTGCCCTGTAGGTGGCGTACATTTGCTGAGGGTGTCCCTCACTGTGTGGACATGACCAGTCTGAAGGAATTGGGACCCAACCTCAGCTACACACGCCAAAGGTCAGCCCTTTGCTCTCAATGTTTTGTTTGCCCTCCACATTCTATTTGCCCTCCACATTGTCTGCCCTCCACATTCTGTTTGCCCTCCACATTCTGTCTTCCCTCCACATTCTGTCTTCCCTCCACATTCTGTTTGTCCTCACCTAAACATTTGGTCTTCCCCTTCACACAGCCCAGGCATCAATCTGCAGTATCTAAGGGGTTTTGCTGAGAGAGCTGAATCCTGGAGTAGCTTTACTGAGCTGGAGACCATGTTCAGCCACAATGGGAGCCAGAATACTGTCGCTAGTATGTCATACACACACATGCACGCCAATTCTCACTGCCTGTCCTTTCTCTCTCTTTAACCCCCCAAACCTTGATATCCTTCTCTTTTCTCTCCCTCCCTTGAAGAGTATGTGCAGGCCCATTGGGCTGAGGACTGGTTCTTTGGCTACCAGTGTTTGAACGGCTGTAACCCTCTCATGGTGCGACAGACACGCCTCCTCCCTCCCAACCTGTCAATCAACTCTGACATTCTCTGCCCCTTCCTGCCTGACGGATCCTCACTGGAACAGGAGCTAGAGGTGTGTGTGTGTGTGTGCCTGTCTGCCGGTGAGTGTTTTTTTTTTTAGCTTTTATTGAAGAGATTGCAAAGCTCTGGAAAGATGGAACTCGACAGTCAAAGGGCAGTGGGCTGTATTTGAACATATGCTGACTCTGGCATACGTGTATCGGGGTCAGCGGCAGCAACCACTGGACCACACAGGTGTGTGTTGGATTTGCACTGTGTGAAACTTCAAACTTCACCTTTGTGCGTTCACGGCAGAGAGGGTCTATTTTCCTGCTGGACTACGAGATGTTGGAAGGTGTCCCGGCCAACGTGATCAATGGGAAGCAGCAGTTTCTCGCCGCCCCGCTAGTCCTTCTGCACCTCAACCAGGAGGGGGAGCTCAAACCCATCGCCATCCAAGTGAGTCCGGTCATCTTTGGCTGGCTGGCTGGCATAAATACATACATACATACAGTACCAGTCAAAGGTTTGGACAGACCTACTAATTCCAGAGTTTTTCTTTATTTTTACTATTTTCTACATTGTACAATAATAGTTAAGACATCAAAACTATGATATAACACATATGGACTCATGTAGTAATCAAAAAAGTGTTAAACAATCAAAATATTTTTTAGATTCTTCAAAGTAGCTACCCTTTGCCTGATGACACCTTTGCACACTCTTGGCATTCTCTCAACCAGCTTCACCTGGAATGCTTTTCCAACAGCCTTGAAGGAGTTCCCACATATGCTGAGCACTTGTTGGATGCTTTTCCTTCACTCTGTGGTCCAACTCTTCCCAAACCATCTCAATTGGGTTGAGGTAGGGTGATTGTGAACACCAGGTCATCTGATGCAGCACTCCATCACTCTTCTTCTTGGTCAAATAGCCCTTACACAGCCTGGAGGTGTTGGGTCATTGTCCTGTTGAAAAACAAATGAAGGTCTCACGAAGCGCAAATCAGATGGGATGGCTTATCGCTGTAGAATGCTGTGGTAGCCATGCTGGTTAAGTGTGCCTTGAATTCTAAATAAATCACTGAGTGTCACCAGCAAAGCACCCCCACACTTCATGGTGGGAACATGCAGAGATCATCCGTTCATCATAGCACTTGATGGCTTTTGCGACAGCACTTGAAGAAACTTTCAAAGTTCTTGAAATTTTCTGGATTGACTGACCTTCATGTCTTAATGTAAGGATGGACTGTCGTTTCTCTTTGCTTATTTGAACTGTTCTTGCCATAATATGGACTTGGTCTTTTACCAAATAGGGCTGTCTTCTGTATACCACCCCTACCTTGTCACAACATAACTGATTGGTTCAAACGCATTAAGAAGGAAAGAAATTCCACAAATTCTATATACAATGTGAGGAAATGAGGTGAGATAAGGGAGGTAAAGGCAAAAAAAGGCCATGGTGGCGAAGTAAATACAATATAGCAAGTAAAACACTGGAATGGTAGATTTGCAGTGGAAGAATGTGCAAAGTAGAGAGAAATAATGGGGTGCAAATGAGCTAAATAAATAAATACAGTAGGGGGAGTGGTAGTTGTTTGGGCTAAATTATAGATGGGCTATGTACAGGTGCAGTAATCTGTGAGCTGCTCTGACAGCTGGTCCTTAAAGCTAGTGAGGGAGATAAGTGTTTCCAGTTTCATCGTTTTTTTGTAGTTCGTTCCAGTCATTGGCAGCAGAGAACTGTAAGGAGAGGTGGCCAAAGGAAGAATTGGTTTTGGGGGTGACCAGTGAGATATACCTGCTGGAGCGCGTGCTACAGGTGGGTGCTGCTATGGTGACCAGCGAGCTGAGTTAAGAGGGGACTTTACCGAGCAGGGTCTTGTAGATGACCTGGAGCCAGTGGGTTTGGCGACGAGTATGAAGAGAGGGCCAGCCAACGAGAGTGTACAGGTCGCAGTGGTGGGTAGTATATGGGGCTTTGGTGACAAAACGGATGGCACTGTGATAGACTGCATCCAATTTGTTGAGTAGGGTATTGGAGGCTATTTTGTAAATGACATCGCCGAAGTCGAGGATCGGTAGGATGGTCAGTTTTACAAGGGTATGTTTGGCAGCATGAGTAAAGGATGCTTTGTTGCGAACTAGGAAGCCAATCCTAGATTTAACTTTGGATTGGAGATGTTTGATGTGAGTCTGGAAGGAGAGTTTACAGTCTAACCAACACCTAGGTATTTGTAGTTGTCCACACATTCTAAGTCAGAACCGTCCAGAGTAGTGATGTTGGACGGGCGGGCAGGTGCAGGCTGCGATCGGTTGAAGAGCATGCATTTAGTTTTACTTGTATTTAAGAGCAATTGGAGGCCACGGAAGGAGAGTTGTATGGCATTGAAGCTCGTCTGGAGGGTTGTTAACACAGTGTCCAAAGAAGGGCCAGAAGTATACAGAATGGTGTTGTCTGCGTAGAGGTGGATCAGAGACTCAACAGTAGCAAGAGCGACATCATTTATGTATACAGAGAAGAGAGTCTGTCCAAGAATTGAACCCTGTGGCACCCCCATAGAGACTGCCAGAGGCCCAGACAACAGGCCCTCCAATTTGACACACTGAACTCTATCAGAGAAGTCGTTGGTGAACCAGGAGAGGCAATCATTTGAGAAACCAAGGCTATCGAGTCTGCCGATGAGGATGTGGTGATTGACAGAGTCGAAAGCCTTGGCCAGGTCAATGAATACGGCTGAACAGTATTGTTATCGATGGCGGTTAAGAGATCGCATTCCAGGTGACTGCTTCATGAAACTGGTTGAGAGAATGCCAAGAGTGTGCAAAGGTGTCATCAAGGAAAAGGGTGGCTACTTTGAAGAATCTAAAATGTAAAATATATTTTGATTTGTTTAACACTTTTTTGGTTACTACATGATTCCATGTGTTATTTCATAGTTTTTTGATGTCTTCACTATTATTATGCAACGTAGAAAATAGTAAAAATAAAGAAGAACTCTGGAATGAGTAGTTGTGTCTAAACTTTTGATGGGTAATGTACATACTGACAGGCAGACAGCCACTTTATTAACCCAGAGGGGAATGCTATTAGTTTGATTCTACTAGTACTGCTACTACTACTGTTATTTCTACTACAAAAATGTATAATTCTGAAACTATTGTACCACTAATTATACCCACAGCTGCAGCAGGCCCCTGGTCCTCAGAACCCAGTGTTCCTGCCCTCTGACCCTGACTGGCTGTTGGCTAAGACCTGGGTGCGCTGCTCAGACTTCCAGTGCCACCAGCTTTCCTCTCACTTCCTCAGAACCCACCTGCTGGGAGAGGTGTGTTGCACTGCCACCCTCAGGCAGCTGCCAGAAGTACACCCTCTACACCAGGTAAATAGTATGTAATAAACAGGTAAATAGTAAATATAGTAGGTAAAGTTCTTATAAATACACCACCACTCATTAGATCTGTGAATCGTGCTGCAACCTGGATGTTTAGATGTAACATAGTAAACGTAAATATGTCTCCCTCCATTTAGTATATGTTACGAATCGCAATTCCGACAATATGTTACAAATTTGCAATAGGTATGATATGTTACGAACAGTGGAGGCTGGTGGGTGGAGTTATAGGAGGACAGGCTCATTGTAATGGCTGGAATGTAATTAATGGAACGAAAAACACACCAAACATATGGAAACCACGTTTGACTCCGTTCCATTTCAGCCATTACAATGAGTCCGTCCTCCTATAGCTAAAGGGTTAGCTGACATGCTAAGTAGTTACAAAACAACTAAAAATGATGATGAGACTTAAACATGCAACTTTTGTGTTATACGCCCACCCCGAACAAACAACCTCCTTTTGTTTTGCCTTAAATAACCTTCAATCCTACATAAACCAAACGTAACATATCATACTAATGTGAGTGTCCCGGATGTACGTTTACTTGTTATGTATAGACCAGGCTGCATAGGTGAAAGTTTAGTTAACCTCCTGAACCATCCGGAAGTCTCGTGAGCTCACATTTGTTTCTCTAGTACCTTGCAGTTGGAATTGAATTTCATAGAGCTGCCATGAGCCAGAATCTGACTTGTTGTTATTATTAATATTATTGTTGCAGTTGTTGATGCCTCACATAAAAACCACACTACAGATCAACATCCAAGCCAGGGCCTCTCTACTGGCTGCCAACGGAGTGTTTGACAAGGTATGATTGTGTGTGTTGCAATGTTTTAGTACACATATTTTCTTTGTGCATATGCCTATAAATGTTTGCTAGTTTATAACCACAAAATGGCATGTTCCTGTTGTGTGTTAGGCCATAGGCTGTGGTCTGGAGGCGTTGCCTGTACTGTTGTCTCGAGCCACAGAGCGTCTGCATTACCGCTCCCTGTGTGTCCCTGACGACCTGGCAGACAGAGGGATACACACACTCAAACACTGCTACTATGCACATGACGCACTGCGAGTGTGGACCGCACTGCACAGGTACACATATTCAAGCAGGCACGCATGTACGTACGTACGCACACACAGCTATTATGCACACGATGCATTGCGAGTGTTGAACGCACTGCACAGGTACACACACCGGCACTCACACGCAGACCCACACAAAAATACAGTCATGCACACAATTAATTTACAGCTGTGATATCAATTCTCAGAATCTGGCACACACTGCACAGGTACACACACATACAACACACTTCCTTTTTACAAGCACCATCATTACTGTTGTGTTTTGTGTGACCATGTGGCAGATTTGTGAGTGGCTGGGTGGATGTGTATTACCTTGGAGACCAGGATGTGGAGCAGGACTCTGAGCTGCAGAGCTGGATCACTGAGATCTACACACATGGCTTCCTACAGCTCCCTCACTCAGGTCGGTGTGTGTGTTCTACCAATAACACCCTATGTGAAACTTACTGTTCAATCATTTACACACACACGCACAAGTATGTGGACACCCCTTAAAATTAGGGGATTCAGGCTAACGGATTTAGGCTATTTCCCTTGCTGACAAGTGTATAAAATTGAGCACACAACCCTGCAATCTCCATACCTTTATTTATTTAACCAGGCAAGTCAGTTAAGAACATATTCTTATTTTCAATGACGGCCTGTTCAGGGGCAGAACGACAGATTTGTACCTTGTCAGCTCGGGGGTTTGAATTCGCAACCTTCCGGTTACTAGTCCAACGCTCTAACCACTAGGCTACGCTGCCGCCCCGATATGCAAACATTGGCAGTAGACTGGCCTTACTGAAAAGCTCAGTGACTTTCAACATTGCACCGTCATAGGATGCAACCTTTCCAACAAGCCAGTTAGTCACATAGTGCCAACTGTAAAGTTTGGTGGAGGAGGAAAAATGGTCTGGGGCTGTTTTTCATGGTTCGGCCTAGGCCCTTTAGTTCCAGTGAAGGAAAATCTTAACGGTACAGCACACAATGACATTCAAGACAATGCTGTGCTACCAACTTTGTGGCAACAGTTTGGGGAAGACCTTTTCCGGTTTCAGCATGACAATTCCCCTGTGCACAAAACGAGGTCCATACAGAAATGGTTTGTCAAGATTGATGTGGAATAACTTGACTGGCACAGAGCCCTGACCTCAACCCCATCAAACACCTTTGGGATTAATTGAAACGCCGAATGTGTATATGAGAAGTGGTTTCTCAAAGTCTATGGCTGTGCATTTTTTGATTGTCAACTGAAATAATCTCACTATATAACTAACTGACTACATTGTTCCCCCTCCTGGTTCCCTCAGGTTGCCCACAGTCATTCCAAACCAAACCAGAACTCTCTCAGTTTGTTACCATGGTTATATACTGCTGCTCTGCGCTGCACGCTGCTGTCAACTTCTCTCAGGTAATTAACCCATCAACATGATTAACTGTACCCATCAATCAATACAGTACATAGGTCCAAATCTTCACTTAAGACACATATGGGCTCTGGTCAAAAGTAGTGTGCTCTAAAGGAAATATGGTATCATTTGTGACAAAGTGTTGCCGATTCCCGTTCTTGTTCCCTCCAGGTGGATTTTGACTTGTGGATGCCCAACTGCCCAGGCTCCATGACGCACCCCCCTCCCCAGACCAAAGGCATGTTGACGGAAGACGAGATTCTCTCCATCCTCCCGGACGTCAACTCCACCTGCAACCTCCTCATCACTCTGTTCCTACTGTCCCAGCCCGCTGCCGACTACGTAAGACACACAATACCACATAATGACAAAACTAAAACTGTTTTTTAGAAATTTTTGCAAATGTATAAAAATGTTCAAAACATATCACATTTACGTAAGTATTCAGACCCATTACTCAGTACTTTGTTGAAGCACCTTTGGCAGCGATTAAAGCCTCAAGTCTTCTTGGGTATGATGCGACAAGCTTGGCACACCTGTATTTTGGGAGTTTTTCCCATTTTTCTCTGCAGATCCTCTCAAGTTCTGTCAGGTCTCTCCGGCAATGTTCGATCGAGTCCAAGTCCGGGTTCTGGCTGGGCCACTCAAGGACATTCATTGACGTCTCCTGAAGCCACTCCTTGGCTGTGTGCTTAGGGTCGTTGTCCTGTTGGAAGTCTGAGGTCCTGAACGTTCTGGAGCAGGTTTTCAACAAGGATCTCTCTGTACTTTGCTCCGTCCATCGTTCCCCCGATCCTGACTAGTCTCTCAGTCCCTGCCCCTGAAAAACATCCCCACAAAAAGATGCTGCCGCCACCATGCTTCACCGTAGGGATGGTGCCAGGTTTCCTCCAGATGTGACGCTTGGAATGCTGGCCAAAGAGTTCAATCTTGGTTTCATCAGACCGGGGTCTCTCATTTCCCATGGTCTGAAAGTTTTTAGGTGCCTTTTGGCAAACTCCAAACAGGCTGTCATGTGCCTTTTACTGAATAGTGGCTTCCGTCTGGCCACTCTACCATAAAGGCCTGATTGGTAGAGTGCTGCAGAAATGGTTGTCCTTCTGGAAGGTTCTCCCTTCTCCACAGAGGAACTCTGTAGCTCTCTGAGTGATCATCGGGTTCTTGGTCACCTCCCTGACCAAGGCCTTTCTCCCCATATTGCTCCGTTTGGCCGGGCAGCCAGCTCTATGAAGAGTGGATCTAAACTTCTTTCATTTAAGAATAATGGAGGCCACTGTGTTCTTGGGGACCTTCAATGCTGCAAAAATCTTTTGGTACATATCTGTGCCTCGACACAAACCTGTCTCGGAGCTCTACAGACAATTCCTTCGACTTCATGGCTTGGTTTTTACTCTGACATGCATCGTCAACTGTGGGACCTTATATAGACAGGTGTGTGCCTTTCCAAATCATGTCCAATCAATTGAATTTACCAGTAGTGGACTCCAATCAAGTTGAAGAAACATTTCAAGGATTATCAATGGAAACAGGATTGTCCTGAGCTCAATTTCGAGTCTCATAGCAAAGAGTCTGAATACTTATACTGAATACTTATACTTAAATAAGGTATTTGTTTTTTATATTTAATAAATTAGCAAAAGTTTATAGACATCTGTTTTTGCTTTGTCATGATGGGCTATTGTGTGTAGATTGATGAAGAAAAATTATTATTTAGTACATGTTAGAATAAGGCTGTAACGTAATAAAATGTGGGAAATGTCAAAGGGTCTGAATAGTTTCCGAAGGCGCTGTATGTACAATACACACACATCTTCATCAATTTCTAACGCCCTTTTTACATCAGCAGATGTCACAGTGCTTATACAGAAACGCGGCCTAAAACCCCAAGCTGCTAGTAATGCAGATGTAGAAGCACGGTGGCTAAGTAAAACTCCCTAGAAAGGCAGGAACCTAGAAAAAAAACATAGAGAGGAACCAGGCTCTGAGGGGTGGCCATTAAGGCCAGATGGTTATTCAAGATGTTCAAATGTTCATAGATTGCCAGCAGGGTGAAATAATTATCCCAGAGGGTAGAGGGTGCACTTTGGGTGGGATATAACCCCTGCCCCCACACACACCTCGAGATAAACAGACCACAAACTTACTACCATGAGACAAGGCTGAGTAAAGTCTACGACGATCTTCTCCACCACACGTGCCTGAGGGTAGGCAAGACGGGACAGGAAGATTGCGTCAGTGACTCAACCCACCGAAGTCGAGTATAGTGGAAAAAAGCCTGGCACGACATGACACACCCCTCAAAGGGACAGCATGGAAGAGCACTCTAGTAAGCCAGTGACTCGGCCTCCGTAATCGAGTCAGAAGCAGAGAATCTTAGTGGTGAGGGGATCCGGCCAGGCAGAGACAACAAGGGCGGTTCGTCATTCCAGTGTCATTCCGTTCACCTTCGAACCCCATGGCCAGACTACATTCAATCCTAGGACCTACTGAAGAGATGAGTCTTCAGTAAAGACTTAAAAGGTTGAGACAGAGTCTGCATCTCTCACATGGACAGGCACACCATTCCATAAAAATGGAGCTCTGTAGGAGAAATAATAATAATATAATATAATAATATATGCCATTTAGCTGACGCTTTTATCCAAAGCGACTTACAGTCATGTGTGCATACATTCTACGTATGGGTGGTCCCGGGAATCGAACCCACTACCCTGGCGTTACAAGCGCCATGCTCTACCAACTGAGCTACAGAAGGACCATGCCTCCAGCTGTTTGCTTAGAAAAAAGTTAAAGATTTTTACAATGTTACGAAGATGGAAAAAAGCTGCCCTTGAAAGTCTTGATGTGTTCGTCAAGAGAGATCAGGGTCCATAGTAACACAGGTCCTTCACAGATCAAAGCAGCAGATCTCTTTGTTTCTTGGGACCTAGAACTAGCATCTCTGTTTTGTCCGAGTTTAAATCTAAAACATTTGCTGCCATCCACTTCCTTATGACTGAAACACAGGCTTCCAGGTTAGGCAATTTTGGGGCTTCACCATGTTTCATCGAAATATACATTTGTGTGTCATCCACATAGCAGTGAAAGTTGACATTGTATTTCCAAATGACATCACCAAGAGGTAGAATATATAATGAAAACAATAGTTGTCCTAAAACGGAACCTTGGGGAACACCAAAAACATACAATTGATTGTCAGAGGACAAACCATCCACAGAAACGAACTGATATCTTTTTGACAGATAAGATCTAAACCAGGCAAGAACTTGTCCGTGTAGACTAATTAGGGTTTCCAATATCAAAAGAATGTGGTGATCGTTGGTGTCAAAAGCGGGAAAAAGGTCTCTGAGCACGAGGACAGATGCAGAGCCTTGGTCTGATGCCATTTAAAGGTAATTTACCACCTTCACAAGTGCAGTCTCAGTACTATGATGGGGTCTAAAACCAGACTGGAGTGTTTCGTATACATTATTTGTCTTCAGGAAGGCACATGGTGCTGCACAACAGCTTTTTGAAAACATTGAGGGGAATGGGATACAGTGGCAAGAAAAAGTATGTGAACCCTTTGGAATTACCTGAATTTCTGCATAAATTGGTCATCAAATTTTTATCTGATCATCTAAGTCACAACAGTAGACAAACAGTCTGCTTAAACTAATAACACACAAATTATTGTATTTTTCTTGTCTATATTGAATACAGAATTTAAAACATTCACAGTGTAGGTTGGAAAAATTTATGTGAACCCCTAGGCTAATGACTTCTCCAAAAGCTCATTGGAGTCAGGAGTCAGCTAACCTGGAGTCCAATCAATGAGAAAATATTGGAGATGTTGGTTATAGCTGCCTTGCCCTATAAAAAACTCACTCAACGACCCAAAACACAGAAATAAATCAACAACAGAATGGCTTCAACAGAAGAAAATGGCCCAGTCAGAGTCCTGACCTCAACCTGATTGAGATGCTGTGGCATGATCTCGAGAGCAGTTCACACCAGACATCCCAAGAATAATGCTGAACTGAAACAGTTTTGTAAAGAGGAATGTTCCAAAATTCCTCCTGACTATTGTGCAGGTCTGATCAGCAACTACAGAAAATGTTTGGTTGAGGTTATTGCTGCCAAAAGGAGGGTCAACCAGTTATTAAATCTAAAGGTTCACATACTTTTTCCACCCTGCATTTTGAATGTTTACACTGCGTGTTCAATAAAGACAAACATATAATTGTGTGTTTTAGTTTAAGCAGACTGTGTTTGTCTATTGTTGTGACCTACATGAAGATCAGATCAAATTTTATGACGAATTTATGCAGAAATCCAGATATTTCCAAAGGGTTCACATATTTTTTCTTGCCACTGTATAGGAAAAGAGTTTACATTTTCCAGGTCAAGGTTTGGCTTTTTCCGGAGAGGCTTTATTACTGCCACTTTTAAAGAATTTGGTACACATCCGGAGGATAGGGAGCTTTTTAATATGTTCAACATTGTAACGTCCATCGTTAAATGAAGACCAAGGTGCAGCGTGGTAGGCGCACATTTTCTTTATTTATAAATGTTCCACCAAAAACAATAAACAACTCAACGAACGTAAAGCTTGGAGTGCAAACACATGCAACAACCAAAGACCAGATCCTACAACAGAAGGTGGGAAAAAGGGCTGCCTAAGTATGATCCCCAATTAGAGACAACAATAAACAGCTGCCTCTGATTGGGAACCATACTCGGCCAACAAAGAAATATAAAACAGATTTCCCACCCTAGTCACACCCTGACCTACCAAATAAAGAATTTAAAGGATCTCTAATGTCAGGGCGTGACAGTACCCCTCACCCCCCCTGGAGGTGCGGACTCCCGGCCGCAAACCTGAACCTATAGGGGAGGGTCCGGGTGAGCATCTACCCTCGGGGGCGGCTCCGGTTTGGGATGTAGCCCCCGCTCCCTACGTTGATCCCTCCGCTTCTGTGGAACCGGACCGTGGATCTTCACCGGGCCGTGAATCGTCGCCAGAGGAACCGGACCGGGAACCGTCGCCGGAGGCTCCGGACCGGGGACCGTCGCCGGAGGCTCCGGACCGAGGAAAGACGCCGGAGGCTCCGGACCGAGGAAAGACGCCGGAGGCTCCGGGGACCGTCGCCGGAGACTCCATGCCATGGATCATCCCTGGAGGCTCCGTGCCATGGATGATCACTGGAGGCTCCGGGCCATGGATCATCACTGGAGGCTCCGGGCCGTAGATCATCACTGGAGGCTCCGGGCCATGGATCATCACTGGAGGCTCCGGGCCATGGATTATCACTGGAGGCTCCGGGCCATGGATCATCACTGGAGGCTTCGTGCCATGGATCATCACTGGAGGCTTTGTGCCATGGATCATAAGTGGAGGTTTCGTGCCATGGATCATAAGTGGAGGCTTCGAACCATGGATCATAACTGGAGGTTTCATACGTGGAGCCGGCACAGGTCTCACCGGACTGAGGAGACATACTGGAAGCCTGGTGCGGGGAGCTGCCACAAAGCTTCCTGGCTGGATACCCACTTTAGCTCGGTGAGTGTGGAGAGCTGGCACGGGACGCACTGGGCTATGAAGGTGCACTGGAGGCATAGTGAGTAGAGCCAGCGCAGGATATGCTGGGCCGTGGAGGCGCACTGGAGGTCTGGAGCATAGAGCTGGCACAATGCGTCCTGGTTGAATCGCCCCTGTAGCACGGCAAGTGCTACAAGCTGGCACAGGTCGCATTGGGTTGTGCTGGCGAACTGGAGATACAGTGCGTAGAGCTGGCACAGGATATCCTGGGCCAAAGAGACGCACCGGAGGCCAGGAGCGCTGAGCCGGCACAATCCGTCCTGGCTGACTGCCCACTCTAGCACGGCAAATGCGGGGAGCTTGCACAGTACGCACCGGACTGTGGATGTGCACTGAAGGCATGGATCCAGAGCCGGATAACACCGGTCACTCGCTCCCCACGGTAAGCACAGGGAGTTGGCTCAGGTCTGAACCCCGACTCCGCCAATCTCCCCGTGTGTCCCCCCAAAAAATGTTTGGGGGGCTTCCTCTCGTGCTTGCTTCGTTGAGCTAACTCATCGTATCGTCGCCGTTCCGCTTTCGCTGCCTCTATCTCCTCCTTCGGATGGCGATACGCCCCAGCCCTTGTCCAGGGTCCTGCTCCCTCCAGGATTTCCTCCCAGGTCCAGTCCTCATGACCACGCTGCTTGGTCCGTTGGTGGTGGGATCTTCTGTAACATCCGTCGTTAAATTAAGACCAAGGTGCAGCGTGGTAGGCTTACATTTACTTTAATTATCAAATGTTCCACCAAAAACAAACAACTCAACGAACGTAAAGCTAGGAGTGCAAACACATGCAACAACCAAAGACAAGATCCCACAACAGAAGGTGTGGAAAAGGGCTGCCTAAGTATGGTCCCCAATCAGAGACAATGATAGACTACCTCTGATAGCTACCTCTGATTGGGAACCATACTCGGCAAACAAAGAAATATAAACATAGATTTCCCACCCTAGTCACACCCTGACCTACCAAATAGAACATTTAAAGGATCTCTAAGTCAGGGTGTGACAAACATAGGAGGGCCAAGCACAGGAAGTAGCTCTTTCAGTAGTTTCGTTGGAATTAGGGTTCAGTAGGCAGCTGGACGGTTTTAGAGGCCATGACTACTTGTGTGAATGTGTCAAAGAACTTGAGTGTCTCCATTGATCCTAGGTTCTGGCAGTTCTGTGAAGACTCAGGCCAACTCAATTATGCAGATTCAAGGAGTCCCTAATTTGCTTTCTAATGATCATGATCTTTTCGTCAAAGTTCATGAATTCAACATTGCTGAAATGAAGGCCATACTCCCTTCGGGAATGCTCCTTTTTAGTTAGCTTTGCGACAGAATCAAAACACATTTTGTATTTTTATTCTCCTCAATTCGGTTGGAAAAGTAGGCTGATCGAGCAGCAGTGAGGGCTCTTAGATACTGCACGGTAATGTCTTTCCAAGCTAGTTGGAAGACTTCCAGTTTGGTGGAGCACCATTACAGTTCCAATATTTTGGAAGCTTGCTTCCAGGCTCTGGTATTTGCCAAGGAGCTCATTTCTTTGACAAATGTTTTTTGTTTTTATGAGTGTGATTACATCTAGGGTATTACACAAGGTTAAATTTGGATCCTCAGTTAAATGGTTAACTGATTTTTGTACTCCAATGTCCTTGGGTAGGTGGAGGGAGTCTGGAAGGGCATCTAGGAATCTTTGGGTCGTCCAAGAATTTATAGCATGGCTTCTGATAATACTTGGTTGGGGTCTGAGCAGATTATTTGTTGCGATTGCAAAAGTAATAAAATTGTGGTCCGATAGTGCAGGATAATGAGGAAAAACATTTTAGATCCACAACATTTATTCCATGGGACAAAACTAGATACAGGGTATGACTGTGGCAATGCGTAGGCCCGGACACATTGGACAAAATAAACTGAGTCGTTGATGGCTCAAAGTATTTTGAAGTGGGTCTGTGGACTTCTACATTTGAAGTACTGACAACTCATTTGAGAGCAGATTATTTGTTGCGATTGCATAATCTTGTGTCTCTTATCCGCTAAAATCTTGTCTTTTGCATCCATCTCTTCTTTCCTCTCCTAGGTGCCTCTGTGTCAGTATCGTGAGCCTGTGTTCAGCAGTGGCGCTCCCCGCCGGCTGGTGGAGAAGGTGCAGGCCGAGCTCAGGGCCATTTCTGATGAGATCACAGACAGGAACAAGAAGTTGGAGCTGCCCTACGACTACATGTCCCCCGACCGCATCGAGAACAGTGTGGCCATCTGAGCATCTGTGAATACACCCACAGACACGCATGCACACACGTTATGTTCTATCCTCGTAGGGACCTAAAATTAATTTCCATTCAAAGTCCTATTTTCCCTAACCCTCAACTTAAAATAGCCTTTTATCCTCGTGATTTTAGGTCCCCACAAGGATAGAAGTACCAACCAATCCACACATGCATGCACACACTGACAAGTAGACACAAAGATCCCAAGGTGCGCGTGCACACACACACACACTTCCAGCCACATGCACAAACATAAACGACAGCTTAAGGTTAAAAAAGTGTCAAAACCTGCTCTATTAACTCTATGATTTAACTCTATTAACCACAATGTTTCTTCAGTTTCTATGAATCACGCTTTGACGGTGTTAGTGCTGCAGGGGTTTAATGGTTTTGATGAAAAACAGCTAAACACAGCGATCAGGTAGTTCACGCTCCTCTCCTAATATAAACCAGAAATCAACAAAAGCAGAAAATAATACCGGCTGCATCTCAATAGTATATAGTGGCCTCCTCTCCTATTATCCTGTCCTTTTCTCCTCCATCCTTGCTGAGCGAGAGTGACTAGGATTTAGCTTCCACCTGTCATGATTTAAAATGATTTCTTTAACATGTCTCCTCCTCTTCATCAACAGTGATTGAAGTGAATTTAACAAATGACATCAATAAAAGATTATAGTTTTCACCTGGATTAACCTGGTCAGTCTGTCATGGAAAGAGCCGGTGTTCCTAATGTTTTGTACACAGTACATACCAAAGTTAAACAATTTAAAGGCAATGCTACCGAATACTAATTGAGTATGTAAACTTCTGACCTACTGGGAATGTGATTAAAGAAATTAAAGCTGAAATAAATCACTCTCTACTATTATTCTGACATTTCACATTCTTAAAATAAAGTGGTGATCCTAACTGACCTAAAACAGAGAATTTTTACTCTGATGAAATGTCAGGAATTGTGAAAAACTGAGATTAAATGAATTTGGCTAAGGTATATGTAAACTTCCATATACAGCCCCCTCCCACACGCAGTCATACCACACGTTGTCGACAAGCATCACATATCCTGTCTGGCATCATGGGCAGGTAGGAGGAGTCGATGTTTGGCAGAATCCTCACATCCTTCACAGTCACCTCCTCCAGAGAACACTCACCATCACCTTGACAAACACATACAATATGCAGATAATGAGCCCCTCAAAGATGTCATTCTTCACACTTCATTTAAAACCTTCCAAGGATACTCTATGAATTGCTTATCTCTATGAAAAATGTGAAGACCTTGTTCACAAGACTGAAGTTTTGCCCAGCCCCTAACTCACACAATTGACGTCACATTTATTTACATTTATTTATTATGCAGTTTATTTTACAAACATGTATTAATCAAGGCAGAGCCCCCCCAGTTACCCATGTGGGCCCCCTATCTCCTCTCCTACCCAATCTGATGATTAGCAGAGCTGCATTAGACAGCAGCAGGCTGTCTACATTCATTGAGAGTGGGCTCCTGAGTCCTCCTGTGGTTGGCAGTTGCAGTAAAAAAAAAGAAGACATAATATATACTACATATAATATATACAGTATATATTTCCTTTTTGTTAAAACATTTTTTACATTTGCTTAGTATTGGGGCTCACCACAGGCCTGGGCCCAGGGGTTTCAGCCCTGGTAAGCATGTGCATACATTCGGCCCTGGACATATAGAAAAGACACAGATAAATACATTCCTAGGACACCAAAGTTCCACAACCAACACACAATACGAATAACCCATGCAATGCCAGTCCCCTCAACCTTAGTATCGTGGTCAGTCTGTATACATGCCTGTCACACTAGGGTTCAATTCCCTGACTGAAACCTAACTTTTGCCCTTCCATGGATATCATTCGCGATTTGACTGTTTTCAGAAAGTAAGCGGTGTAAAAATGTTTTTTCATACTTCCCAGGTGAATAAGTTAAAGTTATGTAAAATGTAACAACTTAAAACGTTATTTTTACATTTTGGTACTAAACAAACAGAGCTGTACTGACGGTTCGCCATCTTGCCCAGAACAAGTCTAGTTCATCTAGCTAGCTGTGTAGCTCACCTGATAACACAATCACTTCGTCAGAAGAGCACTGCTTATAAACAATTGTGAGGATTGTCTAAATGATCCGCGTAGTCACGGCCCCATTGTATAATCGCTTGTTAGTATAAATATGTTCTTACCTATTGAGTGAGTTAAGTAGGCAATGCTGTGGCCAAGTGTAGTGGCGAGTGTCTCGGGGTCTTTCAGAAAAATCATTAGGCATATCATGGTCATGTTCAGGGATTAGGCATATCATGGTCATGTTCAGGGCACATAACATAAAACATTTTAAAATGTTTTGCATGTGTTTCTTATTGGGCAATCTTCAGGTTGTCCCTCCCAGTTTCGACTTGTTTTGTTCCCAGGGCATATGATTCAGATGAACGTCATCAAAGTTGTTGAAGGACACCGAACCTGCAATAGTAGCCAAAATTGTAATCATATTCAGTTGTGGTTTTGTTTGTAGGTTACACCTCAATATCAAAGTAACCTGAAAGGCTTCGGAACTGGCCGATTTAATGCCAGTCCACTCAACCTTGTCTGTATCCATGCCTGTCACACTGGTGTTCAATTCCCCGACGGAGAGGCCAGACATTTGCCCTTCCTTACTAGCGTTTAACCATTTTATTTATACAAAAATGTTTTGGTCATACTTACAATATGTTCTATTTCTATAGGGTCTAGTATCTAGTATCTCACCTGGCTATTAAGGGTATTTGTCGCTACTTAAATCAGTTTCCGTAGTGTAGTGGTTATCACGTTCGCCTAACACGCGAAAGGTCCCCGGTTCGAGACCGGGCGGAAACACTTTTTCATGCCGTTAGGTGGTTATCAATAAAAACTTCACATTGCGGTCCACATGCTGTTTCCACGTTTTTATTATTTTATTTTTTGTATTTATTTAACTATTCAAGTCAGTTAAGAACAAATTCTTATTTACAAAATAATTTGTTCTTAACTGACTTGCCTGGTTAAATAAAGGTAAAATAAAAAAATAAAATAAAATGACTGCCTACCAAAAGACAAAAGGCCTCCTGCAGGGAAGGGCCCTGGGATTTAAAAAATAAATACAATATATATAAGGGACAAAACACACATCACAACAAGAGAGACATACAACACTACATAAAGAGAGACTTAAGACAACAACTTGACAAGGCAGCAACACATGACAACAAAACATAACAAATCAAATCAAATTGTATTTGTCACATACACATGGTTAGCAGATGTTAATGCGAGTGTAGCGAAATGCTTGTGCTTCTAGTTCCGACAATGCAGTGATAACCAACAAGTAATCTAACTAACAATTCCAAAACTACTGTCTTATACACAGTGTAAGGGGATAAAGAATATGTACATAAGGATATATGAATTTTTGATTTGATTTGATGATTTGATGTAATGTAGGGTAAGTAACATTATATAAGGTAGCATTGTTTAAAGTGGCTAGTGATATATTTACATCATTTCCCATCAATTCCCATTATTAAAGTGGCTGGAGTTGGGTCAGTGTCAATGACAGTGTGTTGGCAGCAGCCACTCAATGATAGTGGTGGCTGTTTAACAGTCTGATGGCCTTGAGATAGAAGCTGTTTTTCAGTCTCTCGGTCCCAGCTTTGATGCACCTGTACTGACCTCGCCTTCTGGATGATAGCGGGGTGAACAGGCAGTGGTTCGGGTGGTTGATGTCCTTGATGATCTTTATGGCCTTCCTGTAACATCGGGTGGTGTAGGTGTCCTGGAGGGCAGGTAGTTTGCCCCCGGTGATGCGTTGTGCAGACCTCACTACCCTCTGGAGAGCCTTACTGTTGAGGGCGGAGCAGTTGCCGTACCAGGCGGTGATACAGCCCGCCAGGATGCTCTCGATTGTGCATCTGTAGAAGTTTGTGAGTGCTTTTGGTGACAAGCCGAATTTCTTCAGCCTCCTGAGGTTGAAGAGGCGCTGCTGCGCCTTCTTCACGACGCTGTCAGTGTGAGTGGACCAATTCAGTTTGTCTGTGATGTGTATGCCGAGGAACTTAAAACTTGCTACCCTCTCCACTACTGTTCCATCGATGTGGATAGGGGGGTGTTCCCTCTGCTGTTTCCTGAATTCCACAATCATCTCCTTAGTTTTGTTGACGTTGAGTGTGAGGTTATTTTCCTGACACCACACTCCGAGGGCCCTCACCTCCTCCCTGTAGGCCGTCTCGTCGTTGTTGGTAATCAAGCCTACCACTGTTGTGTCGTCCGCAAACTTGATGATTGAGTTGGAGGCGTGCGTGGCCACGCAGTCGTGGGTGAGCAGGGAGTACAGGAGAGGGCTCAGAACGCACCCTTGTGGGGCCCCCGTGTTGAGGATCACTGGGGAGGAGATGTTGTTGCCTACCCTCACCACCTGGGGGCGGCCCGTCAGGAAGCCCAGTACCCAGTTGCACAGGGCGGGGTCGAGACCCAGGGTCTCGAGCTTGATGACGATGGAGGGTACTATGGTGTTGAATGCCGAGCTGTAGTCGATGAACAGCATTCTCACATAGGTATTCCTCTTGTCCAGGTGGGTTAGGGCAGTGTGGTTGAGATTGCATCGTCTGTGGACCTATTTGGGCGGTAAACAAATTGGAGTGGGTCTAGGGTGTCAGGTAGGGTGGAGGTGATATGGTCCTTGACTAGTCTCTCAAAGCACTTCATGATGACGGAAGTGAGTGCTACGGGGCGGTAGTCGTTCAGCTCAGTTACCTTAGCTTTCTTGGGAACAGGAACAATGGTGGCCCTCTTGAAGCATGTGGGAACAGCAGACTGGTATAGGGATTGATTGAATATGTCCGTAAACACACCGGCCAGCTGGTCTGCGCATGCTCTGAGGGCGCGGCTGGGGATGCCGTCTGGGCCTGCAGCCTTGCGAGGGTTAACACGTTTAAATGTCTTACTCACCTCGGCTGCAGTGAAGGAGAGACCGCATGTTTTCGTTGCAGGCCGTGTCAGTGACACTATATTGTCCTCAAAGCGGGCAAAAAAGTTATTTATTCTGCCTGGGAGCAAGACATCCTGGTCCGTGACTGGGCTGGGTTTCTTCTTGTAGTCCATGATTGACTGTAGACCCTGCCACATGCCTCTTGTGTCTGAGCCGTTGAATTGAGATTCCACTTTGTCTCTGTACTGATGCTTAGCTTGTTTAATAGCCTTGCGGAGGGAATAGCTGCACTGTTTGTATTCAGTCATGTTGCCAGACACCTTGCCCTGATTAAAAGCAGTGGTTCGCGCTTTCAGTTTCACGAGGATGCTGCCATCAATCCACGGTTTCTGGTTAGGGAATGTTTTTATCGTTGCTATGGGAACGACATCTTCGATGCACGTTCTAATGAACTCGCACACCGAATCAGCGTATTCGTCAATATTTTTATCTGACGCAATACGAAACATGTCCCAGTCCACGTGATGGAAGCAGTCTTGGAGTGTGGAGTCAGCTTGGTCTGACCAGCGTTGGACAGACCTCAGCGTGGGAGCCTCTTGTTTGAGTTTCTGCCTGTAGGCAGGGATCAACAAAATGGAGTCGTGGTCAGCTTTTCCGAAAGGGGGGCGGGGCGGGGCAGGGCCTTATATGCGTCGCGGAAGTTAGAGTAACAATGATCCAGGGTTTTACCACCCCTGGTTGCGCAATCGATATGCTGATAAAATTTAAGGAGTCTTGTTTTCAGATTAGCTTTGTTAAAATCCCCAGCTACAATGAATGCAGCCTCCGGATAAATGGTTTCCAGTTTGCAAAGAGTTAAATAAAGTTCGTTCAGAGCCAGAACAACAACATGTTAGCAACACAACATGGTAGCAGCACAAAAACATGGTACAAACAGCACAAAGGTCAAGAAGGTAGAGACAACAATACATAATACAAAGCAGCCACAACTGTCAGTAAGAGTGTCCATGCCTGAGTCTTTGAATGAAGAGATTGAGATAAAACTGTCCAGTTTGAGTGTTTGTTGCAGATCATTCCAGTCTAGCTGCAGCGAACTGAAAAGAGGAGCAACCCAGGGATGTGTGTGCTTTGGGAACCTTTAATAGAATGTGACTGGCAGAACGGGTGTTGTATGTGGAGAATGAGGGCTGCGGTAGATATCTCAGATAGGGGGGAGTGAGGCCTAAGAGGGTTTTATAAATGAGCATCAACCAGTGGGTCTTGCAATGGGTATACAGAGATGACCAGTTTACAGAAGAGTATAGAGTGCAGTGACGCGTCCTATAAGGAGCATTGGTGGCAAATTTGATGGCCGAATGGTCAAATACATCTAGCCGCTAGAGATCACCCTTACCTGCCGATCTATAAATTATGTCTCCGTAATCTAGCATGGGTAGGATGGTCATCTGAATCAGGGTTAGTTTGGCAGCTGGGGTGAAAGAGGAATGATTACAATAGAGGAAACCAAGTCTAGATTTAACTTTAGCCTGCAGTTTTGATATGTGCTGGGAGAAGGGCAGTGCTCTTCTCCCAAGTACTTGTATGAAGTGACTACCTCAAGCTCTAAACCCTCAGAGGTAGAGGTAGTAATAACACCTGTGGGAAGAGGGGAATTCTTCTTACCAAACCACATGACCTTTGTTTTGGAGGTGTTCAGAACGAGGTTAAGGGTAGAGAAAGTTTGTTGGACACTAAGAAAGCTCTGTTGTAAAGCATTTAACACAACATCTGGGGAGAGGCCAGCTGAGTATAAGACTGTATCACCTGCATATAAATGGATGAGAGAGCTTCCTACTGCCTGAGCTATGTTGTTAATGTAAATTGAAAAGAGGGTGGGGCCTAGGATTGAGCCTTGGGGTACTCCCTAGATGACAGGCAGTGGCCGAGACAGTAGATTTTCTGACTTTATACACTGCATTTAGCTCTATCAGAGTTATACAGCAAGTAACTGCATGTTTTTCATGATCAATAAACATCAATAATGTATTTGGGTTAATGACGTATAAGATTTTCAAAAGTGAAAAAAATGTGAAAAGGGAAAACTGTTTAATTTGAGACACTTTAATGTACCCTTGAGTGTTACCTATGCACTTTCGGAGCTTGTCGCAAAACACATTTTTTATGCTATTGTTAAATTGACCTCCTAAAAAGTAATTCGGTGCCACCATGAAATAAAAATATATATAAATTATACTGTATCTTTGTTTTTTCACTTTTCACTGGACCACCCCTCATTTTGAATGACTGTCAACTACAATTTTTGTTAAATAAATGAGACAAATTCATTTCTGTAAAATATTTTCTCTTATAGCCTGAGCTTATTTCTGCATTTTTAAAACATTAACATATTTGAATAGTTTTTTAAAATATTAATAACACTGGTTGTACTGAATTATCATTGCCGGTCACACCGCATGAGTATTTTGTTATGCTGTAATGTTTTAGACAGATCTCTCTCTATTTCCCTCTTAATCAAACACACACACATTACAGGTAAACATGGTTTCTTATTCAACAACAACGATGCCTTTAATGCTTCGTGAAATACCACAAAAGTGACTCACATGAGTATCACACAGAAACATTTCATCATGAACATGACAATGAACTTCTAAAAACAGGATTAAAATTGTGCATTATGATGAATTCTTCAAACAATGTTAAAAATAGTGTTAAGAATCATTGTAATAAATGAATATTAAAGATACTGAAATACAGTAATTTAATATTCAAACATTAAAATATAAAATGAATAAAAAAGTGTTATTCTTCATTACAATTTTAAGAAAAAGTCAAATGTTTGTGCAATATCTTCTAAAAACATTAATCTCCACATTGCGTGGACAATAAAGTTTTTATATTTCTAATATTAAAACATAAACAGATGTGATTAAGTTTGTGCAGTACAGTGCAAAATTAAAAATGAGAATTAAACAAGTTTAATTGTGTAAACAATTCATGAGATTCAAATATTAAAGACAAAGAAATTATAACTTTGTAGAAAAAGTTGTAACACAAACTCATTGAAGTTGAAAATAACAAAACTTGGATTCTTAAAACAGTGTGTTTGATGTTGTTGCACTAGTGTGACATGAAAGTAGCCCAGTCTGTGTCAGACAGCCAAGATGCTCTTGAGCTGAAGTAGTAGAAAGACATGTCTGGCACAGGGGGCCAGACAAAAACATTCCTCACTCTATGCTCCTGCATGCAAGTGATTTGCATTTCCTTCCAATCACCTTCAGCACCTGGCCTACAAAGGGGCGGTCTTCATAGCTGACAATGACAAAACTGCCTAGACTTTCAGCATTGACTTGGCCACAGCTGCAGCTTCATCTTGCTGTTCATCATTGATGGTTTTCTCCTTATGTTGTTCTTCATTTAAGTTCACTTCTACAGCACTGAAACAGGGGTTGCTTGGTCTGCTGCAGAAGCAAGACACTTCACTGTGTTTTATTTTCCCTGCCACTGTGGAGCTGACCTCAATCAATCAATAAATCAATCAAACGTATTTATAAAACACGTTTCATGGTTCCTTTAACTCCAGCGAAGTTGTTTGGCACAGCTTCACCGCAATTAGTGACATCTGTAATCCAAAATAACTTCATGCTTGATCCACTCTTCTTGAGTAGTTCGAAGAGCTCCTTGGGAGTCTGCACATCCTCCCCCGTTGAATGTGTTTGTCTGTACAACGTTTCACAGCCCCACCCACGCCATTTGGTGCCCCCTTTGGACTTTTCAGAAAAGTTCCAGGTGATTTGTTTGAACCTGGAAATATCCCGTAGAGTGCTGAGTGTTCTCCTCGTTTCTGTATTGGCTGACGGGACCATCGCTCAGTACATATATGTGATGTGATCTGTTATTAGCTAGACAATTTGACATGGTTCATCAATCAATGTATCCTATCATGTCTGTCACTGCGATTAAACACTATTACAAACAATGAAAAAAGGATAATGTTTTCTAACTTTGTTAGGTAGGCCTGGGTTGGAGAAAAAAGTACATTAGGTCTACTTATTACTATGTTTAGTCAACTGTACAATTTTCTGCCAGTAGCTTGCAGGGTAAACATCAGCTAAAAGTACATTCTGCTGCTTGACTGGGCCCACAAAGGATGGGGAAATGAACCTAAACCACTCATACTTGTCAATTATAGTTTTATATATATATATATCACAAAAATATAACATTTATGGTGGCCAATATTGAGAGATATCACGAGGCTACCCTCACGTGAGCATCTAGTTGCATTTTGTGACCCTTTGACATTGCGAGTTACATTTTGAATTGTTCGCATCGGTGAAACCTTCCATTTCAAGCTGGTCACTTCACTAACGACAGCTGGTCAACAAAATTGTTTCCGCCCGGTTTCGAACCGGGGACCTTTCGCGTGTGAGGCGAACGTGATAACCACTACACTACGGAAACTGGTGAATACCATGATGGCCACACACTGTGTTATCCGTCATCGTTGTACTTTTACGTGTTTTGTCCTTCTCATGGACCAGCATTTTTATATCCCATTCCTGTGTCATTACTTTCCCCACATATAGTGGTTTTATTTGGAAAATGACAACTATAAATAATTTACATACTGAACGCCTTTTACTTTATGCAAATTTAAAAAGTCAACAGATCTAATGGGAGACAGGTAACTCCTCGTTAGTATAGTGGTCAGTATCCCCGCCTGTCACGCGGGAGACCGGGGTTCAATTCCCCGACGGGGAGGTGATATTTTTTCCCTTATCATATTTATCCACAAGTTGCCCCTTATGCAGTTTGCTAGACCCTTATCACTTTCAATCAATTACCTTTTCTTCTTAGTACTTCATCACAATGACATGACATGTCTTCTTTAAAAAAAAAATAATGTCATTCCTTTAATGAAAATTATGATATTGAGCATCGCCATCTAGTGCTGGAATAGATTCCCTGCAACTACAGGATGAGATTTATTGGTAAACTGTTTATTTATACTACTTCTACTACTACTACTACTGTTTATATATACTACTACTACAATTCTGTTTAAACCAATTGTAAAACATTGCTTACTAATATAATTTGTTTCATACAGGCAGCTAATATACACTGCTCAAAAAATAAAGGGAACACTTAAACAACACAATGTAACTCCAAGTCAATCACACTTCTGTGAAATCAAACTGTCCACTTAGGCAGCAACACTGATTGACAATAAATTTCACATGCTGTTGTGCAAATGGAATAGACAACAGGTGGATATTATAGGCAATTAGCAAGACATCCCCAATAAAGGAGTAGTTCTGCAGGTGGTAACCACAGACCACTTTTCAGTTCCAATGCTTCCTGGCTGATGTTTTGGTCACTTTTGAATGAATGTGCATGTGTCTGCTCAAACGGTCAGAAACAGACTCCATGAGGGTGGTATGAGGGCCCCCACAGGTGGGGGTTGTGCTTACAGCCCAACACCGTGCAGGACGTTTGGTATTTGCCAGAGAACACCAAGATTTGCAAATTCGCCACTGGCGCCCTGTGCTCTTCACAGATGAGCACGTGACAGAGTCTGGAGACGCCGTGGGGAACGTTCTGCTGCCTGCAACATCCTCCAGCATGACCGGTTTGGCGGTGGGTCAGTCATGGTGTGGGGTGGCATTTCTTTGGGGGGCCGCACAGCCCTCCATGTGCTTGCCAGAGGTAGCCTGACTGCCATTAGGTACCGAGATGAGATCCTCAGACCCCTTGTGAGACCATATGCTGGTGTGGTTGGCCCTGGGTTCCTCCTAATGCAAGACAATGCTGGACCTCATGTGACTGGAGTGTGTCAGCAGTTCCTGCAAGAGGAAGGCATTGATGCTATGGACTGGCCCGCCCGTTCCCCAGACCTGAATCCAATTGAGCACATCTGGGACATCATGTCTCGCTCCATCCACCAACGCCACGTTGCACCACAGACTGTCCAGGAGTTGACGGATGCTTTAGTCTAGGTCTGGGAGGAGATCCCTCAGGAGACCATCCGCCACCTCATCAGGAGCATGCCCAGGCGTTGTAGGGAGGTCATACAGGCACGTGGAGGCCACACACACTACTGAGCCTCATTTTGACTTGTTTTAAGAACATTACATCAAAGTTGGATCAGCCTGTAGTGTGGTTTTCCACTTTAATTTTGAGTGTGACTCCAAATCCAGACCTCCATGGGTTGATAAATTTGATTTCCATTGATAATTTTTGTATGATTTTGTTGTCAGCACATTCAACTATGTAAAGAAAAGTATTTAATAAGAATATTTCATTCATTCAGATCTAGGATGTGTTATTTTAGTGTTCCCTTTATTTTTTGGGGGCAGTGTATTTACCGTCTTTAGTGTACTTACATTGAAGTTTAAAAAATACATATATAAAATGTATGGAAGAAGAACTCTAGAAGAACTCTTCCGAATTCAGGTGGGGAGATAAGTGATGTCAGACTTTCTATTATAAATTGTAATTCCCATTGGTTCTGCCTCTGACTGAGCGGTGTCACAATCATTTTTAGTTATTTCATTGCGAGGGGCCAATCCGTGTTCATATAGTGGTCAGTATCTCTGTCTCTGTAGACCTGGTTTCAATTCTCCTCTTTCCTTTGCTGTTGTTATGGAGTTTGTCATCCACTGTGCTGTATTTGGATTCATGATTTGCAATGTAGTAGTGGCAGCACTGTGAATGATAATTGGCACAGTTTTATATCTCCAATATACACTAAAATATTTTTTTATTAACTAGTTCCACAGCCTTGTCGCATGAAATTCACATTTTGAGTTGGCCAAACTTTGTTCTGACTCAATGAGACAAGTTGGGGAGAAGTTAATTTTACTTAGAATGAATTATAAAAAATGTGTTCATATGGAAATTATTTTGATATTGATATGTTGTAAAATTGTTTTGTTAAAAGGAGAATATATTTTTTACAACAAAATCTCTATTTTTCCTTCCAAACTTTATCCGCAACGTTATATTGTAGTGATGGGGAATAAAATGTATAGTTAAATATTGAGAAATAATTTTTGAAGCTATATTGTATACAAGTCTGGCCCCACCCATTAGGCAGATTGATGCGGGCGGCTGACCAAGATGCACCTGCAACAACCCATAAAACCTCACAGACTAATTCTGCCCTAAAACACTAACAATTTCTCTCAACCAGTGGCATATGGGCTTTTTATGTGAGTGCTGAAGCCGCCCTGTGATAAGCAGTGCCCACTTTGTCAAAGGCAGGGGCGCAAAATATTCCCAGGGTGCTATTGGAAAAACTCATTGCTACACGGGGCTCCAAAATTATCTAACAAATCATGTAGCAGATCTAGCCTATGGTAGAAAGACAATGTAGTCTACTGGAGATAAAATTACACATTTTACATCGTGTAAGTTTCTCAGATCAAATAGCCTAACCTAAATGGCGCCCAATCAAATTCAAAAACGGGCTGACATGTTAACAAACACCATATCCTAAAAACAGGACAAGACAAAGTAAAATGGACAATCAGGCTACTCACAACTGCCGTCCAGGAGTTTCAACCGTGGGCTAAATTGTCGTCAAGTTTGTATCCATACATTTTTGATGAGCTGATCATAGCGAAAAAGAAAAATACTTCTGCATTTCCCGCTGTGTAAACACATTGATTCTCATTCCAAATAGGCAGATAAAGTTGGACGTAGCTGATATTCATAGCTTAACAGGAAACTTCACCGCTATACACTCTGGGGTGTTGTTCAAATCTCCCTACATAATTATGAGCGATGAGAGGGTGTTTCACTCCACTCCACTCCACTTCAATGTCTGTGGGAAGTTGCTTGATATTGGCGGGAACTGGAACACGCTGCTGTACACGTCGATACAGAGCTTCTCAAACATGCTCAATGGGTGACATGTCTGAGTATGCAGGCCATGGAATAACTGGGACATTTTCATCCCCCAGGAATTGTGTACAGAGTTTTGCATTATCATGCTGAAACATGAGATGATGGCAGATGATGACTGACACAAAGGGCCTCAGGATCTCCTCATGGTATCTCTGTGCATTCAAATTGCCATCATACCCGTACGTACCATAACCGCACCACAACCACGGGGCACGCTGTTCACAACATTGACATCACCTAACCACTCGCCCGTATGACGCCATACATGCTATCTGCAACGTACAGATGAAACCAGGACTCATCCGTGAAGAGCACACTTCTCCATTGAAGGTGAGCATTTGCCCACTGAAGTTGGTTACCACACCGAACTGCAGTCAGGTCATGACCCTCCTGAGGACGACGAGCACACAGATGAGCTTCCCTGAGACAATTTTTGCACAGACTGATGGAAACTATTTGGTTGTCCAAACCCACAGTTTCATCAGCTGTTCGGGTGACTGGTCTCAGACGACCCTGCAGATAAAGAAGCCAGATGTGGAGATCCTGTGGAATTGTGTTGTATGGCAAAACTACACATTTTAGAGTGGCCTTTTATTGTCCCCAGTGCAAGGTGCACCTTTGTAATGACCATGCTGTTTAATCATCTTCTTGATATGCCACACCTGTCAGGTGGATGGATATTATCTTGGCAAAGGAGAAATGCTCACTAACAGGGATGCAAACCAATTTGTGCACACAATTTAAGAGAAATAAGCGTTCTGTGGATTTTGGAAAATTTCTCAGATCTTTTATTTCAGCTCATGGAACATGGGACCAACACTTTACCTGTTGTGTTTATATTTTTGTTCAGTATATGACTGAATACCTTTTTAGCCCTCTCAGTTCCTTCAGGTTGCCCGCAGTAATTCCAAACCAAACCAGAACTCTTGTCAGTTTGTTACCATGGTGATATACAGCTGCTCAGCCGTCAACTTCACTTCGGTAATCAATCCATCAACATGATTAACCAATAAACTGTATCAATAAATACAGTACTTATGGCCAAATCTTCACTTAGTTGAGACACATATGGGCTCTGGTGAAAAGTAGTGAGCTATAAAAGTAGTGAGCTTGTTCCCTCCAGGTAGATATTGACCTGTGGATGCCTAACTGTCCAGCCTCCATGACGCTCCCCCCTCCCCAGTCCAAAGTCACGTTGACCGAAGATGAGATTCTCTCCATCTTCCCGGACATCAACTCCACCTGCAACCTCATCACTGTCCCTACTGTCCCAGCCCACAGCAAACTACGTACAATCCACACATCTAGTCTCTTATCCACTAAAATCTTGTCTTTTACCTCCATCTCTTCTTTCCTCTCCTAGGAAGCCTCTGTGTCAGTATCGTGAGCCTGTGTTCAGCAGTGGCGCTCCTCGCAGGCTGGTGGAGAAGGTGCAGGCTGATCTCTGGGCCATTTCTGATGAGATCACAGACAGGAACAAGAAGCTGGAGCTGCCCTACGACTACATGTCCCACGACCGCATCGAGAACAGTGTGGCCATCTGAGCTGCTGTGATTACACACTCACGTAGACACACATACTTCCAGCCACATGCACACACTAGCATAATGATTTTACTCTATCAACCACAATGTTTGTTCAGTTTATAATAATCATGATTACAAAAATCTTTTTAAACACTGAAACACAACTGCTTTGATGGTGTTGTTGTCTTTTTACATAGTCATTAAGACTGCACTCCAGTTCTCATTACACTATTGACCTCAAAGCCAGTTTTTTAATTGTTACCCTTTAAATCAGGGACTGATTTACAACTGGGACACCATGTGTGTGTAATTAGGTAGAACAGAAAACCAGCAGGCTCTGGACCTCCTAGGCTAAGAGTTCAGTACCCCTGCACTATTGTATAACCTATACCACGTGTCAAACTCATTCCACGGAGGGCCGAGTGTCAGCAGGTTTTCGCGCCTCACTTATACTTGATCGATGAATTAAGGTCACTAATTAGTAAGGAACTCCCCTCCGCTGGTTGTCTAGGGCTTAATTGAAAGGAAAAAACAAAAACCAGTAGACACTAGGTGTGAGTTTGACACCCCTGGCCTATACACTACACCAGGGGTATTCAACTCATACCTTACGAGGTCCAGAGCCTGTTGTTTTTCTGTTCTACCTGATAATTAATTGCACACACCTGGTGTTCCAGGTCAAAATCAGTCTCTGATTAGAGGGGAACGATGAAAAAAGGCAGTGGAACTGGCTTCGAGGTCCAGAGTTGAGTTTGAAGGCACTACATACTCACCTCAGTTTAAAATGACACAGTGTAGTGCTGCTGATGGGATTTAATGATCTTGATGAGATGCAGCGATACAGAGATCAGGTAGTTCTCTCCTCTCCTAATGTAAACCAGGAATCAACAATAGCAGAAAATAATACCAGCTGCATCTCAATAGTCTATAGTGGCCTCCTCTCCTATTATCCTGTCCTTTTCCCCTCCATCTTTGCTGCGCGAGAGGCGGACTAGGACTTAGCTTCCACCTTTCCAGTTTCTTAATGTCAGTGTACTTAGATGGAGGAAAGGTGATGAGTGCACACCCCCTAAGACTATTGAGATGCATCCCACAGAGTTTCAACAGGGAGCAGCACTGATTCACTGTAAAGCGACTTCAATTAAAGTGCCTGAGCATTTTAAACTGTCAATATTAACAAAAGTCTTTAAAAACAATCAAAACATGCTTTCACAAGCAGCAGCTTAAAAGTATGGCATTGCTGATATTACTATACTGACACTGAGCCAAGAAAGGGGGGGGGGAGTAAGAGATCAGAATAATAAATAGAGCTAAACACTGTAAAAGGCATCATGGACAGTGAAGTTTGTACAGTGCAATAATGTTCTGTATAGCTTGCATAACTGGCAGCATTTAGCAAAGTATAACACAGTATTTGAGAAGTGTACAGTAGTATTTCTCCTTAAAAGGGATAGTTCTAAATAAGAAATTAATCAAGGGAAGTCTAAACGGGATCCTTAGGACATCACAATTCTGACGTCACCCCATTGAAGTTTAAATTTAACAGTTATGGCGAGAGTTAAGATTAGAGTTAGGTAAGGGTTATGTTTACAGTAAGGGTGGGGGTTATGGTTTGGGTAGGGACATCAAACCGACCACTGTGACCTCACAGAAGGCGACATGGTTTCACATGGGTTCTCTTCACACTCCAACAGGTTTGTTGTTCTGACCATAGAAATAGAATAAACTACTTCTATAGTTCACACATCAGTAGCAGCATGAGTGTTAGAGATCAAATCAGTTACATTTAGATAATACTGTGGCTTCTGCCTCATCCTCAATTTACATCTTAGGCCCTCATCTTCACACTCATTTCTCTCGATCTGCATCTTTCGCTCATCTATCTTTGTCAACATTCTTCTCCCTCCATTCATCTTATCTATCTCTTATTCTCTCTCTACCCTATCCTCTCCCCCCATCCTCCTTCACCCCACATCTTGTATCTTCCCTTCCCTCTTCACCCCTCCCTCCCTCTCCTAGCTGATGTGGTCCAGCACCAGGACTTTGCACTCCCTCTTAGCGATCTTGTCCAATGACAGCACAGCTTTCTCCTGGGGGGGCAGGTAGAGGGGCCGACCTACAGGAGAGCCCACCGGGGGGGTGATAGCTCGCCTTTCCATCGCACTGCCAGTCCTGAAACACAGACACACCAGTATGAGCTTAAAGATGCATGAGATACAATAAATCAGTGTACAGAGGACACATAATGACTGTGTGTGTGTGTGTATCCTCCCTGCTAACCTCATGATGTGAGAGCGTGATGGTTGTTGATGAGAGAAACTCTGTGATCGTCCCAGACTGGCCTGGTGTCTATCCAGTAGGTCTCTTACAGCAGGGCTGGATGGACTGTTCTTACCTAGAAACACAGATACAGTTGCTCTTTGTTTTCCTTCAGTTCATGTTAAAAAAGGATTTGTAATTTACTCATAATAGTAAAACATTTGCTTAATTTGAAAAACGCTTTTCATTAAAGTTATCTCGGAGCTCTACTGAGGAAAAAAATTAAACATACAATAAAAACAACAGTACTGTCACGCCCTGGTCGAAGTATTTTGTGTTTATCTTCATGTATTGGGTCAGGCCAGGGTGTGGCATGGGTTTTTGTATGTGGTGTGTATATATTGGGACTGTAGCTAGTGGGGTGATCTAGCAAAGTCTATGGTTGTCTAGAGTGGTTCTCAATCAGAGGCAGGTGTTTATCCTTGTCTATGATGGGGAACCATATTTATGCAGCCATATTCTTTGAGTTTGTCGTGGGTGATTGTCCTTATTCCTGTCTATGTGTTAGTGTACACAAGTATAGGCTGTTTCGGTTTTCGTTACGTTTATTGTTTTTTGTAGTGTTTGTATTTAGATTCGTGTTACGTTTGTTTATTAAAACATGGATCGCAATCTACACGCTGCATTTTGGTCCGACTCTCCTTCACCACAAGAGAACCGTTACAAGTGCCTTTGGAAAGAATTCAGACCCCTTGACTTTTTTCCAAATGTTGTTAGGTTACAGCCTTATTCTAAAAATGGATTAAATTGTTTTTTTCCCCCCTCATCAATCTACACACAATAACCCATTATGACAAAGCAAAAACAGTTTTTTCGTCATTTTGTTCTCAATTTAAAAAATAATAATAATAAAAACATCACATTTACATGAGTATTTGCAACATTTTTTTTTAAATCTCACTTTGTCATTATAGGGTATTGTGTGTAGACTGCTGAGATTTTTTTTTTATTGAATCATTTTAGAATAAGGCTGTAAAATAACAAAATTTGGAAAAAGTCAAGGGGTCTGAATATTTTCCGAAGGCACTGTACATTTAGAATCATGCAGGTACAATAGCAATAGTAGTCTAGTAACATGCAAGGCAACATAACAAGCAAAAATAGAACAGAAAAATCTAGTTTTCACAATTTCTGATGAACATTATCGATATGCATATTCAAAGGGGTCTCCAAACGTGACGCATTAATGTATCATAGCCTATTGTCCTTCATTAACATGTCATAGTGTATAGATTGTCCTTCATTAACATGTCATAGTGTATAGATTGTCCTTCATTAACATGTCATAGTGTATAGATTGTCCTTCATGCCATTCTATAGACTCTGTAGATTCTCTAGGTTCTTACGGGAGAGAGGGCGGGCGTCAGGGGGTGGGTTGGAGACAGATGCTGTGAACTGCAGCTTCAGCTTCATATGTTGACTCAGCTATAGAGAGAGAAAGAGAGAGGAGAAAGGATAACATAATAATAATGATTCTTACTACACTGAACAAAATTTCTAAAAACACAGCATGTAAAGTGTTGATCCCATGTTTCATGAGCTGAAATAAAAGATCGGAGAAATGTTCCATATGCACAAAAAGCTTATTTTGTGCACAAATTTGTTTACATACCTGTTAGTTAGAATTTTGAAAATAAGCTTTTTGTGCATAGGTCAAATTTTGGGGATCTTTCATTTCAGCTCATGACACATGAGGCCAAAACTTAACATGTTGACTTCACATATTTGTTCAGTATACAATGTTTTTTATCATCAGACACACCCGAATAGGCGAATACACACACACAGTGTATCCCCATCCCGTGTGTATTGTACCTCGTAGAGTCCTGCCTTGAGTATCTGGAAGGCGACAGTGAAGGAGAGAGTGCAGCCTTTCCGACAGTGGCCCAGGTTACTGAGGGGGGAGTGACACACTACAGCCCCCAACGCTGCATCCTCACTCTGCCCACGACCTGGAGGGGGAGGTGAAGGAGGAGAAAGGGGGTAGAAAGGAGAGAAGAAACTGAGCAAATGAAAAGGTGCTTGAAAACTGTTCTTCACAGAAATAAGACACCCATCACCATTGGCAAAAACAACTTAATAAACTAATTGGTCACAATGATTGTACATTTGTCAAGGAATCTTCCTTCCTCGGCTGTCCAGAGCCTCCACACACACCCCCCTCACCCTCGGGTGTCCAGACCAGACGTACAGCCAGGAAGTCTTGCAGGTTGTTGAGCAGAGTGTATCTGACCCTAAAGTGGTCCTTGGTCTGCACAGTGCTGGGGCTACTGGCAGTCATCACGAACCTGGGACGGTCCAACCGGATACTGGGCAGTCTGGAGGGAAAGTGGGATGGATGAAGGAGAGAAAAGGGAAGGGTAGGAGAGGAGAGTTAAACTAATCTAAGAAAACTGAAGTTTCTGGGTGGATGGTAGCAACATCATAAACAGTTGTAGGCCAGACAGAAATGAGTAGTGAAGTGACATTGTGCACATGCAACAAACATGCAATTCAGTGGCACCTGTAGTGTGTGTAGATGCAGTTGGTGAAGGGCATCTTGGGAGTTGACCACTGAAGCACTGCTACTAGAGGAACTTCAAGACCCTGAATAAACACATAGTGACACATCACACTCTGAAGTAGCAAAAGTTACTTTTTGGGGAACCGACCAAATTCAGATAGAAATGTGAGTTATAGTTCTGTAATTCTCATTGAAAGCAATTATAAGAAGTGGTCAATCTGTTCTATGTGCGCAATTTCTTAAGTTTCGTTTTTTGCGTATTTTACTTTGAATTTTGTACACAAGATTCAGACAGCTGAAAATACAATATTTTTTGGTTATGGAAAAAATATTTCACAGCGGTTTAGATGGTACAAGGATTCTCTACACTATACTTGCTTTGTCAGAAACTCAAATTAGGCAAACTATTCGAATTTCAGCAACCAGAAATGTCTTTCTGCATAGTGTTTTTAACTTAACTCAGAAAAAAACATATTCACATACACACCACAGCCGGGTGGTGGCACCTTAATTGGGGAAGACGGGCTTCTCACTCACTCACACACCTCTTTGGAGTCGTCCTGGGGCATGTCGCTGAGCTGCAGCTGGAACAGGAAGTCGTATTCCTCCAGGGCACTGAGCATGCTGGGTAGTCGACAGGCTACACTCTCCATCCTGAAGAACGACTCCATGGCAACCTCTCCTGACTGGTGGCTGGAAGGATATATAACAACACGGATGTGAGGAAGACAATCATTTAATGTACCAGTAAATACACTATGTGTGGACACCAACGTACAATGTAGGGTACTAACATTGTCCAGTCAACACAATGCACAAATAACACAGTTACACGTATACACAGACCCCCGCCCCCCTTTCCCTCTCACACACAAAGTCGTACCACACGTTGTCGACAAGCATCACAGATCCATCTGGCATCATGGGCAGGTAGGAGGTATTGAAGTTTGGCAGAATCCTGATGTCCCTCACAGTCACCTCCTCCTGAGAACACTCATTTAATACTGGAAAGTGGGGAGAGAATAGAAGAGAGGCGGAAAGAAAGGGTTGAAATGGGAATAGGAGACTGAGAGAAGAGAAATAAGGGCAGGAGGCAGTAGTTTAAGAAACATCAATCTGAGCCATCTATCTAATCCAATTATTGTATCAGTGGAACTAGTATTGACTCTCAAATGAGTTGTCAGTACTGGCCATCTGGCCCTCATACCTTTGAGCACAGTGAGATGCTTCCCAGAGACAGTCATCTGCTTACAGCGAACAGTAGGGGGTGGTAGCACTGTCAGAGTGGTGCTCACTGAGGAGAGAGGAGAGAGGGGGTGCTTAATTAAATCTGATATGCTTTATTAAGTCAATAGACGTAGATAACGGATTCATATCCATATCTGATATGGTCAAAGAGAGGGTAGGATGGCTTTGTCAGTGATGCGGTGTTGACAAGTGTGTGTGTGTATTTTTCTGTACCCTGTGCTTTGAAGGTGTTAAGGTCTTGTCTGAAGGTGTGTGTGGGGATTCGCTGCTGTAGGATGCTAAGGTAGCCATGTTCCTGAACCTCCGCTTTCTCTGCCTCCCTCTTCCACACTGTCACCATCACCTGGACACACACACAAACAATATGCAGATAATGAGCCCCTTAAAAGCTGACATTGTTCACTTTTCACACTTGATCTAAAACCAAGCCTTCCAAGGGTACTATTGTATGAATGCAATTTCTTTACGCAAAATGTAAAGCATTAATGGAACACTGAGGCTGCATCCCAAATGGAATATTCCCTATATAGTGCAATAAAAAGTAGTGCACTTCATAGGGGAAAGGGTGCCATTTGGGACACATTTAGTCTGACCTCTCACCTTGACTTTGAGGGTGTCGACGGGAAGTTTGTCTAATGACACGGTCAGGGGGAAGATGACTTCATCAGTCAACACAACAGGCTCGTCCAATGGAGACTAGAGGAGAAAGAAGGGGGAGTGCGGGGGAGAAAGGGGGAGGGAGAGAGACAGACAGACAGCAGAGTGAGAGGTAGGGTGGAAGTAAGAGGGGAAAAGGAAGACAAAAAAGGAGCAGGAGAAAGAAAAAAAGGAGAGATGGAAGAAGACAAGAGGCAGAGAAAGAGAGAGGGTGAACATTACCCATGCTCTATTTACTGCAATCACAGAGAGAGGTCATTGTTACACAAAATGCCTCTCCATCTTCAGTCAGTCATTAAGAGACAACACAGGGAGTCCCTATTGTTCTCCTCACACACACACACACACACTATTGTCACGGGGTCAACAAAAGACAGCGGCAGACACAAATACTGCAGATGTTTTCTGATCTCTATGCCTATGAGACATCAGTACAGTAGTGGATTTAGTTAGTGTGATCTGTGATGTTGCTGCTGATACTTTACTAGCTAGCTACAACTCTATGATACTCATTCAAATGAAGGGACTTTACCTAGCCCATATAAATCACACATCTCCACAGGCCAGTAGGAAAGACTCTTGACTGAACAACCAACCAACCAACCCCTTATGATGTCATGTCAGTTTCTATCATAGAAGTAGGAATCAGAAATCATTTCTATACTGACACTAATATGAGGCTTATAAGAAAATTCCCAGTATGTCAGCCAATATACAGTGCGGGTGCTGCTGGGTGTTGATGTTATGATGCAGATTACAGAATAGAGATGAGAGGCCATCCGTTAAAAACAAAAAACCTGTCAGTTTGCATTCTGAGGTGACTTGTGAGAGCAGGTCAGAGTAAATATAGCTAAGGTAAGGGGTTAGTGCAGAACAGACCGATAGGGGCAGATACAGAGATGAATTCCCTTAGAAGGGCATATAGAAAGAAAGAAAACATAATTAGATTCCTATCAAAAATGTTCATACCAGAATCTAGGACACCAAAGTTACACAACAAACACACACAATACCAAATAACCCATAACGATCCCCATAACCCATAATGATCACCATACCTGCAACGGCGCCCTGCGGAACTCCCGAACCCCACTCCCCGTGCTGTTGTGGATGAGAAGCGGCCTGCAGTCCCTGAAGCCCCGGCATCTCGCATCCACCCTGCCTGTCAAAGCCGGAGCCCCGTACTCATCCTCGGCCTCCTCCGTGCCCTCGTCCCCGCTGCTCTGGTAATCGTGGTGGAGATGATGCGACCGATGCCTGCTCTCTCCGGGGCTGACGCTGGCCACGGCGCACAAAGAACCGGCCAGCTCCCTCCATACCCGGACACTTGGGGTCTCCGAGCCGAACCCAGCAACACCTTCCCCGCCTCCCACTATCCCAATCCCCGGCCCTGTCGGTGTCTCTCCGCTGGACGCGTCCCTGCACCGAAGCACCAGGAGGAAGCGGACCGTCTCGCCGAGGTAGAGGTGACTGCGCCGGGGTAAGGTTCTGTAACGGGCCGGGTCCGAAAGGTCGGAGATTGGCACCGCGGGGAAATACATGAAATACTCGCACTGAGACTCCATCATCCGAACCATCGCAGCAAACAAGCACCTGCCTGTCAAATATAGACTATAGAGATTGAATATTCTACAAACGCTCCTGATGTAGCCTACACAAACAGATCATCAAGCATTGCACTGATATCAAACCGGATAAGATCCAGCATCCTATCTATTTGGTGATCAAAAGGTTAACACCATTCTTGATTTAAAGACAGTAGCCTAGTAATTTCATAGGTCCTGCATCATCATCGCTCCTCTACATACATGTAGCTGCTACTGCAGATGGGCTAGCAGCCTCCGAAGCGATGTTCAAAAGCGCAAGTAGCCACGGGCAAAAGTAACTCAGCATAGAGGATGCTGCAACAATAACAAATGGGTTTCGGAATCATTTATCAACAATGACGTGCCCTGCCCTGTGTGTGTGTGTATGTGTGGTTGACCCTGGAATGGATTCAAATTAAAACATAATATAGCCTATTTCTAACCACGTTGAAATAAGTTTGTATATCACATTTTAGCCACACAAACATACAAGGTTATCACTATTTAACACAGCCACACAAGTCATAATTATGGCTAAACCCCGCCCATTTCTACAATTGATTATAAACCTAACCTTAACCACACTGCTCACCTTATGCCCTCAACCTTAAATTAATACCAAAAAGCTCATTTGTGTAGTTTCGTGGCTGTGTTATTTGGTGGGAACCAACATATGGTTTTAGCTAGCAGATTGTATAAAGACAGTTTCAGATTGGATATTCGCCTGTAGTTTTCCTTACGTCCACCAACAGCAGTTAGGGACCGTCAACATAGTGACAAATCCATTTTTTCAAATGTCAATAGCTATTTAACCACTACTCCTAAAACTTTCAAAACTGGTTCTAGCTAACCCGATGGCATAGACACACATTGCACACATTTATTTTTTGTCAATTTACATCTTGCACTATTTTAAATAATTTATTAACATTTTTTATTTCAATAGCTTATTGGTCATGACCTACTGGACTCAAACAATGTTCAGAATGTCCACTGACTACCCTTCTATATTGCACACCCTTTAGTTTGTCCATTTTCATCTCACAATCTTTACATTAATTTTTCCAAATGTAAAATTCCAAAAGCTCCTTGGTCATGTGACCTACTGACTTCAAACATGGTGCAGAATGTACCCTTCTATATCGCACACTCTTGCTTGTGTACTGTAAAATCACTTTGGTCATGTCAATTACACACCTAAGAAGCGTGCAGTGAATATACACTCATATTGCACAACCTCTAGTTATGTCTTTTCTATATTGTTGTACATTAATATTATTTTGACAATTAGGGGGTTCAGTCCAGTGTTGTGTTTACCATTTTCTTTCATATTTATCCATAATAATGACTTATTTTCCCAGTTTTTTATTTTTCTACAGTATTTAACAGTGGTGCACAATAGGAGAGAGACAGATAATATCTCCTTTCGTCGTTAATATCAACCATAAAGTAAAAGGGCAAAGTACGAGAGTCATGCTATTAATTATCCAAAGCAGGGATGGAGAGTGAGTTGGTGAGGTAGGCTGCAGTGGGTTTGCTGGTCAATACATATACTGAACATGTAACCACAGTAATGGTGGCCAGTAAATCAATGAATAAAAATGTAATATTGACAAATTAAACAGAAATTGTACACCTTTAATCTTTTCCAACATGTCAACAGACACTTAACTTCAAATAAGTATGAAACATTTCACAGTGTTAACTTCCTCTTTATCCCTGGTTGATGTACATGTCAGAGCCTCTTCAGTGTGGATGGGGTACAGCATACATTAACCCTGGTTGATGTACATGTCAGAGCCTCTTCAGTTTGGATGGGGTACAGCATACATTAACCCTGGTTGATGTACATGTCAGAGCCTCTTCAGTGTGGATGGGGTACAGCATACATTAACCCTGGTTGATGTACATGTCAGAGCCTCTTCAGTGTGGATGGGGTATAGCATACGTTTTCAACAACAACCGACTGCACTTCCAGTTTGTGTTCTTTACTCTGTTGAACTCTTGTGTCTTCATTCCTGAGCACAGCACATGGAACCACCGTTGGAACGCAAAACATTCAATCTAAAACATACAAAGTAAAACACGTTATAAATCATATCAAATATCAATGTAGTATGTCGAATGACGAATTAGCCATCGATTGTGTTATATCATAAATTGTCTGTTATCAAAAGATTATAAACATGTTAAATTAAGTTACTAACCCAGTCAGTCTTTGGGCAACATCCAGGTTCTTTATCAGTGGCACACAAGCAGTTGTTGGCTTTGTTGAACTCAGAAATCATTGGCATGATCTGAACATATGGCTGTCCGACACAACTACATAAAAATAAAGAATTGACATTTACTCTGAATTAAATGTCATTTCATACCAGACATTTTTAGTATATCCTCAGCCATTTCTTTTCGCAGTTGCTCCATGTGTTTTTGAGGTTTCATATCAATTTGGGAGGGCATGTTGGGGAAGTTCTGTGCAACTTCGTTGGCCATCTACACCAAAGAATAAAATATAATTTTTGACCTAATTTTCACATAACAGCTAACCATTCATTATTGAAAATATAACTACCAAACCTGCATTACAAAGACCCCACAGCTGAAGGTGTCCTGCTGCATGGTGGGAGTTATTTCCCCTCCTTTACACTTTATGTCCACACAGTCGCCTTTTCCATGGCAGGATCTTCTCATTTTGAAGTATTCTCTTTTTTTTATGTAAAAATAATGGAATTCTGATTAGTTATAGGCAAATTAATACACAAGCCAAATGTGTATGCTGTTTTCCTTATCACTATAATCTAGTAGTAATTTAGTAATAAAGGTAATTTCCTTAATGCCCCATTCTACACACACAGCCTAAATTATAGTCACTGAACCATTTACAGGACAATAATAAAAGTAGCATATAGGATCCAACCCTATCACAGAGTGAATGAATGTAAAGCGTTTATAGACTTTAAGAAAAAAATATTAAGTGACAGTTTCATCAGTACGTGCTTAAAGAAAGTCATATCACAAAGATCACAGATGACAGTGCCCACCAAATCTATGACAATAGAGAATGAATTGTAAGCACCATAGTGTGTTTGTCAAAATAATATCTTAAAATGTCAGTTGTTGACCATAATACTTCTATTTGCAATAGCAATTTATGATATATGCAGTTGAGGAATATTCCATGTACCAACACTACATGTAGGACGGACATAAGACATTCCCACATACAGTATTTTAAAATTTTATTTTATTTTTTATTTCACCTTTATTCAACCAGGTAAGCCAGTTGAGAATAAGTTCTCATTTACAACTGCGACCTGGCCAAGATAAAGCAGAGCAGTGTGACATAAACAACAACACATAATTACAAATGGAATAAACAAACATACAGTCAATAACACAATAGAAAAGTCTATATACAGTGTGTGCAAATTAAGTAAGATTAGGGAGGTAAGCCAATAAACAGGCTGTTGTGGCGAAATAATTTCAATTTCACAAATAAACACTGGAGTGATAGATGTGCAGAAGATGAATGTGCAAGTAGAGATACTGGGGTGCAAAGGAGCAAAAATATATATATATATAAATAAAATAAATAACAATATGGGGATGAGGTAGTTGGATGGACTATTTAAAGATGGGCTATGTACAGGTGGAATGATCTGTAAGCTGCTCTGATAGCTGATGCTTAAAGACAGTGAGGGAGATATGAGTCTCCAGCTTCAATGATTTTTGCAATTCGTTCCAGTCATTGGCAGCAGAGAACTGGAATGAAAGGCGGCCAACAGAGGAATTGGTTTTGGGGGTGACCAGTGAAATATACCTGCTGGAGCGAGTGCTAGGGGTGGGTGCTGCTATGGTGACCAGTGAGCTGAGATAATGCGGGGCTTTACTTAGCAAATACTTATAGATGACCTGGAGCCAGTGGGTTTGGCAATGAATATGAAGCGAGGGCCAGCCAACGAGAGCATACAGGTCTCAGTGGTGGGTAATATATGGGGCTTTGGTGTCAAAATGGATGGCACTGTGATAGACTGCATCCAATTTGCTGAGTAGAGTGTTGTAGGCTATTTTGTAAATGACAATCCCGAAGTCAAGGATCGGTAGGATAGTCAGTTTTACGAGGGTATGTTTGGCAGCATGAGTGAAGGATGCTTTGTTGCGATATAGGAAGCCGATTATAGATTTAATTTTGGATTGGAGATGCTTAATATGAGTCTGGAAGGAGAGTTTACAGTCTAACCAGACACCTAGGTATTTGAGGTTGTCCACATATTCAAAGTCAGAACCTTCCAGAGTAGTGATGCTAGGCGTGCGGGCAGGTGCGGACAGCTATCAGTTGAAAAGCATGCATTTAGTTTTACTTGCAGTTGGAGGCCACAGAAGGAGAGTTGTATGGTTAGTTAACACAGTGTCCAAAGAAGGGCCAGAAGTATACAGAATGGTGTTGTCTGCGTAGAAGTGGATCAGAGAATCACCAGCCGCAAGAGCGACATCATTGATCTATACAGAGAAAAGAGTCGACCCGAGAATTGAACCCTGTGGCACCCCCATTGAGACTGCCAGAGGTCCGGACAACAGGCCCTCCGATATGACACACTGAACTCTATCTGAGAAGTAGTTGGTGAACCTGGAGAGGCAGTCTTTTGAGAATCCAAGGGTGTTGAGTCTGCCGATAAGTTCCTAATTTCCCAGAAAAGTTGCATATCGCGGGGGCTATTCGATGTTAATGCAGTACACCACAGGATGTTTTTGTTCTGGTCAAGGGCAGTCAGGTCTGGAGTGAACCAAGGGCTATATCTGTTCCTGGTTCAAACATTTTTGAACGGGGCATACTTATTTAAGATGGTGAGGAAAGCACTTCTGTGCCCACAATCACGTCTGTGAATGTTTTGTTTTTTTGGTTGATTGAAAAACAAGAAAACTTAAGAAAACTTTCAATTGAAAAAAAAAAGTAGAAGCTCGAACTGTTTGAGCACAGACCTGGATAGCATGACAGAACTCTGCAGTAGATTGCAACTCCACCCCCTTTGGCAGTTCTGTCTTGGTGGAAAATGTATACACATACAGTACATAGAGGCACTTTTCAGCTATGACTTTACCACTCAGAATCCAGAATGGATATGACAATGTGGCCAGCACAGGATGTAATACACCCTTACAACAATCTACTTTCTGATCTTCTTGACTTCTTATCTGGTAAACTGCTACTGTGTGTCAAGAAAATAGCCCCAATTAGGGGTTAGAGTACTCCAGTAAAAAATGTCTGGTTTAGATTAAAAACTATTGACCTGTGTCCCCGTTCATAGGGGCATGAGAGACTCATCACTGGTAGAATTGAGTTGGCACTTTATTGGCCAAAACACCTACAGACCCACAAGGTTGAGGTTACTCATGGACAGTAATTCGTAATTTATTTATTTTTTGCATTGATGCATTGCGTCTTCTAACTGTCCAAGAATAGGAACCAAAGTGTTAGGAAATATTTGTTCCCATAAATACAAAGGAGGATGTCTATCCTCATACCTCTGACACTTTCGTCAGACTGCCAGACTTTGCACCACAGAGACAATCAGGAGAGAATACAAATGGTGCCAATTGAAAGTCAAGGTGTGTGTCTGTGCCTTTTGCATTACCCTCTCTTTACAGAGAACTCCTGTGGTTCAAGTCAAGCGTTACCCTTCCCCTTTCAGTCTGCTCTGCGCATGTCTGAAAGTGACAGGGCCAAGAGTTTTTCACAGTATGTCATGAAAAATAATTACACTTATGAATGCATGTAAAATGCTAGTATGTATTAGATCCAGTACAATGGAATAACGAAGACCTGAATTTGAATGCAGCGTGTTCCGATTCCTCCTTCTCCTTCTGTCCAGCAGGGTCAACCAAAAACACTTGGCCTGATGGTTCATGCAGATACTGGGGAAGCAATATAGAAATGTATTGATCCCTTAAATTATTTTACTCTTAAATTACCCATATCACAACCCTCATACACCATCACAAAAATGTACCTAAATCAATTTTGGAAAAAGGATTTTACTCACAAAAGACGTAGGAATTTATTTCCCCAGTTAGAAATAGTAGGCCATGCATCAAATAATTATTTTCATCAGAAATACCAACCCTCAAATGCACTATTGCAATGTGTAAGTTGTCTGCAGGTGGCTTTTTGTGAATGCACTCAAATATCAAGTCATTATCAGGTTCTGTAAACTGCTTTCTAATACTCAACGTAGAAGGATTTGTCTTAATGTCAGTATATGAAAGTGATGCTATGAAAAGGATTCTTTCACCTTATCAAGCTCACTCTGACTGACAAATCATTGCGTATTACTGTGATTAAAAAGAGCACACAAAACAGTGTTTTTCATGAGGCCTACCTGTGCACCTTCCTTTAAGCATCTCTGTTCGAACACCTCTCCTGTCCTTGATCCATACCACCTACAGCCATTTGCGGATCTTTTCAGTTTGTTATCTTCAAAAAATGTTTTTAACCCCCATGTGAAATGAAGGACTGCAAAGCTTACCGATTTAAGTCTAATAGCATGAGATGAAAGTAGACAAACATCAGAGTGTGAGATATGAAGGTATAGTCAGTGGACATTCTGAACCTTGTTTGAGGTCAGTAGGTCACATGACCAAGGAGCTATTGAAATTCTAAATTTTGAAAAATTCATGTAAAATCATGTGAGATGAAAATGGACAAACTAAAGGGTGTGCAATATAGAAGGGTAGTCAGTGGACATTCTGCACATTGTTTGAGTCAAGTAGGTCACATGACCAAGGAGCTATTGAAATTCTACATTTTGAAAAATTCATGTAAAATCATGTGAGATGAAAATGGACAAACTAAAGGGTGTGCAATATAGAAGGGTTGTCAGTGGATATTCTGGACATTGTTGGAGTCAAGTAGGTCAAATGACCAATGAGCTATTAAAATTTGAATGTAAAAAAGTTTGTATAGGTAGATAACAGGAAATCCGATAGGTTAAAGTACAGGCAGGGAATGGGCAACAACAATCATACATGGGAGGAGTAAATCACAGGAACCACATCACTCTGAAAATCATGTGTCACAAAACAAACAATACCTCACAGTGATGGGGTGCAAAGAACTGAACTAAATAGTGTGTGATAATGACATACAGGTGGTTGAACAGGTGATTAGAATTCAGGTGATTGGGATCTGGAGGTTGAGCTGCGTTGAGGGGATCTACATGTTTGAGAGTGTGAGCTGGAAAGTAAGCTGCGTTCAAGGGATCAGATGTTAAGGTACCCGCTGTATTTAGCCTCATTATTGTTATTTTATTGTGTTACTTTTTGTTTTATTTTTTACTTTATTTTATTTAGTAAATATTTTTTAACACAATTTATTGAACTGCATTTTTGGTTAAGGGCTTGTAAGTATCTTATTTGCATAAGTATTCACACACCTATGTTAGAATCACATTTGGCAGCGATAACAGCTGTGAGTCTTTCTGGGTAAGTCACCAAGAGCTTTGCACACCACGATTGTACAATATTTGCACATTTAGTCTTTTTCAAATTCTTCAAGCTCTTCAAACTCGGCCACTAAGGAACATTCACTCTCTTCTTGGTAAGCGACACCAGTCTATTTGGCCTTGTTTTGGGTAATGGTCCTGATGAAAGGTGAATTAATCTCTGTTTTGTGGAAAGCAGACTGAACCAGGTTTCCCTCTGGGATTTAGCCTGTGCTTAGCTCCATTCCGTTTCTTTTTTATCCTGAACAACTCCCCAGTCCTTAATGATTACAAGCATACCCATAACATGATGCAGCTATCACTAAGCTTGACAATATGGAGAGTGGTACTCAGTAATGTGATGTATTGGATTTGCACCAAACATAACACTTTGTATTCAGGACAAAAGTTACTTGTTGCAAACATGCATGTTTTGTAATATTTTTATTCTGCACAGACGTCCTTCTTTTCACACTTAGGTTAATATTGTGGAGTAACTACAATGCTGTTGATCCATCCTCAGTTGTCTATCACAGCCATTCAACTCTGCCACTTTTTAAAGTCACCATTGGCTTCATAGTGGAATTCCTGAGTGGTTTCCTTCCTCTCCGGTAACTGAGTTAAGACAGATGTATGTATCTTTGTATTGACTGGGTGTATTGATACACCATCCAAAGTCTAATTAATAACTTCCCAATGCACAAAGGGATAATCAATGTATTTTTTATAACCACATTTTTAAATCTGAACTTCATCCACAATGTTATATTCCATTGTGTTGCTACTTGAGCGTTACCTCTCTGTCCGTTCTAGCAGCAGGCTACATGGAGAATGGAACAGCTGGATGGGGGAACAGCTCGAGCTGCACAAAATGGAATATAATGTTCTGAATTACATAATTTCATGTGTATCACATCTAAAGACCAGCATCACTATACTGAGCATTTCATTTCATTTGTTCATGTTTTTTCAGAGCCAACAAGGATGAGGAAGTAAATCGCTGGTTACATAGAGAAAATAATAAAGATTGTAAAAAAAAGCTCACTTCTCCCTAAGACAAGTAAAGTCCCTTTCGACTATTTTCTAGTTTCAGTTATGATCCAATTAATAGTCTGGTTAAATCTGTCTTGACTAACCACAAACCATATGAACATGTTCAACAATATCCCTAATAGTGAGAACAACTCCACATACTTTTTTGCTATATCTGGTTTAAAGGGTAGGTAGCATAAACGTCATGTATGGATTTGCATTAGTATACACATCGAAAGCCTCAAAGTAAAGTTACACCTCGCTTGTATTTTTTTCTGAGTTATTACATAAAACCGATCAGAATTCAGAAGAAAGTAATTGGAAAATGTTTTTCCCGGAGGTTCATGTACTATGGAGGTCCCGGCAAGCCAGCCTATTCCCAATAATGTAAACTTGAACAGAAATAACTTCAAATGTATAACTTAAAGTTGTTTGCACTCGCATCTACTGGTTTCAATAAAAATGTCAGGCAACTTACAAGCAAACACTTTATGAATGTAATGTTCCATATCAACTTGCTAGGTTGCTAACCCTATTAACCTGCTAACGATAGCCCTATTAGCCTGCTAATGTTAGCCCTAGCAGCCTCCTAATGTTACATTAGCTCTACACAAGTCAGCAAGTTGCTATCAACACCTAGCTTACAGATACATTAAAGTAAACAAAGTTTTGGGAATGCATAACCAGTTATCAAATAATGTTAGCTATATGCAGTTATGTTAGCCAGTCAGCTAACATTTTCTATTTAGCTAACTAGCTATTAGCCTTCTCAGCAAGCTAGAGCCCAACCACTGTAGACCAGCTAGAACACAACTAAAACATAACCACAGATCAAAGCAAAGAGAGAGCAGAGACTTACAGATGGATGTCTAGGGCACATCCCATGGTAAAACTTAAAGCTTAGTTCGCTACCAAAGCCAGGGGGAGACAGGCACTTCACCAGCCGATGGAGAGTCAGGATAATCCAAAATAGATAGATTCAAGATGTCCGTCAGCTAGCGCACTTGCACTACTGTAAGTCAAGGTGGAATAAGTTACAAAACTCCCGTAGCCTACTTCACAGAGAACATACCGAAAAGTTGTAAAAAAATAAATAAACTGAGAACAGACGAGGTCCTACATAATCAGAGCAAGTAGGTATGATTTTCTCTTTAGTTTTGAGCCCACAGTAAGAAGGCAGCAGAGCCTGTCGTGCTAAGCGGTTCCAACTAGATAACACAGCTACAAATTCTGTGAAGAGCAAAGCTCCTCCTTCATACTTCCTGTGATTGGTGGATTGTAGCTCACCACCACCAACACTTGATCTGGAATGTAATTACATGCTAGCATGGTTAGTGGCTAAAATTAGCCAGCTTGTGCTAGCTACCCAGCTAGCATACAAACTCGGTAGTACAGAGTAGATCCTCCATATGACGTTGAGAAATTGTGCATTGTGGGTAGTTTAGAAGCTATCTGGAAATAAGGTAATAAATATGTAATAACCCCTAAACATAACTATGTACTTATCATGACTACAACTAAGTTACTAAGTATTTGACCACACTGTGTTGTTACATTGGTGAGCAAAAAGTAATGCTTCCTACTCCTTACAGCACAGGTGTCAAACTCAGTTCACAAAGGGTAGAGTGTCTGCAGGTTTTCGGCCTCTCTTGTACTTGATTGATGAATTAAGGTCACCAATTAGTAAGGAACTCCCCACACCTGGTTGTCTAGGGCTTAATTGAAAGGAAAAACAAAAACCTGCAGAAATTAGGCTCTCCTTGACACCCCTGCTTTAAAGCATCATATTTCAGTCTCTGTTTTAATTGTAAACTAGTCCCTGACAATTAAATGGAATAACATAAGTGAAATACAATTTGCAGAAAGACACACTGGGAAAAATGTATTTTCAACATAGTATATTAATTTGCAGCCCTAGCAAACTTAACTTTTTGTGTGATCAACTCAGCTATTTGAGTTGCAATTCTGAAGTTAACACAACAATTATTTAAATTTCAGCTCAATTTGAACAAAAGTTATTGGGTTGGTGGAGCATTCCATGTAAACTCAATTTTTTCCCCTCAAATTTCAAGTACGGCCAACTTGGATTTTTAAGCTAGCACATTATAGTATATATAGAAAAGTTGACATGTTAAGCCAAACTGTAGTTGATGTTTTATTTTCTAGTGCCCTTAGATTTGTAAATGCATCTATGTATATTGCCCCAGGGTTTACAAATATTTCATTCCAGCTACACAGCAGCACCTCTTGTGGTGCACATTTATAATTGGGCAACCAAAGTCCCAAAGAAACCATAAAACAGCATTCTGTAAACATTGTGTTGATTTTACTAAGCGATAGCATTTCAGATTTATGGGAAAAACTGTCCAGGGGTGAAAAAATATATTCAAAAGAAATATTCAAAATATTATTATTATTATTATTATTCAATTTAGAATGTGAAGTTTTGTCACACAACACAATGACACAGACTTCTCAAGTTTTGAGAGAGCATGCAATTGGCATGCTGATTGCAGGAATGTCCACCAGAGCTGATGCCAGATAATGTAATTTTAATTTCTCTAGCATAAGCCGCCTCCAACATCATTTAAGAGAATTTGGCAGGACATCCAATCGGCCTCACAATCACAGACCACGTGTATCCACGCCAGCCCAGGACCTCCACAACCGGCTTCTTCAACTGTGGGTTGGTCAGAGACGAGCCACCCTGACAGCTGATGAAACTATGGGTTTGCACAAACTAAGAATATCTGCACAAACGTTCAGAAACTGGGAAGCTCATCTGCCTGCTCATCATCTTCACCAGTGTCTTGACCTTACTGCAGTTTGCTGTCGTAATGGGCCCGACAATGGGCAGGCATAAGCTACGGACAATGAACACATTTGCATTTTATCTATGGCAATTTGAAAGCACAGAGATACCGTGATGAGATTCTCAGGCCCATTGTTGTGCCATTCATCTGTCACCATCACCTCATGTTTCAGCATGATAATGCAGGACCCCATGTTGCAAAGGGTAGTGCATGACCCCATGTTGCAAGGATCTGTACATAATTACTGGAAGCTGAAAATGTCCCAGTTCTTCGAAGGCTTGCATACTCACCAGACATGTCACCCATTGAACATGTTTGGGGTGCTCTGGATCGACGTGTACGAAAGACAGTGTGTTCCAGTTCCCGCCAATATCCAGCAACTTCGCACAGCCATTGGAGTGGGACAACATTCCACAGGCCATAATCAACCGCCTTGATCAACTTTATGCAAAGGAGATGTGTAACGCTGCATTTGGCAAATTGTGGTCACACCAGATAATGACCGTTTTTTTTATCCACGCCCTTACCTTTTTTGTCAAGGTCTCTGTGACCAACAGATGCATATCTCTATTTCCAGTCATGTGAAATCCATAGATTAGGGCCTCATGAATGTATTTCAATTGACTGATTTCCTTATTTGAACTGGAATTTAGTAAAATCTCAGAAATTGTTGTATGCTGCGTTTTATATTTTTGTTCAGTGTACAGTCGTGGCCAAAAGTTTTGAGAATGACACAAATATTAATTTCCACAAAGTTTGCTGCTTCAGTGTCTTTAGATAATTTTGTCAGATGTTACTATGGAATACTGAAGTATAATTACAAGCATTTCATAAATGTCAAAGGCTTTTATTGACAATTAATCAAATCAAATGTATTTATATAGCCCTTTGTACATCAGCTGATATCTCAAAGTGCTGTACAGAAACCCAGCCTAAAACCCCAAACGGAAAAGCAATGCAGGTGTAGAAGCACGGTGGCTAGGAAAAACTCCCTAGAAAGGCCAAAACCTAGGAAGAAACCTAGAGAGGAACCAGGCTATGTGGGGTTGCCAGTCCTCTTCTGGCTGTGCCGGGTGGAGATTATAACAGAACATGGCCAAGATGTTCAAATGTTCATAAATGACCAGCATGGTCCAATAATAATAAGGCAGAACAGTTGAACCTGGAGCAGCAGCACGGCCAGGTGGCCTGGGGACAGCAAGGAGTCATCATGTCAGGTAGTCCTGAGGCGTCGGTCCTAGGGCTCAGGTCCTCCGAGAGAGAGAGAGAAAGAGAGAATTAGAGAGAGCACACTTAAATTCACACAGGACACCGAATAGGACAGGAGAAGTACTCCAGATATAACAAACTGACCCTAGCCCCCCGACACATAAACTACTGCAGCATAAATACTGGAGGCTGAGACAGGAGGGGTCAGGAGACACTGTGGCCTCATCCGAGGACACCCCCGGACAGGGCCAAACAGGAAGGATATAACCCCACCCACTTTGCCAAAGCACAGCCCCCACACCACTAGAGGGATATCTTCAACCACCAACTTACCATCCTGAGACAAGGCCGAGTATAGCCCACAAAGATCTCCGCCACGGCACAACCCAAGGGGGGGGCGCCAACCCAGACAGGAAGATCACATCAGTGACTCAACCCACTCAAGTTACGCACCCCTCCTAGGGACGGTATGAAAGAGCCCCAGCAAGTCAGTGACTCAGCCCCTGTAATAGGGTTAGAGGCAGAGAATCCCAGTGGAAAGAGGGGAACCGGCCAGGCAGAGACAGCAAGGGCGGTTCGTTGCTCCAGAGGCTTTCTGTTCACCTTCCCACTCCTGGGCCAGACTACACTCAATCATATGACCCACTGAAGAGATGATTCTTCAGTAAAGACTTAAAGGTTGAGACCGAGTTTGCGTCTCTTACATGGATAGGCAGACCATTCCATAAAAATGGAGCTCTATAGGAGAAAGCCCTGCCTCCAGCTGTTTGCTTAGAAATTCTAGGGACAATTAGGAGGCCTGCGTCTTGTGACCGTAGCGTACGTGTAGGTATGTACGGCAGGACCAAATCAGAGAGATAGGTAGGAGCAAGCCCATGTAATGCTTTGTAGGTTAGCAGTAAAACCTTGAAATCAGCCCTTGCCTTGACAGGAAGCCAGTGTAGGGAGGCTAGCACTGGAGTAATATGATCAAATGTTTTGGTTCTAGTCAGAATTCTAGCAGCCGTATTTAGCACTAACTGTAGTCTATTTAGTGCTTTATCCGGGTAGCCGGAAAGTAGAGCATTGCAATAGTCTAACCTAGAAGTGACAAAAGCATGGATTAATTTTTCTGCATCAAGTTTCTGATTTTTGCAATGTTACGTAGATGGAAAAAAGCTGTCCTTGAAATGGTCTTGATATGTTCTTCAAAAGAGAGATCAGAGTCCAGAGTAACGCCAAGGTCCTTCACAGTTTTATTTGAGACGACTGTACAACCATTAAGATTAATTGTCAGATTCAACAGAATATCTATTTGTTTCTTGGGACCTAGAACAAGCATCTCTGTTTTGTCCGAGCTTAAAAGTAGAACGTTTGCAGCCATCCACTTCCTTATGTCTGAAACACATGCTTCTAGCGAGGGCAATTTTGGGGCTTCACCGTGTTTCATTGAAATGTACAGCTGTGTGTCATCCGCATAGCAGTGAAAGTTAACATTATGTTTTCGAATGACATCCCCCAAGAGGTCAAATATATAGTGAAAACAATAGTGGTCCTAAAACGGAACCTTGAGGAACACCTACATTTACAGTTGATTTGTCAGAGGACAAACCATTCACAGAGACAAACTGCTATCTTTCCGACAGATAAGATCTAAACCAGGCCAGAACTTGTCCGTGTAGACCAATTTGGGTTTCCAATCTCTCCAAAAAAATGTGGTGATCGATGGTATCAAAAGCAGCACTAAGGTCTAGGAGCATGAGGACAGATGCAGAGCCTCGGTCTGATGCCATTAAAAGGTCATTTGATTTGATTTGATTTGTCAGAATATGTGGGTTTTTGTTTGTCCACCCACCTCTTGAGGATTGACCACAAGTTCTCAATGGGATTAAGGTCTGGGGAGCTTCCTGACCATGGACCCAAAATATCGATGTTTTGTTCCCCGAGCCACTTAGTTATCACTTTTGCCTTATGGCAAGGTGATCCATCATGCTGGAAAAGGCATTGTTCGTCACCAAACTGTTCCTGGATGTTTGGGAGATGTTGCTCTCGGAGGATGTGTTGGTACCATTCTTTCTTCATGGCTGTGTTCTTAGGCAAAATTATGAGTGAGCCAACTCCCTTGGCTGAGAAGCAACCCCACACATGAATGGTTTCAGAACGCTTTACTGTTGGCATGACACAAGGACTGATGGTAGCACCTTCTCCGGACAAGCTTTTTTCCGGATGCCCCACAAAATTGGAAAGGGGATTCATTAGAGAAAATGACTTTACCCCAGTCCTCAGCCAGTCCAATCCCTGTACTTTTTGCAGAATATCAGTCTGTCCCTGATGTTTGTCTTGGAGAGAATTGGCTTATTTGCTGCCCTTCTTGACACCAGGCCATCCTCCAAATGTCTTCACCTCACTGTGCGCGCAGATGCACTCACACCTACCTGCTGCCATTCCTGAGCAAGCTCTGTACTGGTGGTGCCCCGATCCCGCAACTGAATCAACTTTAGGAGACGGTCCTGGCGCTTGCTGGACTTTCTTGGGCGCCCTGAAGCCTTCTTCGTAACAATTTAACCGCTCTCCTTGAAGTTCTTGATAATCCGTTAAATGATTGATTTAGGTGCAATCTTACTGGCAGCAATATCCTTGCCTGTGAAGCCCTTTTTGTGCAAAGCAATGATGACAGCACATGTTTCCTTGCAAGTAACCATGGTAGACAGAGGAAGAACAATGATTCCAAGCACCACCCTCTTTTGAAGCTTCCAGTCTGTTATTCGAACTCAATCAGCATGACAGAGTGATCTCCTGCCTTATCCTCGTCAACACTCACACCTGTGTTAATGAGAGAATCACTGACATGATGTCAGCTGGTCCTTTTGTGGCAGGGCTGAAATGTAGTGGAAATGTATTTTGGGGATTCGGTTAATTTGCAATTAGTTGCAATTCACCTGATCACTCTTCATAACATTCTGGAGTATATGCAAATTGCCATCATACAAACTGAAGCAGCAGACTGTGAAAATTAATATTTGTGTCATTCTCAAAACTTTTGGCCACAACTGTACATACGAGTAAGGGGACCAGCACCTAAGATATCGGGCCCATAACCATGCGTTCCTGCTTTGCAGCGAGCTGACTACCTCTAAGACCTCAGCCTCAGAGATTGGTTGTCATAGAGATTCTCTATGTTTCTTATCAAAGAGAGTTGCCTGGTTTTCTCCCAAGTCTGCACACAGTAGAAGTAGTCAAACCTGGAGTATTAGAAAAAAATGTAATCAGTTTAGCGAGATAATCTTGGCAACACTCATTTAAGAGCCTTGTAAAGCATATATCAAAAGCATGTGTGGTAAATTAATCTTTAAGAATTCTGAACATTATCACAAGGATAAGTCTGCTTATTCAAGTGAATGATATTTGTAAAGGACAAATCATTGCTCACAAAAAACAAAACAATTTAAGACACAACACACAACATTTAGTGCAAACACAAACCCACAGGTACGTGATACTGAAAGAAGTTCAACCAAAAGAGCGCAGTCTATCTCGAGAATGTCAATAAACTCCCCTTCCAAGCTCCCTAACCACATATACACTGAGTGTACACCTGCTCTTTCCATGACATAGACTGACTAGATGAATTAAGCTGAAAGCTATGATCCCTTTTTGGTATCGTGTTAAATCCACTTCGATCAGTGTAGATGAAAGGGAGGAGGCAGGTTAAAGAATGATTTTGAAAGCCTTGAGACAATTGATACATGGATTGTGTTTGTGTGCCATTCAGAGGGTGAATGGGCAAGACAAAAGATGTACGTGCCTTTGAATGGGGTACGGTAGAAGGTGCCAGGCGCACCGGTTTGAGAGTGTCAAGAACTGCAACGTTTTTCATTTTCAACATTTTACCGTATGTATAAAGATTGGTCAACCACCCAAAGGACATCCAGCAAACTTGAAACAACTGTGGGAAGCATTGGATTCAACATGGAATGCTTTTGACACCTTGTAGAGTCCATGCCCTGACAAATTGAGACTGTTCTGAGGGCAAAAGGGGGTGCAACTCAATATTAGGATGGTGTTCCTAATGTTTTGTACACTCAATGTTTACAGTACCAGTCAAAGGTTTGGACACACCTACTCATTCAATGGTTTTACTTCATTTTTTACTATTTTCTAAATTGTAGAATAATAGTGAAGACATCACAACTATGAAATAACACATATGGAGTAATTTAGTAACCAAAAAAGTGTTAAATAAAGATGATTCAAAGTAGCCTTGATAACAGCTTTGCACATGCTTGGCATTCTCTCAACCAGCATAACCTGGAACGCTTTTCCAACAGTCTTGAAGGAGTTCCCACATGTGCGGAGCACTTGTTGGCTGCTTCTCCTTCACTCTGCGATCTATCCCATACCATCTCAATTGGGTTGAAGTAGGGTGATTGTGGAGGCCAGGTCATCTGATGCAGCACTCCATCACTCTTCTTCTTGGTCAAATAGCCCTTACACAGCCTGGAGGTGTGTTGGGTCATTGTCCTGATGAAAAACAAATGATAGTCCCACTAAGTGCAAACCAGATGGGATGGCGTATCACTGCAGAATGATGTGGTAGCCATGCTGGTTAAGTGTGCCTTGAATTCTAAATAAATCACTGACAGTGCCACCAGCAAAGCACCCCCACACCAAGACAGAGCGGTTGGAAACAAAAATCTCATATTTGAACTCATCAGACCAAAGGACATATTTCCACTGGTCTAATGTCCATTGCTCATGTTTCTTGGCCCAAGCAAGTCTCTTTTTCTTATTGGTGTTCTTTAGTAGTGGTTTCTTTGCAGCAATTCGACCATGAAGGCCTGATTTACGTAGTCTCCCCTGAACAGCTGATGTTGAGATGTGTCTGTTACTTGAACTCTGAAGCATTTATTTGGGCTGCAATTTCTGAGGCTGGTAACTCTAATGAACTTATCCTCTGCAGTAGAGCTAACTCTGGGTCTTCCTTTCCTGTAGCGGTCCTCATGAGAGCCAGTTTCGTCATAGCGCTTGGTGGTTTTTGCAACTGTACTTGATGAAACTTTCAAAGTTCTTGAAATGTTCCGGATTGACTGACCTTCATGTCTTAAAGTAATGATGTCCTGTCATTTGTCTTTGCTTGTTTGAGCTGTTCTTGCCATAGTTTGGACTTGGTATTTTACCAAGGCTATCGTCTGTATACCACCCCTACTTTGTCACAACACAACTTTTTGCCTCAAACACATTAAGGAAAGAAATTCCACAAATTACCTTTAACAAGGAACACCTGTTAATGGAAATGCATTCCAGGTGACTACCTCATGAATCTGGTTGAGAGAATGTCAAGAGCGTGTAAAGCTGTCATTAAGACAAAGGGTGGCTACTTTGAAGAACCTCAAATATAAAATATATTTTGATTTGTTTAACACATTTTTGGGTTACTACATGGTTCCATGTGTTATTTCATAGTTTTAATGTCTTCACTATTATTCTACAATGTAGAAAATAGTCAAATAAAGAAAAACCCTTGAATGAGTAGGTGTGTCCAAACCTTTGACTGGTATTGTATATACTTCATTATTTTCATGCACCGTTTTCTGAATTGTTAAAAATCTGAGTTATACCAATCAAATAATTTCCCCAGAGGTGGTGAAGGGGGCCATCCTCCTGCGGGAGCCCCCTCACTTAAATGCACTTTTGATCTGCTGTATTTGTAATGAAGCTGGTTTTCTGATGGTCTGTGTGGAGAATGTCAGCGTGTGGAAGGAGTAATGAAGTAAATCATGGGGGTGGAAGGGATTTGGTTGTTCCTCAGGAGATGATGGTGGTGCAGTTCCACACTCTAGGACCACAGTCTGATGAGGAGCTTGTTGCCATGCCGGCCAGGAAGAAGTCGTCTGGAAAAACATTTATTACAGTGCCATCATTCCATACTATCATTCTATGATTCCTGGGAATATTTATTCCACTGGAATTGTACACATTATGTAGTTGAATTGTAATTCAGTTGGCATTGTTAAAACAATCTAAGTCAATTAATATTTGGTTTGAGTGCTGATACCTCAATAAGTCACCATTCACTTCCTGAGACTTGCCACTAGGTGATATAACTGAAGATGATTTCAGCTGTATGGGTGGTGGAGTTCTTTTTTATTATCATTATTATTGAAAACTTAAAACTGTGATGGACTTGCCTTTTTGGAGTAGAAAAATTCTCACTGAAACAGACAACCAAACTGCTTGTACTGGCCACCTGCTGGCCATATAGAGTGGAATCAGGGTGTGATGAGAACGGGCATTCACTGTACATTATTACGTTTTCAGATTGATCTGTTTTATTATATAGCACTTCAAAATAACAATGGACTTCAGTGGATTCTTCAATTTATAAGTGGCTCAAGTTACAGTGGAGCGAGGTTTAATTAGACTTGAGATGAAATACTGTAAGAATGAATAGATACAGTGCTAATAGAAACAAAGTATATTTATTTACCTTTGACTGCAGCTTTAAAATATATATATTTGTTATATTGTCTGGCAAATATCATGTCTGGCATCAAATGTGATACAAACTATATATTGTAACCTTGGTGTTTGGCACGGGGTAAACATACTTAAATGATTGTTCAAACTGATAGAAAAATCTGGAAATTATTGATGACAAAATTGAATGGCTCAATGAAATGTATAGGTTTTTAATAATTTTGGTACAACTACACATTTGGAGTATTTATTATAGGCCTGTTGGATAAATATAGAATACAGCCTGTGACAACCGCTTTTAACTGCCTGTGAAGATCATAAAACAGACATTGACATTCGTATGAAGTTAAAAATTAAATCAGATTTATGACAAATAACCTCATAAATGATATATTCATTACGGTGTACTGTATTTCAAAAGTAGCGCCCCACATGGCCAATCCCCATAATTCAATGTTGAGAACGGTTTACACCCACCCTGTCGCCACCGCCCCCCTTCAATGCACAGGCGCACTAACTTTCACAAGGCCGCCATTTTGTGCGGAGCCCACTCTGCAAAAGCGTGAGAGGATTAAAACCGCAGGAGAAGAAGGGCGCAATTCTCAGCCATCTCGATCTGATTGAAAAACATACTCTGGGCTTTCTGTCGAATTCAGCGAGGAATTAAACGACGAAGAGCAGGTAAAGTAACAGTACTTTTCAGGAAAGGGGGCAGTTTTGCAGGAGCTTTAATCGGCCTCTAGGTGTCACGATGGGGCTCCCGGTCCAGGCGGTAGACGGGGGTGTTTGTCTCCCTCTATCGTTATCGAACATTCAGCAAAAAAAAAACATTATAACCCAGAAGTTCAACGAAATGTCTCATTAACGAGTATTTTTAGAGCTATATTAGTTTGCACTTTGGCATGGCTCGATCATTAAATACTTCAACGTGTTGGTTTAGTGTTTAGGCCAGGCGTCCATTTTATTTTTCTTCTTTGTGCCAAGATAGAAACTCGCGGCTGCATATGAAGTCAGCGAGCGACAGATTGTAGCTCAGTACACGGAATTTACTAAATCTCACAAGCATAATCTAACTATTTAGACCCCTATCTACACAACGTTAGTTTTGTTAGCTAGTAAAGCCATCAATCGAAATTAGCTATAATTTACAAGATCGGTTTACTGTCAATATTGCCCCACCTTGATAACGGCCTTCGCAAAAGCTAACGTTAGTAACCCCTTCCGTTGATCAAACTAACTTTCTAATTAGCTAGTTAACGTTCACTGTTTTAATATTACACCACATTAACTATAACTTCTAGCGTTAGCTGACAATCGTTTTGAAATGGTAAGGTCCTAGATGCAAAGACTTCACAATTTAGCAGACGCTATTTCTCTAGCAATATAAAAGTTAGCTGGCTTGGCTTGTTGCGCAGACCGAATTCAAACAAGGAAGATGCATAACGTAAATGTCTCCGGTAGTCATTAATGCGAGCGTTTCCACTAGTACGACGTCTTCCTCCGGCCTCAAATTAATGCCACTTATCTAAAAAAAATAATCTAAATGCCTCTGCTGCAGTTCGTCTTCCATCCAGTGTCCGCTGTCTGATTCAAAGCCTACATTGAGCTACAACGGCACTAACGTAAGCGGACTAGAATGGACAAAAACAGGGTAGAGCTCCCTCTACAACCCGGCTGGTAGCGGTACAAAAACATGACTACCTATGTGACTTCATGTCCACTATCAAAACGCTGGCCATGTTCACTGTGAATGAATGTCACATCATACTTGTAGGTTGTTTTTGATAATACCATGTCAGCCACATTTGCTAGACTGGCTTAACTAGCTACTGATGTGTCTGCATTCAATACATGCAGTAGGTTTATGTAGACGTTCAACTTGTTTGTCTTCCCCACAGGTTGAGTGTCAGGTAACAGTCAGGAGTGTTGAGTGAGAAATTGAGCAAGCCAAGCAGATCTAGAAAGATGAAGATGTATTCCTTTCTAGTGCAGGTAACAATTTAGAAAGCTGGGGAAGTTGCATTATCTTTGAGATCTTGCCTGAACTGAACACAGTATGCCATTTTCAGTCTGTTAGGCCTTGCTAGATTGATTTTTTTTGATCATACGTCCTGGTACACTTTCAACATTTATTAATAAATGGTTATGCGTTAAGATTACATTTTTAGATTGTGTGCTGATTGGTTTTGGGGCGATTCTCTCAGTTGTTACCGATGGACGGAGGACCAACAGATGTTGTGGTTGAGGCCAAGGACTTCACCTATGAGGGGGAGGAGGTGGTGGCAGACCTGCTCCAGCAAGCAGCAGAAGGGGTGATGGACCAGCAGCCAGAGGGAGTTGCTGGTTTGGATACCCAGCAGCTGGTGGAGGGAGTCAATGTGGAGATGATGGTAATGGACTCCCTGGACCCGGCCCTGCTGCAGTTGAAGACTGAGGTGATGGACGCCCCTGTGGCTACAGCCCATGAGGCCACGGTCACCACGGTGGATGAGACCCAGATCATCACTCTGCAGGTTGTCAACATGGATGAGCAGCAGCTGGGAGGCCTCGGGGAGCTACAGCTGGTCCAGGTCCCTGTCTCTGCTGTCCCTGTCACCCAGGCCACTGTAGAGGCGCTACAGGGTACCTTCGTGGACACCACGGCCATGCCCAAAGACGGAAACCCTGTTATCTGCCACACCCTGCCCCTGCCAGAGGGATTCCAGGTAAGAGATACTGCACTTCATGACTAAATATTACATTAATTCAGGACTAATAGGAGCATATTTCACTATGGGTGTACAACACTGTTTTGTACCACAGGTGCCTATCTAAATGTACTAGTCGCAGAGAAATTAAAAACACTACTGCTTCTTCAGGTGGTGAAGGTGGGTGCGAATGGTGAGGTGGAAACAGTGGAGCAGGATGAGCTCCAGCACCAAGAGGAACAGCAGGTCCAGCCTGAGGAGGAGGAGGAGCTGCACTGTGAGCCCCAGCCTGAAGAACCACAATGGGCCAAGGACCCCGACTACCAGCCCCCAGCCAAGAAGACCATCAAGAAGGCAAAAAAGAGCACGCTGCGCTACAACACAGAGGGGGATAAAGACAACATGGACGTGTCTGTGTATGATTTTGAGGAGGAGCAGCAGGAAGGGATGCTCTCTGAGGTCAACGCAGAGAAGGTGGTGGGCAACATGAAACCCCCCAAACCCACCAAAATTAAGAAGAAGGGTAAGATTACCCCTTCTTTCTGTGTCCTTTGTTTATGAGGTATTTTGTAACTCAAGTTGTGGTGCTAAATGCCTCTGCAAGTGCTGACTTTGTATGCTCCAGGTGTGAAGAAAACATTCCAGTGTGAGCTGTGTAGCTACACCTGTCCCCGCCGCTCCAACTTGGACCGACACATGAAAAGCCACACAGATGAGAGGCCCCACAAGTGCCATCTGTGTGGAAGGGCCTTCAGGACTGTTACCCTGCTAAGGAACCACCTCAACACACACACAGGTATGGTGACATCATAGGCACATTGACAGACAATTCTATATTCCTGTCCATATTACCATGTTAGATACTATTATAACTCTATTTCTGTTTACAGGTACCAGACCACACAAGTGTCAAGATTGTGACATGGCCTTCGTGACCAGTGGAGAGTTGGTCCGACATCGTCGCTACAAGCACACTCATGAGAAACCCTTCAAGTGCTCCATGTGTGACTATGCCAGTGTAGAGGTGAGCAAGCTAAAGCGGCACATCCGTTCCCACACTGGGGAGCGTCCTTTCCAGTGCAGTCTGTGCAGCTACGCCAGCAGAGACACCTACAAGCTGAAGAGACACATGAGGACACACTCGGGTGAGGCACAGCTGCAGGGATACTGTGTAAACACTATTAGTGACTGGCCTGATTTGTTGAACTTGTGCACTCATGTTTTCCTGCTTTGTTTTCCAGGAGAGAAGCCGTATGAGTGCTATATTTGCCACGCCCGTTTCACCCAGAGTGGAACCATGAAGATGCACATCCTGCAGAAGCACACAGAGAACGTGGCTAAGTTCCACTGCCCCCACTGTGACACAGTCATCGCCCGAAAGAGTGACCTGGGTTAGATAGCTAGTCATTGACTTTTGGCCTGATTATCCCAATATGCTGACAGCATAATTTGGAAATCTCCACCGTAAACTTAATTGTGACTAAGGCTGTTGCGGTGACCGTATTGGCGGTCACGAGTCATGAAGGCAGTAAAATTCCCTTGCCATGACCTTTTAGTCACGGTAATTAGGCTTCTCCTAGCTCTGCTGCTGATTGTCATTAGTAGCCTACCGAACTTGCTAACTGCCTGGTACTCGGCACTCTATTGCCCCTCTAATTACTCTGACATCAATGCAAATGTATTGGGAAATTTAATCAAACACTTCAGGAGCTCGTGTTGCGCAACATTTCTATAGGCTATGCAATTGCGCAACAAAACAGAGTGATGGCCTCTACAAAAAAGAGGAGGATCCCATTAGCTTTCTATAGGCTAGGCCTAACTATATTTATTTCTCAACTTTCCTAATATTCAGCACATTGCTTATATTTACAACAGGAGTATAGCCTACCTGGCTGGCATGAAAATGAACCATGGGGAAAGCATCCTCTATTTGCTATTTAAATGCACAGATGACATGTATTTTTTTCATGCTGCACCTGTTTTGTTTCAGGTGCATGATAATGGTCCATTCTAAATCGAAACAAATTTCACACGTATATTATTTAGTTTGTGGAAAGTTAAGATTAAATCAAGAATAGTCTGATGGGTGATCACGTGTGAATTATTGTTGTTTTTTTGGTGCTAGTGGTTGTATTAATTTGGGATCTATCCTATCCCGCAGCTGTCCCAGACTACGTTTGGAATATTTATTTGTCGCATAGAATAGAATAGCTTAACCTTTGTACTATGGAGGATTTGTAGGTTTGGAGGATGATGGAGGCAACAGGTGAAAAGAACCTCACATCTACAAAGTCCCTTCCATCCGGTGGCTGATGAGATATGTTTGCACGACTGCCATATTGCATCTCAATCCCAAAGCCCTTGCTTGGAAGTGTACTTTGCCAGACTGCCAAGAACCTTGCCCTCATCCAGGCCAATGTGGCAAGAAACAGTAGTGATGACACCATAGGCCTTGTTGATCTCTGCACCAGATAGGATGCTCTTGCCAGCATACTTGGGGTCTAACATGTATACTGTGGTTTCCTCTGCTTGGAGCAACAGTGAAGAGGGCAGGGCAGTACATTTCTTCTCTTACATCTGCAAGCAGAGTCTGAACATCAGACAGGATGGCATTGTCTCCCTCAATCTGTGCAATGGCTACTGCTATAGGTTTCAGGCTGCTTACCACTCTCTCCCAAAATACATCATCCAGGAGGATCCTCTTGATGGGGCTGTCCATATAGGCAGACTGTGATATGGCCATTTCTTTCCAGGAGAATATCAAATATGATGCCAACACCACCCCAACGGGTGTTGCTGGGCAGCTTCAATGTGGTGCTTTTATTCTTTTCACTTTGCTTGGTGAGGTAGATTGCTGCTATAACTTCATGACGCTTCACATAGCTAATCATTTCCTTGGCTCTCTGTGGAGTGTATCCATTGTTTTCAGTGGCATGGTGTCCTGGAGAAGTAGATTCCAATCATGAGCAGCACAGCCAATGGGTGTGATGTGAGGGTAGGACTCCTCCACTTTAGACCAAGCAGCCTTCATGTTTGCAGTATTGTCTGTCACCATTGCAAATATCTTCTGTGGTCCAAGGTCATTGATGACTGCCTTTAGCTCATCGGTAATGTAGTGTCTGTTGTCCCTTGTGTATGTGCTCTTGTAGAATACTGGTTGAGGGGTGGCGATTGTGTAGTTAATTATTCCTTGCCCACGAACAGTCGACCACCTATCAGAGATGATTGCAATACAGGCTGCTTTCTCTATGATTTGCTTGACCTTCCCTTGAACTCTGCATCCAGTAAATGAGTAGATAAAGCATGTCTGGTTGGAGGAGTGTATGCTGGCGAATAACATTCAGAAATCTCTTCCAATACAAATTTCCTGCGAGCATCAGAGGTGAACCAGTTGCGTACACAGCTCGAACAAGACATTCATCAGCATTTCTCTGACTACTTTCCTCCATTGGGTCAAAAAAAAAACATGAGGACCATGAGCTGTTGCTATCGGTAAGGTGTCTGATTCATCATTTTTACCTCAAATAGAAGTATAGGGACTTTTGTCGGAGTTTGCTTGTTGTGAGCGCTGAGGGAACTTTATGCACTTGACCAGATGATTCTGCATCTTTGTTGCATTCTTCAGATATGATTTGGCACAGTATTTACAAATGGACACAGCTTTTCCTTCTACGTTAGCTGCAGTGAAATGTCTCCACGCATTAGATAGTGCCTGTGGCATATTCCTATAAAGATTAGGGGGAAAATTTGTACAAAATCCCAAATACAATTCCATGTACAGATAAGTGGTTAAACAGTTAGATTAAACAACTCCTTTGTAAGATGAATATTTCAAATTAAACATGTATGGAAACAGGTGAATTAACATTCCTCAGTTAGCAGGCTCAAGGAAGCTAAAACCCACATGGTAGCAAAAACTAACTAGCCGAAATTAACAAGTTAGAAATTATTTAAATACAATTTGCTGTAGGATACTATTTACTAGTTAACCAAAAATCCTGTACGTCCTAAAAAATATATTCACCCCACCCAGTATTGCAATCAAAACTTACCAGAAATCATGTAGTCCTTGGCTCAGACAGTGTAGTATTGTGGGCTCAATAGCATCTCATTAGTGTGCAATATCTTGAGAATCAGCTGTACATGTGATGAAAATTGCACTTGAACATACCTGTGATGGAAGAATGCACTGTGCATGCAGAGGGTTGCAATTCCATTGAATTGTGGATAGTTTAACCAAAATATGCCACAGGACCTAGAATTGCCTTATGTGTATCCCACAAAAAAGGTTCACTGTTATAAGCTAACTTTTTGATGAATTTAAGCAAACATTTCAAAAGTGTCCTGGAAAGTTTCCAACCCATTGCAACCCTACAATTAAATAATGCCACAGAATGTTAAGCAAATCTCGTCTGCTAAATGAACTCGTGTAGCCCCCAGCCATTTGGTATAGCCAGACCAGTACCTAACATAAGGATTCTGTTCTTCTGAAATACACTACATTTTCTTCAGACCTGTCTAAAATAAATGATGGATTTATTGTGACGGTGTAGGCTATATTACATGGATTTGTTGTGACGGTGTAGGCTATTACATGGATTTATTGTGACGGTGTAGGCTATATTACATGGATTTATTGTGACGGTGTAGGCTATATTACATGGATTTGTTGTGACGGTGTAGGCTATATTACATGGATTTGTTGTGACGGTGTAGGCTATATTACATGGATTTGTTGTGACGGTGTAGGCTATATTACATGGATTTGTTGTGACGGTGTAGGCTATATTACATGGATTTGTTGTGACGGTGTAGGCTATATTACATGGATTTATTGTTACGGTGTAGGCTATATTACATGGATTTATTGTGACGGTGTAGGCTATATTACATGGATTCATTGGACTTTTTAAAATGTAAATGTTCCGATTGTCTGCATCATTGGCTTGTAGGCTGTGTGTGGAAGCCAGGAGATGCTAAATGTGTTTGTTAATTAACGGTAAATTACAGGGAGACCGACAGTTATTTGCTTGACATTCACCGGCTGACAATTTCGTGACCGCCACAGCGATAATTGTGACTGAACTTGTTTATATTGATGACATTTCTCTTAATAAGCTTTTTTTGCCCCCTTCTCCCCTTCAGGCGTCCACCTGCGAAAACAGCACTCATTCATTGAGCAGGGCAGGAAATGTCGTTACTGCGATGCTGTGTTCCACGAGCGCTACGCACTCATCCAGCACCAAAAGTCCCACAAGAACGAGAAACGCTTCAAGTGTGACCAGTGTGATTACTGCTGCAGACAGGTGAGGTCCTGCTGTCTCTAACTAGTAGTTACTGTCTAGTAAATATTAGGGGTATGAACGATTAAACCAGGGGTCAGAACCGGTTCAGGGAACAGAACTTGAAAACTGGAATGGAAGTGCTCAATACTTTTCCTGTACAGAACCATTATTTTAAACTCATTAGAACCGGTTAAAAACCTTTTGCTTTGCGGACATGTTTTTCCAGTCCCACAAAATGCTACAAAGCACCTATGCAAAACCCTCCTTTCAATCAGAAACTTCTTCCAGTGTCTGCCTGCCATCTGAAAATATTTGCCTGTGTGCACATGTAGGCTTCCTTTCCCTCCCCCCGCAGACGCTGTAGCCTAGCCTATTGACGTTAAAACCGTGACTCAAATGATTGTGAGAGACATGTTTAATTGGAGAAGAATGGATTCACCTTTTTAATGCTAGTTTAGGATACTATAGCTATCACATTTCTCAACTACTTTTTAAAATTCTGCTGCCGCACTGCAAAAACAAGCTCGTTAGCTAGCTTCTCTGGTCCAACGTTAAGCCGACTCTGAAGTTCAGACATGAAAAGTTCCTCCGTTTAAGCCACCCCTCCGTTGGTATAATTCTCCGGGCCTAATTCAGATAATGAATGTCATCACCAGATGCCCAGCGCTTTAAGCCAAGCTGCCTCCACCCTTTATCCCCACCTGTAAAATTGGTTGCAAACCTCACGCCTTGTCTTTCCATCACGCATGTAAACAACTCACTGAACTATAGCTTGCCTGCTCCAAAGCAAGCTGCTCTATCCGCACTGCATGATTGGTGAAGAAATGTAATGTTGAGCTAAATGTACAAATATATGATTTCAGAGGTTTAAAAAGGAACAGAAATGGTACTTTTTTGTATGAACCAGTTTTACTGGTCAGAACAGTGAAACAAAAAAAAACTGTGGTTCTGTTTTAGAACGAAACAATTGAAAAATAGTTTTGGACCCAACCCCTGGTTTAAACTTCTTGTTTAAAAAAAATAATAAAGAAATGTAATTGTTAATATTAAGAAAACAAGTAAATTAAAATCACAGTGCCGTTATCACAAAACTACCACTAACAGGTCCTGATCATCATAAAGTTGAAAAAATGAACACAAAGGCCTGCCTAACCCAGTTTGTTACAGCATTGTAATGCATGTAGTGCCTCCCAAGTGGCGCAGCAGTCTAAGGGTTTATGGGGTTATTTAATTTTTATTAACCCCTCCCCCACCCCCCTTTTCAGAGGACAAATATCTTTAGTTTTTTTTACAGCTTTTTTGCTACATATACATTTTTACATACATGGTACTTTTATTTAAAGCAGTCACATAACAGTAATACATTACCAAACATAAGCTCTTTAATCACCACTCTCAGCTCGTCCCTTCTTTCACTATAGACCACCCTAGTTTGGTTTCCATGTGCCATATATATTTAAATTGTACTATGATGTTTCACAAAATTTTGGAACCTATTCTATTCGTATATTATCCACAGATTGTGAGCTAAAGATGAAAACCTTTCCTACAGGTATTATTATATTGTTTATTGACTGACTACAGCTATCCAAATCACCCAAAACTGTTATTTGTAAGGTTAATTTTAAGTGCATGTTGTGATTTAAAAAATAATAATAATAATAAAATATTTTTTTTGCCATTCCTGAACCTGTGACCAGAAACGAGCTACATAGGGGCAATTCCAGAATAAATTATCTATTGATTCTGTCTCTTCGCGGCAAAATCTACAGAGCTGTGATTGTTGTATGCTCCATATACAGCTCTGGAAAAACATGAAGAGACCACTGCAAAATGATCCTTTTATTTGGTTGTACTATATATAGGTATGTGTTTGGGTAAAATGAGAATAACATTTTTATTCTATAAACTACTGACATTTCTCCCAAATTCCTATTAAAAATATTGTCGTGTAGAGCATTTATTTGCAGAAATGACAACTGTCAAAATAACAAATAACAAAATAACAAATAATGCAAAGAAAATAAGTTCATATTCATTTTTAAACACAATACTAATGTTTTAAGTTAGGAAGAGTTCAGAAATCAATATTTGATGGAATAACCCTTACTTTCAATCACAGCATTAATGCGTCTTGGCATGCTCTCCACCAGTCTTTCACATTGATGTTGGGTGACTTTATGCCACTCCTGGCAGCAAACATTCAAGCAGCTCGGGCTTTGTTTGATGGGTTGTGACCATCCATCTTCCTCTTGATCACATTCCAGAGGTTTTCAATGGGGTTCAGGTTTAGAGATTGGACTGGCTATGACAGGGTCTTGATCTGGTGGTCCTCCATCCACACCTCGATTGACCTGGCTGTGTGGCATGGAGCATTGTCCTGCGGTTAGGCGAGGGTTTGGCTGGAGGTCTTTCCTTAGCTCATCATGCTGTAGCGACTCCTTGTAGCTGGCCTGGTGCTTCCTCTGTTTCCTATGACACATTGGTGGGTCTGGCTTCCGGGTTAAGCGAGCAGGCGTTAAGAAGCAGCGCAGCTTGGCGGGGCGTGTTTCGAGACACGTGACTCGACCTTCGCATCTCCCGATCCCGTTGGGGAATTGCAGTGATGAGACAAGATCGTAACTACCAATTGGCTTTCACGAAAAGGGGGTCAAATTGCACTAAGCTATATGGAATTGTTTTATGAAGGTCATACCATTTAGCTATTGATTTAGAATTTTAAGACCACTTGAAGTATTTTGTATATATATATGATAAACAATTATTTTGGGCATCACTGCTATTAGTTTGAATAATAGATTCACTACATGGAACAACAGATGGGAACAAAACATCAAAGGGAAGTTTGTTCCGAAAGTGTGTCTCCTATATCTGAGAGGTTTATAAAGCCATGTATTTAACTCCTTACTTTTGGCTCGAAACAGTCTCCATATTTACTTCCATTAATTATTTTCAACTGGTACCCGGGACCTTCAAACTTGTCTCCTAGAGCAAAACAACTGACATGTTCGTGAAAGTCTCACCTTTCCACAGAGGGGTCATATTAGTGTGTAACCCAAACTGTTCGGACAGTTATGCCTGTAGCCAAGTTGGCAAATCGGCTGTACAGACTTTAGACGAGTCCCAAGACGCTTGTGGGGGTCATAGAGCAAGAGAACATCATCATATTCGTGAGTTATCTTTCCATAGAGGGGTCATAATAATGATGATGGCGATGATAATAAGAGCAAACCTGATAACACCATTGTGTTTGTGAGAGTCATCTTTCAATAGAATGATCATAATAGATTCTAGGCCAAACCGTTTGGACGATACATACAATTATATGAGGAGACCGATTTCCGGGACGTCTCATGGTCTGACTGCTCTAGCTCTGCCACCTTTCACTGCAGATGGGACGTCTCATGGTCTGACTGCTCTAGCTCTGCCACCTTTCACTGCAGATGGGACGTCTCGTGGTCTGACCGCTCTAGCTCGTCTCGTGGTCTGACCGCTCTAGCCCTGCCACCTTTCACTGCAGATGGGATGTGTCACATGGTCTGACGGCTCTAGCTCTGCCACCTTTCGCTGCAGATGGGATGTCTCATGGTCTGACCGCTCTAGCTCTGCCACCTTTCACCGCAGATGGGATGTCTCATAGTCTGACCGCTCTAGCTCTGCCACCTTTCACCGCAAATGCGGAAAGGCGATATCGGCAAATGCGGGGGTTGAGACGCAACTTTAAACAGATGGATTTTGACTGAGATTTTTATTCATTTACGTTAATTAGATTTCCGCGGGGGGCGCCAATTGAAGGCTAACGGTTAAGCTAGGAATATTTTTTGCGCTGATCCGCTGATGTCGTTGTGTGAATTTAGATCGGACTCTAAACCCTTACCTTCCTGCCAATGACCATGATTGGATATTCAGTGACAAAGGAGCACTGCATTCATAGCCCAGCATCCTACATTCACTAGGGATGTGACAAATGGATGTTTTCTTTTTTCATGTTTAAACTGCCTTTTTTTTTTAAATCATTTTTTCATTAAAACAATAAGAAAATGTAATAACATTCCATGTGAAATCCTATTGTGCTGTATGACCACTAGGGGCAGTGAAGTTCTACCACAGTCATAAAGTAGGCTCAGGCATCTGGAATCTGCTTTGTGGCTGCCTGAAAAGCCTGGTGAGATTTTGTCTTGACGACCGCTGTTAATTCACATTGACTCGTGTTCCTTCCATTTGTTATGTGCATTAGCTACTCTACCCAAGTGATCATACTTCTTCTCCCTGCATTCTCTTTTCCCTGCATTAGGCCTACCTGTCTCTCTCACAGTTATGATCTGATCGCTCCCTCTACACACACACACACGTGTTGCGCGCCCAAGCTCACATTAAGCCTACGGAAATGACTGCCTACAAAAACACATCTAACTGACGGGATACACTAACAAAGCTGTAGACCAGCAACATTCCTTGCCAAATCATGACATTTTTTTCACAATTTCAAAATGGACTGATTGATTTAAAGTAGAGATATACGTGTTCCAACCCTGAACTGCAGTTCTGGAATAATATATGTGTTTTGTCTATTTTCGGCTTCTTTTTTTGCGAACTGCTATAGTGTTCTGTTTCGAATAGGTTATAACCCCCCCTAAACAGTGGCAGGTTCTGGACTGAAATATGCAACAAAAACATATTCATTAGTCTCTGGGCCTACTTTGTTTCATGTTTAACAAAAGCCTGCCCACTAAGTTTAAGCTCACAAATCAAACATAGGGCAAAAGAAAGCAACATGCCAAATGAGGGTATATATTGGTAAAAAGGGGGAAGAATTTTGGCTTTCTAATGCTGTGAATTGGGCTTTGACTAAACCAGTATCGTGATAATTGTTCCATGTCAACCATGAAAACATGAAGCAGTCAACTCTTTGGTCCTTTATAAACATGCTTTATGTAAAATGGTGTGCTATAGCTTGGAAAATGAATCAAATGTGACTGGGTGACAACATAATGATCGTCCCGTACCTAGCTGTTAAACGGAAACAAACGAAACAGGTAGAGGCTAACCTGAATTTGTCAAATTTTAAAAACTCTTTTTGCTCTTAGTTTATAAATGGTTTCATAATGAATACACCCCTGGCTGAGAGAGGGCGTGTGCGATGGTGTGATCAAAATGCACCATATGAGTAGCCTGCTTGTAAACTGTTGACAATAGACCCATAACTGATCTAAATGGTTGGATAATCAGGCCTAGGCTTTATGGTACTCCTTGTATATAGCTCCATTCTTAATAATAGGCGTGCAGTAGGATATACAGCAGTAGGATGCTTTGATCAGTTGATTGACTGTTGTAGGCTACTGTAGAACAAACTTTCCTCTAGTGTGGATGCTCACTAACAGTTTAAAGTCATGTGTAATTTATAGTTATCATCCTTTAACGGATGTCCCTTAACACTTAGTGGTAAATGCTGCCCTCTAGCGGATTATATGAATATGGTATGAATACAGTAGTGGTTCTCAACCAGGGATTGATTTGATAGAAATCATGACTGCAACATTGATCACCTAGTAAAAAGGGATTCAATATTCCCTGCTATTTTGTTTTAATGATCATTTTGGAGGGGGAAGGTTAAAAACAGACAGTCAAGTTTCAAGCGCTCTGGAAGGGCCAGGTGAAAATATATATTTTCCTCGGGGGGACCATCCATTTTAATTGCATTGCCATTACCTCCAGGTGTCCCTCAATATAAAAATGTTCACTCATGGATACTGGACAATCAGCATAGTTTTGAGATGGAGTTGTGTTTTTCTTGCTGTCCTTGCATTGACTAGGAGCGCCACATGCTGATGCACAGGCGCACCCACACAGGAGAGAAGCCTTACGCCTGTAGCCAGTGTGAGAAGACCTTCCGTCAGAAGCAGCTCCTGGACATGCACTTCCGGCGTTACCATGACCCCAACTTTGTGCCCACTGCCTTTGTGTGCACCAAGTGTGGCAAGGCCTTCACCCGCAGGGTATGGACACTTACTCAAACACACATTTATTGAGTCGAAGAATACATCCATTGTTTTTGGTATAGCCCTTCATTTGATCCTTTTGTTAAACTCTCCTCAGAACACCATGGCCAGACATGCAGAGAACTGTAACGGGGATCCTAGTGAAGGAGAGAACGGATCCCCACCCAAGAGAGGACGAGGTGGGAGGAAGAGGAAGATGCGCTCAAGGAAGGATGAAGACGATGATGATGACGATGACGACAGTGGTGAGAGGCCCTTTCTATTACTGAAACATATCTAATTGTAGTGTCCTATAAACTATTGCTCTTTGGATGTAATAAGATCAGTGTTAGACTCTAACTTCCCACCTCCAGAGGACAATGCTGATCCTGAGCTGGATGACATTGATGAAGAGGATGAGGAGGCTGAGGCAGCACTGCTGGAGGAAGAGGAGGAGGAGGAGATGATGGAGTTGGAGCAGGCTCCACCCACCAAACCTATTCCTGCCCCTGTAGAGCCACCTGTCAAGAGGAAACGCGGCAGACCTCCCAAGAACATCCCCAAACCCTCCCCTCCCCCCAAAGCCAGCAAGGCTGCCCCCAAAGGCAAGGCTGCTTCAGGTGAGTTAAATCTCCCTGATCCAATATCATGCAATGTTTAAATCAAGGATGGCAACTTTGAAGGGGGTAGAGGCCACAAAAAATCTGAACTCTGCGATTCTCAAGTTTCCCATGTGTATCAAGAATAGGCCACCCCCCAAAGGACATCCAGTCAACATGACACAACTGTGGGAAAGCAGTCCACATGGGCCAGTATCTCTTTGGAACACTTTCAACACTTTGTAGAGTCCATGCCATGATGAATTGAGGCTGTTCCGAGGGCAAAAGTGGCTGCACTTAGTATTTTTTTAACATTTTGGGTAAATTGATCTGCAGGCCTACAAAAAGGGGACGGGCTGCCAGTTGCCCATCCCTGGTCTAAATCTATGCCCAGTTTATGCTTTACTGAGCATTTTAATGGCAAGTTATAATACCGGGTGTTATCTGTCTCCTCAGCTGCAGCTGTCATCCAGGTGGAGGATGAGAATACCGGCACCATAGAGAACATCATAGTGAAGAAGGAGCAAGAGGCTGAACAGGCTGCCCCAGAGGTGGTGGTGGAGCAACCAGAGGAGGCAGGGGTGGAGACGGTGGAGCTGCCTGTAGCAGATGCTGCCCCCAACGGAGACCTCACCCCTGAGATGATCCTCAGCATGATGGACCGGTGATCTAGCCCACACAGACTGCTCAAAGACATCCCCTTGTCTCAACCTTTCCCTTCAACAAGTCTACCCTCTTCATACGATCTGCCATCTTACAAACCACTCCGCTTTACACTCTTGGTTTTTGTCTTAAGAAAACACACCGATTTGTTTATCACTCTCAAACCCACTTCCTTCCATGCATTCACTGTAACAGTTTAAGTTCTAGCTGCTTGGTCTGTAGAAATGTAGATATTTTTGTGGGAGGAATGTTGTAGAAACGTGTAATAATGGATCCCTTCATGGAGGGATGGTAGCTGAGGTTTGACACGTGGACATTGGGACTTTCTATAGTGGTCTTCTTTTTTTCCCTCCAACTAATAAACTATTTTCTTAACCTGTTTGTGAGCTTGACATGGCAACAGTGCCAGTAATTTCAGCCTTGTTATCTAGGACCTCTGCGGTAGACTAAAACTATTACTTTCACTGTCAAAGGAAGTCCTTCCATTTTGTTAACACTTTATTCACTGCATATTACATTTGACTTACTGTTATACTTGTCACAGATGATGGAGTTTGTAGAGGCTTACATTAACTACTATAATCGGGGACAGTGACATGCATCGACCCACAAAGTTTTTAAGACTGCAGTTATGTTGTACAAACGGTCATCTCGGCTGGTTTTGCTTGTAAATACTTGTTTAGTTTTATTACAAACATATTTTAATCTTTTTCTAGTGATCTAAAAAACTTTAATGCTGGGAGAAAGGAACTCTTAACCATAGCTGTTTGGAACACAGGCAGTATGTGGATTTCTAATCTCTAAAGTGGGAGGCTTTGCCCACTCTGTAAATCATGTTGGAGATATGATCTTTCCGGTTTTGAGCTTTTTAGCCTGAATATCTAGTGTTCTTTTTGGAGGTACAGAGGTTAACAGCTTTACTCACTCTTAACCTACCTAACATCTCGACCGCATGGACTAATGTTAGAGGTTTTGAAAGATGACCATGTAGGTCTTGTTTTGCTTTTCAAGATAAGGTAGAGAGATTGTGATGTAAATTGCGCCCATGTTCTGGAAAGCTTTAATCAAGTTCTGTGTGAAACTGTAAAGGGTGGAGGTGTCCAATTAAACTAGCTTCAGGTCTTAACTGTAAAGGGGGGAGGTGTCCAATTGAACTAGCTTCAGGTCTTAACTGTAAAGGAAAGATGATGATTAAGGCTTTGGGAATTTTGTGAAGCAGAATGTTTCTCCCAGTTAATTTCTCAAACCATTTTGTCCTAATGGTGCAGTTGTGTTGTGGGATGTATACAGATGCGGTCAGAGGGCCTTGTGGAATTCTGATTAGGAGGTTCAAAAAGGGGAGGAGACAACTATAAGGGAAAGATATTTTGTATAAAGGTTGTTAGTCGTTTCAGAGAACAATGTCCTTTCTTTCAGACCATTTGACACTGATACAACATGTAGCTTCCTTCTATATGTAATTGCATTTAAATTGCTTTTGTCAAGCTCTTAAAAATTCTAGGTTGATGCATTTTTGTACCTGGCTGTACTGTGTGAATTTTACAATGATCTGAAAACCAACATAAATACATGTATTGTTGGGTTGAGAGGGCATGTTGGTATGCGGAATGTATTACTGTACAGCTAATAAAGATATTGGCCTACTCCTGTTTTTTCCTTTGTATTTTTTGTTGAAGTGCGTTTGACGTTACTATGTTATTGCAGAAGATCATGTAAGGATCTTTAGCAAAGGTGATACTGAAAGGGTTGTCATTTCCTGTCTCGGTCAGGGCTCCTAGCTTGCTATGGTTTCACTCTGAGTGTGGTAGACAGCAGCAGGATGTGTGTGTGTGTACCTCCCAGACCTTCCTGAGCTGCCTCTGCTGCTGCTACTCCCACGCTCTCTCTTACCCCTACTGACAAGAGCTGGGCCCAACATCATGGCTGGCAATACTGACATCTCTTACAGCCTGCAAGGTATGGAGCTCCACTGTTTTTCCTGCCACTTATCTTTCTCAATGTATTCCTGTTTGTATGCTCATTTAAGATTGAGATGGCCTCTATTTTTTTCTCCTGTCTCCCCCCGCCCACCCCCCAAAATATATATTTGTGTTACGGCGGTGCCTGTGTCCTCTTGCCAAAGATCTGTCTGAATGCCGGGCTGAGTCTGAAATATTTGATTTATTGTATGAATGGCTCGCTGTCCCTGTTATTCTTCTCTATTCTCTCCTGAGAAGAGTACATCACTCAGCTGCTGAAGCCCCAGAAGATTTGTCTCATGCGGCAGGTGCAGCTAAACCAACCCAAGGGGAAGGCTGAGAGCAGGGTTCTGGTGAGTAGGGACCTCGTGGTCCCTGGGTCCAACAAATCACTGTGTTGGGTGGTTTTTAACCTGTTCTGGTTAAGAAAATCCTGCTTCTTGGGATCGGCTGGGGCTTGTTTGGCACTGTTGGCATTTGTTTATGTTGACCACAGAGGGTTAAACTATATTAGCTGTGTGTGTTTAAATGTGCAAAAGAGGAGCAGCCGATTATCTGGAATCTGGTGTGTTTGCATATTGGGCTGGAACAAAATGCTACCGGAGGGTCTCCAGGAGGAAGGTTCACCCCTAGAGAAATACAGTGTATCTGTTCGTAATGTGGCTGAAGTTACCAGGTTCCACCTGCAAGTGGAGCTATTAAGCTGACAGCTGACAGTCTACACTGCAATGTGAATGGGGGAGAATTTGAATAAACCTCCAATACAGTTAGATACATACAATGTAGTCCATTCTCACAAACACACACTCTCACACACTCTCTCACACACATGCAGACAGTCATTGATCTTGTAGTGGTTACTGACATGTTTGTTTTTGTTTACACTTTGAAACCAGGTGATGACTCTATGGAGAGCTTATGTTGTCCACAGTAAGCAACCTGCCAGGGTAAGTGTTTGTGTTTACTCATGTTTACTCTGAACACAGTTGCTCCAACTCAAAATCAACTACATGTTAACACCATTGCTTGAGTCTGGTTATGGTCAGTCTGATATGAGCTTACAGAAGAATGAGGAAATCATTGTAAAAATAGACTTTGGTTACTGGAAGTCAGGTATGTATCTCCCTTTAGAAGAAATACCCAGCACACACCTGAAATAACAGTGAAGACCTGCAGGTCAAGTTGAGTATTAACTTACCGAGCAGAGAAAGGGAGCATGGCACGCTAGAGAGAGTGGAGGAAGGGAGCATGGCACGCTAGAGAGAGTGGAGGAAGGGAGCATGGCACGCTAGAGAGAGTGGAGGAAGGGAGCATGGCACGCTAGAGAGAGTGGAGGAAGGGAGCATGGCATGCTAGATGGAGAGTGGAGGAAGGGAGCATGGCACGCTAGATGGAGAGTGGAGGAAGGGAGCATGGCACGCTAGATGGAGAGGGGAGGAAGTGAGCATGGCACGCTAGACAGAGGGAGAGTGGAGGAAGGGAGCATGGCACGCTAGATAGAGAGTGGAGGAAGGGAGCATGGCACGCTAGATGGAGAGTGGAGGAAGGGAGCATGACACGCTAGATGGAGAGGGAGACTGGAGGAAGGGAGCATGGCATGCTAGATGGAGAGTGGAGGAAGGGAGCATGGCACGCTAGATCGAGATGGAGAGCGGAGGAAGGGAGTATGGCACGCAAGATGGAGAGTGGAGGAAGGGAGCATGGCACGCTAGATGGAGAGTGAGACTGGAGGAAGGGAGCATGGCACGCTAGATGGAGAGGGGAGGAAGTGAGCATGGCACGCTAGATGGAGAGGAAGAGTGGAGGAAGGGAGCATGGCACGCTAGACAGAGGGAGAGTGGAGGAAGGGAGCATGGCACGCTAGATGGAGAGTGGAGGAAGGGAGCATGAAACGCTAGAGGGAGACTGGAGGAAGGGAGCATGGCATGCTAGATGGAGAGTGGAGGAAGGGAGCATGGCACGCTAGATCGAGATGGAGAGCGGAGGAAGGGAGTATGGCACGCAAGATGGAGAGTGGAGGAAGGGAGCATGGCATGCTAGATGGAGAGTGAGACTGGAGGAAGGGAGCATGGCACGCTAGATGGAGAGTTGAGGAAGGGAGCATGGCACGCTAGATGGAGAGTGGAGGAAGGGAGCATGGCACGCTAGATGGAGGAAGGGAGCATGGCACGCTAGATAGAGATGGAGAGCGGAGGAAGGGAGTATGGCATGCAAGATGGAGAGTGGAGGAAGGGAGCATGGCACGCTAGATGGAGAGTGAGACTGGAGGAAGGGAGCATGGCACGCTAGATGGAGAGTTGAGGAAGGGAGCATGACATGCTTGATGAAGAGTGGAGGAAGGGAGCATGGCACGCTATATAGAGAGGGAGAGTGGAGGAAGGGAGCATGGCACGCAAGATAGAGAGGGAGGCTGGAGGAAGGGAGTATGGCACGCTAGAGAGAGTGGAGGAAGGGATCATGGCACGCTAGATGGAGAGACTGGAGGAAGGGAGCATGGCACGCAAGATAGAGAGGGAGACTGGAGGAAGGGAGTATGGCACGCTAGGGAGAGTGGAGGAAGGGCACATGACACGCTAGATGGAGAGTGAGACTGGAGGAAGGGAGCATGGCACGCAAGATAGAGAGGGAGAGTGGAGGAAGGGAGTATGGCACGCTAGAGAGAGTGGAGGAAGGGAGCATGGCACGCTAGATGAAGAGTGGAGGAAGGGAGCATGGCACGCTAGATGGAGGAAGGGAGCATGGCACGCTAGATGTAGAGTGGAGGAAGGGAGCATGGCACGCTAGATGGAGGAAGGGAGCATGGCACGCTAGATGGAGAGTGGAGGAAGGGAGCATGGCACGCTAGATGAAGAGTGGAGGAAGGGAGCATGGCACGCTAGATGAAGAGTGGAGGAAGGGAGCATGGCACGCTAGATGAAGAGTGGAGGAAGGGAGCATGGCACGCTAGATGAAGAGTGGAGGAAGGGAGCATGGCACGCTAGATGAAGAGTGGAGGAAGGGAGCATGGCACGCTAGATGAAGAGTGGAGGAAGGGAGCATGGCACGCTAGATGAAGAGTGGAGGAAGGGAGCATGGCACGCTAGATGGAGAGTGGAGGAAGGGAGCATGGCACGTGAGATGGAGAGTGGAGGAAGGGAGCATGGCACGCGAGATGGAGAGTGGAGGAAGGGAGCATGGCACGCGAGATGGAGAGTGGAGGAAGGGAGCATGGCACGCGAGATGGAGAGTGGAGGAAGGGAGCATGGCACGCTAGATGGAGAGTGGAGGAAGGGAGCATGGCACACTAGATGGAGGAAGGGAGCATGGCACGCTAGATGGAGAGTGGAGGAACTGAGCATGACATGCTAGATGAAGAGTGGAGGAAGGGAGCATGGCACGCTAGATGGAGAGTGGAGGAAGGGAGCATGGCACGCTAGATGGAGGAAGGGAGCATGGCACGCAAGATGGAGAGTGGAGGAAGGGAGCATGGCACGCTAGATGGAGGAAGGGAGCATGGCACACTAGATGGAGAGGGAGGGTTAAATGGAGCGGCTCAAGGCATTAGAGAGAGGATGGGACCTGTATTAGTACATTCCAATAATTGTTATACAGTGTAGAAACAAGTTATGCTGGCCTCAGTTTCTGTTGTTTGTTTACTTATAAAGCAGAAATGCCTCACGTGGAAAAAGGGAAGTAACACTAATAAAATGTCATCTCATGTGACTGAAAGTGGACATGAATTTATTTATGCTTATGTCAGTTGTGTACTTTGCTATAGGTACCGTGACCATGGTTGGAGGCCCATGAAGGCAAATGTTTTGTTTAAGTTTCAGTCGTAATGACCTCCCTCCCCCACTCTCCCCTGTTAGCTGACATAGTAATGAGAGCTCTTATCTTACTTTGACTCTCATTGGAGCCGTAGCTCCCGGACCACCCCCCAGGACCTCAGTCTCTCCCATTCACCCCCCCCTCTTTCTCTCTCTTCCCGTGACCGTCCCTTTCATGTATTAACCTGTGTGAGTCAGTATACATTTTCTGTGTTTGTTTCAGTGCTTCACTGTTGTCCACAGTCTGGTCTCTCCCTGCAGGTGGAAAGCTCCTTCAGCTATTTAGAGATTTATGCCATCGGCATTGAGAGTCTTAATCAGGTAAACCAAATAATGTCCTTGTATATGTGTTTAAGTGACATGTTTTGTATTGTGGTGTGTGTCACTTCTAACTTGTCTGTTCTGTTCAGCTTGAATGACATATGTTTCTCAGTACTTCATTGAACTATTTGAAAGCTGCCTGAACCAGGATGCAAACATTTGTTGCACATACAGTACCTGTACTGTGTATATAAAGGGAGCGGGAAACAATGGTATATGGCTGGCTGACCACTGTGACCCATGGTTACCACTGCCTGGGTGTTAAGAGGTTTTAATGTCTGTTGGAGAAATAGCAGCCCTGATTGACAATAAGCTAGCTCTGATCACTGCTGGTCATGTAAATGATTTGCTGTAAAAACATGCTTTGTGCTGAATAAGTGAAACCGGGATCAGAAGCACATAGCAAATTATCCAACTCAATGCTGTTAAATGTGAACAGTAAAATATTCCAGATGTCATTTCTTTGTAATTTAGCAGACATACAGGAGCAATTCGGGTGCCTTGCTCAAGGGCAAAACAACAGGTTGTTCACCTAGTCAACTTGGATATATCAAACCAGTGACCTTTTGGTTATTGGCCCAATGTTCTTAACCGCTAGGCTACCTGTTGCTGTCCTCAACTCATCACCATATGTTTACAGTATTTGACCTACCACATATGAAGATGGAATTATACCAGTAAGAAATGGCGTAAACTTCAGATTTCCATCCACTCATCTGAAGAATCCCCTCCTTACGCACCTCTGGTCCCATTCCATATACACAGGATGCAGTCAAAGGTCACCAGACTTAAGTCAGGACTCTGAGATTGTTGTGGTTTGTCTTCTGTAGCGCTGCAGAGGTTAACACTCTACGTCCTGTTGGTAGGAAACATTAGTCACCACCACCGGTTCAGGTACTCAAAGGGGGGTAAACATGTGCAGACACTGTCATTCTTTCTCTGACTGTTGCTCAGTTCAGTGACACCAAATATGTTTTAGAACTAACCCAAGATAGACCACAGCCTGTCGTTTCCAATGGGAATGAATGAGCCTAATAGGGTTAAACTGCATTTTAATGTGGACTTCGCTTGATGTGCTTTCCGTAAGCAAAGGGTTTTTACACATGCTCAGTTCTTGTGTCTCGAGGGCTATGCGAGTGGAAATTTGAAATGTATGTTATGGAACTCCCTTGCTGACATTAAATGTGGAGAATTTGCGTTCTTGTTTTAGTTTTTTTGCACCCCCCACTTTGAGACAAAGTCAGGCGCCAATGTCACCACTCACCACAATGTCTACAGTAGTGGGGCGCTGGTCAGTTGTTTGTTCACCCAGAACTGCCTGACTATATATGTGATAAAGTGAAAACCTGCACCTGAGCCTAAACCGCTATATAGAAAATACGCTGTAGGCTACAGTCAAAGATGGTGGAATGTTTTTTTTGACAGGGGGTGCAGTATTTTTTGCCAGGTTTAAATGTTTCTTAAAATTTCCGACGCTGATAAAGAGCACCTCAGACTGTATCTAACTGGGCATTCACATTCTCTCAAGATGCTGAAGGAAAGAAGTCATGTTTCTCCACTCCTGTTCCCTAGTCAACATTTTGCCTACATTAATATTAAAGCTATGTGAGAGGTTACAGTCCATTACATTTACATTTAAGTCATTTAGCAGACGCTCTTATCCAGAGCGACTTACAAATTGGTGCATTCACCTTATGACATCCAGTGGAACAGTCACTTTACAATAGTGCATCTAAATCTTAAAGGGGGGGGGAGGGTGAGAAGGATTACTTATCCTATCCTAGGTATTCCTTAAAGAGGTGGGGTTTCAGGTGTCTCCGGAAGGTGGTGATTGACTCCGCTGTCCTGGCGTCGTGAGGGAGTTTGTTCCACCATTGGGGGGCCAGAGCAGCGAACAGTTTTGACTGGGCTGAGCGGGAACTGTACTTCCTCAGTGGTAGGGGGCGAGCAGGCCAGAGGTGGATGAACGCAGTGCCCTTGTTTGGGTGTAGGGCCTGATCAGAGCCTGGAGGTACTGAGGTGCCGTTCCCCTCACAGCTCCGTAGGCAAGCACCATGGTCTTGTAGCGGATGCGAGCTTCAACTGGAAGCCAGTGGAGAGAGCGGAGGAGCGGGGTGACGTGAGAGAACTTGGGAAGGTTGAACACCAGACGGGCTGCGGCGTTCTGGATGAGTTGTAGGGGTTTAATGGCACAGGCAGGGAGCCCAGCCAACAGCGAGTTGCAGTAATCCAGACGGGAGATGACAAGTGCCTGGATTAGGACCTGCGCCGCTTCCTGTGTGAGGCAGGGTCGTACTCTGTGGATGTTGTAGAGCATGAACCTACAGGAACGGGCCACCGCCTTGATGTTAGTTGAGAATGACAGGGGTTTGTTGTCCAGGATCACGCCAAGGTTCATAGCGCTCTGGGAGGAGGACACAATGGAGTTGTCAACCGTGATGGCGAGATCATGGAACGGGCAGTCCTTCCCCGGGAGGAAGAGCAGCTCCGTCTTGCCGAGGTTCAGCTTGAGGTGGTGATCCATCATCCACACTGATATGTCTGCCAGACATGCAGAAATGCGATTCGCCACCTGGTCATCAGAAGGGGGAAAGGAGAAGATTAATTGTGTGTCGTCTGCATAGCAATGATAGGAGAGACCATGTGAGGTTATGACAGAGCCAAGTGACTTGGTGTATAGCGAGAATAGGAGAGGGCCTAGAACAGAGCCCTGGGGGACACCAGTGGTGAGAGCGCGTGGTGAGGAGACAGATTCTCGCCACGCCACCTGGTAGGAGCGACCTGTCAGGTAGGACGCAATCCAAGCGTGGGCCGCGCCGGAGATGCCCAACTCGGAGAGGGTGGAGAGGAGGATCTGATGGTTCACAGTATCGAAGGCAGCCGATAGGTCTAGAAGGATGAGAGCAGAGGAGAGAGAGTTAGCTTTAGCGGTGCGGAGCGCCTCCGTGATACAGAGAAGAGCAGTCTCAGTTGAATGACTAGTCTTGAAACCTGACTGGTTTGGATCAAGAAGGTCATTCAGAGAGAGATAGCGGGAGAGCTGGCCAAGGACGGCACGTTCAAGAGTTTTGGAGAGAAAAGAAAGAAGGGATACTGGTCTGTAGTTGTTGACATCGGAGGGATCGAGTGTAGGTTTTTTCTGAAGTCCAGATGTCAGTTTCCATTTAACCCATCTGAACAGTAGGCTGCAGTTCCCTTGACGTGCCATAAACCTATTGTAAGTCTCATCTTGTGACTGTCGAATATGTAAAGCACCTCACAAACACACACTATTGTTAATGACCCCAAACCCACCGGGACTGCGAGCTATGAGTCAACCCCTGCATCACTACTCTACAGGTATTTAGTTACACCAAAGCAGCAGAGACGCTGGGGTGGCAGCGTAGCCTAGTGGTTAGAGCGTTGGACTAGTAACCCAAAGGTTGCACGATCGAATCCCCCGAGCTGTCCTTCTGCCCCTGGCGGCCTAGGCCGTCATTGAAAATAAGAATTTGTTCTTAACTGACTTGCCTAGTTAAATAAAGGTAAAATATATATATTATATATATATTTTTTGTTTTGAAATTTACCCCTTTTTCTCCCCAATCTCGTGGTATCCAACTATGTTGTCTCATCGCCACAACTCCCGTACGGGCTCGGGAGAGGCGAAGGTTGAAAGTCATGCGTCCTCCAGATACACAACCCGCACTGCTTCTTAACACAGTGCGCATCCAACCCGGAAGCCAGCCGCACCAATGCGCCGGAAGAAACACTGTGGTCACCTTGGCTAGCGCACACTGCGTCACTGGTGCGCGATGAGGACACCCCTACCGACCAAGCCCTCCCTAACCCGGGCGACGCTAGTCCAATTGTGCGTCGCCCCACGGACCTCCCGGTCGCGACCGGTTACGAAAGAGCCTGGGCGCGAACCCAGGGACTCTGATGGCACAGCTGGCGCTGCAGTACAGCCCTTAACCATTGCGCCACCCGGGAGGCCAAAATATATATATTTTTTAAAGAGACGGTGTTTCCGAGTTCATGTGTCCACTAACCACTATACCATTTAGACAATGTTTCTGTCAGAATGTGTATCTGTGTCTCTGCATGGTGGTTGTATGTAATGGTGTTGACAGACCGATAGAAAGACTCCTTTGTACTGTGTGTGTTGACCATTCAGGTGGTGATTGAGACGGACAGACAGACCTACTCTCTCAGTCTGACGTCTGTTGAGGACCTCGAGGCTATGGTCAGTCATGTGACAGCTTCTCTGAAGAAGATCTTCCCTGATTCATCTCCAGGGTGAGTGTCGTGGCAATGCAGATGGACATTTTCCTCCCTCAAACATGGTGAGAGTTGCTTGTGATATACTTATAGCAGAAACCCCTAAGGTGAAACATCTCCACATTAACCAACTGATTAGGGCTCCTCTTCTATCCTCTTCTATCCAAGGAATGGAGCTTTTTTTACTCAGAGAGGTCACTTCTGAATCATATTTCAATCCAATGCCGATGATAAAGTGGATACCTAATGTTAATATCTGTCATTTTAAGAGGATTAAAATGTGTGACATGTATGTGTGTCGATTTCCTGCCCTCAGGAAGATCCTGAAGAAGATCCCTCCAGACCTGCAGGAGCGGCTGTGGAACCTGGCAACCCGGGTGGAGGAGCACCTGACTGGAACACTGGGACCATGTGGTCAGTAGAATCAATCCGAGCACTGCAGCATTGTCCCCTCACTTGTGTGTTTCGTACTTTGTGGACATTGTGTAGGTGTGTGGACGTGGATTTGTACAGTATTTGATCGCTCTGCCATTCCTTGGTTCTCTACACTACAGGAGGCTTCTCAGAGACGTATGCTGCTCTATGTGACTTCAATGAATTACCTTGCAGAGAGGAAGTCCAATGGGTGAGTAGGTTACCAACCCCCTATGACGACACAACATTCAATGTTTCTGATTGAAAAAATGATCTACTATTAATATCAACTGATGTAGTCACACATCAAGAATATTAGTAAAGGTGTTTATGATTTATATTCTTTCAGGATGTGGACAACATTTACTATGTCCAGAATTGTCGGGAATTCAACCTCCTGGATTTCAGTCATCTGGAAAACAGAGATTTGGCCTTATCAGTGGCCGCACTTTCCTTCAACCAATGGTTCACCAAGATCTCCAGCAAAGACCTCAAACTGGTAAACATTTTAGCCACATCTTGGTCTGTTTCTCCAGGTCCAGTTGGAGAGCTCACTGTCTCATGTTATCACTCTCTATCCCTGAGTACTGCTCTCTCTGGGCCTGTCATGACTGTCTGTACGTGTTGGCAGTGTGAGCTGATGATGGGATCCTGTGGCTGACCTAACTGGCAGCCTGGTCTAGGCTGCAGGGCCTAGCAGGGCTTATCAACAGTCATCACATGTACACACAGACTGTTGTGCTCTGGAGGCAGGGCACGATAATGACTTCATAATCTAGCTACTTTTGTGTTAGTGATACTGGAGTGCCTTTAGGCAATCACATGGCTATGATGGAGTTCAGGCGAAATGACCTTCATGATAAGGGAGAGAAGCTGTCTGGAACTGCACAGATGTAGTTATATTCTACAGGAAAATGTATTTAAGGTGGTTTGCGACCAGAGAAAAGATGGAGATCATATGGAGATTCTCATTGAGATTAGATGTCCTGTCAGTGTATGGAGGCGGGATGGCTAATGATTCATTAGAAATCAGAGGAATAATAATCCCCCTCTGTATCTATCCGCAGAGCTCAGAGGTCCAAGAGCAGGTTCTCTTCATGATCAACAGATCCTCCACCTTGGAGGATGTGTGTCTAGAGGGATGTGGGCTCAAACTGTGAGTAGTCTACTACCTGATACACCTTCACCTCATTAAAAAATCCCTTACTCCCTCCCTCTCTACCTCCCTCCGTCTCTCCCTCCCTCCGTCTCTCCCAAAACAGTCTACCTGGTGCCAGAAGCACAGAGGAAGTGGGAAATCTTTGGATGACATTTGATTTATGTGATTGGTTGACACTTTATTATTCATTTTAGTTCACAGGAATAACTATTTTCCATTCCTCTTTCTCTCTCCTTGCCCTTCCTCTTGTAGGGATTTTGCAGTGAAGATGGCCTGTGCCCTGCGAGATCACACCTGCTCCGCCATCCACACCATCAACCTGTCAGCCAATCACATAGAGGACAAAGGCAAGCAATGTCCATTGCTAGTGTTCCCTGGAATGGCTAGTGACTACTCATACTGCTCATGTGTGTAACGTTGTGATATCTGTCATCAGGTGTGATAGCTCTCAGTCAGGAACTGGAGAATCTGCCCAATGGTCTCACCCAGCTGTCCCTCTCCAGGATTAGTGTCTCTCACAAAGGTACATTCCAACTCTTCTGTCTGCTGCACCCTTTTGACATGTCCATCTTCCACAAAGATGTGAATGTAATGTCTTTTACATATTCTATTGAAAGCATGCTTGACTACTTGGGTTGCTTTTGTTAGTGCTACATACTGTGAATAAGTAGAGATCCGTGCAGCTTCTTTTCTCTCTCTGATTCCTTTCCCTCCCTTCCATCTATCCAGGTCTAGGAAATCTGACTCAGGCGTTACGGCAGAACAAGGCCTTCTCCAGCTCTCTGTGTCACCTGGACCTGTCAGGGAATACAGGCATTCTGGCTACAGAGGAAGCTGTGGTGAGTACGGGGGCAGCACTTGTTTTCAGTTCACTTCTTAGAATTCAGTCTCGCTCGCTCCATACACTTGAGTAAAGCTCCATACGGTAGACACTGCTAATCTCAGCTAAATGCATTTTGTAATGTATAGGGTGTATGCTATGGAACATTAACTCTGTGGTTATATTCAGTAATGGGTTGTCTAGAGGTTATTTGACAAAGGGAGTTTGTTTTGCCAGTACAGTCTCAAGTGACAGGATATGCATGCTACTTGATACTGATATGTGACAGGATATGCATTCTACTTGATATCGATATGCGACAGGATATGCATTCTACTTGATACTGATATGTGACAGGATATGCATTCTACTTGATATCGATATGTGACAGCATATGCATGCAACTTGACACTGATATGTGACAGGATATGTATGCTACTTGACACTGATATGTGACAGGATATGTATGCTACTTGACACTGATATGTGACAGGATATGCATTCTACTTGATACTGATATGTGACAGGATATGTATTCTACTTGATACTGATATGTGACAGGATATGTATGCTACTTGACACTGATATGTGACAGAATATGTATTCTACTTGATACTGATTTGTGACAGGATATGTATTCTACTTGATACTGATATGTGACAGGATATGTATGCTACTTGACACTGATATGTGACAGAATATGTATTCTACTTGATACTGATATGACTTAATGATACAGGTGGAATCTCAATCAGAGTAAATCTATTACTCCACTGTACAGTATTGAATTGAGTTGCCCTGTAGTTGGGTTTGGCTCTAGTCTACAGGACCATAGCACTGAATAGCTTTACATCTTTACCTGTCAGAACCTGTTTAAGTTCCTGTCTGGGACCAATGCTGTATCTTACCTGGACCTGAGTGGCACAGACTGCCCTGTGGACACTGTAAGTGGCCTTTGCCCTTTCACCTCCAGCCAGGTTCTGTCATATTCATCCATTTAAAATACACAATCTGATCTGCTTTTCGATGTCACATGTTTGTGCCAATGTGAACCAAGAACCTTTACATCCCCAACTTCCTTCTCTCCCTAGCTGTTTGTATCTCTGTCAGCAGGCTGCTGCGCCAACCTGGCCCACCTCAACCTGTCCAGAAACCCCTTCTCCCACAGGTGAGCTCCCTGCTAGCTGTCATCTCTGACTAGTGTTTTCCAACCCGTCCACTGACCTGTCTCTGTCCCCAGGAAGGTGAAGGAAGTGACGAGGACTGTAAAGGAATTCTTCAGTAAGAGCAATGAGCTCAGATACGTGGGATTGGCAGGAACCAAACTACCCCCAGAGGCTCTCAGGTGAGCACTGATGGAATGTTAAACCAGTGCATGCCAAACAGAATGTGATGCCTACTTATAATTATGTGTTTGCATTTTGATTGACATATGTATGTGTATACTGCTGTTTGATACGCATCTTTTTGTGGTGAAATGAACCCAATCGGTCTTGTATGCAGATTGTTGTTGCAGGGTCTTGCCACAAATACTCATCTGTGTGGGCTGGAGCTAGACCTGAGTGGCTGTGAGGTACCTATATATATATATATAAACACACACACACACGCATGTTGTCGTGGAAATTCAGTACTGAGAGAGATTTGGTAATTTCTTCAAATAATCATGATTTAATATAGATTAATTATTGCACTAATGAGGCTGGTTGACCCCCGCCCACCGTTGAGTGTTGGACCGAGTAACCTAACCTTTACACATTTTTCTATCACAATGTACTGTACACACACACCGTTCACTTTTTTTATCATCACTAACCAGGTAGCTGAGTTAGGTGTTGTCTGGCTGATAATCATGTGTATTATATGTGCAGCTGAGGTCTGCTGGGGCCCAGGTGATTCAGGAGCACATCTTTGAAGCCAAGGCCATCAGCAGTCTGGACCTCTCTGACAATGGTATGATTCCTCACCTCCCCATTTTCTCTCTCGCTCTCTCTCCTTTTCTCTCTCGCGCCTTCTCTCTATCGCTCTCTGAATCGGATGCTCTCTCATTTTCTTCCTACCCGGAGAGAGTACAGGGAGGTGTGTGTTAGGTGGTGCCAGCAGGTAATAAATCACACACAATTCAGATAATATAACATACATTATTCTCAGTGTGTGTGTGTCTCATGGGATGATCCCCTGCTCTATAGCACAATGAGAAGAGGCTAGGACCAGCCCAGCCTCACCAAGGGGGAGTGGAGGGGGTTGAAGGGCTGTTCTGGGAACTGTTCAGGGGGACTCAGGGGGACCAGTGTGTGGGCATCATTATGATCAAACCCCTTCACTAGCGTTGAGTATTCTGTATACATTTCTGAGCAGGAATCTCAGAGGGCAACCAAATGCTGCAGGCAATTTATATTCAAGACCAAAGAAAACATTTGGTTTTCCATTAATAATATGAAATGCGAAGTACCTGTTTTTTCTGCGTTATTATTATAACTAGGCATACTTTTGGAACTACCAATAGAAATGAGAAAATACCATTCTCTTCTCTTACTATGATCTACAGTAGCTTGCGAAAGTATTCATCCTCCTTTGGCATTTTTCCTATTTCATTGCCTTACAACCTGGAATTTAAATGATTTTTTGGGGGTGTTTGTATCATTTGATTTACACAACAGGCCTACCACTTTAAAGATGCAAAATATTTGTTATTGTGAAACAAACAAGAAATAAGACAAAAAAACTGAAAACTTGAGCGTGCATACTATTCACCTCCCCAAAGTCAATAAATTGTAGAGCCATCTTTTGTAGCAATTACAGCTGCAAGTCTCTTGGGGTATGTCTCAATAAGCTTGGCATATCAAGCCATTATGATTTTTGCCCATTCTTAAAGGCAAAACTGCTCCAGCTCCTTCAAGTTGGATGGGTTCCGCTGGTGTACAGCAATATTTAAGTCATTCCACAGATTCTCAATTGGATTGAGGTCTGGGCTTTGACTAGGCCATTCCAAGACATTTACACATTTCCCAAATGTTTCCCAACCACTCGAGTGTTGCTTTAGCAGTATGCTTAGGGTCATTGTCCTGCTGGAAGGTGAACCTCCGTCCCAGTCTCAAATCTGTGGAAGACTGAAACAGGTTTCATTCAAGAATTTCCCTGTATTTAGCACCATCATTCCTTCAATTCTGACCAATTTCCCAGTCCCTGCCGATGAAAAACATCCCCACAGCATAATGCTGCCACCCCCATGATTCACTGTGGGGATGTTGTTCTCGGGGTGATGTGAGGTGTTGGGTTTGTGCCAGACATAGCATTTTCCTTGATGGCCAAAAAGCTAAGAATACCTTATTCCATATGTTTGGGGAGTCTCCCACATACCTTTTGGCAAACATCAAATGTGTTTGCTTATTTTTTTCTTTAAGCAATGGCTTTTTTTTCTGGGCACACTTCCGTAAAGCCCAGCTCTGTGGAGTGTACGGCTTAAAGTGGTCCTATTGACAGATACTCTAATCTCTGCGTTGGAGCTTAGCAGCTCGTTCAGGGTTATCTTTGGTGTCTTTGTTGCCTCTCTGATGAATGCCCTTCTTGCCTGGTCCATGAGTTTTGATGGGCGGCCTTCTCTTGGCAGGTTTGTTGTGGTGCCATATTCTTTCATTTTTTAAATAATGGATTTAATGGTGCTCTGTGGGATGTTCAAAGTTTTGGATATTTTTTTATAACCCAACCATGATCTGTGCTTCTCCACAACTTTGTCCCTGACCTGTTTGGAGAACTCCTTGGTCTTCATAGAGCTGTTTGTTTAGTGGTGTTACAGACTTTAAGGCCATTCAGAACATGGGGAATATATACTCAGATCATGTGACACTTAGATTGCACACAGGTGGACTTTATTTAACTAATTATGTGACTTCTGAAGGTAATTGGTTGCGCCAGATCCTATTTAGGGGCTTCATAGCAAAGGGGGTGAATCCATATGCACAAGTTTTTGAAAAGTTATTTTTTAAATTTCATTTCACCAATTTGGACTATTTTGTGTATGTCCATGACATGAAATCCAAATAAATATCAATTTAAATTACAAGTTGTAATGCAACAAAATAGGACAAACACCAAGGGGGATGAATACTTTTGCAGGCACTGTAATTTAAACCTGGTTCTGGAAACAGTCAAAAGCTGGACCGCTGAGAATAGCTCAAATCAGGCCATGTTATTTCTGGAACAGGCAGATAAGATCAGGCAGGCATTGCTCCCAGCCTCCCACAGACAAACCTCCATGCAGCACTGAGGAGTGACCAAGGGCAGATACATCAGTGTCAGTCAGAATAGACACAGCACTGCTGGGACACTGAGGGTCCTGCACCTGCCTGTCTCTCAACCAATTTCCTCATCCATATTCATCCGGTACAGACAGAGCTTGGACAACAATTTATAATGACGAGAGGATACTATGGTGTATTACTGTAACCATGTAGCATGAACACTTCTGGGGATCACACCGACATCACACTGACCAAGACTATGATGATGTGGTACAATCTCCTACACTAGCCAGTGGCTCAGATATAGAGACCATTCATTTTCATGGAGAATGCACCTTTCAAAAGGCTCCTGGGAATCCTAATTGGTGTATTTATGACTGAGTAGGCTCAACATAAATTGAGCTGACATGAGATGGCTTCCTCAAAGCATACAGATATACAGCATGCAGAATGTCTACTCTTCCACAGTGAGTTACTGATATACATCTCTCTCCTCTCAGGTTTTGAGAGTGACATGGTCACCTTGGTGCTGTCCATCGGTCGTAGTCACTCCATTCGCCATCTGGCTTTGGGACGCAACTTTGCCATGAAGTCCAGGTGAGTAATTTAATCTGTCAGAACCACTGTTTTCTATTCATCTACCTGTCAGCTGTCTCTTCACTCTCTCTCTCTCTATCTCTCCCCACAGAGCTCTAACAGATGTCCTACAGCGTATCGTCCAGCTCATTCAGGAGGAGGAGTGTGTGAGTGCTTGATTTTGTACAGTGCATTCTGAAAGTATTCCGACCCCTTGACTTTTTCCATATTTTGTCATGTTACAGCCTTATTCTAAAATGGATTGAATAAAAAATGTCCTCATCAATCTACACACAATACCCATTAATGACAAAGCGAAAAACTGGATTTTAATTTATAAAAATGACAAAAACCGATACCTTATTTACATAAGTATTCAGACACTTTGCTATGAGACTTTAAATTGAGCTCAGGTGCACCCTGTTTCCATTGATCATCATTGGGATGTTTCTACAACTTGATTATGGTAAATTCAATTGATTGGGCATGATTTGGAAAGGCACACACCTGTCTATATAAGGTCCCACAGTTGACAGTGCATGTCAGAGCAAAAGCCAAGCCGTGACATCAAAGGAAATGTCTGTAGAGCTTTGAGACAGGATTGTGTCGAGGCACAGATCTGGGGAATGGGACCAAAAAATGTCTGCAGCATTGAAGGTCCCCAACAACACAGTGGCCTCCATCATTCTTAAATGGAAGAAGTTTAGATCCACTCTTCCTAGAGCTGGCTGCCCGGCCAAACTGAGCAATCGGGGGAGAAGGGCCTTGGTCAGGGAGGTGACCAAGAACCCGATGGTCACTCTGAAAGAGCTCCAGAGTTCCTCTGTGGAGATGGGAGAACCTTCCACAAGGACAGCCATCTCTGCAGCACTTCACCAATCAGGCCTTTATGGAGTGGCCAGACGGAAGCCACTATTCAGTAAAAGGCACATGACAGCCTGCTTGGAGTTTTCCAAAAGGCACCTAAAGACTCTGACCATGAGAAACAAGATTCTCTGGTCTGATGAAACCAAGATTGAACTCTTTGGCCTGAATGCCAAGTATCTGGAGGACACCTGGCACCATCCCTACGGTGAAGCACGGTGGAGGCAGCATCGTGCTGTGGGATGTTTTTTAGCGGCAGTGACTGGGAGACTAGTCAGAATTGAAGGAAAGGTGAACGGAGCAAAGTACAGAGAGATCCTTGATGAAAACCTGCTCCAAAGCGCTCAGAACCTCAGACTGGGACGAAGGTTCACCTTCCATCAGGACAATGATACTAAGCACACGGCCAAGACAACGCAGGAGTAGATTCAGGACAAGTCTCTGAATGTCCTTGAGTGGCCCAGCCAGAGGCCGGACTTGATTCTGATCGAACATATCTGGAGAGACCTGAAAATAGCTGTGCAGCGACGTTCCCAATCCAACCTGACAGAGCTTGAGAGGATCTGCAGAGGAATGGGAGAAACTCCCCAAATACAGGTGTGCCAAGCTTGTAGCATCATACCCAAGAAGACTCGAGGCTGTAATCGCTGCCAAAGGTGCTTCAACAAAGTACTGAGTAAAGGTTCTGAATACTTATGTAAATGGCATATTTCAGCTTTTTTTATATACATTAGTAAAACATTTTTACCCTGTTTTTCCTTTGTCATTATGGGGCATTGTTTGTAAAATGATGAGGAAAATAAACAATTTAATCCGTTTTAGAATAAGGCATAACCAAATGTGGAAAAAGTCCAGGGGTATGAATACCTTCTGAATGCACTGTACATAGGGCAGAAGCCTCGAAGTTAGAGGATGAGTAACCTGGTGGTAGACGGCTAGTGACAGTGACTAAGTTCAGAGCAGGGTACTGGGTGGAGACCAGCTGTGATTGCTATTTAACAGTCAGTGATAGCCTTGAGATAGAAGCTGTCTCTCGGTCCCAGCTTTGATGCACCTGTACTGACCTCGCCTTCTGGGTTGTAGTATTCTCCTGTTCCCTGCTAGGAGAGCTTTGTAATGATTGAGGCTCTGTGGAAGCATAGTCCTCTGGGACCTCCCCTTGAGTGAAAGAAAGTATTTTAATTACCCCAAATCCTTCTCCAGCGAGGCGAGGCCCGCCTCAGTAATTACACATTGAGCAGCTGAGACTCGTACAGTATACAAGGCTCATTGAAATCAGGCAGACATTTTCTCTGAGTATCAAAGAGCCAGATGTCAGGCTGAAGGTCATGTAATCCAACTGAAGTTTTATCAGGCCCAGAGCCCCAGACTCTGGGCTCTGATTGGACAGATCAGATCAGTGGTGTATGTGTGTGTGCATGTGTGTGTGCCATGCCCACAGCCCCTGGAGTCTCTGTCAGTGTGCGACTCCAAGCTGAAGACAGGAACCACCATCCTCATCAACAGCCTGGGTTGCAATGCCAGCCTCACTAAGATAGACATCAGTGGCAACTGCATCGGAGACACTGGAGCCAAGATGCTGGCCAAGGCCTTACTCATCAACACTAAACTCAGGTAACCTAGCTATAACCCAACATAACCATAAACTGACCTGCCCCAACCTTGCCTACCCGAGCCGCAATCTGGAATTATATAACCGTGAACTAACCAACACCTGACCTGCCCAGTGTATATCTCTACACAGGACTCTGGTCTGGGACAGGAACAATGTGACAGCCAGGGGATTTCTGGATGTGGCCAATGCTCTAGAGAAGTAAGTCATAGAGAGGAAGAGTCTCAGTCCATCAAACAGGAATATTGCCTAAAAGATAATGTTTACCCCTCTTTTCCTTCCTTTGATTGGTTGATTAATTCCTTAATCTTTTCTCTCTGTGTGTATGCATAAACACAGGAACTTCACACTGCAGCACATATCCATCCCCATGAATGATGTCACACACGGGTATCGTAACAGTCCTGAGAAAACAGAGGAGGCTCTGCAGAAGGTGAGATTGGGTTGTCCACGAGGTGCATGATAAAAATGCATGTCTGAGTCACCCTGGTATAAAACACCTGTTGTGTTCAGATCCAGTCGTGTCTGATCAGGAACAGCCAGAGAAAGTCTGCAAGCCCAGACCAGATACTAAACCTCCAACAGGGCCTGAAGACCGTACGCTCTGAACAGGTGGGTCAGTCCTTGTTCTTGGAGGCAACAGAAATATACACTGAGTGTACAAAACATTAGGAACACCTGCTCTTTCCATGACATAAACTGACCAGGTGTATCCAGGTAAAGGCTTTGATCCCTTATAGATGTCACCTGTTAATTCCACTTCAATCAGTGTAGATGAAGGGAAGGAACCAGATTAAAGAATGATTTTTAAGCCAATTGAGACATGGATTGTGTATGTGTGCCATTCAGAGGGTGAGTGGACAAGACAAGAGATTTAAGTGCCTTTGAACAGGGTATGGTAGTAGGTGCCAGGCGCACCGGTTTGAGTGTCAAGAACTGCAATGCTGCTGAGTTTTCACGCCCAACAATTTCCTATGTGTATTAATGGTCCACCACCCAAAGGACATACAACTGTAGGAAGCATTGGAGTCAACATGTGCCAGCATCCTTGTGGAATGCTTTCGACAACTTGTAGAGTCCATGCCCCTTGATGAATTGAGGCTGTTATGGGGGCAAAAGGGGGTGCAACTCAATATTAGGAAGATGTTCCTAATTTTTTGTGCACTCAGTATATTAGTGTCTGTTAGTGTCTGTATGTATGAGGGTCTGTTCCTTTCCCAAAGTCCTACATTTCTGGCACATTTGCCATTCTCACCCTGTGTCTGTCTGTCTTCATCCCACATCTCAGCTGGTTCAAGGTCTGTGTCAGAGGTTACAGGAGAGTGTCCGACCTTTAGCCCCCTGCAATATACAGGAAGTGCAGTCAGACATATTGGCTGCAGAGGAAGTGCTTCATAATACTAAAACCTCCATTATGGTAAGGTATCTTTGAGTCCCACTGATACGAAATGTTCATTTATGTTTTTGAGAGGTCTAGATTCAACATAAACATCTAATGCCTAATAATGAAGGATTTTGAGAATGGTGAAATATCACTAATAAGTTTGTGTGTTCAACCTCTAGCTATTGCCTTCACTTTATGATCTGGTGAAGACACCCTCTAGTGGTGCAATGCTGCAACACATACTGAATGACACGGCGAAAACAGTCACCAACGAAATAACAGAGGAGATTCAGGTAATACTGCCATTTTTGTTTCTGCATCATGTGTGTGAACAATGTATATGAGGCACATGGTATCAATGTCAGTTACCAACCACTGATGACGATCAACATTCAGACAAATTGAAGAGATATGTCTAAACCTGCAACATGTGGTAGGGAAAGTCTCAGGAGAGGTCATCCAGGTGACTGGTATGCCATGTGTGTTCCAGGAGCTGGCTCAGGCCTTGTTGCAGTCAGCCCAGACCCTCTGTCCTAGGGTCACCCACAGGTCAAGTGTCTGTGAGCAGCTGGCCGACTGTGTGGCTAAGAAGTCCAGACAGACAGCTCTGTTCATCCAGGACACCTTCATGCAGCACATAGGAGAACTCATCAGTAACAAACTAAGGTAAACAGCTGAATACACGCACATCCACCCTGAAACAAAAACATAGCTCATGTAGAACACAAACAGTTACATCGTACATAATCCTTGTTGTTTTGTGTAATGCTCATGGAATTTTTCCACCCAGTGCCTCCCACATCTCTCATTAAGCTCACTGGTGTTGCTTAGGATTTACTTCTCCCCTTCCAATATTTCTTTGTTTTTCATTTCTTTTTCAGTGAACTCAAACTGTCAGTTAGTGTCTCCTTGGTGGAAAGTATCATTGATGAGGTTCTGCTGGACTTGTCTGTGGCTCAGCAGAAATTGGTGAGAGAGAGAGAGAGAGAGAGAGAGAGAGAGAGAGAGAGAGAGAGAGTGTGTGTGTGTGTGTGTGTGTGCCAAGCACACACTGGGAGAAGTTAAGCTACACTACATCTACCCTTAAGAAAAATACAGTTTACTTAACAAAAGTTGTTCCCTACATACAAACTACTTTGTGATAAATGATCATATCTAAATTTGAAACGTCTTAGACAACAAATTGCAAGAACAGATCACTCTGGAGTTGGATGTTAACAGAATGTGTCATTTGGCCTATTGAACTGAAAAGCTGTTTCATGTAAGAACAAGACAGGTCTGATGACGGCTCATATTTGATTTTATTTTAGCAAAAAAGTAGTGTGAGGTTCCAATAGATAGCTACACCTATACATGGAAAAAAACAGTTATTAACTACTGAAAACACTGAGTTCAACTACCACCAAACTACTGCATAATGTAGTTAAATTACTAGTTGAACTATGTATTTCCCTACTCCGCAACACTCGTTGTGTTGGGTGTGTTCGATTAGTATAACTGATCACCACCCTCCCTCACCTCAGGACCGTCATATGAGGGAGCAGACCACCTCTGGACTCAAAACCAACGTCCCTCATCTACGAGTGGTAGACCATGACTTCCCCATGGATGATGTAAGAGCTTTAACTTAGCCCCTCTCTAAAACACACATAACCCACCATACTAAACAGTATATGCTATACCATTGTACCAGTCTACACAAGTATCTACATGACCTGCATTAGTTCTTGTTTAATACAACTATCTGAATTTCTCTCTCTTTCTCAGTATGTTCCTGTCATTTGGAGGAGCAGCATCCACTCCAAGAGTATCCGTCCAGCACCCTCAGTGAAAAGTAAGAACCAGGCTTGTCATCAGTCTAATTCTGATTTATTATACAGACTTTTTAGTAGGAAAGCTTGGAGTCTGGGATGAAACTAGGCAGATTGATTACAGTGTTAATCAGGTTTAGTTATTGGCTGCAGTCTGCTACAGAAAAATGCCCTTGACCTGTGATGTCAGCAGCTGCAATCAACCGCCACTGTGATTGGCTTAGAAAAAGGTTTCAACCAGAATTCACAGTTGAAAAGGTCAGGGGTCGTGTCTAAAGCATTTAATTATCCAGTTAGGAGTGAGCTCTAACAAAAGAGGGTCAGAAGGGCAGTAACATGAAAATAATGGAGCCGTCACAACAAAGAGGAAGATTCCACTAGAGCAATATGTTTCTGGATTGTTCTGCGTAAATCCCTTTAGTGCATCTTAAGTACATCCCAAATCAGATTTAGAACCAGTCAAAATGTGTCAGTGTGTTACACTCCTCCTGTGAGTAGAAAATAACACTGCACTTTTTTAGCTCCTTGTCTGTGAAAAACTCTGTCAAGAGGCACCTTTAAGCCCATGTGTTTTACTGAACGTGAAGGGGTTATTGCTTATGTGTGTCATTCATGCAGCCCGGAACACTTGAGGGACTGTCCCACAATGCGTCTTGGGAGTTCCCCCTCCTTGTGATAGTGCTGTGTCAGGGTGCTGTAGGGTTAAGGTCCCATATCGGAGGGGAGATTCTGGGGGGCGGTGATGGAGGTGGTAGGGGGGTTAATACTCTAGCCTCAACAAAAGATAATCAGCTGTCTGTCCAATAAAAAGGGCTGTGGCTAACTGGAGCATGGCCGGGTTACTTTCAGACCACTGAACTTCACTTGGGGGGACAGGGGATGGAGGGAGAGGGGGGCTTACAACCATTGTACAACACCTCCCCCTCCTTTGCCACTCTCTCCAGCCATCCTGCTCTGCCGCTACCTGCAATCTGTCTCTCTCCCCATCTCTCTTTCTCTCTTGCGCCATCTCTTTTTTTACTCTCTCCCTCTCTCGTCCGTCATTTAGATTCAGTGCTGTAAATCTGTCTGATTAGTCTCCTCTCTTCTCTGTGCTGTTGAGCCTATATCTATTGTCATCTGTCGGACTCCTCTTCCATCCATATTTTCTGTTTGTAGCTCTCTGATTTTTTTATTTGTCCTCTCCTCCCCCTTTCTTCATCAATGGTCTCTCAATCACTATTCTCAGCTCGTCCTCTCTCTCTCTCTCTCTCTCTCTCTCTCTCTCCCTCTCCCCCATTATATCTTACATCCCCTCCCAGTTTGTTATCTCCATGTTATACATAATTGCCCTATTTTTACATGCATCCTATCATACGTCCTGTGCCTTTGTGTGTTGGTACCATTCCCTCTCTCTCTCTGTCCCCCGCTCTGTCTCTCTCTCTCTCTCTCTCTGTGTGTCCTCCTCTCTCTCTCTCTCGTGTTTCTCTCTCTGCAGGTCTCCTGGATGTGGACTCTGAGCAGCAGGCAAGAGAGAGCATGCATTATCAGCAGGAAGGAGCATGGGTAGGAGGGAATGTGCAGGCGCTGTCATCAACGACGACACTGTCAGTCACAGTGGGAGGCCAGCTGAAATCCGAAGGCCCCTCCCACACAGGGAGAGAGGCGGATGCTGCTCCTGCTCCTGCAGCTGCTGCGGCTCTTAGCAACAGTGAGCCCCGGCGCCCTGAGCCCGCACCTCCTCAGGCCCCTATGGACCTGCCCATCGACTGCCACACACTGAGGCACTACACCCGCTCCAGGCCCAGACCCAACCGCCGGAACAGCAAGCCGCCCAGCAAGACCCAGGTAAGAGGCAACACGACGAGCACCATGGAGGATGGGGATGGAGGGAAGAAAGGGAGGCACAGACAGAAGAAGAGAGAGTGGGTGGCATGCAGGGAGAGGCTAATCAATTGTAGCGACAGAGTTGCTTTCTGACAGAAGGCTGGATGAGAAGGGATGGCGAGAAAGAGAGATGAGGGAAGAGAAAAATCAGGGGAGAGCAGAGAGAATGGTGATAGAGGGGGAGGGAAGAAGAGTTGTGATGGCGGTATTCAGGTTATTGCAGCTACAGCAGTAGAGGCAGTGTCAGTGGCTTGCAGCTCTGGGCATTCTCTCTACATCTCCCTCCTTCCCTCTCTCTGTCGATCTGATTCTATTTCATCGTCTTGTCAGTGCTGCTGCTGTAGCTGTTGATGTGTTGAGGAGCCATTTCTGTGTGTTTTCTCCATATTTCCCCTGCATTAACGGCGGTCCTGTGGTTCTCAGTGGTGGACTGGAGGCTGTCAGAACAGGGCGCTCTCCCCACACTGATTCTGGATGGCTCTGCTCTGTGTGACTGCTGTAGCATTTTAATTATTCATGTTTTCACATCAAGGAGTGCTCCCTCTCTTTCACTATCGCTCTCCTGTCAATGCCCTTAGGAGAATCCCTCTTTTTACAGTGTAATATTGTTAAGGATTGTCAATGGGAACTGGTTGTGCACATGTGTGGGTGTGTGCCTGTGGGTATGTGTTTGCATGTATATATTCATCGTCGTGTTTGATTAGAATGTCTCAATGTTCAGCTGGTGCTTGGTGATGATTGATGGAGTTCTAGTGGTCTGTCTGTCTATGTGTGTGTGTGTGTATTTATTTGCCTCTGACACTGTCTGTTTTGCCAACTGATCAAAGACAGCTCTCTGTTATGTGGGAAAAACAATGCTGCAGCCATCTTATAAGCAGCACTTGTTCAAAATAAATGGTTTTCTTTGTAACATCATCTGTGTGTGTGTGTGTTTTTGTGTGCGTCTGTGTTTTGTGTGTCTGTTGTTGTTAGTGCTGCTACATTGGTGTTGTAGTGTGATTCATTGTTGGTGTAGTAACAAGGGAATTGTTGTTCTTATTGCAGGTAACACTGTGCAATGGAATGTTTACCAGTACCACATTAACTGGGTGTCTGTATCCCCTGTGTTGTCATTACTGGAACACAGTGTCTACACTTTGTTATTTAGACTGTATTCAAGGTGCCCCATTCTGTACTTCTGTTTTTCCAGTGCTGTCGCTGGTTACCTGTGTGTCTGTAATACGATTGAAACAGTCCTGGGACCTGTGTGTCTGTAATACGATTGAAACAGTATTTCCAGTGCTGATGTCTGTGGCCACCTGTTTTCCTGTATAGTGATTGAAACAGTCCTGGGACCTGTGTGCCTGTAATACAATTGAAACAGTTTATTCATTGCTATTGTCCATGGTTACCTGTGCTCCTGTATAGTAAGTGTTCATACAGTTCATCCCTGTGTGGTTATCTGAGCCTCTGGGGTCACTATGCAGTCAGGAAGGACGGGCGGCCAGCTCAGATCAGAGATTTTCTGGAGAGGACGACTACTCCTCAGTTACCACAGAGATGAGAGGCAGATAGAACCGCTTTACCCTTCTATGGAAAAGGCAGAAGTTCACATATACTTGAAGCTAAGTGTTATGTAGCAGAATTTCTGGATCTATAGGTTTTTATGAACATAAAACATGCATGTGTATCACAAGTATGTTTGTCTAATGTGCATGTTGATAATGTAGCTAGTTGGCCTGGTGAAATAAGGGGCCAGGTGGTGGTTGTAGCTTGGAGGGCTGCTTGCTGGCTGTGTTGACTGTGGAAAAGGAAAGGGAAGGGTCTACTGTTATTCTGCTGTAACACTCACTGTGGTTGGTGGTGGTGGTGGGACTGTTCCTTCTTCTGGGTGTGCCTGCTGCCTGGCCCACTTTGAATATGCTCACATGACTATGACTGTATATTATTCCTGCAGCAGCATTTTATTACAGCTGTAGAAAAATGTAAAACAATCTGGTTTGGGTTTTTATGTAACAGCATTTTCCTCCCCAGAAAATGTATTGCGTCAATGTTGCAGAGAGAGAGCTTCTTGTTGTCATGAGGTTTGCTCATAAACCATTCACTTGCCATCACTTAGTGCAATGTTGAAGCCAAAGCACAGCCAGTCCAGTGCTATATGAGGAATTGCACAGACAGCCTAGCAGTTGAATTCTGCAAATGGTGGGAACTCCTACTGAATGATGCTCTGGGAATGTGGGGGAGACTATTCCTTTGAAATCCAAGATATCATATTATCAAACATATGTCAGTGATTTCTCTTAGATTTGATGCTCACTGTTAATTGACTTATAGAATTAGATTGAAATATCATTGAATGAGCAGAGCCCTCTACCTACATTGACATGTACTGTATGTGGGAAAAGGCCACCTATTGATGTCCTGTTTACCATAATAGAAAATACACTGCAAAGACAATAGAGTCCCACCCCCTTCTACATGAAGAAACCAATGGACACACCCCTACCACACAGTCTATCAGTAACTGTTGCTATGCTATATATATATATATATATATATATATATATATATATATGTATGTATGTATTAGATAGGTATATGTATATATATATGAAAGTGTTAGTGTGTCGTCATCAATGGAAACACCATCCTTGTGCTTTATGGCAAGTATTTTTCTCTTCCTGAAGATAGAGTGGAGTGATGGGGATCGTTGCTCTCTGATTGGCTGGGAGGTACTAAATGATTTATAATCCATTTCTCATGCGGCGTGGCACACCATTTGCATACGTTTGTTATAGCTGTTCTGCAGTGGGTTGGTTCTCCTGCTCTCTGTAACCACAGCGCCTAAAGGCCTCTCTCCTCCCTCACAGTCTGTTCAGCAGCAGCTGCACTCATAGACTGGCTAAATACAGAACATCGTCTCAGACACTGAGACACTGAGAAAACAGTCCTCGCCTTCACTCTCTTTCCACCTCTGAAATTTGTCAGCCAATACTACCTGTCAAAATATTGTGCACTGCCTGTTTGTATTTGAGTAAGCGACAGACAACCATTAAGAGATTGCTCTTCCCACCAGCCTGCTAAATAACAGTGAATAATGAATCTTTTAAATCATCACAGTATGATCCAAACTAAAGAGCTGCTCTTCAGACTGGAACAGAGGAGAGAGTGGTGGTGGTGAAGGGGGTGTCTGAGAGATATAATCATATTGTGGAGGATCAGGGAGAGGATGGGGGCTGAGGGGTTGTGTTCTCTGCTGGGACCTGAAGCACAGATGTGCCTGCTGCAGACACACTAATGGTCTATAGAATAGAGAGGATGATCGTGTGTGTGTGTGTGTGCGCGCATGCGTGTTTGTTCATAAACATATATTTTTCTCTATTGCATATCTGTTGGCAAGCATCATAATCAGTATGTGTACTGTGAGTGTACTCAGCCTACACTATTCAGTCACACAATGGTATTACCATAAGGATCCGCCAAGGCTCTCTCTCTCTCTCTCTCTGTGTGTGTGCGCAGGAGCAGGCAGCTGAGAGTGAAGAGAATGGAGCCAATGAGACCATTGGCAGGGTGGATGAGGGAGTAGAGGAGTTCTTCACTAAGAAGATCATCCATGATGACCCTCTGTAAGTATCCATATAGTAAACCTCCAAGTGAATACACCTTTACATACTAACACAGATGGCATAGATGTACTGCATGCACCCACACAAAACAAACCAACTAACACTGGCTCTCTGCACCCACACTAAACAAACCAACTAACACTGGCTGTCTGCACCCACACTAAACAAACCAACTAAACAAACCAACTAACACTGGCTCTCTGCACCCAAACTAAACAAACCAACTAAACAAACCAACTGACACTGGCTCTCTGCACCCACACTAAACAAACCAACTAACACTGGCTCTCTGCACCCACACTAAACAAACCAACTAACACTGGCTCTCTGCACCCACACTAAACAAACCAACTAAACAAACCAACTAACACTGGCTCTCTGCACCCACACTAAACAAACCAACTAACACTGGCTCTCTGCACCCACACTAAACAAACCAACTAACACTGGCTCTCTGCACCCACACTAAACAAACCAACTAACACTGGCTCTCTGCACCCACACTAAACAAACCAACTAACACTGGCTCTCTACACCACACTAAACAAACCAACTAAACAAACAACACACTGCACCCACACTAAACAAAACAACTGACACTGGCTCTCTGCACCCACACTAAACAAACCAACTAACACTGGCTCTCTGCACCCACACTAAACAAACCAACTAACACTGGCTGTCTGCACCCACACTAAACAAACCAACTAAACAAACCAACTGACACTGGCTCTCTGCACCCACACTAAACAAACCAACTAACACTGGCTCTCTACACCCACACTAAACAAACCAACTAACACTGGCTCTCTGCACCCACACTAAACAAACCAACTAACACTGGCTCTCTGCACCCACACTAAACAAACCAACTAACACTGGCTCTCTGCACCCACACTAAACAAACCAACTAACACTGACTCTCTGCACCCACACTAAACAAACCAAACTAAACAAACCAACTGACACTGGCTCTCTGCAAACCCACACTAAACAAACCAACTAACACTGGCTCTCTACACCCACACTAAACAAACCAACTAACACTGGCTCTCTGCACCCACACTAAACAAACCAACTAACACTGGCACCCACACTAAACAAACCAACTAACACTGGCTCTCTGCACCCACACTAAACAAACCAACTA